>NC_134234.1:89425727-90050727 GCF_965152275.1 Natator depressus | reverse complement strand
ATGCCACTGTTATGGAATTGTCAGATTGTTATGGAATGCCATTTATTTTTTTATATTCATGCCTTTGGGGACACATCACTTCACAACTCATTGCATGTGGGCAGAATCTCAGATTTTCACCTCCTCAACAGGACTCTTTTAGCTGTCGCTATAAACATAGTTATCTGTCGCTGAGTGCTGTGTGTCAAAATGTGATAGGGTGAAAAATCCAAACCAAAAAAGTTAAATGAGCTCAAGAGTGCTAGTAACGGTACTGAATTCATCTTTCTTTCTAAATGTCTGACACCTGAAATATTTCTGAAATACCTTGGGCCTTACCATTACTTTTCTTTCCTTTCTGTGTTACCTATCTATGGTGGAGTCTATTATCCCTCTAAGGGTATCTTTACATTGCAATTAAACACCCACAGTTGGCTCTTGCCATCTGATTTGGGCTCATGGAACTCAGGCTGCAGAGCTGTTTAATTGTAGTATAGACTTCTGCGTGCTGGGTGGGACCCTCCAACCTGCTCTAACCTGCTCCCACCTGGCAAAGTTGGGACCCTTCCACCTGACAAAGGCCTAGAGCGTGGGCTCCAGCCTGAACCCAGAAGTCTATATGGAAGTTAAACAGCTCCACAGCCCAAGTCCCACAAGCCCAAGTCAGCTGGCATGGGCCAGACACAGGTTTTTAACTACAGTGTAGACACCTGACACCCTAAGGGTCAGCTTGGAACTCATAAACAGAACAGCCTAGATGTAATTAAGAAGATTCCCTCTTCCCCACTCTCGACCTATTTAAACGGGAGTGGGTCGGGGGAGGAGGATGATATGTGAAGATGAATAGTCTGCTACAGGTGGTGAACTCTCTCCAGGTCTGGAAGGTTAGTTTGACCAGGCACAAAGATCATGTTTTGGGCATCATTTGGGACAGCAGACCCTAGGTCCTGGAATAAAGGACTTTGATCTCTTATTCCATGTGCTTCTTCCCTGGGGCTTCTGTCAGGGTTCCCTCCCCACTCAGAACTCTAGGGTACAGATGTGGGGACCCGCATGAAAGATCCCCTACGCTTATTTCTACCAGGTTAGGTTAAAACTTCCCCAAGGCACAAATCTCTATTTGTCCTTGGACTGTGGTATGCTGCCACCACCAAGTGATTTACACAAAACATTAGGGAAAGGACCATTTGGAGTTCCTAGTCCCAAAAAAATATCTCTCCAAGCCTACAACCCCTTTCCTAGGGAGGCTTGAAAAATAAATAATGTTAACACAAACCAGACCCTTGGGTTTGCAGGACACTAAAAACCCAGTCAGATTCTTAAAAAACATAACTTTATTATAAAGGGGGGGGGGGGGAAGTAAAAGAAGCACCTTTGTAAAATCAGGATGGAAGGTAATTTTACAGGACAATCAGATTCAAAACACAGAGGATTTCCCTGTAGGCAAAACTTAAAAGTTACAAAAAACAGGGATAAACCTCCCTCGAGCACAGGGAAAATTCACAAGCTAAAACAAAAGATAAACTAATGCATTTCCTTGCTTTACTTACAATTTTTGTAATCTCGATGCTTAGTTCAAGTAGAGCTTCGGGAGATGTATTTTTCCTGTCCTGATTCCTCCCTGACCCGGAAAGAACCAACAAAGAGAACAAAGCAAAAACCTGCCCCTCCAGATTTGAAAGTATCTTCTCCCCTTATTGGTCCTTTTGGTTAGGTGCCGATCAGTTTACCTGAGCTTCTTAACCCTTTACAGGGAAGAAGGGATTTTATGATACCCTTAGTTGTATGTTTATGACCGCCTTCTCCCCTCCCCCCCCAAATCATAGACAGTGTTGGACAACAGTGCTGGACAACCTGCTCCACACTGGCTGTGATTTCTTCCTGGAGCTCTAGGAGAAAACAGAATTAATAAGACACATACACCTCTAGATATATTACTGATAACATAAAAAATAACACTATTTTCCACATTTCAAGGAAGATTTTAACCAGTTGATTCTGGGAATCTTTCATGGGCAAGTGCATCGGCCACTTTGTTAGAAGCTCCTGAAATGTGTTGTATTTCAAAATCAAAATCTTGGAGAGCTAAACTCCATCAAAGAAGTTTTTTGTTATTGTCCTTGACAGTATGAAGCCATTTCAGCGCAGCATGGTCAGTTTGTAGGTGGAAACGCTGTCCCCAAACGTATGGGTGTAGCTTCTCCAGAGTGTATACAATGGCGTAACATTCCTTTTCACTGACTGACCAGTGGCTTTCCGTCTCAGACAGTTTTTTGCTGAGAAACACGACAGGATGGAATTTTTGATCCGGTCCTTCCTGCATTAAAACTGCTCCCACACCATGCTTGGACGCATCTGTGGTTACTAGGAAAGGTTTGACAAAGTCTGGGGCCCTTAGCACAGGGTCAGACATGAGTGTCGCTTTAAGCTGGTTAAGGGCCTTCTGACACTCTTCAGTCCACTGAACTGCATTTCATAGAATCATAGAATCATAGAATATCAGAGTTGGAAGGGACCTCTGGAGGTCATCTAGTCCAACCCTCTGCTCAAAGCAGGACCAATCCCCAACTAAATCATCCCAGCCAGGGCTTTGTCAAGCCTGACCTTAAAAACTTCTAAGGAAGGGGATTCCACCACCTCCCTAGGTAACACATTCCAGTGTTTCACCACCCTCTTAGTGGAAACGTTTTATCCTAATATCCAACCTAAATCTCCCCCACTGCAACTTGAGACCATTACTCCTTGTCCTGTCATCTGCTATCACTGAGAATAGTCTAGATCCATCCTCTTTGGATCCACCTTTCAGGTAGTTAAAAGCAGCTATCAAATTCCCCCTCATTCTTCTCTTCTGCAGACTAAACAATCCCAGTTCCCTCGGCCTCTCCTCATAAGTCATGTGTTCCAGACCCCTAATCATTTTTGTTGCCCTTCGCTGGACTCTCTCCAATTTTTCCACATCCTTCTTGTAGCGTGGGGCCCAAAACTGGACACAGTACTCCAGATGAGGCCTCACCAATGTCGAATAGAGGGGAATGATCACGTCCTCGATCTGCTGGCAATGCCCCTACTTATACATCCCAAAATGCCATTGGCCTTCTTAGTAACAAGGGCACACTGTTGACTCATATCCAGTTTCTTGTCCACTGTCACCCTAGGTCCTTCTCTGCAGAACTGCTGTCTAGCCATTCGGTCCCTAGTCTGTAGCAGTGCATTGGATTCTTCCGTCCTAAGTGCAGGACTCTGCACTTGTCCTTGTTGAACCTCATCAGATTTCTTTTGGCCCAATCCTCCAATTTGTCTAGGTCCCTCTGTATGCTATCCCTACCCTCCAGCGTATCTACCACTCCTCCCAGTTTAGTGTCATCCGCAAACTTGCTGAGGGTGCCATCCACACCATCCTCCAGATCATTAATGAAGATATTGAACAAAACCGGCCCCAGGACTGACCCTTGGGGCACTCTGCTAGATACCGGCTGCCAACTAGACATGGAGCCATTGATCACTACCCGTTGAGCCCGACAATCTAGCCAAATTTCTACCCACCTTGTAGTGCATCCATCCAGCCCATACTTCTTTAACTTGCTGACAAGAATACTGTGTCTTCTTCTTTGGCTGCTTCTTTGTAGTTAGGTCTGTCAGAGGGGTGGCAATTTGGCTGTAGTGTGGTACAAATCACCTGTAATATCCGGCCAAACATAAGAAGGATTGGACCTGTTTGTTCATCTTTGGGACAGGCCACTTTTGGATAGCAGTCACTTTGACCTGTAGGAGGTTGATAGTTCCTTGACCCACCTGGTGTCCAAGGTGAGTCACTCTGTTTACCAGGCTTTTTGCTCTTTTTGAGCATCCTTTAGGTTTTCTCTAGCAAGGCCTAACGAGGTTCAGAGGGTGTTTTGTAGGTTGGTTACAAAGTCCAGAATGTTAGTTCCTGGAGAAGGCGTAAACCCCTCCCATTGCTGCTGTACCAACTGTACCAACTGCTGTACAGTTGGTACAGCAGCAACTGTACCAGTTGCTGCTGTACAGCTGTACCAACTGTAATGGCTGCTTAACCTCGCGGCCATACATAAGTTCAAATGGTGAAAACCCTAAACTGGGATGCGGTACAGCTCTGTAGGCAAAGAGCAACTGCTGCAACACTAGGTCCCAATCACTGGAGTGCTCATTTACGAATTTACATATCATGTCCCCCAAAGTTCCATTAAACTTCTCCACCAGGCCATTTGTTTGATGGTGGTAAAGGGTTGCAACCAAGTGATTCACCCCATGAGCTTCCCAAAGGCTTTCCATGGTTCCTGCCAGGAAATTAGTTCCTGAATCTGTGAGGATGTTGGAGGGCCAAACTACCTTGGCAAAAATATCTGTTAATGCCTGGCACACAGTTTTAGTCCTGGTGTTGCTTAGAGCTACTGCTTCCGGCCATCGGGTGGCAAAATCCATGAAAGTCAGTATGTACTGCTTTCCTCTGGGTGTCTTTTTCGGAAAAAGACCCAGAATATCCAAAGCTACTCACTGAAAGGGAACCTCAATGATGGGGAGTGGCTGGAGAGGGGCTTTGACCTGGTCTTGAGGTTATCCCACTTTTTGGCATACCTCAGAAGACCGGACATAGGTAGAAACATCCTTGCCCATTTCCTCCCAGTGGAAGGACTTCCCCAAACAGTCTTTGGTTCTGTTCACCCCAGCATGGCCACTAGGATGATTGTGGGCTAAGCTTAATAGCTTTACCCCATACTTAGTTGCAACTACCAACTGTCTCTGAGGATGCCAGTCTTCCTGGTGTCCACCAGAAAGAGTTTCCTTGTATAAAAGTCCTCTTTCTACAACAAAGCTGGATCCATTAGAAGAGCTGAGAGGCGGTGGGTTGCTCTGTGCTGCCGTCCAAGCTCTCTGGAGGCTTTCATCTGCTTCCTGTTCAGCCTGTAACTGTTCCCTTGATACTGGAGACATCAGTTTCTCATTGGATTGTGGACTTGGGCTTGGTCCCTCTGGAAGCGATGTGGGGGATGGGGTTGTTTCCGTTGACTGTGAACCGCTCTCCGCTGGTGCACTATGTTGGGTTTCAGGCTCCAGTTGAGCTTCTTGGGCAGGCTTAGCTGCTGTTGCCAGTGTGGGCTCAGTGGTGCCCTATGGTGTTCGGGTTTCAAGAGCTGGATTCAGTGCCGGCAGTGATTTTGGTGCTGGTTGCTCCACCGGTTCAAGTTCTGGGACTGGCTCTGGCTGGGTCTCTGTGACTGGATCCACTACTGCTGTTGCAGACATTGGCATGGGGTTCCACCACCTCTGTCTGGGTCTCTGGTATCACAGATGGGCCACTGTTGGACGGCTCAGGAACAGAGCTAGGCGTGACAGCTTGCTTTGTCTGGCTGCAGGTAACCATTCTCACCCTCTTAGCTAGCTTCACATGGTTGGACAAGTCTTCCCCCAGCAGCATGGGAATGGGATAATCATCATAGATTGCAAAAGTCCACATTCCTGACCAGCCCTTGTACTGGACAGGCAACTTGACTGTAGGCAAGTTTAAAGAGTTTGACAAACCCAATTTTTTTCAATCTTCCCTCATAGGTCATGTTTTCTAGACCTTTAATAATTTTTGTTGCTCTTCTCTGGACTTTCTCCAATTTGTCCACGTGTTTCCTGAAATGTGGCATTCAGAACTAGACACAATACTCCAGTCGAGGCCTAATCAATGCAGAGTAGAATGGAAGGATTACTTCTCATGTCTTACTTACAATACTCCTCCTAATACGTTCCAGAATGATGTTTGCTTTTTTTTCCAGTGGTGTTACACTGTTGACTGATGTTTAGCTTGTGGTCCACTATGACCTCCAGATCCCTTTATGCAGTACTCCTTCCTAGGCAATCATTTCCCATTTGGTATGTGTGCAACTGATTGTTCCTTCCTAAATGGAATACTTTGCATTTGTCCTTATTGAATTCCATCCTATTTACCTCAGACCATTTCAGTGTGTCCAGATCATTTTGAATTTTAATCCTATCCTCCAAAGCATTTGCAACCCCTCCCAGCTTTGTATCGTCCTCAAACTTTATAAGTGTACACTCTATGCCATTAGCTAAATAATTTATGAAGCTATCGAACAGAACTGGACCCAGAAGTGATCCCTGCAGAAACCCACTCATTGTGCCTTTCCAGCATGACTGTGAACCACTGATAACTACTCTCTGAGAACGATTTTCCAACCAGTTTTGCACCCACCTTATGGTAGCTCCATCTAGGTTGCATTTCCCTAGTTTGTTTATGAGAAGGTCATGTGGGACAGTATCAGAAGCTTCACTAAAGTCAAGATAAACCACATGTACTGCTTCCCCCCTATCCAAAAAGCTTGTTACCCTGTTGAAGAAAGCTATCAGGTTGATTTGACATGATTTGTTCTTGACAAATCCATGCTGACAGTTACTTATCACCTTATTATCTTCTAGATGTTTGCATATTGATTGCTTAATTATTTGCTCCATTATCTTTCTGTGTACAGAAGTTAAGCTGACTGGTCTGTAATTCCCCAGGTTGTCCTTATTTCCCTTTTTATAGACTGGGCAGTCATCTGGAATCGCTCCCATCTTCCATGACTTTTCAAAGACAATCGCTAATGGCTCAGATATCTCCTCAGTCAGCTCCTTGAGTATTCTAGGATGTATTTTATCAGGCCCTGGTGATTTGAAGACCTCTAACTTGTCTAAGTACATTTTAACTTGTTCTTTTCCTATTTTAGCCTCTGATCCTACCTAATTTTCACTGACATTCACTATGTTAGACGTCCAATCACCACCAACCTCTTGGTGAAAACCAAAAGAAAGAAGTCATTAAACACCTCTGCCATTTCTACATTTTCTTTTATTATTCTCTCCCCCCTGCCCATTAAGTAACAGGCCTATCCTGTCCTTGGTCTTCCTCTTGCTTCTAATGTATTTGTAGAATGTGTTGGAATAGTAAGGCCAGAGTGTTGGTCCATAACCTGGGAGTGACCTATATTCAGGAATTTCATATGTTTGAGAATTAGACTATTATCCATTGTGGTTGGCACCTGCAGGTCTGTGGAAATTAAGATGTTCAGGGAAAAGATCACCCCCCACCAGCCAAACTACTAAAAGTGTCTACTGATGTATATTATAAACAACACTGGGCGATTGATAAGGGATACTTGTTATGGCAGATATTTTCTGCAATGGATGACTCATCAAAAGATGTGTCTAGCTCATTAAGAACTGTCAGTTTTGACAACTATTAATAATAATGACTGGATTATAAATTCCTTTTTACTTATCAATCATATAACATAGAGATATCATAAAGTAAATCCATAAATACTGAGGTAAACAAAAATGTTAAAACATAGCATATGGTGAAATTGATCATGGGAAAATATTTTCCCTCCAGAAAAGGGGTTTCTTTGTCTCACACTCTATAAAAGACAAAGGGCTTGATACCTAGGTTGGGGAGTGAAAATTGCTGTCATCTCATCAGTTACAGAGAGGAGACACAGAGGCCAGCTCTTTTGATTATAATCAAGGTGGTAATGTATCTATTCTTTCTGTATTCTGTACAGTGTTGAATTAATCTCTGGTTGATAATCGTTGATTAACTCCTTTTGAGCCTGTTATTCAACAATGTCAAATAGCTATTAAATTTGAACATGCAACACTCCATTGGGGCTGGCACTGAGGTCTGAACCCAGGACCTGCAATGCTAAAAGCATAAGCCTCTAATGCTTGAGCTAAAGACCTGACTCCCTTAACTAGCTGCAGCAGCAGATTAGTAACGTTACTATGAGAACTAGCTGTTAGAGAGCTTATTCCTTCACTCTCCCACGTCCCTGGTCCTTCTCGCATGAACAGAGAGCAACAATACCCGAAGTCCGAAGGTGCAAACAATTTGATGTTTATTTGGGTGAACTTCCAGCAAGCTTAAATACAAGTTCCTTTTTCCTTATTTTCGAATCCCAACTTACTTCCTGTTTGCCCCTAATTTATATAGTAATATTCTTAGCTATACCTTAACCAATCATTCTACTGAAATTTAACTAACCAATCCTAACATATTGTAACATGATTAGCTAACCAATTATATCCCACCACCTTAATTAGATTACACCCAGCAAAATTAATTATACAGCAGACAGAAACAATCACAGAACCAGACAGAGATTATACAGACAAACAATAGCAAAGTGGGAACTATAATGACAAAACAATACAGAAGTGAGGATTTCACATCCCAGCTATTGATAAGTGAGTTCTTGCCAGACAGGATTCTATCAAACTAAGTTTCCTTTTACATTTTCTAGGCACTTCCCTTTCTCTGGAGGTGATAGGAATACAATCCTGTCCTGATAGTGCCTGACAGCCCAATAGCACCTTATTTCAATGTGACTAGTTTGGAATGTGAGGATGTGACTGTTCGCTTCCTAGCTTATGGCTGCCTCTGCTGCTTAGCCAAAGGCCTTAGCCTAAGAACAGGGCCTCAAACTGTCACAGTAAGAGAAGGCCCTTACACCAGCAGACAGTGATTTTGATTCTTTCTTTTATACCTCTAACTAGCCAAGTGATAAGAACACCCCTAAATTCTTAAAGTATAGGCCTTTACAGACAGGCCTAAATATCTATATCCTAACACTAGCTACTAGAAAGGGACAAATATCCACATATTCCTATTAAAACAGAGGGAACAGCTCAGGCACTGCCTGGGTTACAGAACACCCTAATGGGACCAGAGTTGGTTGGGCCATAGTCCTGCTGCTTTATTCATTAGTCAGCAGAGCTGGCTAGGCCCACAGCTGGGATAATGCTACACCTACTAAAGAGGTCCAGCAGTGGGCATGTTCCCACTCACTGAGACAGTATATCCCTAATGCTGGGTTGTTACCAGTCATGTGGCCAGTAAGATTTATGGACAGACCCTTCCTTTAGAACAGGAAGGCTGTCAGAAGGAAGGGCTACTTGAGTTGCTGAAGGGAGAACTCATCTCTGGCATAGATTTATGCCACGTCTTTGGTTAATGTTCTTGTAAGGTTCAGTTGTTACACTAATAAAAATGATACCAACAGGATCTTGTAAGAGGGACAAGGCAAATTGCCACGTTTATTGTAAATACAACAAAATATTCCTATATGCAATTTCTATATAGATCCATTCACACACACACAGACATTCACACACAGGTTCTACATAAAGCTTGTTATATTTTCCAGCCTAGATGTTGCTCATGCCAAGTTACTGGCCAGGTGGCCTGGACACGAGAGTGGAGCCGAGTCGTTGTCAGATGCGCATCTGATGCTCCTGAAGGGTGGTCGTAGAACCAGACTCAAAGAACACAGTCCCTGGACCCAATTTTTATAGGTCTCTGGTTCAATACAAGTCTATGGAAGTTGCTTCATCATGCTGAATTTACAATTGAGATGACCATCAATCAGCTCAATCAGCAGGTGGTATATCCATAACGGCTCCATGATGGCTAGGTGTTATCTTTTTGTTCTTCCTTGATGCGTTTTGGGTGGATTCCGGTTCACCCTCCAGGGGTCATCCGGTTATCTCCACTTTGCATATTCTTCGGCCCATCGATATCAAGGTTGAAATACTTAGGATTAGGCTGGCACCATTTACTAACCAATTATTTCCCTGCTTCAGGCTCTCAATTCTGTGCACTCATTCTTTTACTTAACAACACAATCTATGACTCTTGATTCATTTAACTAGTGTTATCCCACTATCTATTTTTCCCTCTTTGGGTACCAAGATTTACATAGGCATGACAAGGGGCCCCCACGGGGGAAGAGCATCAGGGTGTTGTTTTAAAGAACAGCATTGTTTCCTCAAAGTTCTTATCACTTTCTAGCACAGACTCTTTGTCCTGTACCGGCCTGAAATAATTAGTACTTTGACCTTGCATTTGTTACAGAGTGAAATTCAACAGCATGGAACTGATGTTCATACCTTTTTACAATACCTATATATTCTTTTGTCTATCTTTATTTCTACTACTACATAATTATAATTCTATCATACTTATATAACTTTGCGGGCGACCCAACACAGTGAAGTGATGATCTCTGTTTAGGAAGTGGAGAAAATGGGAGATACATAGCACATAGTATCTTACTCGTGTTTTGTAAAGTGTTTTTTGTAAATAATGCCTTTAATAAACAGTGACCTTTATCCACAAGATCATGTTGCCACTTTACTTCAGTGCCTGATTCAATTACATCATTAAAAACATGTATGGAAAATTTTGGAATTTGGTAATAAATGAATATGAACAAAAAAACCTGCCCAAACTCCCGTTTTTCATTTGATTCTTGACTCAGAATGCCGATTTATTTGTTTTAGTAGAAATAAGATTGAAGGTCATAATTAAGCAGTTTTGAAGAAAGAGATACAAAAGATTAAGGCTCACACAGAGCTTTTCTGCCTTCTGTTTTTAATTCCCTGACTGTGGGAGTCTTCTGAAACTGCCCTGCTGCTTTATTTGAATATTATCATCACCCTTCACTGAAACTCTCATTTAAAGTAAATTCATTACCGTATGTGACTTATTTAAACAACAGGTGAATTAATGCCTCTAGGGCATGGAGCTGGTTGTTCCAAAATGAAAGTAGGGTCTAAGAAACATAACAACAATACTCTGCACTAAGTAATATTAAATAGATAGTACAATTTGGCAAAGTATTTTACAAACATTGTGTAAGTTTCAGAAAGATATTGTTAAATAGGTGAATATTATTAGGCCCCATTTTACAGATGAGTATTCTGAGGCACAGAAAAGGTTAAGTGAGCTGCTGAGAGTTACATTTAGTCAAAATCAGAGCTGGGAAAAGAACCTAGGATTCCTGATTCATATTCTCTCACTCTATTTAACAGAAAGCATTGGGCCTGACTTTCAGCTGACTTGCACATTGTGTAGTCATATATATTTGTGTATGAAACACTGCTAACCATGTAAATGAGTGGAAAATTATAACTTGGTAGCAGCTTGCACATACTTTGTGACATCCCATTTCTTGGCCAACACACCAGTGATAGAAATGGGTACTTCCAGAACTAAAAGCATGCTGCTATATGTTAAGCTCATGGGCTCTACATGGGGTTGTAGAAGATTCACATCCTCTGTTGAATGGACAGGGGGACCAGCAACACACTCTCACCACTGGGTTAGATTTGCATAGGGGGAAATGACTATATAAGGCTCAAGATACAAGGTGGGTGACCTAATATCTTTATTGGACCAACTTCTGTTGGTGAAGGTTCAAGGCAGTGGAGAATCATTCCTATTGTCTTTCAAATCAATATATATCATTTGATGTAAGGTACCATATAGATGTACATTTGTACCTGAACAATTATTAAATTGTGAGCTCTCCAGGGCAGAGAGCCTGGGTCTCATTGTCTACTACTCCATAAAATATATAGCGTAATAGAACCAAATTGCAAGTTTTCAGTGCTATGGAAACAAATGGATTAAACTTACTTAGCAAAGAGTTGGTGGAAATTAGCACACCCATGTGTGAAAGGCAATAGAGAATCAGACCTAAAATCTTTACCCAAAAGACTTACAATCTATAAATCTTGAGCAGAGAGAGATCACAAGTCAGAAGAGGACAAAGAGGGCTCTTCAATTTAGCAAACAGTGTAACAAGAGCCACTGGTTGAAAGTTGAAGCAACACAAATTCAGACTGAAAATAAGGTGTACACTTTTAGCAGTGAGGGTAATTAACTGTTGGAACAACTTGCCAAGGTTTGTGGTGGATTCTTCATCACTCTGCAATTTTTAAATCAAGATAGGTTGTTTTTATAAAACATATGGTGTTAACATAAGCAGGAACCAATTAATGGAAGTCCTTTGGCCACAGGAAGTCAAATTAGATGAACACAGTGGTTCCTTTTGGCCTTGGAATATATTAATTTCTCTGGTGGTTTCCACTTTCTTTTCACTAGAATGGAAATGATTCTATGAGCAGCTTTTGTTACATTTTTGGAAGTGCCAGACAGGACCCATGACTCTACTTGCGCATCCTGATCATAGGGGCCATTGGGGCTTGAAGGAAAGGATGGATGAGTGGCTCCAGCTGACTGCACATTTCTACCTACAGATGTGAAGGAATTAGAATTCAGCCCTAATCTTCAGCCTAGACTTTCGTGAAGGGTTTTTCTGCTTTCCCACTTATACACAATTTGGGACCATTATTCATTAGATTCTGGTTCGTAAAATAAATATACTCCCCTCAGAGAAATATAATTTACAAATGCTTACAAACATTTTAAATTAGATAGTAGCTAATTCAGGAGTCCAAGTCCAGTTAATGTTTCAGAAACATATCACCTGCCACCCCCAAAAAGAATCCCATGCTCTTTCTAGTTACAATATGCAATTAAAATTCCTCCACAATGGAACACAAGTAATTAGTGTCATAATTCATTACACCTTTATTTTGGCTAGGCATAAGCAATATTTTCATATATTTAACCAGAGAGGCAGACAATAAGCATTAAGCCAGTGAACTGGAAAATCAGAAGACCTACAGTACTTAAACTATAACATTACTGCCCAGCAGGAATTTTATTAGCAACTTGCTCTACTGAAAACCATTGCAATGTGACTTACAGTGTCTGTAATGCTACATAGTAAATAGCATTCTATAGCCATCAGAAGAAAAGGTCATCATTTTACATAGTTGCACCCTATTTGAAATCGCTCTCTATAAAAACAAATTAACAGTCTAGAAACAGTTTTCCTGAATTCAAAATGGCTCATTCTGTGCTAAGTAATTGATTCATAAAAGTCAGGGGCATGCACGTTTAAATGAGTTTAATCAAATGTTTAATCAATAAAAACAAAACTGAAGATAAATCAAACATGGGATGATATAGTAGAACATTGTCACGGGAGGCACCAAAGTGTGAGTGAGCTCTCATTTGAGACACAATGCACAAATTATGCTAAGACAAAGTCAAGCAAGGACTTTTAGGAATAACTTCCTTTCTGACGGAATGACTATTGCTTCCTCAGCCCACCACTTCCTCAACACATACTTATTGATATTAAAGCTTTATTCAGACTGATTTTTGCCCTCCCCCAGCTTTAAATTTCCCTCTGCTTATGTGAAAGTATCATTTAATTGTCCTTAAGGGTGACATATAAGCCATTCTGTACAGAGCAAATAAAGCACAACCAGATATATAAGTAGCCTTGGATCCAAAATCTCCCATCTATATGACAGTCTTGTAACGATCTCATCCTGCTGTTCTTTTCTTTGTGCTGATGTTAAAGTAATCTTCAAAGAGTTGACAGGTTTTTGTAATTAAAGTTTTTAAATATCAATCAACGTTACCACGTAGAGTTGCACAAAGCTCCATCTTTCTCCATAACCTTACACTGAAATAAGCCCAAAATAAGATTTCAAGAGAATAGAACAGAAACAGTAGGTTCACTTACCCTCTGCAAAGCAGTATTTAATTATATTTTTATGGGTTGGCAATCTGAGCTCTTCAACAAGAAATGTTTTATAACAAGGCAGCATGTTTTTAAGTAATCGTAGACAACTCTTAACTCTTATTCAAAACCACTGTGATTGATGTGATGTCAGAGATCCATTAGATATTGCCTGAAAGTTATGTATATTGTTCTTTAGCAAAAATGGCTTTAACAGCTTCAAAATCAATTATTTTTCATTAAATCTCCTTAATTAAACTTTCACCAACTGACGCCTGAGGTTGTGGCCAAACAGCACAAATTAGCTTCAGGCTGTTTCATCTTGCACCAGGGAAATTGTCCAGCACAGAGCAGCCCAAAGATTGACTAAGTGTAAAGATGCCATAAAGTCATTTTTACATTCCCCCTCCTGAGTTATGCCAATTGCTCAACTGTTAGAGTTGTGGACCAGGACCAGTATTTCTTTCCTGGTTTTTTATTAAACTGTATCTACATAATTCCTCTAGTCCAAAACACATAAATGTACTTTGACTGTCAACATGAAAAATGAAATGACCAAATTTTGTTAAATAACTGCCTACAGATGTACAGTACTGTAGGTCTCCGGTTCTGACTTTGCACGCATTATAGGTATTTTAATAGAATGCTAATGATACTACTGAGCCCCCAGTAAAGCAATATTCTTTCTAAAGGGAAAAAAAAGAAATATCCCTTTCTCAGTTCTGATCAGATGTCATATACTGTTATTTTTATGATGGATAGCACTATGCTGAAATATTAAAACAAAGTTGTTATATGTTTTATATAATGTCTAGGGTAGATATCCTTGAGCTTTGAAACACTGAAATACATTTGTTTGGCTAATAATATTTCAGTGATGGATTATCACCTCATATTTTCCTTAAAACATGTTTTAAAACTGAAGTCTAAGAAAACAGAACCAAATGGGAATAGAGAAGTGATGAACTGCTCACTTGCAATCCACCTTCATTGCTTGCAAACAATGGTGGTGCTAGATAAGCTGGAGTCATCTCTGTGCTTAATCATAGGAAATGCAGGAATGTCAGAAACTGTAGTGGGTTGAACCTATATCAAAGTAAAAGTGTTCTTTTCAGTTTGCATATTATAGTGGATTAGCTCATAATATAGCAGTAAAATACTATGTCATATCATTTGACACATGTTCTACTAAATATCATAATAGAAAGAATGATGACTAGTGTAACTTTTTTTAGACTGAAATACACTAAAACATTTTAATGAAAAGTTAAAAGCATCTTGCATGAGTGAAGACATGTTTTCATTTTCTCCTCCAATTTCAATCAGTTTATTGGCATGCAAAGGTATTTAAGCATTGCCAGAGTTATTAAATCAAATATCTGTGTATAGATTAGGTTTCATACAGGTAACTGGTTAAATGGCTTTTTTATATCTGTCCATTTCTACTGTTGTTGATTTTCTTATTCAGTGGCAGGGTAGCATATACTATGAGGTTATTTCTCCTTGCTCTCTCTTTTCTGCCAATGATGTACCTAGCTATTTTACATGGGACTTGATTCATCCCGTGAGTTTCACCAGTGCAAGCTGGCAGAACCCAGACTCCAGACTCATGGTGGGAAAAAGTCAGTCATGAGTGGGAGCACAAAGGACTATACCTCATGCAACTTTCACTCTTCTGAGGACATATAACACCAGACATTCATATAAATATTTCTCTTTAATTGCACACTAAATCTCATATTCTAACACAGTATGTGCAATCTACACCATCATATATTCTCTGGCTATCTGATATAATTTGGACATCTAGTAACCTCTTCTTATCATCTACTCCTTTTGATACCCCAAGAGCATAATCATGGCAACACACTTAGAGGCAGTGTATTCTTAATGCATTGGCAGGTAAACAAACTGATTCACTTCAGATCCCAGAAACTTAATTCCAGTTGATGTTTCTCCATACAGCTACTTCAACATGTGGTATTGATTTCTCCTAGCCTTCATTGTATTTTTCAAGATCTTCAGTAACATTTCAGGATAATAGCTGAGCACTTAAAGTTACAAATTTTCCATTTTTAAGTTTAACTTTAAAAATGTATATGTTAATTTAGATAATGTTGAAGTTTCTGTTTGTATTTTAATAAAGGAAATAACAAGATTTCAAGATAGTTTTTATATTTACTTCCTGTTTTCATAAGCATTTAGCTTCCAAAATATTCACCCAGTGAGCTTAAACTTCCTCTACTGGTTCTGTTCTCATAGATAGCTTTATTTTCATGTTTTCAGTTTATGGGAAAGTGGGGGGAAACACAATTTTGCTTTGTAAAATGTTGGTTCTTTTGTCAATCTAACATCATCTTTTTTGAACTGGGCTACAGAAAAAATATTCTGAAGTTTGAAAGTTGTATCTTTTTGGGGACATGGTAATAGGTGATTGAAAAATCACTTCTGAACATGCACAGCAGAATCTGCTAAGATTTTTCACAAATTTATGAAACACAGCCCTTCTTAGAGAAAGCATTTATCATTCTTTATACCCAGCTTGATATGCACCAGAGGTACTCTGGGACAGGTTTTAAAAGGAACATTGTAAATATCTCATTGGAGCAAAATTTCTCCCCAAAATTGCCTTAACATCAGGGACAGAAGAAAACTGTGGCAAATGTAATATTGTGAATTCTTGATTTTAAGGTCTGTATTATTATGGCTGTCTTATACTATAGCCTGCACATTTCAATCTAAATATACTATGTTGTTGTCTGTGGCTCTAATACAGCAAGCCCTATGCATGCGGAAATCCCACTGATATCAGCGGAAGCTCCATATACAAGGGGTTAGCAAGGATCAAGCCCTTTTTCTATAATTTAAACCAAGCTAATCCAGGCTTGCACAAAACTATCTTCCTTCAAAGATTGGAGAGAATGGACTCCAACAGTAACAAATCTCCCCAAAACGGTAGAGATTAAATTTAAATTGTGATCATTTAAAGACTAACTTTACTAAATATGTGCTGTTGTTTTTTTGCTTTGGGTTTTCTTTTAAAGGGTAATTTAATCTGTGTGTGTTGCAAAGGACAGCCACATGCTTTCATTCTGAATGACTTTTTTTTTAAGGGAAAACTGAACTGTAAATACAAAGGTCTCAGTTGAGTGGTCTAGACTAGGGAAAGTGGATGAGATTACAACAGAGTTAGCACATTTTAGCTAACCCTAACCTAATTTTGATCTTTTCTTAGTTCAGATAAAGGTTAGAACCTTCAAATTCGATGGTCAAGATTGACCTTAGGAAGGACCTTCAGGTGGACCTTGATGAGATATAAATCAAAGTAAAAGGAGGCCAAGGTCAGGTTGAGGAAAGCTAAAACATGTTAGCTAATCTCAGCATACTCTTAACCACTCTAACTAGTCTAAACAAACCATAGGAGAGATCACATTAAGTTCATCCCCTGTATTAGGCTGTATAGGAGTTAAATACAAAATGGACATCACCCCCAGATGATGGTGGACTCCTAAGCATTTAAAGGAGAAATATACACACTCACACACAACTCACAAAGCTCATATAGTTACATGTACAATAGTAATTAAATGTTAAGTGCAACATTAAGGTGAAAACAATAGCAAAAAGTGAAAAATGTAGAAGTAAGGGTTTCAGGATAAATGGTGGCCATATCTACTACAGCTCTGTTGAACGTATGAGGTATCCTGCACTCTTGTTTCTCTAGTTCTATGTGAATCTATCATGACTATTTATGTCATAACATGTTTATAAAAAATGTAAGATATGCAATGAGGCTGAGTTAAATTTTCTGTTGGAACCTTACATTTGAAATTACTCCACTTTTTTTAAAAAAGGAGTACTTGTGGCACCTTAGAGACTAACAAATTTATTTGAGCATAAGCTTGTCAGATACATGCAGTGGAAAATACAGTAGATAGATTTTATATACACAGAGAACATGAAGCAATGGATGTTACCATACACACTGTAACATGAGTGATCAGGTAAGGTGAACTATTACCAGGAGGAGAGAAAAATAAAACCTTTTGTAGTGATAATCAAGGTGGGCCATTTCCAGCAGTTGACAAGAATGTGTGAGGAACAGTAGGGGGGAAAAATAAACATAGGGAAATAGTTTTACTTTGTATAATGACCCATCCACTCCCAGTCTTTATTCAAGCCTAATTTAATGGTGTCCTGTTTGCAAATTAATTCCAATTCAGCAGTCTCTCGTTGGAGTCTGTTTCTGAAGTTTTTTTGTTGTAATATTGCGACTTTTAGGTCTGTAATCAAGTGACCAGAGAGGTTGAAGTGTTCTCCGACTGCTTTTTGAATGTTATAGTTCTTGACATCTGATTTGTGTCCATTTATTCTTTTATGTAGAGACTGTCCAGTTTGGCCAATGTACATGGCAGAGGGGCATTGCTGGCACATGATGACATATATCATATTGGTAGATGTGCAGGTGAACAAGCCTCTGTCAATCTGTTTCTTCACTTCAGCAGGTGGGTATTGTAGTTGTAAGAACGCTTGATAGGGATCTTGTAGGTGTTTGTCTCCGTCTGAGGGGTTGGAGAAAATGCAGTTGTATCATAGATCTTGGCTGTAGACAATGGATCTTGTGGTGTGGTCTGCATGAAAGCTGGAGGCATGTAGGTAGGAATAGCGGTCAGTAGGTTTCTGGTATAGGGTGGTGTTTATGTGTCCATTGCTTATTAGCACTGTAGTGTCCAGGAACTGGATCTCTTGTGTGGACTGGTCTAGGCTGAGGTTGATGGTGGGATGGAAATTTTCATTTCAGTTTCCATTCAATTTCCATCCCACCATCAAGCTCTATGATACAACTGCATTTGCTCCAACCCCTAAGACAGAGACAAACACCTACAAGATCTCTATCAAGCGTTCTTACAACTACAATACCCACCTGCTGAAGTGAAGAAACAGATTGACAGAGCCAGAAGAGTACCCAGAAGTCACCTACTACAGGACAGGCCCAACAAAGAAAATAACAGAACGCCACTAGCAGTCACCTTCAGCCCCCAAACTAAAACCTTTCCAGTGCATCATCAAGGATCTATAACCTATCCTGAAGGACGACCCATCACTCTCACAGATCTTTGGAGACAGGCCAGTCCTTGCTTACAGACAGCCCCCCAACCTGAAGCAAATATTCACAAGCAACCACATACCACACAACAAAAACACTAACCCAGGAACTTATCCTTGCAACAAAGCCCGTTGCCAACTGTGTCCACGTATCTATTCAGGGGACACCATCATTAGGCCTAATCACATCAGCCACACTATCAGAGGCTCGTTCACCTGCACATCCACCAATGTGACATATGCCATCATGTGCCAGCAATGCCCCTCTGCTGTGTACATTGGCCAAACTGGACAGTCTCTATGTAACAGAATATATTACAACAAAAAAACTTCAAAAACAGACTCCAACGAGAGACTGCTGAATTGGAATTAATTTGCAAACTGGACACAATTAACTTAGGCTTGAATAAAGACTGGGAGTGGATGTGTCATTACACAAAGTAAACCTATTTCCCTATGTTTATCCTCCCCCCCCCCCCACACACACACACTGTTCCTCACATGTTCTTGTCAACTGCTGGAAATGGCCCACCTTGATTATCACTACAAAAGGTTTTTTTTTTCTCTCCTGCTGTAATAGCTCACCTTACCTGATCACTCTCATTACAGTGTGTATGGTAACACCCATTGCTTCATGTTCTCTGTGTATATAAAATCCACCTAATGTATTTTCCACTGCATGCATCTGATGAAGTGAGCTGTAGCTCATGAAAGCTTATGCTCAAACAAATTTGCTAATCTCTAAGGTACCACAAGTCCTCCTTTTCTCTTTGCGGATACAGACTAACATGGCTGCTACTCTGAAACCTGCCACTTTTTTGTGTGATTTGAATGATACAACTTAAATGTTACCTTAACATAAGTGTTTTGCATTGAATATAGTTAAAATTCATATCAAGCATGTGCATATATGGCAATATGGCATCACCATATTTTTCCACACAAGGGAACAATCTAGCCTGAGAGTTAGGGAGTGTAAATTATGTGTAGAGTAACTCCAGACCCTTAGTGCTAAAAGCTTGAGCCTCCAACAGTGGAGCTAAAATAATCTCTCTATCAGCTGGTGCCAGTATGTGACTCTCATTCTCATACATAAATCAGCCACAAGAGGAGGACAAACACTCACATTTTTCTAGTGTGGATTAAATAGTTCCCCACTTGGAGAAGCTCATCCCAAGCATCCGAGTTGAAGTTTTATGTTGCGCACTACTTATCTAACTGACTCCTACTTTGATTTGAATTCTGGGATTTGAATTCTGGTCCTTCAGTACTAAAAGCATAATTGTTTACCACTTGAGCCAAAGAACAAAGGGAAATGTTTTCAAAGGCACAAAGGGAAGGTGCCCAAATCACCTGACTTCTACTTGTGCGTTTGTAAATTTTCCCCTAATTTTCTAGCTGCCAACTATATCTGTTAACCTCTTGTGTGGACCAACCATTGGAGGTGGACAAAAAAAAAATCACCCATTCCTACATTACCTTCTGGACACACTTTAGGTCATTTCTGAATTTGGAATTGCTGTTATATAACATGTTCAGAATCTCTTCTGTTACATATCAATGTTGCTGTTGTCTACATGTATACCAAACTGTATAAGTTTAAGAGAGACAGCCTCATATGTCAGACACAGGAGAAAAGACAAATTCAGTGACAATTAAGAAACAAAATCTCTGGAATTTCCTATCCAAGTTCTGAATTCTACCAGTACCATTGTTTGACGGTTGAGCTCGTGGAAATTCAGAGTCCCTTTGAATTCAGCTGTTCACCTGGCACTGAATGATTGCGGCTAACTTTTAAAATATCCAAATTAGGCTTATATATGCTTTACAAACATCAACTAGACTTACTGAGAGAAAGCATGTTATGGTTCTGAGTCTTATGTACAAGAGAAGCTCATATAACAAATACAAAAATTACACTTGGACACAAGGCAAATATATATAAAAAAGTAAATAATGGAAATGAGACAAATGGAATTGGGAGTAAGAGAAATAGTGAAATGGAGCTAGAGATTAAATAAAGGACTACTGTAATGGGGGATGGAATAGGTCTAATTCTGTTGATAAGTCAGTTATGACAAGATTGAGGTTGTTGTAGCACCTACTAAATACTTATATATTCTTTTCTTCCTTGACCCATATGTCTTAGACAAAAAATACAATGGAGATTAAAAAAAATCAAACATAAATAAGGGAAACATTCATGATTCTTGTAACAGTTTGGGCTGAATTAAAATAAAATTAACCCAGTGATTTCAACCCAGTGTTTACGGTGTGCTGTCCAGAGTGTTGCTTCCAGGCCAATATTCCATTTATTTAATTTATACCAAGGGTCAGATTAGGCCTGGACATGGCTAGGGTATGCAGGTAGAAAAGCAAAGCACAAAAACCTTTTTTTTTTCTTTTTTACCTTTGAGATCACCATACAGAAGCCAGGTACAATTGCTGTCATAGCATATTCCTAGGTGTGCTCCATGTTCTTTGAGATTCCACTGGAAGAATCCAACTTTATGCTCTTGTCAGAGCTGCAAAGGGCTTCTGCTTGTGGAAGGAGGTCAGGGCAGGTGCTGAATCAGGTGTTCCCTTTCCTGGGCTGGCACTGTGGGGATGTATCTCACAGGTTTTGTCCTCTACCACACAGAGAAGTGGCCTGTGGCAGAGTTTCTTCCACTAAGATTCCAGGGCCTGCAGTCAGTCAGTGAATATTTGTACTAAAATTGTACTGTTCTTAGGTTAAAACTGCATCTGTACCTGGCAGATGCGTCTTACTCATGTTAGGAGACCGACTAGCTACAGGTAAGATTTTTCCTGAGGCTTAGAAAGTCCATTCCACTGGGAGACAGGTCTGCTGGCAGCAATACTCAATTCCACGCCTTTAAAAGACTTGAGACCCTCCTCACTTTCTAGCTGCTGTGGCACATTGTAGGCAGAGAAACAGGTAGTTGCTTCTTTTTTAAGATCCATTTTATGGCCTGGATTAAAGGGAAGCTCCTCCAAATATTTAAGCTATTAAATTGTTAAATTCTATTAAAGATGACCACAGAAAAGAGAGAATAGTAATCCTTTAATATGTATTTGTTCAAAAGGCATTTTAACCCTGTAATAAATGCACCTACACCAAAACCAGGAGTTTAAAACTTAAAAGTGGGTGGATTTTTGATGGAGATAATTTGTGACATAAAAAATACCATCCTGCCTTTGGTTTGCAGTATGTTTCTTTTACTTGGTTGATGTTCCATCAATTTTATTCTCTCTTCTGAATGTATTATCTAATTGTCTTCTAGCACATTTGTTTTAAAACCTTTTAAATACTGTTTCCAGAATTTGTTGGGTGGTTCCAAACAAATATAGTACAGTTTATTTTTTAATGGTATTGTTTATGATTTGTTATCTTGTGGGTAACCCTCCTGATTTACTAAGTAATCATTATTTTTTTGAGTTCAGCGAGATGGTGGAACTTGTCAATTGTGCCTGATTAAAATACCAAATTGATTTAAGAGAGACCAGAGAGAAAGAAATAATTAAGCACAGGGGGTCTGATTTCCCCCTAAATAAAGTTTTGCACAGGTTTAATTCTGTTGATTGCAGCAGATTTTGATTCACATTGGTGAGATAGAAAAATCAGATGTAGGTTTTTTTTTTAATTTTAGAGAAGACTATATAATATGATAATGTTATCTCTGTGTATCTCACAGATGAAAATAGGTACATATGTTGCAGGCAAAATGAGCCAGAAAGGTGAGCAGCTTAACTAGCGAGAAATTTGAAGACACCCTAGGCTCCTTGATCTTAGCTAAAATCATTATGTTTTTTTCTTACATGGAATATCTGAGATACTTTTGGTTTGCAAGTCTCTCCCACCTAGCAGAATCAAACCTTTTAAAAACAGTATAGAGGGACAATTGTTAAATACGTTTAGTATTTTATAGTGACTTGTTTTGAAACTCCTGTGAGAGGGGTTCCTTACTGATAGAAATGGAATGAAAAAATAAATTAAAAGGGACATAAATACTCATGCTCCATGGCATAAGCGAAACACTAACTGATGGGAGTTGAGAAAAAAAAGAAACTTCCACTATGATCAAGTTATTCCATAATCATCCACTATGGGACTTGTTGCACCTTCCTCTGAAGTATCTGGCATGGGCCACTGTCAGAGAGAAGATGCTCCAACAGAAGGAGCTATTGAAGAAATTCTCACTAATAGATACTTTTGATTTTTCAAAATTAAACTGTTAAACCTACTAATTAACCAAAAAGGAAACAAAACCTTTGCTCTGTGGCCTGCATTGGACACTTCAGCCTCAAAGGAGAACTTTTCAAAAATGTTGAACATGTGTGTCAAGGTTCCTTCCCCGCTCTGAACTCTAGGGTACAGATGTGGGGACCTGCATGAAAGACCCCCTAAGCTTATTCTTACCAGCTTAGGTTAAAAACTTCCTCAAGGTACAAACTTTGCCTTGTCCTTGAACCCTATGCTGCCACCACCAAGCGTGTTAAACAAAGAACAGGGAAAGAGCCCACTTGGAGACGTCTTCCCCGAAAATATTCCCCCCAAGCCCTCCACCCCCTTTCCTGGGGAAGGCTTGATAAAAATCCTCACCAAATTGTACAATGTGTACAATTTGAACACAGACCCAAACCCTTGGATCTTAAGAACAATAAAAAGCAACCAGGTTCTTAAAAGAAGAATTTTAATTAAAGAAAAGGTAAAAGAATCACCTCTGTAAAATCAGGATGGTAAATACCTTACAGGGTAATCAGATTCAAAACATAGAGAATCCCTCTAGGCAAAACTTTAAGTTACAAAAAGACACAAAACAGGAATATACATTCCATTCAGCACAGCCTATTTTACCAACCATTAAACAAAAGGAAATCTAACGCATTTCTAGCTGGATAACTTACTAAATTTTTACAGGAGTTCTGAGCTGCATTCCTGATCTGTTCCTGGCAAAAGCATCACACAGACAGACAGACCCTTTGTTCCTCCCCCTTCCAGCTTGGAAAGTATCTTGTCTCCTCATTGGTCATTTTGGTAAGGTGCCAGCAAGGTTATCTTAGCTTCTTAACCCTTTACAGGTGAAAGGCCTCTGGCCAGGAGGGATTTAAAGGTGGTTACCCTTCCCTTTATATTTATGACAATGTGAAAACAGGAAATTGAAATGTAAACCTAGCTACAGAAGTAGCTGCCAAGTGACCTCTGACATATTCATTCATAACAGTTCATAACTAAGGCTGAGATCATCAACTTCCATGGTAAAAGCTGGAAGAGGGGTATTGGGAGATAGTAATCACCATAAGGAAGTCCACTGGGGATAGGATTTGCCTCTATATGGAATTATGAGCTCTGCTCCCAAACCTGGCAGATTCCCAAGGATGTCTGGGAGATCAGGGTCAGGATTCTCAGCCTACATGATCTTTCCTATGGATACTTAGGAGGGCCTGGTGAAGCTGGGTTGTGTCTCCTCTTACCATATTATATATGAATCCTGAAGGAGAAACAGTAGAAGGGCAATTGAGATGCCCAATTCCACACAGAATGGGACGGCTCTGCATGTGGAAGACCCCATCACATGCACAGATCTCTGTGGGCTAATCTAGGCTGACTTTTTGTTTGTTTGTTTCCTCCTGGTAGTGTTATTAAAGGAGTCCTATTCTTTGGTTGTTGTGTCTGGTTCAAAATTAGCACATTAGCTCTATTTATAGGGTAACTGTTGGGGTGAAGTCAGAGAGCCTTTAGCTGATGTCTTCTTAAAAGGGTATGCAAATAATTAAAGGAGAAATGTAATGGATCTGTTTCTGCTCAAACACTGTTTCATACCAATGTAACTCCTTAATGTTACCCCTGATTTACACCAGGGTGAGTGAAATCAGAACCAAGCTCATTGTCTTTACTGATCTCAAATAAAACAGAATTATTTGTGCTAAAATAGAGAGAGAGAATTTCTGATGATGGATGATGGTCCCTAAGAGGGAAGGAACAATGGAACTAAAGTTTCCTGAAGATTCCATGGCAAATGAGAAAACAGCTAATCTTATAGCCTTTCCCAAATCTGATTAAAGTCAATGATCTTTGGGTCATGCTCATAGCAAAGAAACAGGATGTTGATGTAGTGCTGGTATGTGGTGCCTAGGGGGAACCTGAGGATGGGGAAAACCATCAACTATCTTGAAAATATTAATTTGTGACATAAAAAAGAGGTAATGCCCCAGGAACTAAGGAGAATACCCTGTGAGCAGGTGAGAAACAGAGATAAAATCATTGAGGCTAGCCAAAATGTGAATCTATACTGAGCATAATCCTAGACATGAAGAGGAATAAAAGAGGAAGAGCAGTAAGAATTCACAAGTAAGTGGCAAATTCTCATTAAAGTGCAATTGATGGAAGAAATGAATGTAATCATTCTGAAGGTTTGGAATAGAATTAATTTAGAGAGAATGTTTCACTTGGAGATGCAGGGCTAGAGAGTTAGAGAAATAAGGATTAAAAATGTGCTGTTCTAAAATTTATTTAACAAAGGATAGACTGGGAGCTAGACTATGTGCCAGCATGGGAACTGTCCAGTAGGTCTCTTTCTGGACTTTTTGGAGAAAGTGAGTGGCCAGTGGGAAACACTGAAAAATTAGCAGAGCCTCAGCTCCCTCCAACATGGTAGCCAATACAGCTGAACTTGATTTGGATATTGTAATTTTCTGCTTCTACGTGTCAACACCAAATTACTAATTTTCCCTCACCCTCCAGAATAAGAGGCAAGGAATTGTGCCTCAAAAGTATCTGAATCACACAGTTTTCCAGGGCTATTCCAGAGGTTGTGCCTAAAGGTACAATCTAGCCTAATGGGATTACATGCAGCATATAATTTGTTTATCAGCCTGAGCAAGAGCAGCAGAATCTATCCCTCAGTAATTAATTCTGACTGACTCAACATTATTATATTGCAAAAGATGGTTTACTTCTACAAGTGTAAATGTCAGAATTCCATCTAAAGGTTGAAAGTAATGTTTGCAAAACATGATAACATTTATGGCTCAGTCAAATATTCTGGGAAAGTGTTGGTGCCAATTTACAAAAGATTCAATATACACCATTTTTTGTTCTTTTTTTTTTGGGCGGGGGTGTTTTTGTAAATGCCTGGATGCCTTAAAAAGTCTTGCTTTTGAGGAAAATATCATTTCAACATTAATATCAAGATGAAAAAAAAAAAGACAAGAAAATTCCAATTGGCCCGCACTAAAGACATATTCACAATAAGTAAATAAAAGAGACAAGAACTTATTTAAGCCAAACAAATATTAAATTCAACTTTCCATAATCATCTTAAATGCCACATTCTGGCATATAAAACATACTAAATACAGAAATTTAATTGCATATTACTGCAGCTGCTAAAATGTATTTAATATTCATTCAGAATCAGGAACAATAAAATTTGATAATAAATCATCAACTGAATCACATAAGTTCCTCTCTTCTTTATCTTCATGTTATTTCAGACTGTGCTATTAATACGGCTAGCATCATTATAATCACAGAACAAAACTTTTTTCCCCTTCAGCAATTAATCAGAGCTTAGCCAGAAATAAAACTGAAGCAGTAATACCCACTGAAGCTTTCAAAATCATAAGCTTCTTTCTATGGGCACAAGTCACTCTGGCTATGACTGGCAAAATGAATATTTCCCCCCTTCATATGAAATATACGTTTGTATTTAATTCATAACATACTGTGTATGCTCCATCAAAAGAAAGATATAACAATTAAAATTAGTGCAAAGATGCTGCTTTAACTGATTGATCAATTGAAGAAAGCACAGTTTTACAAGGCCTTAAACTATCATTGTGTTTGAAAAATGACTGTATAAAAATGGTACCTTTTTCTCCCTATATCTATCTTAGATACTTATATGGCCCCAGTATTGTAGTGTCCAAATGGATCACACTCTTTTAATGTATTTATCCTCACAACCTCCATTCTGTAGATGGGGAACTGAGACCCAGACAGACTAAGTGATTTGCCCAGAGACACAGAGGAAGTCAATGGTGAGCAGGCATTCTTGTCACAGGCTAATGCCTAACTGTGGGACCATCCAACCTCATACTGGGCTATATGGTGGCACTATGTCAGTGGTGCGCAACCTTTGGCATGTGGCTGTCAGGGTAATCTGCTGGCAGGCCACGAGACAATTTATTTACATTGACCATCTGCAGGCATGGCCTTCCACAGCTCCCAGTGGCCACGGTTCACCATTCCTGGCCAATGGGAGCTGTGGGAAGTGGCGGCCAGCACATCCCTGCAGCCCGCACCATTTTCTGCAGCTCCCATTGACTGGGAATGGTGAACTGCCATTGACCAGGAACTGGAAGTTGCGGGCGGCCATGCCTGCGGATGGTCAATGTAAACAAACTGTCTTGTGGCCTGCCAGCGGATTAACCTGATGGGCCACGTATGGGTCATGGGCTGCAGGTTGCCCACCACTGCTCTACATGCTTGCACAGGAGAGTAAGCCTCTGAGTGGCTATAACCACCTTGCTCCAGTTGCTCTGGGACCAAGGGGAGAACTAGGGTCCATGTCCATATACCCCCAGAAACTACAAGTAGATGGGTAGGGATGGGAAGAGAGTGAGAAAATCATGATACTACTCCTCTTAACACGCCAGACAAGAGAACTGTCTGAGTATGATGGAGTAATATGCTGAGCTCTGACAAAGATTACATCAACTTATTCCCCCAGGGGCCAGTGAAGAATCATAGTTTATTTCTCTCTACACAAACCCTGGGGCAGGGCAACTATACACTGCCCCCTACTCTGGGTTACACCTAAAGGCTCAATCTATCCCTCTAGCCCCTTCCCCCCCAAAAAAAGTTTTTACTACTTTATTACACCTTTTAAACTTACAGACCCACACAGTTAAAGGAGAATGAGTTCTCTTCTGTTTTATTTTGTGCATCATCAACAGAATTTTTGTTAATTTCTCATTAGAGACCAAATCAGTTGCACTTATACAACCCCTTGGAAAGCAAGTGAATTATAACACAACAAAGCTAATATCTAACTTGAATAATTTCTCCATCTACTCTTCCCAGAGATGTATTCAGGACTGCATTTATGATGATAAAAAAAAAAAGCCTCAACTATGACAATTTCTCAGAACTATGTTACGTATTACTGAGCACCATCTACTGGTGACCCTCATAACAAAGGGCATAACTAACAATTAAGGTAACAGCATGAGAAAGGAGTAAAAGATATTCATCAGAATATTAAAGAGTCAGTGCAGGATTCTTTGGAATTCAACATATGGCTGAAGTCACATGCAACACTTTCTTTTCTGAATTTGCAGTGCATACTCCATATGCTCAGGATGGTCAGCAAAAGCCATTTTGAAATGTTTTCTCAGCTTGTGTGAAAGTCAGGAAGGAGATATTCCCACAAAAGATGCCACAAGCGGGAGAGGGCCTGCTATAAAGCAAAGACATCAAGCTGGAATAGCAGGCATCTGGTCTTCCTCCTCAAGAAACCATTACAAGGATATAGAGTTGTTGGGAAAGCAAAGGTAGGGCCTCCATTAGGGAACGGAAGACTCCAGACTTTGTGATGCTGATGCAAACCAAACTGCAGATCTTTTCTTGGCTCTCATATCATTAGTTTTATATTGGCCTGTTTAGAGTCATCAGATGGCACTGTTAAATATAGTCTTAAAAATTCAGATTATTAATATGGGAACAAAGTGAGTCTTTGAAGAAATATTGTATTCTTGTTAGGTAGTTGTTTTTTGAGGTTTTTTTGTTTTTAAATCTGATGGTCCTTTTCCGGAAGCTGTGGCAGATAGCAGGGAATTTGCTCTTTGCTTCTAGGAGCCATGTAGTGTGTGTGCTCAGATTTCTGGAAAAAGGGATTGCCTGCATGCTATTTGCTATTGCTTCTCTTCCAGGGCTGGAGTATACGTGTAAATAAAGCAAGCTATGCTGAGAATATACCCAGATTCCACATCACTGATTTCTCCTTGGAAGCTGACCTGCAAGGCCCCGACATCTGCTACATCTTAGTAATGTAGCGACACTCAGCCATTGGACATTGGTGTCAGAATAAGGGGCAATGTATATTTCCATAGCAGGTTTACCATCTACTTTTACATATGATTTTATTACTGGGGGGGTCGGGTTTACTGCATGATGGTATGTGTAGTTTTGTTACCTGTAATCCTGTAGTACTGGTCGAACTATTTTTATGAACAATTTATTCATTGTATGTTTTGCAATTTGCTTATTGTCAGACAATGATTTTTTTCATCATTATATTTGTTCAGTGAATACTTTATGAACACAGTGTAAGCGTTATTTGCAAACTGTTCATAGCAAATACTACTTTGAGTATTCAGTATGGCCACACATGGGCTTACTACAGCACTCTGGACAAGAAATACTAATCTAGATAAAGTAAAATAAAATCGGGAAACAGAGAATTCATATCTGCCCCCTCAGAAAACCCTGCTTGGAAACCTCAAGTTCTGGAACTGCTGGGAAAAAGATTCTGATATACTCTCAAATTCTGGTCACTAAAAATGCTGCTGAGACTAAACTAACATTGCATTTCACAAAACCCATTATTCAGTGCACTGGAGACATTATCTAGTGGTAGAAGCAGAATGCTATCAGACTTCCACATCTTGCTTTCATGATGTCTTTCCTTGGAGTCTTGCCCAGCAGTGGGCCTTTTCCCAGGCTTTTGTGCTCCAAGGATACAGACACTCTGAGGATACAGACACTTACAGGGTTTCTTGAAGCGTGGTTAAAAATGACACATTTTTCAGGAATTTTTTTTTGGAGTGCTACCAAAACCTAAAAAAGATTGAATTTAGTGTTATAGTCATTAAAAGCGTGTAAAACATTCAACTCCAGCATTAAATGCATTTGAACTCAACCCTGACTTGCATTTGAACTACTTCCAGGGTTGCCACCTCTGATGTACAAAAAACTGGGACAGCTGGGATGATTCTAAGACCAAAAAACTGGACACATGGCAGTGTTTACTCAGAACCTTTACAGATTTCCCAGGACAGCTACTACCCCACCCCACCCAAAAAAAAAAAAAAAAAAAAAGATGGTCCTGGGAAAACCTGGATAGGTGGAAACCCTACCTGCTTCCACATATAACATGGATATTGTTTGTGCCTGCAACCTTTTTGTCAGAGATACATACAACTTTTTTTTCTAATATCCACAAATCTGTTGAAGGTCCTGTTCACGTATGAATTTTGAGTCTCAATCCATCTGGCTGGGTATACCACTTAACAGAAGTACGTAGATATGGAAAGATTGTTTGTTTTAAGCATGGATCAAAAGACTGCCTTGTCCCATTTTGGATGCCCTCACATGATTCCCTTCACTCTTCCATGTCTCTCCCCAATCCTTTGTGCATGACCCCCAGGGATGTTTTCTGGTCACCTGCCCCCATGTCTATATTATCTGCATTCCCTTTTTGCTCCCCAGTATCCTTCACTGACTTCCATGCACCCCTCTGTTGCTTCAAAGTACATTCCCCCCACCCTTCCATGCCTGCTCCTGGCCCCCTGCATGTCCCATTCAAGACTCCTACAGTCCTCCATATTGCATTCCACACTCATTTATGTGTACTCCACTTCCATGCACCCATGTGCTCTCACCCCAGTTTCCATTCCATACAGTTATTTATGCTTTTAAGTCCTCAGCACCCCCTATCATGCTACATGCTCCAACAGTGTCTTCTGTTATCTCACTAGAACCCCCCATTCCAAGATCAGGGAGCATGGCATCATGCCACCCCTCCATGTGATCCTCCAATACATGTCCTTCCAGACTCCTACCCTCCTCGTTATGCCTCTCCTACATCTCCCCATACTACATCTTGAACTCTTGTCCAAAAACATTTCTCCTGAGTCTCCTAGCTCACAGTCCCTGTCACCCCCCTTTTCTGGCTCAACACTGCAGAAGTTGCATCAGCAAAGCCTGTGTTCAGTAGAAAGTTAATTTATAAATGTAAATATTTATATATGTTTAAAACAGATATTTAAACTTTGCATACACTATTATCTTTAAACTCAATTAATCCCCCCCTTCTCAACATATTACTACTCATTTGCATGGGCCAACACAGCAAAATACATTGGGAGATTCTAGAACAAGCCATTTTAGAGATATAAGGAAAATAAAACAACAGTTTCTTTTTCTCTGAACCTATGGACCTGAGTCTCTTATTTTTTGCCCAACCTAAGGCCCCTTTACACTGCCAGATCAATGTAAAGAGTTCTTAGTGTAAATTAGAATCAGGCTCCATAACTTAGTAATTCCTTTTCTGAATTTACTAATACCAAACTTCCCCGAAAAGTATTCTCCTAGAATGAGATGTGGCATGCAAAGTATCAAGACGACTTCTAAGATGGGGAAGGTATTAAATTTGGGACTTATAATGGGAAGCTGGCTTCAACCCTACCTATGAAATGGTCGCTGCCACTCTATAACAATGATGCAATACCATTTGTAAAATGGCACAGGTATTTTGCAATCATCCACAGGCAAGGTGCGGGTACTGTTAATAAAAAGTATCTGTACATCTCACTGAGCCATTGCACTGTAGCTCTTAAAATGGGAAAATAAAATCAGATTCAAATATCATTTAAAAAAAAGTGCCAGAGCAATTTGCTGCTTCTACTCCCAGTTAAAACCTCTTCTGTGCTCTAAATATATTACCTATTTTCTTATGCACTTGGTAAATGGAATACACTTAAACATATTTTACAGCCTGCTCAAAATGCCACTCTCAGCATGATCTAATTTACAAGTAGAGTACTCTTCTGTTACCAGGCTTCTCTGCTGTCTACCATCCACAAAATTATTTTCTCCTTCAGTGTTATGTGCTGGTGCCCTACAACCTGCAATATTTAACAATCAAAATAATCTTTTAAAAAAAAACATTTACATATAAGTCATAAAAATGTAACACTGCTGGGAGCAGGGCGGGGGATGGGGAGAAGTAGAGGTGAAATAAAGGGGGGAACAGCAGTATTGTTCATTTGTTGGAAAACTAGGTCAGGTTTGAGATATTTCCTCTTTGATGTTTCAGTCACAGTCCTGGTTAATAACAATAGTTTGGCTGCAGTTTTTCAGTGGGGGTGGAGGGAAATACCCTTTATTTTCCGATGTAACACGAGTTTGGGATATTTATCACTAATCTGGAAGCCTTAATACTTCTGAGTGTCCAAAACCAGATAGTTCTTCTTTTTATTGCTATTGTCATGAAGTGAAGAAACAGATTGACAGAGCCAGAAGAGTACCCAGAAGTTACCTACTACAGGACAGGCCCAACAAAGAAAATAACAGAATGCCACTAGCCATCACCTTCAGCCCCCAGCTAAAACATCTCCAGCGCATCATCAAGGATCTACAACCTATCGTGAAGGACGACCCATCACTCTCACAGATCCTGGGAGACAGGCCAGTCCTTGCTTACAGACAGCTCCCCAACCTGAAGCAAATACTCACCAACAGCCACACACCACACAACAAAAACACTAACCCAGGAACCTATCCTCACAACAAAGCCCGGTGCCAACTGTGTCCACACATCTATTCAGGGGACACCATCATAGGACCTAATCACATCAGCCACACTATCAGAGGCTCGTTCACCTGCGCATCTACCAATGTGATATATGCCATCATGTGCCAGCAATGTCCCTCTGCCACGTACATTGGCCAAACTGGACAGTCTCTACATAAAAGAATAAATGGACACAAATCAGATGTCAAGAATTATAACATTCAAAAAGCAGTCGGAGAACACTTCAACCTCTCTGGTCACTAGATTACAGACCTAAAAGTTGCAATTCTTCAACAAAAAAACTTCAGAAACAGACTCCAACGAGAGACTGCTGAATTGGAATTAATTTGCAAACTGGATACAATTAACTTAGGCTTGAATAAAGACTGGGAGTGGATGGGTCATTACACAAAGTAAAACTATTTCCCCATGTTTATTTCCCCCCCTACTGTTCCTCACATGTTCTTGTCAACTGCTGGAAATGGCCCACCTTGATTATCACTACAAAAGGTCCCCCGCACCCCACTCTCCTGCTGGTAATAGCTCAACTTACCTGATCACTCTTGTTACAGTGTGTATGGTAACACCCATTGTTTCATGTTCTCTGTGTACATAAAATCTCCCCACTGTATTTTCCACTGCACTTATCCGATGAAGTGAGCTGCAGCTCATTATAGCTTATGCTCAAATAAATTTGTTAGTCTCTAAGGTGCCACAAGTACTCCTTTTCTTATTCCTAGTTGGTAAATTTAGCATATAAATGTCAAAAAAGGAAATATAGCAGAATGATAATATACACTGCCTATTTTTACCAATGGACTGAAGAAAGCCACCAAGTTCCTTCTGAGTAATCTAGGATCAGAGGAGGCCATCAATTTCTAAAATCAATGGGAGTTCTGCTTAAAACCTAATGGTACAATATAGCCCTTAGTGATTACCATCAGCTCAAAACGATAGGAAATGAACACCTGCTTTTTAAAAATCTTTGGGTGGAGTAAATCTTATCAAAAGGAATGTGTTCCAAACATGCGCTTTTCTTATCCATTACCATCCAGCCTGAGAATATGTAAATCTCTTTCAAGAATATACAGTTTAGAGCCCTGTGATTTTAATGTATGAAGGTGGTTTTGGAGGAAGCTTTTTGAAATGGCACCTAGTATTTGACAAATGTTTTCAATTAGATAATGTGTTATGTGTTATGTGCTGCATCCGAGGGTGCTAAAGGAGTTTGCTGATGTGATTACAGAGCCATTGGCCATTATCTTTGAAACTCATGGTGATTGGGGGAGGTCCCGGATGACTGGAAAAAGGCTAATGTAGTGTCCATCTTTTAAAAAGGGAAGAAGGAGGATCCTGGGAACTACAGGCCAGTCAGCCTCACCTCAGTCTCTGGAAAAATCATGGAGCAGATCCTCAAGGAATCAATTCTGAAGCACTTAGAGGAGAGGAAAGTGATCAGGAACAGTCAGCATGGATTCACCAAGGGCAAGTCATGCCTGACTAACCTAATTGCCTTCTATGACAAGATAACTGGCTCTGGATGAGGAGAAAGCAGTGGACATGTTATTCCTGGATGTTAGCAAAGCTTTTGATACGGTCTTCCACAGTATTCTTGCCAACAAGTTAAAGAAGTATGGGCTGAATGAATGGACTATAAGATGGATAGAAAGTTGGCTAGATCATTGGGCTCAACAGGTAGTGATCAGTGGCTCCATGTCTAGTTGGCAGCCAGTATCAAGCGGAGTGCCCCAAGGGTCAGTCCTGGGTCTGGTTTTGTTCAATATCTTCATTATAAGACATATAAGACTATAAGAAGACATTTAATTGCCTTAGTCTGGAATAATACTTGTGAATTCTAGCAGGCTATATGTAGGATGTGGGGGTGGGGGGAGTGGTGTCAGGGCAAAAAGGAGGTGTTTCTTTCCATTTCATATCAGCATTTCTGAGGTGTGGCAAGGACTAGATATTTAAGTCACTATACTGATAACTTGTATTTATCCAAATATCCATGAAGCATGTCAGGAATAACTTGCTGCATAACGGAAGACCATTTAAGCCTTTGAAGGGGCAGTAGCTCACGGCAGGTGGTCCCTGAAAAGCCAAAGTGGACATACTGAAGAGTGGGAAAGAGTAGAATTATGGGGAAGACATGTCTGTCTGCCACTGGCACCCTACTGAAGGCATCAAAAAGAGGGATTTCTGGAGTCTGAAGGTAGATGTGGTCAAAAAGGAGGAGATGACTGGAGAATGGAGGAGAGAGTAGTTTCTTCCTTAGAAGTTCATATTTTCTTTTAACCCAAACTGCAACTTGAACTGCAAGGGGTTTGAATGCTCTTATCCCTTGATAACTGAACCCACTGCCACTTTAGACATTTAATGAGGGGTCCTCACTCATTAAACTTATATCTTACACTTGCAGCTCTTCTTTGCTTGCTTGTTTTCTTTGGGCCCCTTTTTATGTTTCAACTCTACCAAACTAAAAAAGACATGTCAATTAGCTTGGGAGTTCAGATGGATAGCTGTGTACATGATTAACGGAGTCCCATTAAAGTGCTTTCTATTTTTAAGTTCCATTTTGGACAATGCCAAGAAAAAATATCATTCAACAAATAAAATTATAACCTAAACCATTTTCAGAATAACTGACAATATGAAGGGAAAATTTATACAAGGACATTGGTAGAGAACACACATCTGAAACTTTTCTTCTGTATCATTAAGGGCTTTATTGTGTCCCAAGGACACAGCCATTGCAAGGAAGAAATTCACAGTTCCCTTCCTGCTTGCCCTTGCTCCGGATGGGAAGTAATTTTTTGTTTGCATATGGCTCCTTTGCCCACATAAGCTCATTGGCTCATTCCCTGCTCCATGCTGCCCACCTTCTCTGGTGCAGAGTAAGCAGACACATAGCACCCCTTATTCCTTCATACCTCCAGCCAAGTAGATCATGCGGGGGGATGAAGGAAATTCTGAACCCACTCACAATCATGCCCATACTGATGAACAAAAACACATATTTGAGGAACAACTAACTCCTCTCAAATACACATAGAAATAATGTAGTACTTGTAGCCCATAAGTGTAATGATTTTGTACAGTTTTGAAAAGTAGATATTGTAAAAATGGAATAAGAAATATCAAGAATAAAGCAATAATAGCAGAATAGTTATGGTAAATGGAATGAATGAAAATACCATAAGGACACATTGGCGCATTCAAGCAACCCACTGTTCTCTGACTGACAATGCATATAATATTTAATGAAGGAATTTTGTAAGTTATTGGCATTTGCTTTCTCAGAGCTTTTTTCAGGATAGAATGTTTGTTACATTCATGGCAACACAAAATAAATGTAACAGTAGAGTAAATGGATACTGAGAACATTTTTTTTCTAGTGTGCTCAGATTGTGAATGGATACATCTCTCTTCCTCATTCATTCTCCAAGCAGGATGAAGGGGAGTAGCTAACATTTGAGATCTACTTGTGGCCTGACCCAACTCCTACTACAGTAAATGTAGAGGTTCCCATTGATTTCAGTGGGGGTTGTATCAGATATTTGTTGTCAGAGTAATAATGCATTAATTTTTATTTATTAATTTATTTAGATTTGTTACTAAGCTACACTAATTATTATTAAACTATGATAAAACAGCAGCATCCAGTTCTCTTGGTACCACTGACTGTCTTTTAAAAATACAGTAATAAAATACACCTATCAGTTAAGCTAGATTAGGGGTCAGCAACCTTTGGCACGCAGCCCATCAGGGTAATCCACTGGTGGGCTGCAACATATTTTGCTTACATAGACCGTCCACGGGCATGCCTCCCCCTCCCCCCGCAGCTATTAGTGGCCATTCCCGGCCAATTCCCAGTTTGCCATTCCCGGCCAATGGGAGATTCGGAAAGAGGTGGTCAGAACATCCCTGTGCTGCTTCCCGCAGGTCCCATTGGCCGGGAATGGTGAACCACAGCCAGTGGGAGCTGCGAGGGGCCGTGCCTGCGAACTGTCAAAGTAAAGAAAATGTCTTGCGGCCCACCAGCAGATTACCCTGATGGGCCATGTGCCGAAGGTTACCGACTCCTGCTCTAGATCAAATCAAATAACCCATCAACAGTTCAGTTGTTCATAGATAACAGTCCCCTCTGGAGTCCCATATCATCACCATCCATGCATATACAACACCCATCTCCTCATGGAGAATGGAGAAAGGGTGGGTCCTGTAGGCTAACAAACTCAAGGTATTACAGTCCTGGAAAGGAAGGAAGTTAAAAAGGACTGGGGCCCTCACAGTAAATACTGATCACTGAAGGTATTAAAGAATTGTTTCTTGCTGAGTCTCTGAGAATGGATCTTCTGTGGTAGATTGAGCAGGAGCTTGCTTACTTTTCTCATTTTAGATCCTATGACTCCCAAAGGCAGGGCATGATTTGTAAAGAGGTATTAGGGCCTGTTGACAATACACATAAAGCCATATATCTGAAAGACATGTTTAACCCTTTCAGATAACCCAGTTTCAGTGAACAAGGTTGTTGTAACCACAAAACAGTTTTTTTTTTAAATCACAATACAAGAGATCTGACAACACAAGGTATCTCTTGTCAGCTGAGTTTGTTCCACCACACCTGCCACACTGCCTAGGTATGTTTATAGTTGTGTATTCTAAGAAAGTACAGCTAGCTCTTCCATATCATCTCAAAAGGAGATAGAACGCCTGGAGAACATTAATATAAGGTGATAGATAAGCAGAACGAGACAAGTTGGTTACACTGTTACAGTCAGTGGGGTTGTACTGGTACAGTCAGGGGATACTGACTACACAGCCAAAAACATGGTGACAAGAAAACTACCATGTGCCAATCTATGCTGCTCCCAAAAACAGAACTTTTAGTGATCACAGTCACTAATCCAATGTTAGGCATGTTGTGTATAGACACAAACCATTTCTATAGCCCGCTGTGATATTGAATGGTTACAGAATCAATTAAATGCTGTGGCATAGAATGGGCTGTATTTAGTGCACCGTGGGTTTGTGCTTCTTTCTATACATTTATCTGAGAACCTAAATAGTAAGATAAGGATTTAAAGATAAAGGGTAGTGACCTTTACATTTTGGACTCAATAATTGCTAGTTTGTCAGTAATTGCTAATTTGCCTGCCATAGTTTAAGGACAGAATTTAGAGGGGGCTTATTTCCTGTGGAGCTTTTCTTTTGATATGTTGTTTGTGAATTTCTTATGTGTCACATTTATTTAATGAAGCTAGGTCAAATACCTGCCTCAAATATAAAAAGCTTGTTCCATTAGGCTGGCTTCACTTTAGCGAGGGCTGCAGATGAATACAGATAGAAAGGTAGTCTCGGATTTTGATTCTGAGTGAAAATAACAGTCGGTCATTGTGTAACTCAATAGTAGAACTGGTGGAATACTGCCAAACAACAACAACAACAAAACATTTCTTTGAATAAAAACATGACATTTGCATTTATGACATTCATAACTCTTTTACTGGCTGGCTGTGAACATTTAAATGGCAAGTGTTTGATAAAAATGTTCACATAAAAAGACATGGATACTTGTACAAATTTGTATTCATAGATGAAGTGTTCATGTGGCTAACTTGAAAGCTCTGGATGTCTCCCAAAACACAAAATAAGGGAAAACATGTGACTTAGTTAACAGATTGCACTTCATAGAGAAAGTGACTCTATACCCACTGGTTGCAGCACTCACCTAGGATACGGGACACCCTGCTTTACTCAGAATCAGGTGTACTCACCCTTCTATTGGTTTTGATGAATTGTTTGTTAGGATATAGATATTCAGGCCTGTCTGTAAAGGCCTATACTCTAAGAATTTAGGTGTATTCTTATCACTTGGCTAGTTATAGAGGTATAAAAGAAAGAATCAAAATCACTTTCTGCCAGTGTAAGGTCCTTCTCTTACTGAGGCCCTGTTCTTAGGCTAAGGCCTTTGGCTAAGCAACAGAGGCAGCCATAAACTGGGAAGCGACCGGTCCCCTGGCAGGCTGGGCCAATTTGTTTATCTGCTGCGTCCACAGGTTTGGCTGATTGCAGCTCCCAGTGGCCGCGGTTTGCTGCTCCAGGCCAATGGGAGCTGCTGGAAGAGGCGCAGGCTGAGGGACGTACTGGCCGCCACTTCCAGCAGCTCCCATTGAGCAGCGAACCGTGGCCACTGGGAGCCGTGATCGGACGAACCTGCGGACACGGCAGGTAAACAAACCAGCCGGCCCGCCAGGGGCTTTCCCTGCACAAGCGACAGAACAAGTTTGGGAACCACTGTTCTAGACTATCTAACAGGGAATGACCCTAATTACCATTTACATACTTTTCTAACATATCTCTAAAGACTGACTCTGGGTCATTTAGCCAGTGAGCTGCTTAACCCTTTCTATTGACACCTTATTTGACCCACTTTGTATTAGATTCTTTGCAATTATATAACAGTGGTAGCAATAATGATTTGCATGGTCATATTCTAATCAGATAACCTCACAGGGCATACTGGTATATAGTTTTCCCCTTGAGGCACCTGTGATAGTGCAACTAGACACAGACTTTGTAGAGCACTTCTAACAACAATTACTGTTTAGCCAAGACAGCACAAGAGATATACAGATCTATACAAATAAGAAACAACTGTATGCAAGTCTCTGCATAAGTTTCCTAACCTAAACATTCTTTAGGATTTGTTCAGCATCTACTCTCCTGAACTTCGCTCCTACAGAACATACTTCTTTTCCTGTTTTGGTCAGTGAGAGGGGACTGCTGGGAGCAGACCTGGTCTGTTTATAACTTAAAGTGTCCTTTTTCAGATCACTCCTGTTCACTCTCTTTCCCCTCTCAGATGATCAGCTGCCTGGTTACCAGCCCACCTGGGTTTACTGGTTCTTCTGGATGGTAGCCAGCTTCACTGACCTAGGGTGCCTTCATTTGAATAAAGATTCATCAAGGTTTAAGGCAGTGGTCAGCAACCTGTGGCATGCGGCCCGTGAGGGTAATCCACTGGAGGGCCGCGATACAGTGTGTTTACATTGACCGTCTGCTGGCACAGCCACCTGCAGCTCCCCATGGCCACAGTTTGCCGTTTCTGGCCAATGGGAGCTGCGGGAAGAGGCGGCCAGCACGTCCCTGCGGCCTGTGCTGCTTCCCGCAACTCCCATTGGCTGGGAACAGTGAACCGCAGCCACTGGTGGCCGTTCCTGCTGATGGTCAATGTAAACACCCTGTATTGTGGCCTGCCAGCAGATTACCCTGACGGTCCGTGTGCAGCCCGTGGGCTGCAGTTTGCCCATCACTGGTTTAAAGGTTTAACAACCTCCATTGTTCGTCTTGTGTCATTCAAATTTCCATTCAAGATTAATTTTTTTTAAAAAAGGAGAAAAGCCTTTCAATCAAAATGGAGTTTCTACTTTGACATAAATGTATACAAAGAGTTCATAACATCACACAGAATTCATAAATTGTACATAGATTCCCAGAATCATTAAAATCTACAAAGAGTGAAGCAAAATAATTTGAAGAGTAGCTGCTGAATTTGTTTTATATTCTCCATACCTTCACCCAGAATAGTTGCTGAGAGACGGAGATACCTACATTTATTTCCAAATATTGACTGCTATGCTGAAATATTGCCTGAAAGGTTCATAGGCAATTTAGAAATCCAATGAAAAGGTTTTTTTTTTTTTTTAGAGGCAGCATTGGGAACATGAAGTGCTATAACTTGGTCAAAAGATGCAATCTTTTAATAGAAGGGAAAACTAGTTACTGTGTAAACTGAACTGCTGCTAAGTTTGTTCTATCTTAGAGACATTTTATGTATTAAGTCCATATCTTTATTAATACCACATTGCAATGGTCCAAAAATTGTAATATTACACATATCTGCTAACGGGCTTATAACTATATCATTGTTACTGAAATATTACAATATGTGGTTTGAAGGATCATCTTTCATCTGTCAATAATTCATATCTGATAGAGTGGAAATAGTATTGAAATGAAATTATGGAAAAAAATAAGAGTCATGACTCTTCAATGAGAGGGTTTCAGAGATATACCTTAAAACACAGACTGTAAACATAACACTTGAGATGAAGTTCATTAGTCCAGCAAAAGTCATAGTTCAGCTTCAGTTAATCACCAGGGCAGTGACAACACAAATGTGTAAACCATTTGGAGGCTTGGATTAGACAAATATTAGTCTCTTAGGGGAGTCCATTGTGTCCTTTCTGGAATAGCACTCAGAATCCTATTTTTCATATCTCTGGAAAGGATCTGGTGTCTTGCAGCACCTCCATCTCTTTCAGTTTGGTCTCCTTGTTCTTTCCCTTTACCTAGGGTTGCCAGGCTTTTGGTTTCTACCAGAATGCTCATCCAAAAGGGAACCTGGTGGCTCCAGTTGGCACGGCCAACAGGGCAGTTAAAAGTCCGGTCAGTGATCCAGCAGGGGCCCAGAGCTAAGGCAGGTTCCCTACCTGCCCTGGCTCCACACAGCTCCTGGAAATGGCCTCCAGGTTCTTGCAGTCACTAGACATAGGGGTGGCCATGGAAGGTTCTGCCGGCTTCCCCCACCCAGAGTGCCGGCTTCGCAGCTCCCATTGGCTTGGAACCGCAACCAATGGGAGATGCGGCGAAGGCTCGCGGAGCCTCCCTGGCCACCCATGTACCTAGGGGCTGCAGGGACCTGGTGGCTGCTTCCTGAGAGTAGCAGTAAGTACTGCCAGGACCCTGTACTGCCTCCCACAACCCAGCTCTCTCTTGCACCCGCACTCCCCCACACCCGAATGCCCTTCCCCAGTCCAGAACCCCCTCCTGCACCCCGAACCCCTCATCCCCAGCCCCTCCAGAGAGCCCCCATTCTGAACACCTTGGTCCCAGCCCAGAGCCTCTTCCTGCACCCCAAACCCCTCATCCCTGGCCTCACCCCAGAGCCCACACCCCCAGCTGGAGCCCTCACCCCCCATACCCCAACCCCCTGCCCTAGCCCAGAACTCTCTTGTGCACCCTGAACCCCTCATTTCTGGTCCCACCCCAGAGCCCACATGCCTAGCTGGAGCCCTTACCCACTCCTGCATCCCAGCTCCTAGTCCCAGCCTGGTGAAAGTGAGTGAAGGTGGAGGAGAGTGAGAGAACAGTACCTTCTGGCCAGAAGCTGCCTTCTCCTAGTATGGCTGGCACCAGGATGACCACTGGGTCACAAATAAACCATAGTTACAAGTGCACTGTGTGAATGGATGGATGTTGAATACAAGTTGTTATCGTGGTGAATGAAATATCTACTTATCACAGGTTGTTTGCATTGTGAATGCAATGTCTACATGACAGGAATGAAACATACATACACAGTAATTCTGAAGAACTTTTGCTGCTCTTTCTACAACTTCCTGTCTTCTCAATGAATTCTGACCAGCATATACACTTCTTCCTCAAGTAAAAGTTTCCTCAAAAGTTAACAAATTCTCTTATATTCATCAAATCCAGATTATTTACAAATGCAATTTTGAGGCGAGATTAATAAAATTGAGACTTTTCAGCTTGGAAAAGAGACGACTAAGGGGGGTATGATAGATATAAAATCATGACTGGTGTTGAGAAAGTAAATAAAGAAGTGTTATTTACTACTTATCATAACAGAAAACTAGGTGTCACCAAATGAAATTAATAGGCAGCAGGTTTAAAACAAACAAAATGAAATATTTCTTCACACAACACGCAGGCAAGATGTGGAACTGTTTGCCAGAGTATGTTGTGAAGGCCAAGACTATAACAGCGTTCAAAAAGAACTAGATAAGTTCAAGGAGGATAGGTCCATCAAGGCTATTAGCCAGGATGGGTAGAGATGGTGTCCCTTGCCTCTGTTTGCCAGAAGCTGGGAATGCGCGACAGGGGATGGATCACTTAATGATTACCTGTTCTGTTCATGCCCTCTGGGGCACCTGGCATTGGCCACTATCAGAAGACAGGATACTGGACTAGATGGACCTTTGGTTTGACTCAGTATGGCCATTCTTATGTTCTTATGCAATTTTTAAAAATTGTCTATGCCTATTAAACAATACTTTAAAAGGAGGCTTCCATTACTCATTTAGCTGACAGAGCCTTTACATAAATCAGAATCAGGACCTAAATGTTTTGCAGAGTTGGGCCAAATATTAAAAAAAAAAAGTGACAGATTTATCCTCCTCTTCTCTTTGTGAATCCACTACTAACAGACTTTGTAAGCATTATTCAAAATTATCTGATGATTGATAAACAGAAACATGTAATCCTATGAATTGTTCTTAACTATTTAGCTTTGAGCATTTCCTGTTTGTAATTTGCTACTTTTGATATGTGGCTCTTCATCTAAATCACACATGGCCAGATCTGCCACTCTCATGCTTAGTCCCTCACCCTTCAAGTAGTCCTGTTAAATTCAGTGGTCAAGTAAGTTGCTACACAGTGAAAGGGTGCCATATTTTATCCATAGTGTTGTTTCCACTTCTTCTGTGGTGACTCTCAAACTATGAAGAGCTTTCTGGATTGCTGTATGGATACCTTTGGTGCTAAATAAATAATGCGCATTTGTATTTGTGCAAGCAATTGTGAAACTTTTTCTTTCTATGCAAACAAAAATTTGCTTATACAAATGTCTATAGAAGAAAATAAAAGGGGTTGAAAATGTCACCAAATACTACATTTTCTATTCAAATAAATGCTCACACACACAGTATAACCCAGATCTGATGTTTAGTAGTAGTGATTAGATTTAGTGCCATAGCTGATATTCCTCTTTTTGGAGGGTCTCAGGAGCATCCGCCAGCTACGGAAACCCTGTCAGCACAATTTCATTGGTGCTGTGCTGCTAGAGGGCACGAGAAGCTCCAAAGACATCATGGAGGTCATGGGGCACTGCCTGGGGGGCCCTGGATTCACATGGATCCTAGAAGATCCACATAGGCTGTTGATTGAAACAACTGAGAAAAATCCTCCCCAAGGAGAATGTCAGAGATGTCCTCCTGTTAATCCCCCATCTATGAGTTATCTGCAGGTGAGGTTGCTCAGGCCCATAGTTTATAAACGATGAAAAAGACCTAATATGTTGTTCACTCCATTATTCTGCTGTGTGTGCTATTGTTCTTTACAGTCTCAAACATGTTTTAGCCTAATTTAGCATAACACTCATGTAACTGATCTTAGAGTTAAAGAATCTTTTCAGTGTCTCCATTTTTCTTGACACAATTTAATTTAATTACACCTATTTATTCCTCACAATTCCCTCCAAATACTCTTAGACCATTATTTAAGGTAAAGGCATCCTCTTCCAGTCTACAATGTAGATCTATATCTTATTATACACACAACATTACATTAAAAAGAACCTTATTAAGGTTGCAAAGTCAAGCACACAAAAATTAGGAAATGCCAGAATTAAGGTTTCCTGTCAACCTTAATTTGGCCAGCCTGAATATATGTATTATGAGGATAAAGTCTTTAATAACATGATCACATGCTATTTTTTCTGTAGGACCTCTGCCTCACTCGGTGCACAGGATGGACCTGCTCTGGTAATGAAACAAGGTAGTGTAGTAAAGGTGGCTGTTGTCTGTAGGATCCCAGATTATTTGTTGCAGAAGTTGGAATGTGTGTAGTTAACAAGGAAGGATAGCTCAGGGAAAAAAGGATGATCTCATGTTTAAGGTAACTGAATGCTGCCCTGGAGAATCTAGCCTTGCCTCTGCCACAGAGTTGCTGTATGATTCTAGGCAAGTCATTTGAATCAAACTCTTCATAGGTGGTCACTAATTGTGTGTTCCTCATTTTCTGGGTGCCCTAATTGCTACCTTGGGGTCTGATTTGCAGAAGTGCTGAAGAGCTGCAATCTCAGTCAATAGGAGATGTGCTTTGAACATACAAAAGCAGAAAAATCAGGTCATAGTCATATCAAACTGGACATCCAAAATTAGTGAATGCTTCTGAATTTACTTTGTGCCCTAGCTTCCCATCTGTAAATTGTGGATAATATCACTCACTCATCTCACAGGAGTTTTGTGAATAACTCAGATACTAGAATGATGAGTTCCATATATGCCACACATTGAACAATGAAAATACAAAATATTTAATAGGCACTCATTAAATGCATTGAATGAGGCAGGCAAACTCTAGAAAAAATAGTCTTTAATAAATGATCACATACTATCATCTTAATATATATACAAAAAGGGGCTGAATTAAGGTTGCACAAGTAAGCGAAAGTCTGCCATTTCCTAACTATTAAGTGCTTGCAAACTTAGTAATGTTATTTTAACATAGTTTTATGAGTAGTTTCCTAGGTTTATAAAAAAGCAAATTAAAACAAAACAAAACAGAAATTCCATCATGAGGCATCATACTGACACCCACATGATTCATGAACAGACTTGGAATCCTTAGGTGCACCACTCAGTCCCTGTCACTTGAGCTAACATAATAACTGATACAGAATGAAAACTTGTTACAGCTCCAATTGGCTCCGAATCCTTCCCCGATGTCTTTCACCAACTCACAGTCTCATTCAACTTGCCCAACCAGTCCAAGTCTCTCCCTGTGATGTTCTCCTCTGGTGTTATCCGGACCGGTGATCTGCTAGGTCACTCCAAACCTTACCCTGCTCTGCTGTGAGAACCCTCACTCCTGGGCTGTTCACGTACAGCCTCTAGCATATAAGCTGCTCCTTGGATTGTGCAACCAAATGACACTAGCCAATATCTCCGGTCCCAGACACAACCCTAGGAACCTCTATCTGGCAGTGTCCAGTTATGCCAGCTGGATGCTGCAAGCTTATATGAGTTAGTCAATTTAACAAAGAAATTGATATGTACCAAGCTTGTTATCCCAAGGGGAGTCTCTGACATGCTTCAAACCAAACACACTGCTTCAGGAAGAATAAACAAACAGATTTATTAACTACAAAGATAGGTTTTAAGTGATTATAAGTCAAAGCACAAGAAGTCAGATTTAGTCAAATGAAATAAAAGAAAAACGCATTCTAAGCTGATTTTAACACTTTCCATGCCCTTACAAACTTAGATGCTTCTCACCACAGGCTGGCTGGTTGCTCTTCAGCCTGTGGTGAGCCTTTGATCAGCGCTTCAGTCACTTGTTGGTGATGTCTATAGATGGAGTGGAAGAGAGAGGAAGAGCATGGCAAATATCTCTCCCTTTTATCATGTTTTTTCTTCCCTCTTGGCTCTTCCCCCTCCCCCTCCACTCCCGCTTCAGGGTCAGGTGAGCATTACCTCATTGTAGTCCCTAACTGATCAAGGGAAGGAGGGTGACTCACTCGAGAGTCCAACAGATACTTTTGTTGCTGCTTAGGGCAGTGTCCTTTGTTTCTGTGAGGCTGGGCTGGGTTTGTCCCATACATGCCCTGATGAGGTGCGTACTGCCCCTCTGCTCTTGGAGAGTTTTTGCCTGATTTTGTTTTAAGCCATGAGGACACATTTTCAGCCTCATAACTATATACATGAAATTTCAACCTATAACATTACTATAACATTACTGTAACAACAATTACTATAACATTACTATAATAACAATGCTCAGTGCATTATGAGCTTTCCGAAGACACCTGGCATGACAAACTTTGCATTGGATATCACACAATCATATTATAAGGATGAATATGGGGGTGCAGGGTGTTCCTTCCCCCAAGGTACAGAAAGTCACCCCCCCCTTAGTTTACTGCAAGAGGGTTAGTCACTCACTATCTCGAAGGCAGTTTGTGTTGTAGTTCTCTTGGCATCCAGACATTAAGGCTATGAGGCAGTGTGCCTCAGTTTCCCCATTCACAAACAGCAAACCAGGTTTTTATGGTTTCTCTGCTGTGCTAAGCTTTAAACCTGTTTACCGGTATTAATTGAAAAGTAGCATTATCATAAGGTTTAACATCTGTGTCAAAATTCTTATCCCCCAAACTTAACATTAATACAAACATTTACAAGTATCTTTATGATACTATGCCCTCTGTTCAGATATTCTAGTTTGAGGTTAGTTTGTTCATTACCCACGGTGTCCTTTGACTCTCTCCCATGTAATCAGTTACTGGCTATTCTTTCCCTTCAGTGTTCCTCTCTGCGTGGGCTCTTAATTTAATCATGTTTCTGGAATTTTGGTGCCTCAGGTTCTGGCAAGGTAGGTGTTCAGGGGGATCCTGCACATCAGCTGGCCCTTTGGGGTGCAGTCTCACAACCCCAGGACTGTATGTATATAGAAAATCCAGCTCCCCTTTGGGGTTATCTTGTGTTTCCCCCTCCCAGCAGTGAGTCTTTCCCTGCCCCATAGAGGGCTGTGACTTGTGCCTTCTTGACTAGGTGTGTTTACCCTTCAATTAGATTCATCTTGTCCCAGCAGCTTTCCGATAACTGCTCTCTGTGTCTCACCAGCTTTTGTGGAAAACACCCCCTTCTCTGTCAAATGGGTCATTTGTGTTCTCACAAACTACCACCTGACAATTTCCTGCTCTCAACTCCTCTGCTGTCACAGGCGTTGGAGTTGCATCTTGATGAAAAGAGACACAGTTACTTTCCAAAAACTTATCAGAAATAGCATCCTGAAAGACTGGGACCTGGACTGGGGTACCCTCTGCCAACCTTTTTTCTGTCCCCGAGAAGTCATCTGTGTGACTGCTCCCCTCCAAGAGGTCAGTTACACAGTTCCTTCTCAAAACCTGGGTCACAGGCCAAGTGCCTGGGTGCACAGATGCTGACTCAGCCATCCCCGTTGTGTCCTGGGCACCTTGCCCCAAGTGACTAGTGAGGAGACATTCCTGTACCCCCACTATTCCTTCCCTGGTTTCCTCCTCTGAGCCCCCTGCTAAGACACATTTCCCTGTGCTCCCTATGAAGGGTTATGTCCCTTGTTCTTCTGCAAAACTCTGCCAGCTAACAACCGGGACAGTTTCCTTAACCACTGACAACACCTCTCCTGCTCCTGTGCCTGAGGGCATGTTGCCTTCTGCTGGAAAGGAGTAAGTCTCAGCCGCTCCCATACTTGGAAGCACACTGCTTCCCTGTGTGACAGAGTTACAGGAATCCTCACCCACCTCCTGCCCCTTCTCTGGGCTCTCCTCTGGGACACGTTTCTCTATGCTCCCTAGAGCCGGGTTTGTCTCTGGTTCAGCTGCAACCTGCTGGCAGCTAACAACCTGGACAGTTCTCTCCCTGCCAGGCATTACACCCCCATCCCTTCCTTATGTGGTATTGCCTCCTGCTGCAGTGCAGGAGTTGGTCTCAATCACCGTCCCACCTGGAAGCATGTGGCTTCCCATTGCTGTCTGTATTATTCATCAGACAGCTCTCTTGCAGAAATGAAGAATTATTATGTGTATTATATGCACTTACAAAGGAAGTTCAGATTGGTCATACACTGGCATAAGCATAAGCCCAGTTTAAAAGGTATAATCAAATATGAAACCAATTTGCCTCAAATATACGAAGTAACTCACATGTGAACACAAGCAATGATTCTCTATTTTTCAAACTAGAATAACATTTTCGTAGGACAGTTTACCAAAATGTTCTCTCTCCAGATGTTCTTTTAATATAGTTACAAAAATACTGTAAACATAAAAGAATGGCTAAAGGATCTGTCCATCAAGGTACTGTTATGCTCTCTTTAATGTACTGGGTGACCCCTAAGTACTATAGAAGAAACAGAATTTTTCTACCTCTGGCATTCCCACAGACGCTAATAGAAATATGTTCATTAGCTTTGTTTGTTCAGAGGCTTTTTGCTTATGGAGTTGTGGGTGTGAATAAATTGAGGGAAAGACATGCTAGATACACAAATTATTCCATTTAGTTCTCTAAATGGTGGGGTGCAGGAATGAGTTCCATTGTCTCGATCTGGGCCAGGTCCTGTGAAAGTTCTGGGTCGCTTGTACTCACAAGCCTTCCCATGCTGATGAGCAGTTTCATGAGAGTCTAGTTATCATGGAAATGTATAGTTGCAGAAAGTGAGTTGATCTCTCAGGAAGGTAAAACCAGTCTGATGGATGGATTTTGTTCTGTGCTAGGCCGCAGGCCTATCAGGAGTGCTCCGAAAGAACGAGGCCTACACGCAGCAAAGCAGTGAGTTATTGGCTTTAATGAAGGTAAGTGACACACCCGCAACGGGGACTCCAAGCGTTGCTGTCACGGAGGCGGGGAACCCAGCGCATCGGAGCTCTGCCTGGGATGGAGTCCGACAAAGGGGCAAACAGAGAGCCATAATAAGCAGTACACAGAAACAGCTCATGAATATATAATTAGGTACTTTCCAAAAGGGGTTTTCCGCTACCTGGCAAAGGGCCATGCAGGGCAGACAAAACTGGCCTAAAGCTGGTCATAGCCGGATTTCTATGTCCTATAGTGACCTGTCGGCTCTGAGAAAGCAGAAGTTCCCTAGCTAGGCCGTAACAAAGTCTTCCACAGTCCCTTACAGATTTGAAAATTAGAATAGAGGCCTTGATCTGAAATCTGGATTCAATGGGGAGCCAGAGTAGGGTACTGGGACAATGTGTTCACACTCACATGTATTGCTAAACAAATAGGCTGCTGTGTTCTGTACCAGTTGGAGCTTTGTTTAGTTAAGCGGTTTCATACACAGATATCCTAAGATGCAATAATCAAATGTATACATTACAGATACGTGGATCAGCAAGGATGGGGGTAGCTGATAAAGTAGTGTACAATTTTCTGCTCTGTCACAGATAAAAGTGGACATTTGTTTGCTGTCATGGCTATTTGGGCTTCCATTCCATTGTAAAGCCTATACTCTGACTTAATGTGAAGGTTTGATGCTCTTGCTAATGGCAAATGTTTTCGAATCACAGAACTCGAAGGGATCTCAAGAGGTCGTCTAGTCCAGTCCTCTGTACTCAAGGCAGGATTAAATATTATCTAGACCAAGTATCAGAGGGGTAGCCATGTTAGTCTGTATCCACAAAAAGAATGAGGAGTCCGGTGGCACCGTAAAGACTGACAGATTTATTTGGGCATAAGCTTTCATGGGTAAAAAATTCCACTTCTTCAGATGCATGGAGTGAAAATTACAGATACAAGCATAAATATACTCTAAATATTATCGAGACCATCCCTGACAGGTGTTTGTCCAACCTGCTCTTAAAAATCCCCATGATGGAGATTCCACAACCTCCCTAAGCAATTTATTCCAGTGCTTAGCCAGTCTGACAGGAAGTTTTTCCTAAGGTCCAACCTAAACTGCCCTTGCTGCAATTTAAGCCCATTATCCTCAGAGGTTAAGAAGAACAATTTTTCTCCCTCCTCCTTGTAACAAACTTTTATATACTTGAAAACTGTTAAGATGTTCCCTCTGAGTCTTCTCTTCTCTAACTAAACAAACTAAACAAACCCAATTTTTTCAACCTTCCTTCATAGGTCATGTTTTCTAGACCTTTAATCATTTTTTGTTGCTATTGTCTGGACTTTCTACAATTTATCCACATCTTCCTGAAATGTGGAGCCCAGAACTGGACACAATACTCCAGCTGAGGCATAATCAGCGCGGAGTAGAGCAGAAGAATTACTTCTCATATCTTGCTTACAAAACTCCTGCTAATACATCCCAGAATGATGTTTGCTTTTTTTGCAACAGTGTTACACTGTTGACTCATATTTAGTTTGTGATCCACTATGACCCCCAGATCCCTTTCAGCAGTACTCCTTCTGAGATAGTCATTTCCCATTTTGTATGAGTGCAACTGATTGTTCCTTCCTAAGTTGAGTACTTTGCATTTGTCCTTACTGAATTTCATCCTCTTTATTTCAGACCATTTCTCCAGTTTGTCCAGATCATTTTGAATTTTAATCCTACCCTCTAAAGTACTTGCAACCTCTCCCAGCTTGGTATCATCCATATACTTTATAAGCGTACTCTCTATGCCATTTTCTAAATCATTGACAAAGATATTGAACAGAACTGGACCCAGAATCAATCCCTTCGGGACCCCACTCATTATGCCCTTCCAGCATGACTGTGAACCACTGATAACTACTCTCTCGGAACAATTTTCCAACCAGTTATGCACCCATCTTATAGTAGCTCCATCTAGATTATATTTCCCTAGTCTGTTTATGAGGAGGTCATGTGAGACAGTATCAAAAGCATTACTAAAGTCAAGATATACCACATCTACCCTTCTCCCCTATCCACAAGGCTTGTTACTCTGTCAAAGGAAGCTATCAGGTTGTCTTGACACAATTTGTTCTTGACAAATCCATGCTGACTGTTATTTATCAAATTATTATCTGCTAGGTGTTTGCAAATTGATTGCTTAATTATTTGCTCCATTATCTTTCCGTGTGAAGTTAAGCTGACTGGTCTGTAATTCCCCGGGGTTCCTTATTTCCCTTTTTATAGATAGGCATTTGCCCCTTTCCAGTCTTCTGGAATGTCTCCCATCTTCCATGACTTTTCAAAGATAATTGCTAATGGCTCAGATATCTCCTCAGTCAGCTCTTTCAGTATTCTAGGATGCATTTCATCAGGCCCTGGTGATTTGAAGATATCTAACTTGTCTAAATAATTTTTGACTTGTTCTTTCCCTATTTTAGACTCTGATCCTACCTCATTTTCACTGGCATTCACTATGTTAGATGCCCAATAGCCACCAACCTTCTTGGTGAAAACTGAAACAAAAAAGTCATTAAGCACCTCTGCCATTTCCACATTTTCTGTTATCGTCTTTCCCCCCTTATTGAGTAATGGGCCTACCCTGTCCTTGGTCTTCCTCTTTTTTCTAATGTATTTGGAAAATGTTTTCTTGTTTCCTTTTATGTCCCTAGCTAGTTTGATCTCATTTTGTGCCTTGGCTTTTCTAATTTTGTCCCTACATACTTGTATTATTTGTTTATATTCATCCTTTTTAATTTGACTGAGTTTCCAGTTTTTGTAAGACTCTTTTTTGAGTTTTGGATCATTGAAGATCTCCTGGTTAAGCTAGGGTGGTCTCTTGCCATACTTCCTATCTTTCCTACGCAGTGGATAGTTTGTTCTTGTGAAGAAGCCTGTTAATTGTGCTTTTCCTCTTCCAAGCACTATCACCTCAGTCTTGAGGACAGTGGGATATGTCTGATTAACACTTGTTTTGTATAACTGTTTTTATTTTTACCTTGATATGGAACAAGGATGTATTGTAACCCTAAAATGTATACATAGTCTTGAACAAGCTATGCATATAAGATGAGTGACTATTTTCCCCAGTAGAGACTTCTTTCAATTAGCGTTAATTATAGCAATGTTAACAGTTGCTATGTTTCCACACCATATCACACATTACTGGAATGACAGAAGTAGCTGAGCAGACCTGATCTGAAGCCATATAATCGCTATACCAGATTGGCAAAAGGGAAAGCTGATCTTACTCATCAAGTATGAGGTTCACATATTCTCCAGCAATGACAGGTTTGTAGATTCAGCAAATACACTTCAAAGAATATGCAGATGTTTTAAAAAGGGAAGAGTGAGCACAGACTCCTTCACAAATACCTTTGAAGGCACACTGAAATGTCAAATCAAGCAACTACAAACAGTTTAAAGAGGCTAGCAAAATTATTTCAGGACCTTACATAATTTTAAAAATCACTGAGGTGTTATTTTCCAATGTGTTTGAAAATGATTATTGTTGCATAGCTAGCACTGTAGATAGCATAAATTTGTGATAGGTTTCACAAAAACACTGACAGAATAGAAGAACGTTTAGCAACTGTGGCTGCATATGAATGTTGTTATTGTTTTTTTCTGTTGCTGAATAGCAGTTAGTAAAAATTAAATTTGAAACATATTTAAGAAAAAAGAATAGTGGAAGATAGAGATCCAAGCAAATATTCTGGTCCCAGGCCATTGAGGTCATTTAGTTAAGTCTGAGAACAAATATAGCGAAACCATACTGAGTCACTACCCTTTAAAATATGCTTGTCAAAAAATCCATATCAAAACTAATAAGACACTTAAAAACGAAAAGGAACAGAATATGCAGTAATCATATGGAACCTTGTTCATATACTATGCATAAATTCACCTTCGTGTGGAAGCCCTAGGGAATATTCTCTGTGCCATTTAAAAACTGAAGGGATGTGCAGGGTGTGGGAGAGAAATGGGTGAGAAGCCATCAGTGGACTTGCTATACAGAGTGGCATCTACACCTTCATTCTTCAGAGGTCTTCCTGTCAGCATTGTATAATCTGGACTATATGGAGGGATAAGGATAGAAGGCCAGGGGAGAAATCAGAGGATTCATATGTATGCTGATTTTAATACTAATCCTAGTATGTATGTCCTAATCCCCATGTAAGTGGGGTATAGGGACTATGGCTATCATTCAAGCATATAGGCTAGACTAGCAATCAAGGATGACTGCATTGCAGCACTGAGTTTTTTCAACAAAAGCAGAATTTAAAAAAAACACACTAAAAATTGCTTTCATTATTTTGAGCATCATTAATATTGAATAACCACCGTTAAATTAACATTAAGGAGTTATACGATAAAGTGATATAAGTGTCATATTATTCATTAGTGGGATATAACACCATATATTATAGACAAATATTTCAGACTTCAAGATTGTCATATTATTTATGGGCAATAAACACATGAAATATCAAATATTTGCTTTCTTTTAAACAAAATTAAATTTCAAACATGGTTCAGATTTCCCATTTTCTCATTTTAAAATCCATCTTATAAACAAATCACCTCCTATGCAGATGTTCTATATTGTTCACAAATAGAGACATGTGCTCAATAAAGGGGAAAAATTACTCATTCCAAAATTAGCTGCAATAGTCATGAAACCTTGTAAATTAACATGACACCCATTATTCTTTTGGCTCAGTAAACTAAAAAAGCAAATTTGGTTTGCATTCCTCAAAGACAGACCTAACACATACAAAGTCTTTCCATACAAAGTGGTAATCACAGAATTATCACTGCATAGAGTTTCTTTCACTCTGCTGCCTTGGACACTCAACCATTTATAGTAAATGTTTAAATTAGACAAGTGAAAAAGAGCTTTGGTAAAGCAGGGGGGGAAAGCTGAATGATTTGTACCGTAACAAGTGCAAAGCACATTTCGGATGGGCTGAAGGATTCAATGCAAAAATCCAGAACATCTGAACATGAGATAATCTTTGCAATGTGTCGACAATCAAACTCTGATTAAAGTCAAGGGAAAGACACCCGGTGATTTCAATGGTCCTTACAGAATTATGATTTTTTTTAAATCTAAAGATATTCTCTACTCTGTTAGAACTTGCTGAAGTTGTTGTAAATTATTTATCTATTGAATAATTTTTGGGGGAATAATTGTTTTCATTATTCAGCCAGCTTTGATATATGGGAAAAATGTATGTGGTGAAAAGGGTTTATTGTCTTTATGATGGTCACATTACTCACAAGTGTGTGGAAGGTTTGAAGCCTGCATAAAATAACTGTAAAGTTCAGGTCCAGCCTGATGTTGGGCAACAGGATATTGGAAGTAGTTTCATTTAATAGGATGACCTTTTCTAATTCATTATTCCCACGATACAGCCATGAGTATTTTACGATGGTTCATTCTCCTCAAGTTAATTTTTTTCATACCATCATGTTCCTACTGCCATATACTTCTATACCTGCTAAGTGTGCTCATCAGGAGTGACAGTCCCACCTTTGCCTCTGCTGTCACTCATCCCATCTGGAATGTCACTCAGACAAAGAGCTCCAGGGAACAGGGAAGAATTGGTAGGGGAAGTAGAAGTGGGTAGTAATCTGGGCAGAAGTGACCATGAGATGGTTGAGTTCAGGATCCTCAAAAAAGGAAGAAAGGAGAGTAGCAAAATACTGACCCTGGACTTCAGAAAAGCAGACTTTGACTCCCTTATGGAACTGATGGGCAGGATCCCCTGGGAGGCTAATATGAGGTCGGTCCTGCTTTGAGCAGGGGGTTCAACTAGATGACCTCCCGAGGTCCCTTCCAACCCTGATATTCTATGATTCTATGAAAGGAGTCCAGTTGAGCTGACTGTATTTTAAGAAGCCTTATTGAGGGCACAGGAACAAACCATCTTGATATGAAGAAAGAATAGCAAATATTGCAGGTTGGCTTAACAGTGAAATCTTTGGTGAGCTTAAACACAAAAAAAGAAGCTTACAAGAAGTGGAAACTTGGACAGATGACTAGGGAGGAGTATAAAAATATTGCTTGAGCATGCAGAGGTGTAATCAGGAAGGCCAAAACGCACCTGGAGTTGCAGCTAGCAAGGGATGTGAAGGGTAACAAGAAGGGTTTCTACAGGTATGTTTGCAATAAGAAAAAGGTCAGGGAAAGTGTGGGACTATTAATGAAAGGGGGAGGCAACCTAGTGACAGATGATGTGGAAAAAGCTGAAGTACTCAATGCTTTTTTTATTTCGGACTTCACAAACAAGATCAGCTCCCACACTGCTGTCCTGGACAACACAGTATAGAGAGGAGGTGAGCAGCCCTCAGTGGTGAAAGAACAAGTTAAGGACTATTTAGAAAAGCTGGACATGCACAAGTCCATGGGTCCAGATCTATTTCATCCGAGGGTGCTGAGGGAATTGGCTGATGTGATTGCAGAGCCATTGGCTATTATCTTTGAAAACTCATGGCAGTCAGGGGAGGTCCCAGATGATTGGAAAAAGGCAAATATAGTGCCCATCTTTGAAAGAGGGAAGAAGAAGAACCTGCGGAACTACAGACCAGTCAGCCTCACCTCAGTCCCTGGAAAAATCATGGAGCAGGTCCTCAAGGAAACCATTTTGAAGCACTTGGAGGTGAGGAAGATGATCAGGAGCAGTCAACATGGATTCACCAAGGGCACGTCATGCCTGACCAACCTGATTGCCTTCTAGAATGAGATAACTGGCTCTGTGGATATGGGGAAAGCAGTGGACGTGATATATCTTGACTTTAGCAAAGCTTTTGATACCGTCTCCCACAGTATTCCTTCCAGCAAGTTAAAAAAGTATGGATTGGATGAATGGACTACAAAGTAGATAGAAAGCTGGCTAGATTGTTGGCCTCAACAGGTAGTGATCAATGGCTTGATGTCTAGTTGGCAGCTTGTATCAAGTGGAGTGCCTCAGGGGTCAGTCCTGGGGCCAGTTTTGTTCAACATCTTTATTAATGATCTGGATGAAGGGATGGGTTGCACCCTCAGCAAGTTCACAGATGACACTAAGCTGTGGGGAGAGGTAGATACACTGGAGGATAGAGATAGGGTCCACAGTGACCTAGACAAATTGGAGCATTGGGCCAAAATAAATCTGATGAGGTTCAACAAGGACAAGTGCAGAGTCTCACACTTAGGAAGGAAGAATCCCATGCACCGCTACAGGCTGGGGACCGACTGGCTTAGCAGCAGTTCTGCAGAAAAGGACCTGGGAATTACAGTGGATGAGAAGCTGGATATGAATCAGAAGTGTGCCCTTTTTGACAAGAAGGCTAACGGCATAGTGGGCTGCATTAGTAGGAGCATTGCCAGCAGATCAAGGGAAGTGATTATGCCCCTCTATTAAGTACTGATGAGGCCACATCTAGAGTATTGCATCCAGTTTTGTGTCCCCCACTACAGAAAGGATGTGGACAAATTGGTCAGGGGGCTGGGGCACATGACTTACGAGGAGAGGCTGAGGGAACTGGGCTTGTTTAGTCTGCAGAAGAAAAGAGTGATGGGAGATTTGATAGTAGCCTTCAACTACCTGAAGGGGGGTTCCAAAGAGGATGGAGCTCAGCTGTTCTCAGTGGTGGCAGATGACAGAACAAGGAGCAGTGGTCTGAAGTTGCAGCGGGAGAGGTCTAGGTTGGATATGAGGAAACACTATTTCACTATGAGGGCGGTGAAGCACTGGAATGGGTTACCTAGGGAGGTGGTGGAATATCCATCCCTAGAGGATTTTAAGACCCAACTTGGACAAAGCCCTGGCTGGGATGATTTAGTTGGTGTTGGTCCTGCTTTGAGCAGGGGGTTGGACTCAATGACCTCCTGAGGTCTCTTCCAACCCTAATCTTCTATAATTCTATGATTCACTGGGCTCACCTCAAACCCTGCTGGGCGGGGGAGCATCACTGAGAATACCTCTGCTGCTGCCCCTGCAAATGGCTCACAGAGGTCACTGTTTCTCTAACACTTCTGCTGCTTGCAGCTCCTATGATTTTACATTCTGAGGTTCCACAACTTAACCCGCCTCTTAGCGATTTCAGCACATAGTAGGAAACCTAACAGCCAGTGCAGTCTCTGTGCTGTCTTTCTATGTCCCTACACAAAGGCTCAGCTCTTAGACCTGCTCAGCTGTGATATCAACTCTAGGAATCATGAATTGGAAACAAGAACTCTCAACTGAGCCTAATCAACTCTGTCATTAGATGCTAAAAACAGGTAGGTCAAATAGTGCTTAGAACTCTTTAGACTGTACCCACATCGCAAACCATCTTCATTCACTTCCTTCTCCCTCATTTTGCATCCCTACCCCCTGCTTAGCAAGTGAGGTTCAGGTTAGGGTGACCCCCTCAATCAAAGTACGCTAAGCATAGTTCTGCTTTACTCGTATAATAAGGAGAACAACATTCCTTACCCCTGTATTCAAATAATAGAGTGATTTGTAACCTAAAACCAGCCAAAATTGACCATTTTGACAAAGCAGCTCAAGCTGTGTGCTTAGACAGAATAGGCATGTCTAAGCAAAGACGGTCTGCTCCTGAAGTCTTTTCCACCAGCTCATCACTAGATATCAAGGGAGTGCTCATTCCAGACCCTGCTTACACCCACTAAAGGAAAAGAGGGACGGGCAGCTCCTACTTGCCCAACTGAAAGAATTCTAACAGGCTGAGTCCCTCCCTTTCCCTCCTTTTTAAGCCACTCCCCTTTTGTAGATGTATTCCACAGCCAGTATATTTCTAGGAAAAGGGTTTGTTTTTAATTAGCTCATGGTGGCTCAATGTCTTCAATAGCTCTGCCAAAATATCACCACACAAAGACATTTTAAATATGTTCTCTTTTATTGCCTGAGTACAGGAAGCATATATGGAGAGGTTAAAATTAACATTGAAGGTAAAGAGCTCCATTCATTCATTTAATTTCAACATTGTATTAAAAGAAAGTTTTGTAGCTATAACTGTACTTTAGATTCATTCTCAGTATTAGTCAAATGATAGTTCTTAATAAAGCTGAGACAAACTTGAGCCTTCACTGACAGGGGAAAGGAGCATATCTGATGTGTTCCTTGCAACTCCTGGATTTGGTCTGCTATACTCTTCATGCTATTTGCCTTGGGGAGCTCTTCTTCACTCCTGGAAAGTCATGCAATACATAAGAAACTCAGTTCAGCTGGGGGCAGTTGTCTTGCTACTACCTGTAAAAAGGGAGCAAAACATACATCACAAGGAGCAGCTTCTGCATGCAAAGTACAAATCTAGGCATTTCTCCCTGCTTCCCAGCAACAAAAGTAGGCAGCATTTAAATATTATGACATCCGGTTGAAAATAAAGGAGTCCATTGCAGTGACTGATATTAAGCACTTCCTTTACTTTGTGCCTTGGAGTCAGCTCTATTTCTATGGCATTTTGGGATGTATAAGTAGGGGCATAGAGAGCAGATCGAGGGACGTGATCGTTCCCCTCTATTCGACATTGGTGAGGCCTCATCTGGAGTACTGTGTCCAGTTTTGGGCCCCACACTACAAGAAGGATGTGGATAAATTGGAGAGAGTCCAGCGAAGGGCAACAAAAATGATTAGGGGTCTGGAATACATGACTTATGAGGAGAGGCTGAGGGAACTGGGAATGTTTAGTCTACGGAAGAGAAGAACGAGGGGGGATTTGATAGCTGCTTTCAACTACCTGAGAGGTGGTTCCAGAGAGGATGGTTCTACACTATTCTCAGTGGTAGAAGAGGACAGGACAAAGAGTAATGGTCTCAAGTTGCAGTGGGGGAGGTTTAGGTTGGATATTAGGAAAAACTTTTTCACTAGGAGGGTGGTGAAACACTGGAATGCGTTACCCAGGGAGGTGGTAGAATCTCCTTCCTTGGAAGTTTTTAAGGTCAGGCTTGACAAAGCCCTGGCTGGGATGATTTGATTGGGGATTGGTCCTGCTTTGAGCAGGGGGTTGGACTAGATGACCTCCTGAGGTCCCTTCCAACCCTGATATTCTATGATTCTATGATTCTGCAATGTGTGGGAGACTGAGAAAACTTGTGCTGATGATAACAACATGTTTTGTTCAATGAACTCTTCCCAAGTGAGTAAAGCTGTCTGCTGGGACTGGGAATAAATCCTGAATTGTCCAGATTTACAATCTAGGATTTGTCTTCTTCAAGGATGATGAAGCTAAAGTAAACTATGACCACTTTACTTCTGAATGAGAGCATCCACTTAGGGGTTTAATGCACTTTAACATAACACCTTAGTTAAATGATGTCAAGGTTCCTTCCCAACTCTGAACTCTAGGGTACAGGTGTGGGGACCTGCATGAAAGACACCCTAAGCTTATTCTTACCAGCTTAGGTTAAAAACTTCCCCAAGGTACAAACTTTGCCTTGACCTTGAACAGTATGTTGCCACTACCAAGCAATTTAAACAAAGAACAGAGAAAGAGCCCACTTGGAGACGTCTTCCCCCAAAATATCTCCCCATGCCCTACACCCCCTTTCCTGGGGAAGGCTTGATAAAAATCCTCACCAATTTGCATAGGTGAACACAGACCCAAACCCTTGGATCTTAAGAACAATGAAAAAGCGATCAGGTTCTTAAAAGAAGAATTTTAATTGAAGAAAAAGTAAAAGAATCACCTCTGTAAAATCAGGATGGTAAATACCTTACAGGGTAATGAGATTAAGAACATAGAGAATCCCTCTAGGCAAAACCTTAAGTTACAAAAAGACACAAAAACAAAAATATACTTTCCATTCAGCACAACTTATTTTATCAGCCATTTAAACAAAACAGAATCTAACGCGTATCTAACTAGATTGCTTACTGACTTTTTACAGGAGTTCTGGCCTGCATTCCTGCTCTGGTCCTGGCAAAAGCATCACACAGACAGAGAGGACCCTTTGTTCCCCCCCGCTCCCAATTTGAAAGTATCTTGTCTCCTCATTGGTCATTTTGGTCAGGTGCAGCGAGGTTATCTTAGCTTCTTAACCCTTTACAGGTGAAAGTGTTTTGCCTCTGGCCAGGAGGGATTTTATAGCACTGTATACAAAAAGATGGTTCCCCTTTCCTTTATATTTATGACAAATGGTCTTAACTTTTCTGAGTGTCCCAATGTAGGCAAACTGTTAATGACCAGATGCTCAGCTGGTATAAATCAATATAGTTCTATTGAAGTACATAAACTGGCATACCTATGACTTCAGTGAAACTATGCTGATTTAAATTAGCTGAGAATCTGGCCCTAAGTGTTTCAGTGATTTCTCTTGGATATAGTTGGCTTGGGGATGGCACTGTGTAAGACAGTGGATTACAGACAGAATAATTACTTTCCATAAGGTATTTTAACACATTCTTAATCTGCACAGTATACATTTTTATTATGTATTTACACAATAGATTGGAATGGCTGTGATTTGAAATGAAAATGATTCCATCTGGTTTTAAATAATTAGAAAGTGAAATTACTTACATTTACTTTGTGTGTATGTGAGAGAGAGAGGATTGATCAGAATTCAGTTGAATAATACATAAGCAGCAAACATTTCTTTTTATAATGTTCCTAGCACTTTTATGTTCTCGCCTCAGCTGTCAATTGTACTTTTTACTCCCCATCTCCAAACAGTCTCTCATTTTGCTTTTTTTACTAATGCAATTCACACTATATGTAATATTCAAAATATAAGTGATCAGGTTTAAATCTACTGTATACCTCTAAAGTACCTGACAATATATTACAGAGACACTTTACAGAACACAGGATGGGACAGATCTTGGGAGATCTGTGTTCAAACACAAAGGCTCTAATATCTTTAGTACACCTAGACAGGGATAAAAACCTCGTGGCATGGCTAAGGATGGACCTGGTCAGCTTACATGAGCTCGCAAGGCTCAGACCCGAAGGCTAAAAGTTTCTGTGTAGATGCTCCAGCCGAGCCCGAACAGCTACACAGCAATTTTTCAGCCTTGGAGCCTGAACATCGCCAGCCTGAGTCAGCTGACCTGGGCCAGTCATGGTTTTTTTTTTTTTTTTAATGCCCTTGTGGACATACCCTCTGTGGCTAAGTTTACACTCTCCATGGTGGAAAGAACAACAACAGGGTGTTGCAGACAACCTGCTTGTATTTCTGCATGGGATATCCATATATAGGCTCAGAATTAGCAAGGTTCTGAAACACAAGCCCTAACTAAAGAGTCACACACACGCTAAATAATAAAAAGTCCTCATATTTAAGAAAGAGATATTAATGTACCAAATCACCTTTATGATTATATAAAACAATGAGGAGTCCTTGTGGCACCTTAGAGACTAACAAATCTATTTGGGAATAAGCTGTCATGGGATAAAACCCACTTCATCAGAAGCATGGATTGTGTGATGTGGTCTGGATGACATTCAAAGAACAGGAGGAGAACATTTCAGTCTCCCTGGACACTCAATAACAGGGATTTCCACGCCTTCTTGTCAACTGTTGAGAATAGCCCACTTCTACCTTAATTGAATTGGCTCGTTAGCACTGACCCCCCACTTGGTAAGGCAACTCCCATCTTTTCATATGCTGTGTATTTATACCTCCCTACTGTATGTTCCACTCCATGCATCTGATGAAGTGGGTTTTAGCTTACGAAAGCTTATGCCCAAATAAATTTCATAGAATCATAGAATCATAGAATATCAGGGTTGGAAGGGACCTCAGAAGGTCATCTAGTCCAACTCCCTGCTCAAAGCAGGACCGATCCCCGACTAAATCATCACAGCCAGGGCTTTGTCAAGCCTGACCTTAAAAACTTCTAGGGAAGGAGATTCCACCACCTCCCTAGGTAACACATTCCAGTGTTTCACCACCCTCCTAGTGAAAAAGTTTTTCCTAATATCCAACCTAAATCCCCCCCACTGCAACTTGAGACCATTACTCCTTGTTCTGTCATCTGCTACCACTGAGAACAGTCTAGAGCCATCCTCTTTGGAACTCCCTTTCAGGTAGTTGAAAGCAGCTATCAAATCCCCCCTCATTCTTCTCTTCCATAGACTAAACATCCCCAGTTCCCTCAGCCTCTCCTCATAACTCATGTATTCCAGTCCCCTAATAATTTTTGTTGCCCTCCACTGGACTCTTTCCAATTTTTCCACATCCTTCTTGTAGTGTGGGGCCCAAAACTGGACACAGTACTCCAGATGAGGCCTCACCAGTGTCGAATAGAGGGAAACGATCACATCCCTCGATCTGCTGGCAATGCCCCTACTTATACATCCCAAAATGCCATTGGCCTTCTTGACAACAAGGGCACACTGTTGACTCATATCCAACTTCTCGTCCACTGTAACCCCTAGGTCCTTTTCTGCAGAACTGTTGCCGAGCCATTCGGTCCCTAGTCTGTAGCAGTGCATGGGATTCTTCCGTCCTAAGTGCAGGACTCTGCACTTGTCCTTGTTGAACCTCATCAGATTTCTTTTGGCCCAATCCTCCAATTTGTCTAGGTCCCTCTGTATCCTATCCCTACCCTCCAACATATCTACCACTCTTCCCAGTTTAGTGTCATCTGCAAACTTGCTGAGGGTGCAATCCACACCATCCTCCAGATCATTTATGAAGATATTGAACAAAACCGGCCCCAGGACCGACCCTTGGGGCACTCCACTTGATACCAGCTGCCAACTAGACATGGAGCCATTGATCACTACCCGTTGAGCCCGACAATCTAGCCAGCTTTCTATCCACCTTATAGTCCATTCATCCAGCCCATACTTCTTTAACTTGCTGGCAAGAATACTGTGGGAGACCGTGTCAAAAGCTTTGCTAAAGTCAAGGAACAACATGTCCACTGCTTTCCCTTCATCCACAGAGCCAGTTATCTCGTCATAGAAGGCAATTAGATTAGTCAGGCATGACTTGCTCTTGGTGAATCCATGCTGACTGTTCCTGATCACTGTCCTCTCCTCTAAGTGCTTCAGAATTGATTCCTTGAGGACCTGCTCCATGATTTTTTCAGGGACTGAGGTGAGGCTGACTGGCCTGTAGTTCCCAGGATCCTCCTTCTTCCCTTTTTTAAAGATGGGCACTACATTAGCCTTTTTCCAGTCATCTGGGACCTTCCCCGATCACCATGAGTTTTCAAAGGTAATGGCCAATAATGGCTCTGCAATCACATCCGCCAACTCCATTAGCACTCTCGGATGCAACGCATCCGGCCCCATGGACTTGTGCTCGTCCAGCTTTTCTAAATAGTCCCGAACCACTTCTTTCTCCACAGAGGGCTGGTCACCTTCTCCCCATGCTGTGCTGCCCAGTGCAGTATTCTGGGAGCTGACCTTGTTCGTGAAGACAGAGGCAAAAAAAGCATTGAGTACATTAGCTTTTTCCACATCCTCTGTCACTAGGTTGCCTCCCTCATTCAGTAAGGGGCCCACACTTTCCTTGGCTTTCTTCTTGTTGCTAACATACCTGAAGAAACCCTTCTTGTTACCCTTCACATCCCTTGCTAGCTGCAACTCCAGGTGTGATTTGGCCTTCCTGATTTCACTCCTGCATGCCCGAGCAATATTTTTATACTCTTTCCTGGTCATTTGTCCAATCTTCCACTTCTTGTAAGCTTCTTTTTTGTGTTTAAGATCAGCAAGGATTTCACTGTTAAGCCAAGCTGGTTGCCTGCCATATTTACTATTTTTTCTACACATCGGGATGGTTTGTCCCTGTAACCTCAATAAGGATTCTTTAAAATACAGCCAGCTCTCCTGGACTCCTTTCCCCCTCATGTTATTCTCCCAGGGGCTCTTGCCCATCAGTTCCCTGAGGGAGTCAAAGTCTGCTTTTCCGAAGTCCAGGGTCTGTATTCTGCTGCTCTCCTTTCTTCCTTGTGTTAGGATCCTGAACTCGACCATTTCATGGTCACTGCCTCCCAGGTTCCCATCCAGTTTTGCTTCCCCTACTAATTCTTCCCAGTTTGTGAGCAGCAGGTCAAGAAGAGCTCTGCCCCTAGTTGGTTCCTCCAGCACTTGCACCAGGAAATTGTCCCCTACATTTTCCAAAAACTTCCTGGATTGCCTGTGCACTGCTGTATTGCTCTCCCAGCAGATATCAGGGTGATTGAAGTCTCCCATGAGAACCAGGGCCTGCCATCTAGTAACTTCTGCGAGTTGCCGGAAGGAAGCCTCGTCCACCTCATCCCCCTGGTCTGGTGGTCTATAGTAGACTCCCACCACGACATCACCCTTGTTGCTCACACTTCTAAACTTAATCCAGAGACTCTCAGGTTTTTCTGCAGTTTCATACTTGAGCTCTGAGCAGTCATACTGCTCCCTTACATACAGTGCAACTCCCCCACCTTTTCTGCCCTTCCTGAACAACTTATATCCATCCATGACAGTACTGCAGTCATGTGAGTTATCCCACCAAGTCTCTGTTATTCCAATCACATCATAATTCCTTGATTGTGCCAGGACTTCCAGTTCTCCCTGCTTGTTTCCCAGGCTCGTGCATTTGTATATAGGCACTTGAGGTAATGGGCTGATCACCCCTCTTTCTCAGTAGGAGGCAGGAGCCCTCCCCTCTCACACGCTTCTGCTCGTACCTTCTCCCGGTATCCCACTTCCCCACTTACCTCAGGGCTTTGGTCTCCTTCCCCCGGTGAACCTAGTTTAAAGCCCTCCTCACTAGGTTAGCCAGCCTGCTTGCGAAGATGCTCTTCCCTCTCTTCATTAGGTGGAGCCCATCTCTGGACTCCTTCTTGGAACACAATCGCATGGTCAAAGAATCCAAAGCCTTCTCTCCGACACCACCTGCGTAGCCATTCATTGACTTCCACGATTCCACTAAATTTGTTAGTCTCTAAGGGGCCTTGTTTTTGTTGATACAGACTAACACAGCTACCACTCTGAAACCTATGATTATATAGTTATCCAAGTTTCCACATAGATAGCCATTAGGAAGGACAGGACTGTTCTTGTCAACTTCTCAAGCAATATCAAAGAATTAATTAATATCACATTAATATCTAGTCAAGAATGTCATCATGTTAAATATAAAAGCAAATAAACAAAAGTAAGTTTTATATTAGGCAACAAGTAGCTGAAGGTCAGGCTTGACAAAGCCCTGGCTGGGATGAGTTAGTTGGGGATTGGTCCTGCTTTGAACAGGGGGTTGGACTAGATGATCTCCTGAGGTTCCTTCCAACCCTGCTATTCTGTGATTCTATGATTCTCTGAAAACCTGTGTTGTCACACGTGTGTCAGTTGGACCAAATAATCCACAATTTGTGTGCAGTAGCCCTCATAAAACAAATAAAATTCTTGCACGCAAATTAGTTGTGGAGTAAGAGTAGTGACTGGTTGAGTTACCTCTGATATCACAGTGGTCTAAGACTGTTGGCATGATATAGATTCATGCCTGACTGTAATGTACACCACAGAGGTGTGATTCATAGAGTCAGAATGGCTGAGAACTCAAAAATTGGATAGTAACACACCATGAATCCTAGTGATGATTGGATATGGTGATATTCTGAACGAAATGAGCTCTAAACTATGCTTGGAGCTCTAAATCATTGCTACACACTGACTCAACACACATTGCAGGCTTCAGAGTGAAACAATCCTGAAATTTTATTATGTAGATACACAGTTGGATATTAGAATCTCCATTTAGAATAGCATCTTTTCACTAGATAAAAAGTCAAAGACAAATACAGGTTAGTTTTATTAGTAACCTCCACACCTGCATTGTAAGACTGTAAAATGTTTTATTTATATTTGATACTAGTAAAGATACAGCAAATTGATTTCAGCATCAATTTCCTTTATTTACTTAAATCACTTCAGCTTTCTGCTCTTCAGTTTCACCATCTTCCAGCGGCCATGGTTCACCATTCCTGGCCAATGGGAGCTGTGGGAAGCGGTGTGGGCTGCAGGGACGTGCTGGCTGCAGCTTCCCGCAGCTGCCATTAGCCAGGAACAGTAAACTGCAGCCACTGGAAGCTGCGGGCAACCGGGCCTGAGGATGGTCAGTGTAAACAAACTGTCTCACGGCCTGCCAGCAGATTACCCTGATAGGCCGCATGTGGCCCGTGAGCCTCAGATTGCCCACCACTGTTCTAAGGCAACAGGATCAAATACAATAATATTTGAGTCTTCATTAATTCTGTATCTGAACATTTGATTCCTAAATTTCTATTACCAAGTATTGACTGGAAATACCATTTAAGTCATGGGCTTCTACAAAAGGTACTATGTTAGAGGAATTTCTCTTTAGCACCAGCCTGCTGATGGGCAAGACAAGATCCATCAGAGCCTGTCCTGGATTACTGAGCACTAGCTTTACTGGTGATATTTTACTATTTTGGTCCTAAGAACTTCTTTGTATATAAAATAACTTATTGTAAACATACACATAGTTGACAGGTTGAACTAATTACGAGCGTGGTTCTATAAGGAACTTTTAATATATGTATTTTCACAAATATCCCATTGATAGTATTTCAGTGGAGGAAAGCAGAACAAATGTAAATACAGGTTTTAAAAAATAGCCCCTTTCAATACAGGTGTTAATTGAATTTAAAAGCAAGGAACTTATAATTGATAAATGTTCAATAAACTGCTATTCATACCAAATAAATCAAATCCTAAATATGCCACTTATATTCTGCTCACAGGAAAGTGTTAAAATATAGCAGCAAAAGGTCAAAGAGCAGTAACTAGAGATCAGAGAGCTAAGGATGGATTCTTCAAAGGTATTTAGCCATTGCTCCGCTCAGCATTGCTAGGCCTAAGTGACTTAGACGGCTCAGTCCCATTTTCAGAAATGACTTAGGATTCAAAGTCTCATTGACTTTCTATGAGCCTTACATGCTTAAGTCCTATGTCACTTTTGAAATTGGGATTTAGTCAACTAAGTCACTTAGGCCTTGCAATACTGAGCAGAGCAACAGCAAAACTGAGACCAAAATATTTACAAATCTTTAAAAATCTAGCCCCCAACTGTTTACAAAGTTTGCAGCCAGCGTAAAATCCATAGAGCTAGCTAAGATTTCAAGGAGCAGCAGCTGGAGTTAAAAGCTGACACAGATAGGAGAACATCTTATAGTATCCTCCCAAACTCTCCGTATGTCTATTCTTGTTAGGAGGGAGAAGGGAGGTCAGATGAGCAGTAGCGGCTGTGTTGACATTGCTTGTGATACCACTTTGCCTTTTGGGGAAGGGGGGTCCCAAATAATTACCAGTAAGTTCTAAGCAGTACAAAAAGGAAGCTGAGAATGATATTTGTCTGTCACTGACTGGGAGCTGACACTTCAGTGAAATATATGCTCAACACTATAATGTTCCGGCACCATACAGGAGACCAGAGATAAAAATATTTTAAGTTCCTTCCTGACAGAGTGAGACACAGAAACCACTGGAAGCAGAAGAAAAGCCCAGATCCACAAAGGATCACTCATCTGAGAGGTGGGGAATCTCCGTTCAGATTCTTTCTTCTCCTAAGGTGGTGGGACGTGGGAATTGAATCAGAATCCCCCACATCCTGATAGAGTACCCTAACCTAAAGATTATAAGAGAGGCCTCCTCCTCCTTTCTCTCCCCACCCCCAGCCATTCTGTGTGGAGTTAGGCATGCTCTAAGCATGCCTACCAGATCAGGCCTTGCAGGCAAGGTAGTGGAGAAAAACCTATTTTCCCCCAGGTTGTGGATCACATTGAGCTTAAGCAGTAGAGGTTCAGATGCCAGTGAGGCAGCAGTGCTCATAATCAGAGGCAGAAACTTATGTACCTAGGGAACGTTTACAAAGACAATTTAGGCACCGAGTGAGTTTAGGCACTTGCAGATTAGGCAGCAGCCAGGCAGTATCTAAAACTGAGATTTAGGCACTTAATTCCCTTTGTGGATCTAGGCCTAACTGACAGTGTGGCTGAGTGCATTGCAAACGGCTGTGATCCAAATGCAAGGTATTATCATAACAGAGCAGCAGTTCAAACCTGTGGAGTGGGGAATGTCCTTGTGAGACAAAGTGAGGAATTTTGACTCACCAGCATTTTCTCCAGGCAGCAGGAGGATTCAGCTTCATTGAAACTACAGCTGCACAGATGGTCAGTGGATACCTACAGGATACCATTTTTGTGTCTGATAGTACTGAATTTTGCTATACAGTGAATTCAAGAGCTGTGGCTGGCTCCGTTTTGTTTAGCTGTACTACATCTATGCTGGCCCCCTCTCAAGTGTTTATTCCAAGTGGCTTTATAGTATGACAAATATTATAGTTATCAACTGGCATGTTTGCCTGTCCACGTACAATGTGTTCAGACCTTCATTAAAATGAATAAACACCTGCTTCCATGGGAGTGCAATTTGCCAAAGAATGTGACTACTGAATCCTGGTCTTAACTACCTTGTCTAGGCTCTAGAGACCAGCTTTATGTGCCTTTTTGGCTTCAGCCTATCACCCCCTCCAGCTTTCCAGGTTTCTTCTTATAGCTTGTATGTTTGTTAAAATATAAACATCTGTCCTCTCTTAGAGCTTTTTACAGCTCCTGTCACTGAGTTACCTAAGGGCTGCACAGGTGATGTACATGTACATAGCAAGATCTCCCTTAGTCTCTCTAGGGCAGCTGCTCAGTAAGGGGCACAATCAATATGCATGCATGACAAGAAAAACAAAAGATAAGGTAGGCAGACAAGCCAACTTATTAGCATTATTCAGTTTTCCTATTCAGCTCTATTTGGGGCAGGAGAGGGGGCTGTGCTGCACCTCTTAAAGGAATGTTGCAGACTGCTCATTCCCTGTGCAAAAGGAAACTCCAGGGGGTTTAGTGAAGGGAGACTGTATGGAAGTTAAAACTCTGTGTCTTTAGACAAGGTAAAATGAACCATCAGAATGGGTACGTACCTCGCTGAGTATCAGTGTTTTGTTGTTATCCTTCTTCTTCTTCTGACCTCTGTGCACCTGCTTTCTGTTTATAACCCTCTCTTGTTGTGTTCAATTTACAGTCTTCAGGACTGGAAGCCTGTCTTTACTTGAACTGGACGGTACCTGGCACATTTCTGAGTTAAAAACTATTCTGAATTGGACAAATAGTTTCTCCAACCCAACAGGAACATAAGTGACACTTACATTCCACTATTGTATGCAAGGTTGTTGTAGCCATGTTTTTCCCAGGATATTAGAAAGACAAGGTGTGTGAGATAATATCTTGTATTGGACCAACTTCTGTTGGTGAGAGAGACAAACTTTTGAGCTTCCATAGAGTTCTTCTGCAGGTCTGGGACAGACCTGAAGAGGAGCCCTGTGAAAGCTTGAAAGCTTGTCTCTCTCACCAACAGAAGTTGGTCCAATACAAGATATTATCTCACACACCTTGTCGTTCTAATATTCCTCTTTGGTCTACTTTGTACCATCTTCAGAGAACTGTGGTCAGGTAGTTTACCCAGAGGGAAGAGACTAGCCTTTAGAAGTCAGATATATTTACATGTGGCATATGCTGGATTTTTTCAATAGCTCATGTGGCTTTTTAGCTACAATATGAAAGAATCATTTTCTACCTTCTCAAAGCAGGAATAATCACTTTATAAAGAATAAACTGTTGTGTAGAATGCACAGTTGCCAACTGTCACATGGTAAACAAGCACCCTGACTTTCACAATAAGCCAAAAATCAAGCTAATCCCATTTCAAAACAAGGCCCAAACAAGCCAGTCCCTAAGAGCCCCAACATTCCATGTGACTAGATCCCCCTGGTGTGCAGTCTGTGACTGTGGTGGGCCCGCTGTGCCCCCCTGACTCTCTCCCCACCTGGCCCCTGATTGCAGGAAGCCGATCATAAAAAAGAGGCAAAAAGCTGCAACAAGCTACAAGCCAAAAACTAGTCAACAAGCAACTCACAAGCCAATTAAGCCAAAAACAAGCCCAATTTCTGTGGGTTTTTTTTGCAGGTTTGGCATGTCTGGTAGAATGTTTAACTCCATATTCTCCCTCTCTCTCACTCCCACTTCCCCATAACAAATTCATACAGAATCCTCCTTTAAAATTAAAGCAAAAACCTCCCGGTGTTTGGGAGGAAAACATGTTTATGGTGACAAAGCAGACAGGAAGCTTAAGTGCTACTATTGAAAGATAAGAGGATTAGTGCTGTTTCTGGGGAAATTTATTTTGCAGTTGTCGTGATTTGCAAAATAAACTTCATTTGAGAAAAAGAGAAGCTGCTACCAAGAAACTTATCACTGAGCAAAGGGAAAGTATTTTTACTTTTAAGGACCAGCAGGTATCTACCCTGTCTACCTGCTTTCTGGGTATAATGTATCATATGAACTTTTACACATTCATATTTTCCCTCTTTTGACCACACAGCACAGTGCATACAACTAGTTGATTTTTTTTTAATGAGAACTTCTTGTTTTTGTTGTTGTTGTTGTTGGTTTTTTTTTGCAAAATAGCCTATAAAGATAGTGACAATATTTTTAATGATAGTTTAGTAACAAAAATTGTATGACACAAATTTGAAAAAGGAATTATCTGACATCAGTATGTAGAGTACATAGCACTGAATATCATCTCATTCAAATTAAATAAGAACTTACAAAAGAATTGTATAGCTGTTGACCTAAAAATAACATTTAAAGTAGTTTTGATCAACTGAAATTTAGCTTTCTGAAATGTACTGTATGTAACATTAATTTCTTACAATGTAATATTCACTTTTCTGTAAATACACGCTAGACTCATGAACAAAGTGGGTGAAAGCCTGGCCCCAGTGGGATTTCTACCATTGACTTCAACTTGGGCCAGGAATACATCTAACAAGTAAAAAAACAAACTGGCTTATACCTAATATAAACTTCATGGCTCCTCTTTCCCTGGGATGAACAGGTGATATCTCCATAGTATTACACAATTGTGTGAACAGTCTAGTGTTTGGTTGTATATATCTGATTATGTGGGAGAGAAAACAAGACTGTTTTTGCCAGAAGAGATCTGAAGTGTATGACTGTGTCCTAGTAACTCTGAAGAAGGCTAGGTAGGCAAGCAGACGATGGAGTGGGTGTGGAGGGGATATTTGAATTAATGTTAAAGATATGTGTATAGAAGACATTGTGTAGGATGTACATAATTGTGATAGAAAGAGGATTCCTAAATAAAGAAATGCTATTCAACTAAAATACTGTGAAGTCATGTTTTGCATTGAGATTTGAAATAAATATTGCATCAGAAAATGAGTCAGTCCTGTTATATGATACTATTCACCAGGTTTAACTTCTGCCAGAGAAATGAAAATTCTAATTAGTATTTGCACATTTAAAAGAAAATGTGATTCTATTGAGCTTTTCAGGTTTTTAATTCACTACATTTATTATTTATTACATAAATTTTGGCTATATCTACTGAGATGACTAGATGGACTAAGCCAATGAGATACACCCATTGCATAGGTCATTTCTTAAATTTTAATACATATTTGAGCAGCTGAAGACCTTTCTTTTTAAAAGCAACCAATAGAGATTAACAACCTCTCTGTCTCTAATAAAATTCTACTGAATGTTCTGGTTTGTTTGTTTGTTTTTGCTACCATCATTTAATCTAAATCATAAAACATATGGTCTGTCCATATTTGCAATCCCTTTTTCACATATTACTAATCTAATGGGAAAGGTTTAGGAAGTTATATCCCACAGACCTAGAAACCGTTCTCATTTTGTATTAATCTTTTAGGGAGCTGTAAAACAGAATGCATATTGACGTTACCTACTTGTGAATATCACCAAATCTAATTTTCACCTTAGAGATAAATCAATAGCAGACTAAGAATGTTAAATACACTAAGCACTGGCAGCACATACTAGGCCTATATTACATTAAACACGACAGGAACTGTAAATCTTTGGGCTAAACTGCATAAGCAAACAGCAAATTTTAATTTAAATCCCCATATTAAATATGCCAGGGAAAATTTAGCCAGCTTAAATCTTTTCAATGATTTTTTTTTCCTTAAAAAATGCACAGTCTGGTAAAATGAAGGACAGAACTCAAATTTTGGACTTCAGTCTAGATGACCCGGAACAAAATGAAGTAGTTCAAGAGACAACGGGGCTATTATCTTATTTATTTCCATTGCATACATTTCCATTAATGTCACATGAAGATTACAGCCATCCATAACTTGCTCTGTTCTTTGCAAGCTCTGTTTGACTACATGAACCTAGATTGATTTTACATTCATTTACCTACACTGACAGATTGTAGCACTAAGCCTTAAGTTACCCTTGCTGCTCTGGAGGAAAAGACAAACAAAGATTTTTTGGTGAGTTTTGAACTTTATAGTTCTCCACTGAACAATCAAGTACACAGCCAACTTTCTACCTGTGTGCATTCTGCAAACAGGAGAAAATATGTAAATGTGAAAGCAGTGGTGGTATAATGTGAGCATAATGAATTACATTTTGTGATGATGACACACATGGTGCAGTAACACCACCATGACAGAAGGAAATATAGCCTTCACAGGGAGGAAGCTGGCTGCTGGTTACTTCTGGCAGCAGGCAATGCTCCTCCCCTGCTCCCAATCCATTGTCCATAGAGATAAAAAACAGTATGGTGCTCTGGCAACAAGGGATGAAAAACCTCCCACACAGGGGGAGGAGGAGAAGCCATGTACCCCAAAGACTGGGAGGATCATGGCCACCACTCCAAAGAGGAAACAGATGCTGGTGATGGTTGGTGACTTTCTTCTAAGGGGGATACAGGCAACAATCTGCCAGCCTGCAGTGGCATCCCAGGAGGTGTGCTGCCTGCCAAGGGCCCATTTCTAAGACATTACTAAAGGATTGCCAAGGGTAATCTTGCCCTCTGACTACTACCCTATGCTTCTCATCCATGTGGGCACTAACAGTTCTGCAAGTTATGACCCTGAGGAGATTAGAAGTGACTGCACTGTTCTGGAACTGAGGGTGAAAGAGTTGTCGGCACAGGTGGCGTTCTCATCAATCCTTCTGCTCAAGGCAAAAGGGCCAGAAGAGACAGACAAAACCTAGTGGTGAATACATGGCTGCACAGAATGGCTTCATCTTACTCTACCATGTGATACTGTTCCAAGAAAGACTGCTAAGCAGAGATGGGGTCCACCTAAAAGGAAGGAGATGAGTATCTTTGGATACAGACTGGCTAACCTAGTGAGGTGGGCTTTAAACTAGGTTTGATGAGGGAAGGTAAGTCCAGAACCTGGGGACCTGGGTGAAGGGTCAGAATCTGGGGAGGGACATGGGCAATTACAACACCTACAAAAGAGAGATGAGGGAATATAGAGGGGAAATCTAATGAACATCTTAGATATCTGTATACTAATGTAAAAAGGATAGTGAGTAAACAGCAATAACTAAAAATACTAATGAAGAATCACAATTACAACATAATTGACTTCACAGAAACTTGGGATAATTCCCATGGCTGGAATATTCATATAAAAGGGTACATTTAGGAGTTGGAAGTTCTCTTGGTGCACTGAGGATTGAAGTCTTTGGATGTTCTGTTGCTCTCTCTGTGATTTGGATTGCTTTCTATGTTTCTGTGCATCCTGACGGACATGACTGATCTCACCAGGGAATGGTCAGTCCAGCAACCATCAGCTCCTCTCATGACACGGTTGATTTGGACTTCTCTTAGATCCTATGTTCTTACAATGACATAGTCTAGGAGGCACCACTGTTTTGAACAGGGGTATTGCCAAGTTGTTTTGTACTTGTTGCTTTGTCTGAAGATTGTGTTTGTGATCACAAGGTCATGGTCTGCATATTTGCTGAGTAGAAGGATGCCACTGGAATTAGTCTTGCCCATTCCTTCCTTCCCAATGGTGCTACTCCATACGTCAAAATCTCGGCCAACTCTTGCATTAAAGTCCCCTAAGAGGATTATCTTATCGGTTTTTGCAATGGATGAGAAAATTTTATCAAGGTCAGTATAGAAGGATTCTTTCTGTTCTTCTTCAGTGTCAAAAGTTGGTGTATATGCACTGGTGACAGTGGCAAATGACTTATTGACCAGTTGGATGTGGAGGGTCATAAGGTGCTCGTTGATGCCAATGGGGAGCTCAGTCAGGCAGTTGACTAGAAGGTTTTTGATTGCAAAGCTGACACCGTGTATTCACTTGTCGCTTTCTGGTTTTCCTTTCCAGAAGAAAGCGTAACCGCTGCCCCCATCTCTCAAGTGGCCTTCATCGGCATGTCTTGTTTCACTGAAAGCAGCGATGTTGATGTTGTACCTCAGGAGTTCTCAGGCAACAACTGCTGCTCTGAATTTGGGTCTCTCACGTTTTGATTCGTCTAGTAAGGTACAGACATTCCAAGTTGCAAGAAACATTTTTGTTTTTCAACCACATTGGGAGTGATCCCTCTTGACACGGTTATCCAGCCAAGTATGGTGGGATAGCCTATGTTTGGGGCACCTTTTCTAGTCCCTTCCCCATATGGGGTGAGCAGAAGGGTTCCTAAAAAGGCCTGCTCAGTCATGACCACTGCTGCCGAAAATGCCCCCCAATCCCAGTGCAGGGGCACATGACGATCATCTTGCGGTCACCGCTTGCGTGAGAGTCTGTGACTCCTGGTGATCACTTAACTGATCCCTGTCGCCACTCACCCATCGCTGCAGGACTTTTATGGGTAGTGGTGGTGAAAAAGTTCTTCCTGTGAAAGAAGCCTACGCTTCTGCACACCTGGAAATGACAACACAAGTGTCAAAGAAGTCTAGGAAGTCCTAAATAAGACCATCCATGAGGTATGCAAGGAATTCATCCGCCTTGCTACTCGCTGCCATCAGGACTGGTTTGACAACAACAACATTGAGATTACAACCCTTTTGGACCAGCAGAGAAAAGCTTTCTGCGACTGGCCAAACCAACCACTATCTAGTCAGAAGCAGAAGTCTTTCCATTAGCTCAAAGCTGAAGTTCAAAGGAGGATCCGAGAAATCAAAAGCAAATGGTGGGAGGACAAAGCAAAATAAATCCAAACATTCACTGACAGACATGATATGCAGAGCTTTTTTTGTGAGACAAAGACCCTGTATGGACCAAGCTCATGTGGCCTCACACCTCTGAGATCTGAAGATGGTAGCACCCTTCTTAAAGATATCAAATCCATCAAAGAATGCTGGAAGGAACACCACCAAAAGATTCTAAATCGAGAATTGATTGTGACTGATGACGCCATTGACTCTATCCATCAGCACCCAATCTGGGAAACTCTTGGCAACCCAGCAATACCTGAGGAGGTCTGCAAAGCCATTAAACAAATGAAGATAAATAAAGCACCAGGTCCTGATGGCAAACCAGCTGAAGTACTGAGAGTGCAGGGAGAAACACTGACTAACAAGCTTCACTTGCTGTTCCTCAAAGTCTGGTGCACCGAAAACATCCCTGCTGAATTATGTAATGTTAACATTGTCACCATTTTCAAAAAGGGGGACAGGTCCAACTGTGGCAACTATTGAGGCATTGCCCTCCAATCCATTGCTGGAGAAATTCTTGCTTGAATGTTATTGAACCACCTGCCCCCTCTTGCAGAATAAGTACTTCTAGAGTCCCAGTGAGGGTTCAGACCATCACGAGGCACAACTGTCATGGTGTTTGCAGCCAAGCAGAACCAGAAAAAATGTTAAGAACACCACCAGGAGCTGCATATGGCCTTTATCAATCTGACCAGAGCCTTCAACTCTGTCAACCGTGAGGCTCTGTGGAAAATCATGTCAAAGTTTGGCCGCCCAAGCAAATGTATCACCACTGTAAGACTCCTCTATAACCAGATGACTGCCTCCATCCTGTGCAGTGGCTCTACCTCTGAGCCATTTTTCATCCGAACTGGTGTAAAACAAGGTTGTGTACTGGCACCCACCCCTTTCTCCATTTTCTTAGCAGCTATGAAAACATTAATGCAAGAACATATACCACAGGTCATTGGCATCCAATATCAGATTGACGGCAACATCTTCAAACTTTCCCCATCTCTGTGCCAGAACTAAAGTAATATCAGCAGCAATAACCAAAATCCAGTACACAGATGATTGTGCTGTAGTTGCACACTCAAAGGAGGATCTACAAACAGCCCTTAATTGCTTCTCTGAAGCTTACAAAAACCTAGGGTTAACTCTGAATATCAGCAAAACAAAAGTCTTCCACCAACCAGTCCCCGGTAAATCATCAGACCCAGCAAGGAAGATCTACATCAACAAAGAAGAACTGAAAAATGTAGAATACTTTGCCTATCTTGGCAGCCATCTCTCACAGAGGTCAAACATAGATGTCGAGATTCAGCACAGAATTTGCTGTGCCAGACTTGCCTTTGGCAGACTGTCTCATCGGGTGTTCAAGAATCACAACATCAGAACACATACTGGACTTTTAATTTATAAAGTGGTGGTAATCCCAGCTCTCCTCTATGGCTGTGAGGCTTGGGTGACCTATAGAACGATTTAGATAATGGCACAGAGAGTACACATTTAAAGTCTGTGGACCATACCAACCTGGGAGGGGTTGCAAGGGCTTTGGAGGATAGGATTAAAATTCAAAATGATCTGGACAAACTGGAGAAATAGTCTGAAGTAAAGAGGATGAAATTCAATAAGGACAAATGCAAAGTACTCCACTTAGGAAGGAACAATCGGTTGCACACATACAAAATGGGAAATGACTGCCTAGGAAGGAGTACTGCGGAAAGGGATCTGGGGGTCATAATGAATCACAAGCTAAATATGAGTCAACAGTGTAATGCTGTTGCAAAAAAAGCAAACATCATTCTGGGATGTATTAGCAGGAGTTTTGTAAGCAAGATATGAGAAGTAATTCTTCTGCTCTACTCCGCGCTGATTATGCCTCAGCTGGAGTATTGTGTCCAGTTCTGGAAACCACATTTTAGGGAAGATGTGGACAAATTGGAGAAAGTCCAGAGAAGAGCAACAAAAATGATGCTACGTCTAGAAAACATGACCTAGGAGGGAAGATTGAAAAAATTGGGTTTGTTTAGTCTGGAGAAGAGAAGACTGAGAGGGAACATGATAACAGTTTTCAAGTACATAAAAGTTTGTTACAAGGAGGAGGGAGAAAAAATGTTCTTCTTAACTTCTGAGTCTAGGACAAGAAGCAATGGGCTTAAATTGCAGGAAGGGAGGTTCAGGTTGGACATTAGGAAAAAATTCCTAACTGTCAGAGTGGTTAAGCACTGGAATAAATTGCCTAGGAAGGTTGTGGAATTGCCATCATTGGGAATTTTTAAGAGCAGGTTGGACAAACACCTGTCAGGGATGTTCTAGATAATTAGTCCTGCCTTGATTGCAGGGGACTGGACAAGATGACCTCTCAAGGTCCTTTCCAGTGCTATGGTTCTATGATTCTATGAAAGCACCTGAAAAACCTGGAATGCCAGCACCAGCACTTTCTTTGGGGGATCCCCAACATGAAGTGGGAGGATCATCGCACTAATGTCAGTGTCCTCACAGAGTCTAACATCTTCAGTGTTGAGGCCCTGATTACCAAACACCAGCTGAGGTGGAGCAGGCACGGTGTGAACATTCCTGATGTACGTTTACCAAAAGAAGAGCTGAATGCCCAACTCACCAAAGGAGAAAGTAAACTGGGATGCCAAGTGACATGCTTTAAAGACACTCTGAAGATAAACATAAAGAGATGTGGCATTGACACCACACACTGGGAGACAGTATCCCAGGCCAGGGATAATTGGTGAAGACTTGTCAGAGAGGGAACGTCCACTTTTGAGGAAAATGGCCTTGCCCTGGTCACAGAAAACTGCCATAAAAGAAAGGAAAGACAACTGTCACGCGGCAATCGTGGCCCAACTGTGTCTTCCATCACTACCTCTAATGTATGCCAATGAGCCTGTGGCTCAAGGATCGGTCCTCAGTTACCAAAGGACCCATGAAAAATAAAATCTGTGAGAGATATCATGCTCGACCCATGAGGGATCACCGCCAATAGAAGGGTACAGCTTGTTCGGGAAGGACAGGTAAGGAAAAACAGAGAGGATATGTTGCCTCACATATCAAAGATATATACACTTGCTCTGAGGTTGAAATAGAAGTGAGAGGCAGACCTACTGAAAGTCTCAGGGTAAGGATAAAATAGGTAAAGAACAAGAATGATGTCATGGTAGCTGGATGAGGTTTTTTTTAAACAACTAACAAAATCATCCCAAACACAGTACTTGGTGGTGATGGGGCACTTCTACTACCCAGACATGTGTGGGGAAAATAATACAGCAGGGACAGATTATCCAACAAGTTCTTGGAATTCACTGGAGATGACTTTTTATGACAGAAGGCGGAGAAAGCAACTAGGGGAAAAGATATTCTAGATTTCATTCTGACAAATAGGTAGGATCTGGTTGACAAATTTAAAGTGGAAGGAAGCTTGGGTGAAAGTGATAGTGAAATGATAGAGTTCATGATTCCAAGGCACGGTAGGAGGGAAAACTTCAGAATAAGGACAAAGAAATTCAAGAACAGAGACATTAGCAAACTCAGAGAATTGGTAGGCAAGATCCCACGGGAAACAAGTCTAAGGGAAAAAAGAGTTAAGGAGAGTTGGCAGTTTTTTAAACAGACATTATTAGGAGTACAAGAGCAAACTATCCCAATGTATAGGGAAGATAGTAAGTATGGTAAGAGATCAGTCTGGCTTAACCAGGAGATCTTCAACAATCTGAAATTCAAAAAAGCGTCATACAAAATTTGGAAATTAGGTCACACTACAAAGGATGAATACATAGAGGGACAAAAGTAGAAAAGCCAAGGAAAAAAATGAGATTACACTAGCTAGGGAAATAAAGGATAAGAAGCAAACATTTTGCAAATACATGAGAAGCAAGGCTAAGATGGAGGACAGGGTAGGCCCATTACTCAATGAGAAGGGAAAGACAATAACAGAAAAGGCAATAATGACCAAAGTGTTAAATACTGTTTTGTTTCAGTTTGAACATCAGGGCCTGATGACAGACATCCTAGAATACTTAAGGAACTCACTGAAAAGAGCTCTGAACCATTAGTGATTATCTTTGACAAAAGGGGAATAAGGACAAGACAGGATGATAGACCTTCATCTTAAATTCTTTACCCAGCAGGTTAATGAAGCAAATAAACAAATTTTAATCACCTTGAAGAAAATAAGGTGGTAATTAACAGTCAACATGGATTTGTCAAGAAAAAAACATATCAAACCAACTTAATATCCTTCTTTGACAGGGTAACAAGCCTTGTGGATAGGGGAAGCAGTAGATATGATATATCTCAACTTTAGTAAAGTTTTTTATAATGTCTCACATGATCTTCTCATCAACAAACTAGAGAAATGTAGCTAGACAAACATATCAAAAGGTGGGTACACAACTGTTTGGAAAAGGATACCTAGAGCGTAATTATCAATGGCTCACAGTCAAGCTGTAAGGGGATACAGAGTGGGATTTCATAGCGATTTGTCCTGGGTCTGGTTCTATTCAATATCTTCATAAATGATTTGGATAATGGCACAGAGAATACACTGATAAAGTTTGTAGATAATATCAGTCTGAGAGGGATTGCAAGAGTTTTGGAGAATAGGATGAGAATTCAAAATGATCTTGACAAACTGTAGAAATGGTCTGAAATATATAGGATGAAATTCAATAAGGGAAAATGCAAAGTACTACACTTGGAAGGAATAATCCATTACACAAATACAAAAATGGAAATGACTGCCTAGGAAGGAGTACAGCAGAAAAGGATCTGGGGTTACAGTGGATCACAAATTAGATATGAGTCAAAATAAAATAATGTTGCAAAAAACAACAACAGCAATCATTCAGGCATGTATTAATAGGGCTGTAATAAATGAAGGGAGAGGGAGCTCCCTTTTATGGACACCCAGCCAGCCAGTTAGCTATAAAATCCATTTTAGTAGCTGTTCTCTACTTGCTTTACCTGTAAAGGGTTAAAAAGTCCACAGGTGAAAGGAAAGGAGTGGGCACCTGACCAAAAGAGCCAATGGGAAGGCTAGAACTTTTTAAAATTCGGAAAAACTTTCCTTTTTCTGTTCTGTTGTTGCTCTCCGGAGAGAGGGGACAGAGCACTATCTGGAGAAAGCTTTTTGTCAGATATGGAAATCATCAGATCATACCTAAAACCTACTCATAAGCTAGAAAATGTCTAGAAAGACGCGATTAGGTTTATTTCTCTTTATTTCTTATTGGCTTGTGGACTCCTCTGCGATAACCCCAAATGTTTTTTTTGTTTTACTTGTAACCTTTAAGCTGGACCTCAAGAAGGTTATACTTGATGTTTAATTTTTGTAAGTGGGTTTTTAAAATCTAGCAAAAGCCTAACTTCCAGATGTATTTTCTTTCTTTTCATTTTTAATAAAATTTACCTTTTTTAAGAACAGGATTTGATTTTTTTTGTGTCCTAAGAGGTTTGTGCATATGTTGTTTAATTAGCTGGGGCAACAGATAATTTCCTTTGTTTTCTTTCTCAGCTCTTCCCAAGAGGGGGTGTGTGAAAGGGCTTGAGGATAACCCACATGAAGGAATTCCCAAGTGCGCCTTCCTGGGTTCCAAGGGGTTTTGCATTTGGGTGATGGCAGCATCTACCCATCCACTGCCCAAAAGAAGCTGTAACCTTGGGAGTTTAATATAAGCCTGGAATGGCCAGTATTAATTTTTAGAACACTTGTGGGCCCCCACCTTCTGCACTAGAAGTGCCAGAGCGGGGAATCAGAACTTGACAAGGGCAGTTGTAATCAAGACATGAGACGTAACTCTTTCATTTTACTCAGCTTGATCAGGCCTCAACTGCAGTAGTGTATCCAGTTCTGAGTACCACACTTTGACATGCTTTGGGAAAAATGCGGACACATTGCAGAGAATCCAGAAGACAGCAACTAAAATGAGTAAAGGTCTAGAAAATGTAACTTATAAGAAAAGACTGAAAAAAACGGGTTTGTTTAGTCTGGAGAAGAGAAGACTAAGGGGTGGGGGGGCATGATGACAGTCTCAGGTATATAAAATGTTGTTATAAAGAGGAAGCTGATAAATTGTTCTTAACTACAAAGACGGGGCAAGAAGTAATGGGCTTAAATTGCAGCCAGGGAGATTTAGGTTAGACATGAGCGGGGAAAAACTTCCTAAATATAAGGGCAGTTAATACTGAAAGACATTACCGAGGGAGGTTGTGGAATCCCCATCATTGGAAGTTTTTAAGAACAGATTAGACAAACACCTGTCAGGGGTGATCTCAGTAATACTTAGTCCTGCGTCAGATCAGGGGACTGAACTAGATGACCTGTCAAGGTTCCTTCCAGTCCTACCTTTCTATGATATAACTGCATGGAAACTTGAGTGATTTCCCATTCAATCTCTGAATGGGTTGTGTTACTGTGAGATACTGTTTAATGCGAAACATTATGATTTCATGCACCTGTGCTGAGATATCAGCATATTAATAGTATCATATTTTAAGACCATGATAGCTATAAAAGTAACATGTCATTTCTGTATATATTTCAGTATAGTTTACAATTACTTATTTAAACTGATGAATCTCTATCTATTAAAAATATTTGGTGAGTCAGGATGAAAAGACTAGTATGATGTCCTAAGTATTCAAGGGCATGTACTTTGATTCAAGCTAGAAGGCCTAACAAAACCAGCATGGCCATATGTTTTTACTGTTATACAATATATTTTTAAAAAATATATTGGATCATCTTCTTTCCTTCATAGTGATATAAGACTCTGACCTTGTAATTTTATTATCTAAACAGCATAAAATGACCAGAATTGAGACTAATAATATGTTTAATTCAGTATTGTATATAAAAAAACAAAGAGAATATTTTTTCTTATAACAATGGGATTTTGTAAATAATATGTTATGCAAAAAATAAACCTTCCATTCTAAAGGCAGGGAAATGCAATATATCAATATATGCTATAGGTAATTAAAAATATAGACGCTTAGACACAAAAATATCCTTGTGAGTAGAAAGGATTGGTACTGGCAAGTCTATCAGATGGAACTTTATTTGAATGAATTTACCTGCAGTATCATTAGAGTTTATGCCTATTCATCTTTTCGGCTCTGAATATAACATGAAAATACATCTACTTTTCATTGATAAAATAGACTGGCAGCATTCAGAAACAACAAAAAAATCAATGCTATAAAATGAGGAAAGTTATATTTTACCTTTTGTAGTGGATAAGAAACTAATGAAACACTCAACTACATTTCATTAACTGTAATCTTGCTGACCTAAGCAGATCCCTGGAAGCAGTGTAGAAATCTATTAGCTTCTTGACTGGAAGAACATTGGTTGTGTATGAATACATGACGCTGACATGTAACAAATAAGACTTATTGTTAAGTAAATGATTTATTATTGAATTCCTATAAAATAAGAACTTCAATATTTTTAGATTATACTAGTTCTGGTTATTTCTCCCATAGACAAAAATAAAAATATCATATGGTGTATTGAAATCAGAACAGTTTGTTGTCCTATTCTTTGGGGAAATAGCAAATCACCTGCTTACCGGGCATAACAGTGTATTTATATTGTTGTCCCTATGTTCCGTTATATTAACCTCAAAGTAAAAAGATTATTTTCAGCATAAATCACATCAGGAAGTATTCAAAACACTTTCTTCATATAATATTGAAAGGCTCTTACTTTTAATAACTTGTAGGGGATCCTACAGATATCTAATACCTTACACAACAAGAGCATATCATTTTACATAGACCTTAATTTCAGCTTAAATTTTCAGTTTCTTATCATCTTAGTGTATTAACTTTTTGTCTTGCTGTGCTTGTTGGCAAGCAGTTGCAGAATGATGAAATAGCCTATGGTGATATTTCCCCTGAAAATGTTTTCAGCACATGTAGTGCTGTCAAAATGATTTAGGTCACTTTTTTGAAAATGGTCAAACTTATTTTCTTTTGCTACCCAATCATTTGCATGATGAAAGGAATCATATTATGTATGTCTCAGTACAAATGTTTGATCACAACTTCTTAAAACAATTGACAAGCCTCATACAGACTTATCTAATCCTCTCTGCAAGTCTTTCCTAAGAGAAAGCAAGCAAGCAACTTGTACATAATCAGAACATTTTTGACCTATGAGGAAGGACACTAAGAGGATATGTTGTTGTATAGAGCCTGTTCCCTTGAAGGAATAAAAGGATTGTTGTTCTTAAAAATAGTGATACTTTGATAGCAAATTATTTATTATGATGAAGGGTTGGTTGAAATTTTTCCATTAAAACTGTTTTTCAATGGAAAATTGGATTTGGACAAAATTATTTTTCCCCTGGAAAATTGCCTGCTAACTACAGATTTTACTTGTTGTTGAAAAACAAATATATTTTGACCAAAACCTGAAATATTTTGATTCATAAAAGAGGTGGTGGTGCCTCATAGGAGTTGTAGTTCAGGTGATTCGTGAGACTCCTATGAGCAGCTAAGCAAGAGGACAAATGGTGTGGTGTATTATGGGAGATGTATTCTGGACCAGGAGCTCAGGCATTAGACAAGAATGGAAACATGAGGCACTCAAACTGGAACTGCCATGAGGAATCATGGTAGAATTTCCAAATAAAATAATTTGGATTTGCACCCAAATATTCTGATTTTCAGGCAAAATATTTGGGGTTTTATAGATTTTTTGCCAAAAGGTTAAAATATTATATTGAAAAGTTTTAACTGAAATCTTGCAAGGCAGGGGGATATGTGGGGAGGGAACAGTTTCCAACCAGCTATGTTATTCTGCCATAATGTGTTAAGCACATTAAAAGAGATAGTAAAATGTGCTCCCATCCCCCCAGGAATTTACAGTATAATTTAGACATGTCACAATAAGTAAAACTAATAAATAACAAAGGAGGATGTGTTGAGAAAAGGTAATGATTATGGTGAGTCACATGGCTATATAATTTGTAATTTAAGACATATATATATTATGCACAAAGATGTACATTAAAAGAACATCAGGCTCCCCCACCAGCTTCCAATCCCAGTCTCATTGCTCATCACATCCCAGTATATATATATATATATATATATATATATATATATATATGCCTTTCACCATGCATTGGCATCTTCCTACATTACCCATTCCATCATGCTCTTATCAATCAAATCCCTCCTAAACCCTCATTCTGTGTCATAACAAATGTCTTAAATTACAAATTATATGACACAGAATGAGGGTTTAGGAGGGACACAGAATGAGGGTTTAGGAGGGATTTGATTGATAAGAGCATGATGGAATGGGGAATGTAGGAAGATGCCAATGCACGGTGAAAGGCAGCATATAAAAAGGCATGGAGGTGAGATCATGAAAGGAAATTATTCCAGCCTTGCTATTGCCAACTTCACTGAATTGTGGACCTCAGCTAATAGAGCAATATGAAGCTGTATACAAGTCTACAATATAGGGTGGTTTGTAGACACTGCAATACCAGAAAAGAGTCTGGTTCATTACTGCTAAAATACCTTATTATTTACACCTGTGCAGAGTGTAAAATGTTACCAACTTGGAATGCTGGCTTATTATGCCCACTTTACACTCTGCTCATGTGCAAATATGGAAAATCAGGTCCCAAAAGTATGACACTGGCACACTTGACCAAAGGAGTCTGCAGAGATTCAAAAGGATCAGGTGTGCAAGATATACTCTGAATGAGTGACAAGGAAGATGATCATGGTGGCAGCATTGTGAGCAGTCTGGAGGTGATTATTTGGTGTACATGAAGACTGGACAGGAGACTGCAGTACTCTAAATTGTAGTTAATTAGGGTGTAAACAAACAATTTGTGTTTTTTATTCTACCACTATCATTCTGCAATTATAAGTCTCTACCATTTTATTCTTTCACATTTGCTGTGAACTTCTGTATGCTATTAAAATATGAATGTCTCATGTCAATGGATTAGGTTGTTTATAGGATTCAACTCTTTAAAATCACAAAGCTTTCCTTCTTGCATCGGTCTGTACACAAGTACTTTATGAGCATATATTGTAGTTATATGATATGAGGACATTATGAAGCAACAGTAGCTTCCTAACAGTATGGTTGAGCCTAGCTTCTGATTTATTTTTAATTCACCCACCCAAGTTTACACAAAACAAAACCAATTCCCTTGAAATTACACTTTCCATATCTACCCAGAGGTAAAACTTTTCTAGGAAGCTTGGGGAAAAATTATCACTGGATTATTTTAAATGTATGGGTGTAGGATGAACTCCCCTGAAACACACTTTCAACCTTAACCCATTTTTACTGAAGTTTTATGTTTGCAAGTGTACCAGATGAACTACCTTTTAAAACACACTAACGAAAGGTTTCCATTCATGGGTAATTTTCTCTCATTTCCTTGCAAAGAAAGCTACACTTATTGGGACAGTGCACTTCAGACTAGTCCATTGCACACTAAGACATCTCATCAAATCAATGAGCCAGTAGGATATGGCTGTTTTCCTGGCACCATTTCAGAATAGTAGGGAGCAGACAATCTGCTTAACATCCCAGAACAATACTCCTTGGAGGATTTAGGTGGACTGGATCTGCTAGCAGATGGTGTCACCGGGCTTCCTATCTGGTGCCAAACTCCTTGAAAAAGGTCAGCGGCTGTCTTGTCAATTCCTGAAGGAGCACCCCAGTGCTGGAACAAGGTAGCAGACAGTCTGCTGGGCTTCCTTGATAAGGCAAATTGCCATCAATTAAGAAGTAGGTGTATGTGTCTGTATGTTCGGCCCTCACTTGCTCCTGGCTTTACTTGTACCTCCTCTTCCTAATTCCTTCTTTTCACACTTTTTGCTGCTGCCCTCTCCCCAGTCTGTGTCCCTTTCCCATTTAACAGGATGTCCAAGGGGTTTCTCAAGGCAGCTCATGAATTTGATGGGAGATTCTACATGATATCACACTGCTCACTCCTTCTGTTGAGCTGTCACTCCACAGAGCAGCAGTAGTGTGAAAGGGAAAGCCCTACCCTCAGGAGTTCTGATTAATTAAGGGGCTGGCAGAGAGGGGAGCTGGACCCAGATCCCCAGTTATATAAAAGAGGAAATCCCACCATTCACATACTCCATCTCATTGACACATGGGCTTGACCACAGGCCACTTGATTATCTCTGGGCCAAACAGGTGGTGAAGGGTTGGGGCTAGGGAAAGCACATACATGGCTGAGGTCTGATCGCTTCCTGTTTGCTGCTGCAAGCAAGCAAACCAACATTGCCTACAACCACACCCGACATAACTGCAGTCAGGCAGCTCCAGCACTGGAGTCCTGAGCAGCCCAGGGATTGTGGAGATGGACGCCAGTTGGTGTAGCAGAGTCCAGGATTCCACACTCTTAGTACTTAGTAAAGTCCAGCCACGAGGAAGTTTGTGTGGAAGGTTGTTTTTTACTAAAACTAGACAAGCCATTTACAACACACACTTTGCTTCTCTACAAAAGAAAAAGGACACTAAACTTTCTAAACTACTACATTCCACAAGGGGCCACAGCAATGGTTCCCTCAACCCACCCAGCAATATTGTTAACCTATCCAACTATACTCTCAGCCCAGCAGAAGCAGCTGTCCTATCTCGGGGCCTCTTCTTCTGCCCCTCCACCCCCACGAACATGATACAGTTCTGTGGTGACCTAGAATCCTATTTTTGACGTCTGCGACTCAAGGAATATTTCCAACATACCTCTGAACAACATACTAATCCACAGAGACCTCCCTACCAACACTACAAAAAGAAGGATTCTAGGTGGACTCCTCCTGAAGGTCGAAACAGCAGACTGGACTTCTACATAGAGTGCTTCCGCCGATGTGCACGGGCTGAAATTGTGGAAAAGCAGCATCACTTGCCCCATAAACTCAGCTGTGCGGAACACAATGCCATCCACAACCTCAGAAACAACTCTGACATCATAATCAAAAAGGCTGACAAAGGAGGTGCTGTTGTCATCATGAATAGGTCGGAATATGAAGAAGAGGCTGCTAGGCAGCTCTCCAAAACCACTTTCTACAAGCCATTACCCTCTGATCCCACTGAGAGTTACCAAAAGAAACTACAGCATTTGCTCAAGAAACTCCCTGAAAAAGCACAAGATCAAATCTGCACAGACACACCCCTGGAACCCCAACCTGGGATATTCTATCTACTACCCAAGATCCATAGACCTGGAAATCCTGGGCGCCCCATCATCTCAGGCATTGGCACCCTGACAGCAGGATTGTCTGGCTATGTAGACTCCCTCCTCAGGCCCTACGCTACCAGCACTCCCAGCTACCTTCGAGACACCACTGACTTCCTGAGGAAACTACAATCCATCGGTGATCTTCCTGATAACACCATCCTGGCCACTATGGATGTAGAAGGCCTCTACAGCGACATTCCACACAAAGATGGACTACAAGCCGTCAAGAACACTATCCCCGATAATGTCACGGCTAACCTGGTGGCTGAACTTTGTGACTTTGTCCTTACCCATAACTATTTTACATTTGGGGACAATGTATACCTTCAGATCAGCGGCACTGCTATGCGTACCCGCATGGACCCACAGTATGCCAACATTTTTATGGCTGACTTAGAACAACGCTTCCTCAGCTCTCGTCCCCTAACGCCCCTACTCTACTTGCGCTATATTGATGACATCTTCATCATCTGGACCCATGGAAAAGAAGCCCTTGAGGAATTCCACCATGATTTCAACAATTTCCATCCCACCATCAACCTCAGCCTGGTCCAGTCCATACAAGAGATCCACTTCCTGGACACTACAGTGCTAATAAACGATGGTCACATAAACACCACCCTATACCAGAAACCTACTGACCACTATTCCTACCTACATGCCTCCAGCTTTCACCCTGACCACACCACACGATCCATCGTCTACAGCCAAGCTCTGCGATACAACCGCATTTGCTCCAACCCCATCAGACAGAGACAAACACCTACAAGATCTCTATCAAGCATTCTTACAACTACAAGACCCACCTGCGGAAGTGAAGAAACAGATTGATAGAGCCAGAAGAGTTCCCAGAAGTCACCTACTACAGGACAGGCCTAACAAAGAAAATAACAGAACGCTACTAGCCGTCACCTTCAGCCCCCAACTAAAACCCCTCCAACGCATTATTAAGGATCTACAACCTATCCTGAAGGATGACCCAACACTCTCACAAATCCTGCGAGACAGGCCAGTCCTTGCCTACAGACAGCCCCCCAACCTGAAGCAAATACTCACCAGCAACCACATACCACACAACAGAACCACTAACCCACGAACCTATCCTTGCAACAAAGCCCGTTGCCAACTGTGCCCACATATCTATTCAGGGGACACCATCACAGGGTCTAATAACATCAGCCACACTATCAGAGGCTCGTTCACCTGCACATCCACCAATGTGATATATGCCATCATGTGCCAGCAATGCCCCTCTGCCATGTACATTGGTCAAACTGGACCGTCTCTACGTAAAAGAATAAATGGACACAAATCAGATGTCAAGAATTATAACATTCATAAACCAGTCGGAGAACACTTCAATCTCTCTGGTCACGCGATTACAGACATGAAAGTTGCAATTCTTCAACAAAAAAACTTCAAATCCAGACTCCAGCGAGAAACTGTTGAATTGGAATTCATTTGCAAATTGGATACAATTAACTTAGGCTTGAATAGAGACTGTGAGTGGCTAAGTCATTATGCAAGGTAACCTATTTTTCCTTGTTTTTTTCCTAACCCCCCCCCTTCCGACGTTCTTGTTAAACCCTCGATTTGTGCTGGAAATGGCCCACCTTGATTATCATACACATTGTAAGGAGAGTGGTCACTTTAGATAAGCTATTGCCAGCAGGAGAGTGGGGTGGGGGGAGGTATTTTTTCATGCTTTGTGTGTATAAAAGATCTTCTACACTTTCCACAGTATGCATCCGATGAAGTGAGCTGTAGCTCACGAAAGCTTATGCTCAAATAAATTGGTTAGTCTCTAAGGTGCCACAAGTACTCCTTTTCTTTTTATAGAGGAGAGAGAATTTTAAAAGCAAGTAAAAGTGAGATTTTATTGCATGGAAACAACATTTTACTTATCCATTATCTTGTCTCATTAACTCAGAGGAGAAGAAAGGAAATTTATTTTATTAAATCTTTTTGACCATTTGGGATTGTCGCTTAAGATGCATGTCTCATTTTTGTGAAAAGGGGACAGCAGTCATACACAGTTACTCAAGCATGCTTTAGTGCCATATAAAAATAATATAATGCAGGACAGTCAATCTAAAATAGGAGACAGCATTAAGCAGTCACATTAATATGAAGTGCCGCTGGGGATATAATTCAAAGCTTTCTTTACTGATATACATTCAAATCCTTCTTTTCAGAAGTGCATATATCTCCTAGTGCAGTGGTTCTCAACTGTGGTCCACCGCTTGTTGAGGGAAAGCCCCTGGCGCGCCAGGCCGGTTTGTTTACCTGCCGCGTCCGCAGGTTCGGCCGATCGTGGCTCCCACTGGCCGCAGTTCACCGTTCCAGGCCAATGGGGGCTGTGGAAAGGGTGGCCAGTATGTCCCTCGGCCCGCGCCGCTTCCCGCAGCAAATAAATTGGTCAGTCTCTAAGGTGCCACAAGTACTCCTTTTCTATTTGCTATGTGGTATCTCCAAGATCTGGGTTTTTTAATCAGCCTTACTCTTTTATTACTAGAGCAAACCAAGCCTGGAGGGAAGAAGAGAGAAAGTGCTCTCTCTTGCTCTCCTCATATCAACGGCTTCCTGTGTCATTTGGGAACCAGAAGCCCATTGGTGGTTGTTTACCGCTCACCCTCCAACTTCTTCAAAAGACTCAGGACTTGGGAGTGACAGGTCCTCTACTGGGAAGGAGAAGTTCATGGTCGATTCTTCTAGCTTGTAGCCGGAGCTCTGTGCATGCTGGGAAACGGGGGATGACTGGATGATGATGCTGAACTGGCTGTGGAGGGGCTTCACCAGTTTTGACCTCTATTAAGAGCCAGATATTGTGTCAAAAAAAAAAAGTGAAGCTTCATGCACTTCTCAACCATATTTAAAATTAACAAATAGGTAAATTATGTTCCCATCTTTGCTTCCACGTGATGTCCCAATTTTTTTCCTCCTTAAACTGTTGCTGATGTGCAGAGTATGGACCTTTGGCCTCTCAGTCTGGGACTATCAATTGATGACTACCTCATTACTCATATGCCTCTACTGGTTTGTTTAATTTTGTCCTCTTTTCTAACCTTCATATAGTGTATTCTACAAAACAGTGATTTTTTAAATGTTGTTTCTCCAGGCATGTAAGCTTGTTCTGAGTTGTTTCCCATACTCAGCAATGTATTGTGTAGGGCCATAGGAAACACACTACCTTTTGGGACACCAGTATAATATTTTCTTGCAAATATTAATGAACAGTGTAAAGGTTCCTCCCCCACTCTGAACTCTAGGGTACAGATGTGGGGACCTGCATGAAAACCTCCTAAGCTTACCAGCTTAGGTTAAAACTTCCCCAAGGTACAAATTAATTTTATCTTTTGTCCTTGGAATAACCACTGCCACCACCAAACTCTAACTGGGTTTACTGGGAAACGTAGTTTGGACATGTCTTTCCCCCCCAAATCCTCCCAACCCTTGCACCCCACTTCCTGGGGAAGGTTTGGTAAAAATCCTCACCAATTTGCATAGGTGACCACAGACCCAAACCCTTGGATCTGAGAACAGTGAAAAAGCATTCAGTTTTCGTACAAGAAGACTTTTAATAGAAATAGAAGTAAATAGGAGTAAAGGAATCACCCCTTTAAAATCAGGATGGTAGGTACCTTACAGGGTAATTAGATTCAAAACATAGAGAATCCCTCCAGGCAAAACCTTAAGTTACAAAAAAGACACACAGACAGAAATAGTCATTCTATTCAGCACAATTCTTTTCTCAGCCATTTAAAGAAATCATAATCTAACGCATACCTAGCTAGATTACTTACTAAAAGTTCTAAGACTCCATTCCTGTTCTATCCCCAGCAAAGCAGCATATCAACAGAGAGACCCTTTGTTTCTCTCCCTCCTCCCAGCTTTTGAAAGTATCTTGTCTCCTCATTGGTCATTTTGGTCAGGTGCCAGCGAGGTTACGTTTAGCTTCTTAACCGTTTACAGGTGAGAGGATTTTTCCTCTGGCCAGGAGGGATTTTAAAGGGGTTTACCCTTCCCTTTATATTTATGACAAACAGCATAGCTTTTAGTTTTCCCACAAAAGAATATGAAGACAGTACTTGGTATTCTGTTGGGAACTGGGAAACTAATCATATGATATACAAGTCATACTTATTCATTCCTCTAGGGATAGAATTCACATGTTCTCTTTCTATGGATATACACGGTGTACATTTTGTTTTCTACCTCACCTACTGTATTATCAGTTTGGAGGATCCTCCCAGAATAGTGCTTGAAGAGTTGCTCTGTTAATCGACTTTATGATGTATTCACCAGGATAAAAATTACCCAACTACTTATCAGCTCTTTATGAAATGGACTCTAGGTGGCTAAAATCCTGTTTCATCATTTCATATTGCACATCGCTGTTAACCAAAACCAGGAAGAAGATGCTACAAGAATTTATGCAAACTCTTTGTATGTGTTAATAGCCCTTCATCTTGTCTGTGTGCTAATCTTAGTAATACCATAACTTTAAAATAAGGTACTATATTCAACAATTCTTTTGCTTTGATGCATTAGTGAGAAAAGGTATTTTAGAACAGAGCTCCATTAATTTTTATTTTTTCTATGTAATGTGTTATAGTGTAGACAACACTCTTAAAATATTCAGAGAGCAGAAAAAAAATCAGCAAATATACTGCCTCCATGTCACACATGTAATTCCACTTCTATGACTCTCTTTACATGTTCGCTCAGTTTCAGGGCTCAAAACAAGTCCTCAGATTCCCAGCTATACTGAATTTCAAGAGTTTGCCCCAGGATCTCTACAGGGAAGCTGTGACCACTGAGTGTCTGCACAACAGTTAGTTAGTTCATTCTCCCAACATCATTGTGTACTAGGGAAGTATTATCTCCACGTTCCAAATGACAAACTGGTATGATACAGGTGGGGACACAACAAGATGGCAGTGACTTGTTCAGTGTCACGTAGGAAATCTGTACTGGAGTTGCAAACTGAACCCAATTTCTTGAGTCCCTACTAATGTGGTACCTTAACCCTCAGACCATTCTTTCTCTCTGTTGACACAATTGTATGTACTGAGTCTGGAGACCTGCCTGCTATTCCCTGCTCTGTCAGTGACTTTGTGTGACTTTGGTGTAATAAACTTATATTTCTGATTCATTTTCTCAATCTGCTAGATAGGATTCCATATCCATGGATGAAAGTGTAATGGCTGATGAACTAAAAGCCAACTGGCTGTTAGCTAAGGCTGTAGAGCAGAATCATTTTATCATTCTCTCTAAGTGGTCTTGGTGCCACTAGATGGGACAGAACACCACACCCAGGAGGTGTGTAGGTTACATAAGCACTATGTGTTGTTTCATGTTTGCATATAGAACCATACAACAGACAAGATTTTAGAGACAGTTCCTTTAACCCTTAATTATGTGTATAGCCCACTGACTACTTGTCTTACCTTTAGCCCATCTCTTCCCCGCTCAAAACTCTCCTTCCACTATCACACACAGAAATCCCCTTTGGGTTGTGTTCTGAGTGGCGCAGGTGGTGCCATACCCTGCAGGCTAAGTCATCTCCACTTCTTGCCCAGAATAATCTCTGCCACAGTACTTTCTGCACCTGTGGTAGAAGGGAATAGAATTGTTTAGGTCTGTACCTCTGTGCACTGTGCTTCTCCTTAAGAATTAATGCACTCTGGGTGAAATTCAATTCTGTGGAGAGATCAGACAAGGCCTATACACCATTTACATCTCACTGAAGCGATATCTGCGGGGCTCAAGTGGGACTTAAATAGTGCATAGACTTTGTGATATCCCTCTGAATGCTTGTCATTACAAAAGGATAACTCGGTATGTGAGAGAATAGGAATATGTAGTCAAAATTGTTTTGCAGCTCTGACCTTCCAACACTCATCCTCAGGGGCTGTCTACACAGGGAAAATTGTCATTACTATACCAGTATAACTAAGTATATGCTGGTATAGCTCCCCCTGGTTAGTTGGAATAACTACCAAAAAAGACCACTGTTCTTATCTAAACGAGTGGTTCTTCGGGAGTTATGCCAGTATCATATTAAAGAAGTTCTATATTAAAATCACAAATGAGTTTGATTCCCCATAGTTTAAATTCCAGGGTATTACTAATTAAGAGGTCTCTTGTTTTTTGGTCTCTTGTTTTTACTGTTTCTCTCCCTCTCTGTGTGAAACTTGCAAGCTGCTAATTGTGTTAGTAGATCCTAAAACAGAGTATGTTCTCAAAGCAATACTTTGAGTCTCTCTCTGTGTGAGTAGTTGTTGTTACAAAGTAATACTTTGTAACAACAGAAACAGCACCCAGGGACTCCCCGCTCTTTTGTTGTATTTATCTTGCTTTGTTAACAATTGTGATTAAAATAGAGATAGAGGATGTATGTGGATGGATGCTTGGTGTAGATAATAAATGAACGATCAGGAGGTGCCAGCCTTGGAGTTCAGTATCGATCGGCCGAGGAATGCACAGAGTGGAGACAACCAGATGACCCTCAGAGGGCAGACTGGAATCCACCCAACAGCCTCAAGGATGGGAGAACCGAAGAATAACATGGAGCCGTCAGGAATGTGCCATCTGCTGATTGATTCAGCAACAGCATGATGAAGCAATTCCCATAGACTGGCATAGGAATAAATTCCTATAAAGATGGACTCTAGAAACTGAGAACTTGGGGTCTGATTCTACAAACCAACTTCCAGGAGCATCAGATGTACATCTGACAAGGCCCTGCTCCCTCCTTGTGTCCAGGTAGTTTGGGTGATCTCTCCTAGTAATAGGTGTAACTTAAGTCCTTGCTGGTTAACTGGTGCTACAGAGCCAGAGGTGACTTTGCTGTTAATAACACTACATTGGATTCGCTCCTGTTGTAAGCATGTACAACTCTGTTGACTTTAGTTGTTGACTTTGGTGGCACTGCAACCAGTTATGCAGGTGCTCTGGCTTGCTTCCTCTCTGTTAGATAGACATGATGTTTTCAACAAAAATCTTTACTCCTATTAAACATATTTTGTGGATTGGAGAAACTGATCTCTGACACAGAACCTTACATTTGTAGCTTACATTTGGTTTTCATAACAGCCTAAAAGTCCTACTACTTTCTTTTTGCCTAATCTATATATTTATAAATTGCAGATGGACTAATTTAAGTGATAAACTTCAATTTTAGTTCAGGGCAAATTTTCTTGGTTTTGCTTTGATAGTGTGTCAGGGTATAGTCCAAGAAACTATTATTTTGTTTTAGGTATGAGACTAAAACAATTTAAATGCATCAACTTTTGATCACATTTTGTAAATTCTATGCACATTTATTAAGGTTGCTAGGATTTCATAAGATTTTTTTTCATCAATATTAAGAATCATTGCTTGCAAATTGGGAATGAGTGAGGAATTTTGTCAAATATTTTTTCAGTGTAGTGGGAAATGGGGTCTTTGTTGAAATCTAAGAATAAGGCCCAGTTTGGGCTCATGTTTGCTAAAGTTGAAATTCATTCCAGGCAGAGACAATGCAAAGATTTTGTACCTCATAATTCCCACATAGCCCATCAAACTAAGGCTTATGTGTGACTGGAGTGGTCCATAGGTCTTAAGATGGCCCTATGCCTAGGTGTGTATTTCACCCTGAAAGCATAATAAAATTTAGTTTTTGTCAGTAGTTTTCAAAGTGCTCTACATTTTACAAATGGGGAAAATGAGGCACAAGAGATTAAAGCAATTTGCCCAAGGTTACCCAGCAGGCCCATAGCAGAACTGGGAGTAGCTTCCAGATGTTCTGAGTGCAATTTCACATGGATAAGTGGTATTCTTGTTCATAACACATCCACCTTTCCAACTGTATGTACGTTCTGATGTTAATTTCTGATTTTTAGTTACAAAACATGACATAGATGTATATCGCCCATCATTCAGGGCACAAATCCCATATGTCTTATCGGGACTCATAAAGTCACTTGGCAATGTTTTTCATGCAGTTCTAGAACAAACTCACAGTGCAGTGCAAAAAAATTTTGGTACAGCACACATATAGTATCTTTTGCTGATAGATATTGGCAGCATTATAATGTGGGGGGAGGAGGTGGGGAACGCCTAGTGAAAAGTAATGAACATGTAATTAGTGGTCCGATCCCTACTGCATATAATAATGATTAAATGGATCCTTTTAATCTGAGATACTTAGTCTCAAACTTATAGTTGGGTCAAAGTGGGAGAAAAAAAGGGCTTTGCTCACTTTTAGTACCAAATTTCTTTTGGATTTCTAAAACGTTTGGAAGTGTATAGCTCTTCTATTTTTCCAGAGTGGATTAGAACCAGGGAGTGCTGAAATATCACAAAGTAGCTATTCTTGTGATAAGTCTAGCTACGATTAAAAACAGAAATATGGGATATCACACAAGAAACCCTGTACCCATGTACATAATCCAAGTCTTCAAATGGAAGAGTTTTGAATAAAACTTCAGATACCTGTGGAGTTTTGGTGGCCTCTCAGAAGCGTCATCCTATTGATTGATGACCTCAAACAGATTTGGAGAAGAAATATTGCCTCATTTAGATCAGCATCTGGACTGTTGAGTTAACTGAGCCATCACATTTTTGAGGTTTAACTATTAGTAAAGATCAAGAACCATGCTTTGTGAAAAATGCTAGATTGTAGTATAAATGCTTGATGGTTTTCCATTGACTGAAGCTGTTATTTACAGAAAGGTTAATACGCTATTATTTTGATTCATTGGAGTTCTACAAATCCCTTGGAAAGTTTTGTTGTTGTTGTTGTTTTTAAGCTAAGAATACTAAAAAGAGAGGCATTTTGAAATTCTATATTCTTTACATTCCATTTTGTCAAATGTTAAAATAATTATGGAATAATAGTCATTGCAGTGACCAGTCTAATATTGTCATAGGCATGTCTCTATTTTTTTAATTGATTTACTTCCTATAGATACATACTTACAGAAATTATCTTTAAAATTCAGTTATTTAGAGTTGATGTTCCAAGGGTTTTTGTTTTGTTTCTTGACAATGACCAGTAATTGTGAGGTATTTGCTTCTGTAATTCTTGAATCTCAATACAGAATATGAAGAAAAGAATGGCTTTCTTTCTAAATTAACTCAGCATCGAGTTATCATTCTTACATTGTATGTTTTTATTATGAAGGTACATTGAGTGTGCTATGTCAGAATATTGAAGATAAAATAATTTGATTTCTAATCTGCAAAAGAGAATTAGTCCAAATATTTGTGTTGATATGGCTCAAATAATAGTTCATGTTTAAAGTAACTTGTCAGATATACCCAGACACTATATAATGGGTGCATTATACATTTACAAATATTATCCATATTTCAAAAACCACCACAGTTGGCTGTAACTGGGAACATTTTTGTTAATCTCAGCAGAGATAATCTTGGAAAAGGAACTACACCCCCATTCTCAGGAGATCTCCAAGGCAGGGTTAAATAATAACAGAGTAGAGCAGGGGTTCCCAAACTTGGTTCGCAGTTTGTTCAGGGTAAGCCCCTGGAAGGCCACAAGACACTTTGTTTACTGGAGCGTCCGTGGGTATGACCACTCATAGCTCCAAGTGGCTGTGGGCCAATGGGAGCTGCGGGAAGTGGTGGACAAGTACTGTGTCCAATTCTGGGGTGCCAAACTTTAGGAAAGATGTAGAAAAAATGGAGAGAGTCTAGAGGAGAGCAACAAAAATGATACAAAGTTTAAAAAACAAACAAACCTGACCTATGAGGAAAGGCTAAAAAAACCCTGGGTATGTTTAGTCTTGTGAAAAAAGACTGAGGTGTTACCTGCACCATTTAGGGCACCCTGCCTATACCCTGCCAAGGGCTCAAGGTGTGACCTGGTTAATTTAGGCATCCTTACCCTTTATAGGGAGTTTGTATATATGGGGCACATGGAGGTATGACCTTGGATACATTTAATCTGCTGAGGTCGAGGTTAATTTATTCTAGAGATTGTATTGATGTTACAATAATTTTCTTCCTATGATTTAACTTTGCCACATGTGATCCATTCAGTGGGTGTCTTCTTGGGTTTTTTTTGTTTGTTTTGCTTTTTTGTATATTAGATTCCGTTCCAAGTACTTTAAAGATTAACTGTGCCCAAATGCTTTGCAATGTTTATTTACCTTCTTGGTATGGACAATATGAACGATGGTTAGACACTGATATTATAAGTGACCTTTAGGCTGATTTTTCATACATTTATTGCCCTGGGTTTCTTTGATTTATTCTGGGAGGGTTTTACCCAATGTGACTGTATAGCGTTGCACATATATTTACATTTATATACAAAAATTCATGGCTACAAAATTGTTGTGACTGTGAGTGTTGTGAAGTAGGACCTTATCACCTGTGTATATATAGAAGGGCTACTAGGATGATCCGAGGAATGGAAAACCTGTCTTATGAAAGGAGACTCAAGAAGCTTGGCTAGTTTAGCCTAACTAAAAGAAGGTTGAGGGGAGATATGATTGCTCCCTATAAATATATCAGCGGGATAAATACCGGAGAGGGAGAGGAATTATTTAAGCTCATTACCAATGTGGACACAAGAACAAATGGATATAAACTGGTCATTGGGAAGTTTAGACTTGAAATTAGATGAAGGTTTCTAACCATCAGAGGAGTGAACTTTTGGAATAGCCTTCCAAGGGAAGCAATGGGGGCAAAAGACCTATCTGGCTTTAAGATTAAACTCAATAAGTTTATGGAGGAGATGGTATGATGGGATAAGATGATTTTGGCAATTAATTGATCTTTAAATATTCATGGTAAATAGGCCCAATGGCCTGTGATGGGATGTTAGATGTGGTGGGATCTGAGTTACTACAGAATTTTTTTTTCCTGGGTATCCAGCTGGTGAATCTTGCCCATATGCTCAGGGTTTATCTGATCATCATATTTGGGGTCAGGAAGGAATTTTCCTCCAGGGCAGATTGGAAGAGGCCCTGGAGGTTTTTCACCTTCCTCTGTAGCATGGGGCATGGGTCACTTCCTGCAGGATTCTCTGCTCCTTGAAGTCTTTAAACCACGATTTGAGGACTTCAATAGCTCAGACATAGGTGAGAGGTTTTTCGTAGGAGTGAGTGGGTGAGATTCTGCGGCCTGCGTTGTGCAGGAGGTCAGACTAGATGATCATAATGGTCCCTTCTCACCTTAATATCTATGAATCTATGAATATCAGGAATGGTTTTAAAGATTCCTGGAGAAATCCAAGACCATGGTAATCTCAACTGCTGTAATAAGAATTGAACAACTGACCACAAATAACAAATACAGAACTGCGAAACTTGAATGGCCAAAGCCTGCTTTACCTTTCTCTGCATCCACTCATGTACGCTGGTGACTTTCACATCCACCAATCTCTGTAGCAGAAACGATGCAGCTCGTGTACAACTCACAGACTGGGCCTCATTTGCAAAAATCGACCTTTATGTCAACCCCAAACAACCAGGGACATTTTGCTCAGCCAAATGGAACACTGACAACAACCCAGACCCCTGCTTTCTGATGAAAGATAATAGCAGCGTTCCTCTGCAAGCTTCACGAACAATGCTTGAAAACTTTCCTCACAGCCAACAGTACACATTATACTAAATGTCAGCTTTAGAGTACTTCTGATTGTATCAACACCAAAACCACACTGGAATTTTCACAACGTAAACTGGGTTGCATCTGATGCAGAAGTTAAGACGGGGTACACCATATCAAGTCGATCCCAGAAAACTATGATAACATTTTTCACATTCTTCTCAAAGCTGCTGTGAAACATATTTCATGTGAGCATCTCAAGGTCTATACTCCTCGCTGATAGCCAGAGACAGAAGAATTCTTCAAACAGTATGAGAAGAACAGTTGATCGAGATGCAGCAAAAGCATTAATAGAGCAATTGAACTCTGATCATCAAAACAGATGAAATGAGTCAGTGGAGGGTCATGACTTCATTAATTCCAGTCATAAAGCCTGGGCTCGCCTCCATAGGATTGGAGTTGCTGACCCGGTAAAACATCACCAACCAAAAATGACAGCAAATGCTCTCACCTCACATCTTTTCTGTAATTTGAAGTCCAAAACTGACATGCTGACTAAGCAAAAGGTTCAGAAAGGGCTCTTTCTAAATGTCCAACAGATTCCTGCCACTTCACCACTATCATCCCCATATTCTGTAGAAGACATAAAAAAGGCCCTCATAGTGACTAAAAGAAGGAAAGCTGCTGGCAAGGATGGCTTTTATCCTGAATTCCTTAAGAATCTGGGGCCAGAAGGATAAGCATGATTTGCAGACCCATTCACTACTGCACATTGATGGAGAAGATTCCAAAAAGTTGGCATGGGGTGAGAGTTTTCATCCCTCCTTAAACATGGGAAACCACCAACTGATGCCACCAGCTATCACCCAACGTCTTTCTTCTCCACAAATAGAAAGTTAATGGAGAAAGTCTTACTGGCCCATCTTGCTCCTATCTTTGAGGCCATCTTGTTAAAAGACCAGGCTGGTTTCAGACCAGAACAAAGTTGCTGCTGCCAGTTTGTCACCATTATTCATGCCACTAGTGCCAGTTTCTAGTGGAATTTAAAAACAGGAATTTAAAAATACTGCTTATGACGTGGTATAGAGATATGGGCTACTGATCAAGGGTCACCAAATGCCATCACGCCAAGTGACTCCTGGAAACAATGCATCCTTCTGAATGGGCAGATCAGCAAAACACATTCCCTCAGTGATGGTCTCCCTCAAGGATATGTGCTGGCTCCTTCACTGTTTCACATCGACATCAGTGATTTACCTGATACAATTTTGTGTAAGTTCATTTATGCTAACCACAGCACTCTTGCGGCACAAGGCAAGGACCTCACCACAATTGGTGACATCCTCTCCACTCATCTCTAGCTAATGGCAGAATACTTTTAAGACTGGAAGCCCTGTGCTAATGCCTCCAAAACCTTGGTAATTGCCTTTCATCTAAACTGTAAAACTGCAAAGGAATCACTCAGAGTCACCTTCTAGATCAGAAATGAAGTATCTGAAGTACTTGGGTTGGGTGTAATCTTGGACAAAAGCTTGCTTTTCAGCTGTAACAGACATGTGAAAAGATAAAAGCAAGGACTAGTCCAGTCCAAAAACTTGCAAGCACTACATGTGATGCAGATGTGCACACACTTTGAACTGTAACTCTAAAACTGGTAGACTCAACTGTTGAATATTGCACACCAATCCGGGTAGGAGCTCACAAACCAAATCTCTGAACATGCAGCTTAATAACACAATGAGAGTCAGAACTTGAACATTAAAATAAACACCGGTGCAATGGTTGCTCACTTTGGCACACATACCCATACCCACAACATATGTTACTACCATTTGTTTCTAATCCCTTTTCCCTGATCCCACAGAAGCTCTGCAGCAGCAAACTCTTGTGGAGCTCCATTGACTTCTGTGGAGCTCCACTGCTGTGCAGAGACCTTCCTGTGGAGTTCCATGAGACTTACGTCTGTAGTTATTATATGCCATTTTATTTATTTCATCCAGGCTAATTTAACTGATTAGCTCCTTATTTCTGTTTTGTCCATTCCTCAGTTTCTCCTCTTTTATTGCATACACTTCTTTTTATTGTACTATAGGTTTTATTCAGTTTCTCCTCTTCTGAAACTATATAATATTTTTATTAAAAATGACACAGCTAAGGGAAAATTTAAACATTTTCTCAGAGTAAGTGGTTGCAAAAATTAAACTGCCTGGACTAAAACATATCATGCTCAGCTCTGGAACTCTCAAATATATTTTTGATTCAAAGGACCATTAATTTGTTAGAAATGAGCTAGCAACCATATTTAAAATAGATAGAACAGATAAAAAAGGCCACACTTTCTTGATCAGGCACTAGTGTTGCAGTTATATATGTGTATAAATTTTTGGCAAGAGATTTCTTTGCTCTGACAAAGAAGCCTGTTGTTATATATTCCTTAAACATACATTAAAGATGAATATTGCGAATACTATAGCACTCAGCTGTAATATGGAGGTAAACTGAGGTTTGAATTTTTGAGATTAAGAGAAATGGAAAGGAAAGAAATGGGAAGTGTAAACTGAGTAATGTGGTAGGCAACAAGAAGGTGGGGGAAATATAAACTTCTTTCCCCTTAAATTCTTATTTCCATTCTTTTAACATTTTACTGTGTTTCCTGACACAGCCAAACTTGAAACTAAACGTGTTGTGTTTGTTTGTTTGCTAATTAATCATGGTGCATTACAGAGATTCACTGTAATAGACTGGCTCAAAAAATGCCCATGTCCCCAAATACTGCTGGCTAGGGAAGAACATCTTTAGCTGAAGTGGTAGTGCCTTATGGTTTAGGGGTTGAAGGGGTTCTAAATCAACCTTCTGTGTGATTTATTTAGAAATTGTCTGTTGCCCTTATCACATGAATTTTTCTTTCTTTCTTTCTTTCTTTCTTTCTTTCTTTCTTTCTTTCTTTCTTTCTTTCTTTCTTTCTTTCTTTCTTTCTTTCTTTCTTTCTTTCTTTCTGTTTTGCTGCTAAATCTGGGTGATATATAGTGAGATCATCATTCTGGCTTTTTGAGACCCTTTTTGTTCAGAGCTCGGAACTTCAAAACCATCATCTCTGTAACTTTATTTTGTTTCAAGGGTTACAGTGTGAAGCTTTCTGTTGGTAGGGTGAGAAGGGGTTGTCATTCTTTAATACTCCCTCACTCCCACACAACCATTTTGGCTCTCTTTGTTTACTCCCTTTCCTTCTTGGTGCTTAGGACACCAAAATATTATTGTGCTCTCAGCTGTGTTCTCCGGTTCTGCTCCTGCACCAGAAAGTCACTGAAGATCATGTCAAGACATCAAAAAATGGACACATGGTGCAGCAGCCTTTTTTGGGCCTAAAATTTCATGAGTAATGCTTGCAAGTGGATTGGAAATGGCCGAAAATGTTCTATCAAAACTGTTTTTTTAAAAATTGGGTTCCTCTCCTGCCACCCCGGAGAGAAGTAATGTCAATGATGACTGCTATACTCCTTCTGTGTTGATTATTATGAATATGATGCTTTGTGTGGAAGTATTTTTAATATGCTTCCACGTGTTTTGTTTCTGTAAGGTAGTCCTGGCACTGAAAATCTGTAGAAAACCAAAATTCCACATGTATGAAATATCCTAAAGCAAATTAATGGAAATACTCAATTACATTTCAAAAACATTTCCCCTTCATTTTCCCACTGCACTGATCAGACTTATCTTGTCCCTATTTACCAATGTATAAAAATCAATCCTATGATATTGAGTGTTTATTTTCTTTTCATAGTTTTGAAAATGGAGGCAGTTTGGATTTATATCCTGGAGCTTGTTTCATAGACACAAGCATGATGACAGCACTCTTTTCCTCCTTTCTTCTACTCAGTAAAGGAACAGAATTTAACGCAGTTGAGCTGATGCTAGATCTTCAGAAATATGAATATTATAATTATGTAATTACACATAATTGTAATTACATGTACGCACTTGCAATTATACATAATTTTAATGATACATTATGTAATTATTCATAATTGTAATTATGTTACTATGTCAGAGACTTTAGAGATGAAAAAGACCTACTGTACTGGATCTCCCAGTCCATTCCGCTGCCTGTGTGGGATTGTTGATTACCATATATTAATATCCTTCGCTGCTTCCTCCAATCCATTTTGAAATGACTTATATAAGGGAATTAATGCTTTGCTATTATAAAATCATAGATATCAACTTCATTAGACATTTCCTCATATTCAGCCATTGCTTTTTTCCCTCAGTTTCACACATTGATACTAGTCATGGCACCAATTCAGCAAAGCTTTTAAGCATCGTGCACCATACCCAACTGAAGTCACATGCTTAAAAACATAATTACATTGGGGACTATGCTCCCTTGAATTTACCTTAAATAATTCCTCTCCTTCCTCACATTCACATTCTGCCCTTTGAGCTGTGGAGGATTCAAATCCCATTGAAAACAAATATTCAAAGGAAAACTTTGGCAGTCAAGGCTAAATTGTGTCCTGTGTTTCATCAGTGACTTCAATGGGCCTGCACACAAACATAACTGAAAGAGAAATAGTAGATCTTTTCATGTTCAAAATCTTCAATTACTTGCAGATAGTTATCATTATTTGGCCAGGCTAGAAATACTAAGAGCCAAATCCTGCTTGCCTTGCTCATGAGACTAATCCCTTTTAAATCAATGATACTACCTCTGTGAATAAGGCAAATCCCCTCTTAAATCAAGGTTGGACCTGTAGCCACAAAGGGAGCAAACTGCTCACCTCCTGCATCTAAGGCGGATTAATCAGACCTGATAAATTTTATATCTGGAAGGATGAACTCTTTACATTTTATCATCCAACAGGACATTATTTTTTTCAAAATGTTGGTAAAATAACAGTGTGCTCTCTCTGGAACAGAAAGGCACAATTTCTACCTCTTTAAACCAGGCAAAGTAAATCTCTCTAAGATACCTATAAGGCGTTTGTCAAGGTTCCTCCCCCACTCTGAACTCTAGGGTACAGATGTGGGGACCTGCATGAAAAACCTCCTAAGCTTATCTTTACCAGCTTAGGTCAAAACTTCCCCCCGGTACAAAATATTCCACCCTTTGTCCTTGGATTGGCCGCTACCACCACCAAACTAATACTGGTTACTGGGGAAGAGCTGTTTGGACACGTCTTTCCTCCCAAAATACTTCCCAAAACCTTGCACCCCACTTCCTGGACAAGGTTTGGTAAAAAGCCTCACCAATTTGCCTAGGTGACTACAGACTCAGACCCTTGGATCTTAAGAACAATGAACAATCCTCCCAACACTTGCACCCCCCTTTCCTGGGAAATGTTGGATAAAAAGCCTCACCAATTTGCATAGGTGACCACAGACCCAAACCCTTGGATCTGAGAACAATGAAAAAGCATTCAGTTTTCTTACAAGAAGACTTTTAATAAAAATAGAAGTAAATAGAAATAAAGAAATCCTCCCTGTAAAATCAGGATGGTAGATACCTTACAGGGTAATTAGATTCAAAACATAGAGAACCCCTCTAGGCAAAACCTTAAGTTACAAAAAAGATACACAGACAGAAATAGATATTCTATTCAGCACAGTTCTTTTCTCAGCCATTTAAAGAAATCATAATCTAACACGTACCTAGCTAGATTACTTACTAAAAGTTCTAAGACTCCATTCCTGGTCTATCCCCGGCAAAGACAGAATATAGACAGACACACAGACCCTTTGTTTCTCTCCCTCCTCCCAGCTTTTGAAAGTATCTTGTCTCCTCATTGGTCATTTTGGTCAGGTGACAGCGAGGTTACCTTTAGCTTCTTAACCCTTTACAGGTGAGAGGAGATTTCCTCTGGCCAGGAGGGATTTTAAAGGGGTTTACCCTTCCCTTTATATTTATGACAGCGTTTATTACCAGAGTATCTGAGCACCAGCACTAGTCTGGCCCTTCATGTACATCACTTCAGATATAGATAAACATGATTATGTCTATGCTTATCCAGAAACATTAAAGAAAAGTCTTCCATGACTCAACTGTGACACTCTGAGAACATTTCCCAGACCTGAAGAGCTCTGTATACCTCTAGAAGAACAGAAGTTGGTCCAGTAAAATATATTCTCACCCACCTTATCTCTCTCTCTCATATCCTGGGATCAATGTGGCTATAACAATAATGCAAACAAATATTATATGTGGGCGACCTGTTCAGATGGCAGAATAATTTTCAAGGTCCACAGTAACAAGAGTCTATGTGCACTGAATGAAATGTGTCCTGCAAAGATATGTTTAAAGCAATTGCTCTGCACAATGCATATTTATTCTGTGCTTTGTGACAGGGTCGGGCTGGATGGCTCCAGGAGAGTAATAGAAGGCAGATATATTAGCCCCAGGTTAAGTAGGTCCCTTTTCCCTGGGTAAGATAACAGGGAAGGTTCCAGATCAGGAACCTTCTGGAGACAATTAAGACAGACAGGCTGATTAGAACACCTGCAGCCAATCAAGAAGCTGCTAGAATCAATTAAGGCCGGCTAATCAGGGCACCTGGGTTTAAAAAGGAGCTCACTTCAGTTTGTGGTGCGCATGTAAGGAGCTGGGAGCAAGAGGCGCTAGGAGCTGAGAGTGAGAATGTATACTGTTGGAGGACTGAGGAGTACAAGCATTATCAGACACCAGGAGGAAGGTCCTATGGTGAGGATAAAAAAGGTGTTGGGAGGAGGCCATGGGGAAGTAGCCCAGGGAGTTGTAGCTGTCGCACAGCTGTTCCAGGAGGCACTCTAGACAGTTGCATTCCACAGGGTCCTGGGCTGGAAACCGGAGTAGAGGGCGGGCCCGGGTTCCACCCAAATCTCCCAACTCCTGGTCAGACACAGGAGGAGTCGACCTGGACTGTGGGTTCAGAAAAACGGCCAAGCTGAGGGCTGTCATGAAGCTCCAAGGCAAGCAAATCCGCCAATAAGCGCAAGACCCACCAAAGTATAGGAGGAACTTTGTCACAGCTTGTATATGGTAAATGCAAATTGAGGCCTCAGTCCTGCAATCAGATCCATACAGGGAGACATCTATCACTGGTCAAGTAGAAAACTAGGATGGAACTTGATAAGCTAAATTGAATTACAAGGTGTTACCCTGCACCTGCACTAGGAAAAAGGTCAAAGTTAGATCATACTTAGCTAAGGCAAAGCCATTAACTTCAATGAGGGTGAGACAAGATCTACCCATATTAATTCAATTGCAAGACTGAGTCCATAGTGTTTTCTGCTCTGTTTGCCAACTTCATGAGAAGATATGGTTGTGACGCTGTGTGTAAGAAAGGTGACCATTTAGATCACTGTTCTTACCACTGTTATATAATTTCCATAAATCTTGTACAAAGTATGTCATATGGTATCAATAGAAAAGTTGTGAATTATAAAGAATGATTATCCTGTTTATATGCAAGTATCATCTTTGTACCTGAAGTTATGAATATTGGCTATGCATTTGTATTTCAAACATGTGTTGTGTTTCTGGGTGACACTACCCAGGTATATTTACATCAGGGCTAGACAGCTATGTGTTGACGGCCCATTAAGGACACGCAGCTCACAATGTGTCAGACAGTGTGGGCCCCATGGCCGCACCTGAGATTCAGCAAACCATGCAAGGACATGTGATGAGGATATGTGATTGACGGCTCCATCTTTGACCAGTAACTTTCCATACTCATGTGACCTTGAACTCCATATTGGGCTAGTAACTTTCCATGAACATGTGCTGGGCTATAAATTGCAAGTTGTGACATTGCTGCTTTGCCTCTTTCCTGCTCCAATTCTCTGAACTGTAGATTTACAACTAAAAGAAGTATTTTGAACTATGGAATTAGGACCGTCCAATCTTTTGGAAATTATCAGTCTTTTGCAAGCCAGCTGTCCATTCCGTCACTGCTATAAACATGATATAAGGACATTGAAATCATTTTATGTATATGATCTAGTAACCATTTATCACTCTCTTCTTTTCTTTTATTAAGAAATCTTTAGTTTGTTTACTAAGGATTGGCTGACAATGAGATATTTGGTTAAGGTCTGAGATACATATTGACCTGGGGGAAAGTGTCTGATCCTTTGGGATTAGTAGAATGTAGGTGAATTTGGTTTTCAGTAACCTCTCACTTATATAAGACCTGTTTGTCTGGACAGAAGCCAAGGGCTGGAATGCCTAATGGGGATTGTGCCCGACTTCTGGTTAACCAGTGTGGTACTGCAGAAGATCTTTTGTTACTGGCTTGGTGAATCTAACTATAGAATAAACCACCAATTTGGGGGGATTGTCTGCCTGGATTCTTGTAGTCTTCCCTGAATGTAGCATTCTCACTGTGGACCATTCCAGGCACCCAATCACAATGTCAGTCTTTACATATTTGTTCACCATTCAAAATTGTTTCACAAATATTTGTGAAATTTCAGCCAAAGGATCCCTTGTGAACTATTCAATTCAGTGTCTGCTATTTGTGATCCAGTATCCAAGCCAGGTGATGGGCTGGTTTTATATTGTTTCTGTTTCTAAGCTTGTGCTTTAACCGCTAGATCACATCACCTCACTAAGTAAAGCATATGTTTTAAAAGTAATAATTTTCATCCTCCTTTTTTTTCCAAAATACTCATACTGGGATAGTACTTATCTTTCAAAATTTCAAAATGCAGAGGCAAAAATAATGGGTGTGATTCTATTTTAAGGACCACACATTTTGAATGAAGTGGTATAATGAAAATAGAATTAATATACCAAGGAATGTAATTCTTTCACTGGTTTATATACCCAATGCCTACCTTAGAGTAAATAATATATCTCCAAATGTTATATTAAGCCTTAGATGTGTAAAATCACTTGTATTCAGGCACCTCTCTAATGACTATGCATCTGTGGAGACTAATTATTCCATTAAGAGTGTGAAATGGATTATATGCAATAAATTTGCTCCAGAAACAACTGCTTTTCTTATTTTGAATCTTTATTCAGGATTATATATAACTAAACAATTACAACATTTAACATACAATTACAATGTACAATATCTATAAAATATAAATTCAAAATTAGGAAGTATACATCCCTTAAACTGAAAAAAAAAACATGATACATGTTACTGTCAACCTCCTTTTAGTTGTTGTTGGTTGGTTTTATATAATACATGTTTTGTGAAGTGATGGAATTACATCATTGATGGAAATAAACTTTAATATTGCCTTTCTTTCCAAGTATTAACACTATTCCCTTCTCTTCAGAGACAACATATACATTGTATGTTAATCCATTCACTGTATGTTTATGATTGCAGTTAATTCAATTCCCAACACGATTTCCATACAGAAAATGTCATCAACAGTTTCTGATCTGTCTTGCAGCATGTATTTACACATATTTCTGATGGTTATATGGTATCTCAAGGACAGCATTCATTTTATGATGATGATGATGATGATGAAGAATAATTAATTAAAAAATAATATATGTAATTCAATACAGCACGAAAACCAAACTCAAGATTTATCAGAGCTGTGTACTTTCAACACTACTTTATAGTGCAGAACGCTGGGGAATGAGAAAGTATGACGTGTCCAAACTGTCTTCATTCCATACAGCTTGCCTCAGAAAAATCCTCCGTATCTTTTGGCCCAGAACAATCTAAAACCAAGATCTACTGACACAGTGCAGCCAAGAAGATATGAGCACCATCATTGCCAGGAGGCGTTGGAGGTGGATTGGTCATGTGCTTCAGTTGGAAACTGATTCCATCACCAGAGTAGCAATAAGATAGACACTTGAAGGCAAGTGAAAACGAGGATGCCCGAAAACAACATGGCAAAGAGCTGTGGAAGTCGAGCTGAAAAACCTGGGGCACAGCTGGGGAACCATTGAAAGACTTGAAAGAGAAGAATGGAGGAGCTTCATCACTGCCCTAAATGCCAGAGACATAATAGGAACACGATGATGATTATGATATGTAATGCATAGCTTTTCATCCCTGTAGTGTCTGCCAGTCACTACAAAAATCAGAAGTTTATCAGTTCCCCTGAGAATGAGCAACAAAGCTTCCATCCCCTTTTTCACAGATTAAAGTCAATTACTTAATAAGAATTGAATCCTGGTGTTTGTTTCCCAGAGCATGCATTGTTGGATAGACACTTATCAAGATGAAAAACATTGGTGTGGTACGCTCATGACGGTGCTTGGGTCTCACCTACTTATGGAAGGTTTTCAAAATTCAAAATTTTTCAAAGGGGAAAAATGTGTGAAATTTCCCCACTTTTTTTTTAAGCAGCTATATTATGAAGACATGGTCCCTGACCTAAATAACTTAAAATTATAGCCCCTTATACAGTGTCCATAGAAGTCAATGGGAAGAACCTACTGTTTTTCATGGGTGCTGGACTGTACCTTAAAAGAAATAACATACAAAGGATATAAGGAGATGGATGCAAAATGAATATATATATATCAAATATATTATACACTTACACATTTTCTCATTATTATTACAAATAAAAATAATGTCAATTGTCCCCATCTACCTCTCAAAACCTACTTATCTTTAATTGACAGATTTTCTTATGGACAATAAAGCAGAAGTGGGTCTTGAGGAGAGAGTTGAAGAAGAAAAGGACAGTGGCCTTACAGATCTGATGGACTCTCTATATGTAATAGAAGTATGGGAGAAAGCATGGGATTGTAGCATCACTGACAAAGTGAAGAAAATGGAGGTGGACAATGTGAAAAGAGACAAGGACAGTCAAAAAGGCAGATGCAAAATTATTAAGGGCTTTGAAGTTTAGGATAAGGAACTCAAATTTGATCCAGCTCAGATAAGTTCCTACAGATAGCTCTTGGATCAGATAACCTTTTCTGCACGTTTTTTTCTCTCAGGATATCCTAATGCAATATAATGTTACATTGTAATTAAAATATTTTTGTGATGCAAACGTTCACTGACTGCTCAGGTAAGTTCTAAATTATGTGTTCATTATACATTGCTTTTAAGGCAAACGTTTTGTTAACTCTTAAAAATGTCCCTTTATTTATACATACACTAGATTTTCCCCATTTTTGTATGTCCAAATTCAAAGCTTTTGAGATACATTTAAGAATTTTTTTTATTTTTATTTTTTACTATTTTTCTGAATAATATCTAAACATTTTGAATTTGCATGTAGGAGCTTTTGGGAACCAGCCAAGTACTGAACACCTTGAACTCCAAATAACCTAAATTGGAGTTGTTGACATTCTCACTGGGCAAAAGGCTCTCAGTACCTTGCTGGAAAAAGGTCCTTGGGCCCTGATTCAGCAATGTATTTAAGCACATATGCTTAACTATATGCACCAGCTTAGCCCCATTAAAGTCAAAGTTATCCACCTGCTTTACTACCTTGCTAAATAAGGGCCTAGTGAGTTAAAGAGTTCTGGTTTTGGTAAATGCCAAATTATTCCCATCTTTACCTTTTTATAGTTTGTTATAATCATGTCAAAAGGCAAAAATGACATAATTAGGCCAAACTGCTGCAAGAATCTTGGCCTAATTACATCATTGATGGAAGTAAACTTTAATATTGCCTTTCTTTCCAAGTATTAACACTATTCCTTTCTCTTCAGAGACAACATATATATTGTATGTTAATCCATTACCGTTACCAGTTTCTGGTGACTGGTGTGCATAGCATTGCCACTGAATGATGCCCAGGTCTTCAGCTCTGCAGGTGTGTCTATATGAGAATATGGTCTGCTCCTGAGGTCTTTTTCTGCTTTAATCAGAGGACTAGAGAGAGCTCTGTCAAACCCTGGCTTACATCTATAACTTGACACACATAAAAATATCTCCATAACACACCATTCTACCCAGTGTCCAGATACTCAGTATGACAAAGTGTGTCTTTATAAACTAATCTGTATGGACCTTAAGCAAATTTGTGTGTTCAAGGCTAATACATCAAAAAGTGCATGTATGAGATGATAGTTGCATATGGGGCAGAGGATGTGAAATTGCACTGATAAAAGGTGGGTTTTTTTGGTTAATTTAAAATTGTTAAAAGATCAAAGGTTTTAAAAATATGGGGAGGGGGAAGAAAAGTTACACTGAATATCCCCCCTATCCTTATGCAAACAATCCATTCATAATAAACAAAATAAAATCTGTCTATGGCTGGTTGCTTCTGGGTTTTGTGCTGAGCTGTGAGATGAACTGACATAACTTCAAAGGATCTTTTCTCTCACACTGAGAAGTAACTGCAAGTGAAAAGACAAAAGGAAACAGAAAATTTAAAAGAAAGAACTAGAGGTCCAACTAGAGGTTCACAAGTTATGTGTTTCACTTTTTCACTTGAAACAATTCAGTTCATACGTTAAAGCTTCTCATAGGCAATGCTAATTAACTAGTGTGGTCTGCACTTAGTCAGCAGATCCCTCTAGGGCTCATTGACCTTGACAGTGTTATATGGGTCATATTTTCACCATGGCTGAATTGTTCTTGTACATTATATCCAACTTATGAGGCACAACCACACTTTCCCTAAGAATCAAACATGTCTTTTCTCTTTGCTATTTTTCTTCAATGACCATATCTATCATGCATGTTTGAAGAAAATTCCTTTCTTTGCTCTGATGCAGAAAAGGACATACATATATGTACATTTCACTGAAATAATGCATTCTACATAATTTAAAAAATATCAGGCCACTTTTTGAGCCACAGGGGGCCTGATCCAAATCCCACTGTGGTCAGTGAAATGACTCCAATTGACTTCAATGAGCTTTCAGTCAAAGCCACACTGTGTGTCTCCTCTACAACAATCCACTGTAAAACAAATGCAAAGGAGTGCCAGTCTCATCAGACAGCTATGTTCTTAGTGATTTAAAGATGAAGTAAACAGAAAAAGATACATCGTGACGATAGCAATGGTGGAGCAGAGGATCTTGTTTTGCATTTATGTGCTTTGTAAGGTTGCCAATTTTGGTTGGACTTGTTCCTGGAGGTTTCATCACAAGACATAATCTTTAATTAAAGATTAATCTTTAATTCCTGGAGACTCCAGGACAACCCTGGAAGTTTGGCAAGCCTAGTGCTCTATCAGATAGTTCCCTTTTGACACACTGATCAAGGCAGAGATATTGATGATAGTTTTTGTTTCCCCCTTCTGCAGCTGGTCCATTTTGGAGGGAGATTGGAAAAGACTGTTCTGGCTATGGTAAACTAAGCCCTTGTGCTATCTCAATGGTATACTCAAGAAATAAGAGTAGGGAACGTTAAATCAATTGATTTTTAAGCCTGAGAAAGACAAAATAAGTATTCCGTGCAGGGGACAGTATGACAACATTTTCCCCTCCCCACTTAATGTCCTCTGAATTCTAGTGGTCCTGTTCATCGGATGCTGATTGAGGTTAGCACGTAGCCATATATTTTGAATTTTTTTTAGTTGAATACTATCCAATAACCAAAAACTTGCCTCTGAAATTTTATGCACATTATACCCTTCCTGGTTTGCCACCTTCTTTACAGTCTACCCCTTTTCTTCATTCTACAGATTCACTCCTGATGCCCACAAGATGTGAACCAAAGCAAGCATTAACCATCTCTAAAATAACCCTACTCTAAGTATTCCTTCCTTGAGACTTCTAAGTCCAACCATTTCCCTGTTCCTGCCTATTAGATTCTAACTGTCTGGTGGGTCTTCATTTTATACCTTCTTGCTTCTCTGAGCACGTGTTATCACTTAACAAATAAATAATAATAAAACAAAATAAGAACCAGTCTGAACCTCAGTTCAAACACCTAACTGAGCTCAAAACTTACATCCCTTCCACTTCTTGATTCCTTATCAGGTTTTTCTGCCATTGCTTATATAATACACAATCTTCTAGGGCAGAGGAAAAGAGGTGATTAGTTGCAAAAAGACATTCTTTAAAAACTGGAAATCAAATATGAGTGAGGGAAATAGAAAGAAGCATAAACTCTGGCTAGTCAAGTGTAAAAGTATAATTAGGCAGGCCAAAAAAATAATGTGAAGAGCAACTAGCAAAAGACACAAAAACGAGCATTTTTTTAAAAAATACATCAGGAGCAGAAAGCCTGCCAAACAGGCAGTGGGGCCACTGGATGAGCAATCTGCTAACAGAGCACTCAAGGAAGACAATGCCATTGGCATAGCCTTCCAAGGGAAGCAGTGGGGGCAAAAGACCTATCTGGCGTTAAGATTAAACTCGATAAGTTTATGGAGGAGATGGTATGATGGGATAACTTTGGTAATTAAATATTCATGGTAAATAGGCCTATTGGCCAGTGATGGGATGTTAGATGGGGTGGGATCTGAGTTACCCAGGAAAGAATTTTCTGTAGTATCTGGCTGGTGAATCTTGCCCATATGCTCAGGGCAAGCTGAATGCCATATTTGGGGTCAGGAAGGAATTTTCCTCCAGGGCAGATTGGAAGAGGCCCTGGAGGTTTTTCGCCCTCCTCTGCGGCATGGGGCACGGGTCACTTGCTGGAGGATTCTCTGCTACTTGAAGTCTTTAAACCACGATTTGAGGACTTCAATAGATCAGACATAGGTGAGAGGTTTTTCGCAGGAGTGGGTGGGTGAAATTCTGTGACCTGCGTTATGCAGGAGGTCAGACTAGATAATCATAATGGTCCCTTCTGACATTAGTATCTATGAATCTATGAATCATTGGGAAGAAGCTACATGTATTATTTGCATGAGTTGTCACTTCAGAGGATATGGGGGAGATCGCCACTTGTGAGCCATTCTTCTTCGGTGACTAATCTAAGGGACTGTCCCAGACTCAGGTGAAAATAGAGGAAGTTTTGTAACAAATTGATACATTTGACACTAATAAGTCACCAGGACCAGATGGTATTCACCCAAGAGTTTTGAATGAATTTAAATATGAAATTGCAGAGCTACAAACTGCAGTATATAATATGTCACTTAAATCAGCCTCTGTACCAGATGACTGGAGGGTAGCTAATGTAACTCCAATTTTTTTTTTAAAGGCTCCAGAGGTGATCATGTAATTACAGACTGGTAAGCCTAACTTCAGTACTAGGAAAATTGGTTGAAATGGTAGTACAGAACAGAATTATCAGTCACATAGATAAATAAGATATGTTGGGAAGAGTCAACACATTGTTTGAAAAGGGAAATCATGCCTCATGAATATACTAGAATTCTTTGAGGGTGGCAACAAGAATGTGGACAAGGTGGACTTTCAGAAAGCCTTTGACGAGTCCCTCACTAAAGGCTCTTAAGCAATGTAAACAGTCAGGTGATAAGAAGGAAGACCCTCTCCTGGATCAGTAACTGGTTAAAAGATAAGAAACAAAGGATAGGAATAAAATATCATTTTTTCACAATGGAGAGAGGTAAATAATGGGGTCCCCCAAGGATGTGTTCTGGGACCTGTACAATTCATCATATTAATAAACGATCTGTAAATTTACAGATGATACAAAATTACTCAAAATTGTTAAGTACAAAGCTGATTGTGAAGAGTTACAAAGAGATCTCACTAAAATGGGTGACTGGGTGACAAATTGTCAGATGAAATTGAATGCTGATAAATGTAAACTAATGCAAGTTGGAAACAAAATAATTCCAATTATACACACAAAATAATTGGTAAATTAGCTGTTACCACTCAAAAAAAAAAAAGATTTTGGAGTCATTGTGGATTGTACTCTGAGAACATCCACACAATGTGCAGCATCAACAAAAACAAAACAAAACCCTAACAGAATGTTAGGAATCATTAGAAAAGGGATAGATAACAAAACAGAAAATATCATAATGCCACTGTATATTCATGATATGCCCATATCTTGAACACTGTGTGTAGTTCTGGTCATCTCTGGTCCCCCCGGCCGTCCCCCCCCCGATAGAATTAGAAAAAGTGCAGAGAAGAGCAACAAAATAAGAAGGATGGAACAGCTCATATAGGAGAAGAGATTAAAAAGACTGGAACTATTCATCTTAGAAAAAGAGATGACAAAGAATCATGAATGGTATGGAGAAAGTGAACAAGGAAGTGTTATTTACCCCTTCATCCCTTAACACAAGACTGGGATCACCCACTGAAATTAATAGGTGGCATGTTTAAAACAAACAAATGGAAACACTTTTTCACACAATGCACAGTCAACCTATGGAACTTGTTACCGTGGGATGTTGTCAGAGGCAAAAGTATATCTGGGTTCAAAAAAGTATTTGGTAAGTTATGGCTATTAGCCAAGATGGTCAGGGATGCAATCCCATGCTCTGTGTTTCCCTAATCCTCCAACTACCGGAAGCTGGGACTGGCCGACAGGGGATGGATCATTCCTAACTGTCCTGTTCTATTCTCTCTGAACCATATGGAACTGGCCACTGTCAGAAGGCAGGATTCTGGGCTAGGTGGACCATTGATCTGACCTACTATGGCCCTTCTAATGTTCTGGAGTCATGGCATATCTGGCAGACTCTGCTTCACTAGTTAATGTCTTTAGATCCTACATTATGTGATTTCCTTGGGTTCATGAAGTTTCATCATAAATTAAATAAGGGTATTTTTGTCATTCTGTTATTCCTGATACTGTATGTCTAAAGAAGTACCACTGCAAGTAATATTAACAATAAAACCATGAAATACCCTACATTTACTGATGATACATGGACACAACACCATACAATCTTTCCTGGTGTTAACAGTAACATGGTTATCAAGTCGCTCACAAGAACGATGAGGCTTTTGACAGCAACCACACTGTCCTTCTTTGATAAATTGCCAATTGCTAAAGAATATGGTGAATGTGGTTGTCCAAGTCAATTAAAACAAAATAATTAAATCTTCCAGGTACTGTAGTATGGATAGCTGCAATATTAGATACTCTCTCTATCTCTACCATTTTATACCATACTCGTCACTGTAATACTGGGGTTATAAAATCTCCCTTTGTGACAAAATTTATCACTCTCAGCAGAAGGATGGTAAGGTATTTCAAATACTCTTCTGCCAAGTTGCAGTATCTGCAAATGACCTACACATCTTTTAGTATGTGTAAAAGGTTTGATCCTATGCCCATGAAGTCAGTTGAAAGACTCTTATTGATTTCAGTGGGCTTTTGATCAGAACGAAAACAAAAAAAGTTTCCTGCTTGAAAAGCTTATATTCAATTGCCCCAAATTTGTAGTGAAGGCTATACAGGTGGATTATTGGTCCCATGTGGTGCCCGTTTAAATCAATGGGGGTCTATGTCAGTAGAGGCCCACCCATATATTAGGTGGTAAAATGAAGCTAAAGACCAAAAGAGTAGAGAGGGAATGAGAGAGGAATGACAAGAGTGACAGCAATAAGATTCCTGCAGTGGAAATACATATGTCTACATGGTATTAAGGAAATGTGTCTGGAAGAGATTTACAGTATGTGATAGAACATGAAGTGAAAATTGAGTTGGATATGAAGAAATTGACAGACTAAAACAAAGAGTAATGTTTCACTGTAATGTAGCAAATTAGGGGGGTAGGGCCCAGGGAGGGTCATCTGGGATTGGGATTATGTCTCACTTCATGTAATGTTTTCAAAGGGGGTTTTGTGTATAGGTGAGCATTATTGTTATTTAAGCATAGATCAATCAATCAATCCATCAAACTATATCTATATCTATATCTATCTATCTATCTATATATATATATATATATATATATCAATGCACGTACATGATTTTATAAATAGTTGTTTAAAACTAAATAGCACTATTGAATTATGTATCCAAGTTATAAACTTTGTCATACAAAGCTCTGTGTAGTGTATAATTCTAGTGTCCTAATTTATTTATTTTTAACAATGCTAATTATGGCCCTAATTCTAAAAAGACTTACACATGGTCTTAACAATGAGCATATGAGCTTTTCCGCTTGAAAGATTGTTCATGTGCCTACAGTTAAGCATATGTGTACATCTTTGCAGGATCAGGTCCTTTGAAACAAATATGCCTCTGAACAACATACTAACCCACAGAGACCTTCTGACCAAGACTACAAAAAGAAGGATTCTGGGTGGACTCCTCCTGAAGGTCGAAACAACAGACTGGACTTCTACATAGAGTGCTTCCGCCGATATGCACGGGCTGAAATTGTTGAAAAGCAGCATCGCTTGCCCCATAACCTCAGCCGTGCAGAAAACAATGGCATCCAGAGCCTCAGAAACAATTCTGACATCAAAATCAAAAAGGCTGACAAAGGAGGTGCTGTCGTCATCATGAATAGGTCGGAATAAGAACAAGAGGCTGCCAGGCAGCTCTCTAATTCCACATTCTACAAGCCATTACCCTCTGATCCCACTGAGGGTTACCAAAAGAAACTATAGCATCTGCTCAAGAAACTCCCTGAAAAAACACAAGAACAAATCCGCACAGACACATCCCTGGAACCCCAAACTGGGGTATTCTATTTGCTACCCAAGATCTATAAACCTAGAAATGCTGGACACCCCATCATCTCAAAAAGAAAAGGAGGACTTGTGGCACCTTAGAGACTAACCAATTTATTTGAGCATGAGCTTTCGTGAGCTACAGCTCACTTCATCGGATGCATACTGTGGAAATTGCAAAAGACATTATATACACAGACACCATGAAACAATACCTCCTCCCACCCCACTCTCCTGCTGGTAATAGCTTATCTAAAGTGATCATCAAGTTGGGCCATTTCCAGCACAAATCCAGGTTTTCTCACCCTCCGCCCCCCCACAGACAAACTCACTCTCTTGCTGGTAATAGCCCATCAAAAGTGACCACTGTCTTCACAATGTGTATGATAATCAAGGTGGGCCATTTCCTGCAGAAATCCAGGTTCTCTCACCCCCTCACCCCCCTCCAAAAACCACACACACAAACTCACTCTCCTGCTGGTAATAGCCTATCCAAAGTGACCACTCTCCTTACAACCTGCATGAAAATCAAAGTGGGCCATTTCCAGCACAAATCCAGGTTTTCTCACTCCCCCACCCCCATACACACACAAACTCACTCTCCTGCTGGTAATAGCTCATCCGAAGTGACCACTCCCCCTACAATGTGCATGATAATCAAGGTGGGCCATTTCCAGCACAAATCTAGGTTTTCTCACCCTCCCCCACACAAACTCACTCTCCTGCTGGCAATAGCTCATCCAAACTGACCACTCTCCCCACACTGTGCATGACAATCAAGGTGGGCCACTTCCAGCATAAATCCAAGTTTAACCAGAACGTCGGGGGAGGGGGGGAGGAAAAAACAAGGGGAAATAGGCTACCTTGCATAATGACTTAGCCACTCCCAGTCTCTATTTAAGCCTAAATTAATAGTATCCAATTTGCAAATGAATTCCAATTCAGCAGTTTCTCGCTGGACTCTGGATTTGAAGTTTTTAGAAAACCTGGATTTGTGCTGGAAATGGCCCACTTTGATTTTCATGCAGGTTGTAAGGAGAGTGGTCACTTTGGATAGGCTATTACCAGCAGGAGAGTGAGTTTGTGTGCGTGGTTTTTGGAGGGGGGTGAGGGGGTGAGAGAACCTGGATTTCTGCAGGAAATGGCCCACCTTGATTATCATACACATTGTGAAGACAGTGGTCACTTTTGATGGGCTATTACCAGCAAGAGAGTGAGTTTGTCTGTGGGGGGGCGGAGGGTGAGAAAACCTGGATTTGTGCTGGAAATGGCCCAACTTGATGATCACTTTAGATAAGCTATTACCAGCAGGAGAGTGGGGTGGGAGGAGGTATTGTTTCATGGTGTCTGTGTATATAATGTCTTTTGCAATTTCCACAGTATGCATCTGATGAAGTGAGCTGTAGCTCACGAAAGCTCATGCTCAAATAAATTGGTTAGTCTCTAAGGTGCCACAAGTCCTCCTTTTCTTTTTGCGAATACAGACTAACACGGCTGTTACTCTGAAACCTCCCATCATCTCAGGCATTGGCACCCTCACAGCAGGATTGTCTGGCTATGTAGACTCCCTCCTCAGGCCCTACACTCCCAGCACTCCCAGCTATCTTCAAGACACCACTGACTTCCTGAGGAAACTACTATCCACCGGTGATCTTCCTGAAAACACCCTCCTGGCCACTATGGATGTAGAAGCCCTCTACACCAACATTCCACACAAAGATGGACTACAAGCCATCAGGAACAGTATCCCCGATAATGTCATGGCAAACCTGGTGGCTGAACTTTGTGACTTTGTCCTCACCCATCACTATTTCACATTTGGGGACAATGTATACCTTCAAGTCAGCGGCACTGCTATGGGTACCCACATGGCCCCACAGTATGCCAACATTTTTATGGCTGACTTAGAACAACGCTTCCTCAGCTCTCGTCCCCTGATGCCACTACTCTACTTGCACTACATTGATGAGATCTTCATCATCTGGACCCATGGAAAAGAAGCCCTTGAGGAATTCCACCATAATTTCAACAATTTCCAACCCACCATCAACCTCAGCCTGGTCCAGTCCACACAAGAGATCCACTTCCTGGACACTATGGTGTTAATAAGCGATGGTCACATAAACACCACCCTATACCGGAAACCAACTGACCGCTATTACTACCTACATGCCTCCAGCTTTCATCCAGACCACACCACACGCTCCCTTGTCTACAGCCAAGCTCTATTGTACAACCACATTTGCTCCAGCCCCTCAGACAGAGACAAACACCTACAAGATCACTACCAAGCATTCTTACAACTACAGTACCCACCTGCTGAAGTGAAGAAACAGATTGACAGAGCCAGAAAAATACCCAGAAGTCACCTACTACAGGACAGGCCTAACAAAGAAAATAACAGAACGCCACTAGCCATCACCTTCAGCCCCCAACTAAAACCTCTCCAACGCATCATGAAGGATCTACAACCTACCCTGAAGGACAACCAATGACTCTCACAGATCTTGGGAGACAGGCCAGTCCTTGCTTACAGACAGCCCCCCAACCTGAAGCAAATACTCACCAGCAACCACAAACCACACAACAGAACCACTAACCCAGGAACCTATCCTTGCAACAAAGCCCGTTGCTAACTGTGTCCACATATCTATTCAGGGGACACCATCATAGGGCTTAATCACATCAGCCACACTATCAGAGGCTAGTTCACCTGCACATCTACCAATGTGATATATGCCATCATGTGCCAGCAATGCCCCCCTGCCATATACATTGGTCAAACAGGACAGTCTCTGCGTAAAATAATAAATGGACACAAATCAGACGTGAAGAATTATAACATTCAAAAAACAGTTGAAGAGCACTTTAATCTCTTTGGTCACTCGATTACAGACCTAAAAGTTGCAATTCTTCAACAAAAAAACTTCAAAAACAGACTCCAACGAGAGACTTCTGAATTGGATTTAATTTGCAAACTGGATACAATTAACTTAGGCTTGAATAGAGACTGGGAGTGGATGGGTCATTACACAAATTAAAACTATTTCCCCCTGTTTATTCCCCACCCCACACTGTTCCTCAGAAGTTCTTGTCAACTGCTGGAAATTTCCCTCCCCCCCCACTGTTCCTCAGAAGTTCTTGTCAACTGCTGGAAATGGCCCACCTTGATTATCACTACAAAAGGTTCCCCCCTCCCCATCCTGCTGGTAATAGCTCACCTTAAGTGATCACTTTCTTTACAGTGTGTATGGTAACACCCATTGTTTCATGTTCTCTGTGTATATAAATCTCCCCACTGTATTTTCCACTGAATGCATCCGATGAACTGAGCTGTAGCTCATGAAAACTTATGCTCAAATAAATTTGTTAGTCTCTAAGCTGCCACAAGTACTCCTTTTCTTTTTGCGAATACAGACTAAGACGGCTGCTACTCTGAAACATGCCGGGTATTGTAATTTTATTTATTTATTTTTATTTTGAGGCCTTGTTGGAATAAATAAGACACCTGTGAGAGCGAGGGCGGAAAGGGGTGGGAAGAGAGTCATGTCCTACTACACAGATTTGTAGTTGCTATGTGATGAAATATATTGTAGTTCAGTTATCTGGCATCCCATATATCAAAAATTAAGAAGATTAATTATATCCCTTCTTCATAGCAAGAGGCACGGGTGAAATACTGGCCTAATTTAAGTCAAGGGTAAAATCCATTGACTTCAATGAGACCAGGATTTTACCCAGTATGTACAAAGCACCTTATAGTAGAAAGAGCCCAAGCTTATATACATTTTTTCTTTAAATAATCTGAAAGCACCATCATCTGCCAGCTACTAATTATTACATAATTCAAATACACTTTCAAATGTGTCACTTCTAAATTAGCAATATTTTGTGAGATCCAGCGTGTAATAGAGAAATGTAACAAATGCTTTTCTCCTGTTTGTTTGTTTATTCCCATTTGGTAGAAACAATATAATATTCAGGTTTCCTTTATTTCAAACCAAAAGGGGGAAAAAGAAAAAAAAAACACGGATCTCCAACATCAATTCTGGGAAAAACATATATTCATGCAAGCTATATTTCTAAAATTATGCCCCCCCCTCAAAAATGTGTTTGACTGTAAAATGCATTTTAACATCTCTAAGCTGAAAGCTGTTGGAACAGCTGTGATGCATTAATTTGTGCTAACAACAGTACTTGGCATTCAGTCTCAAGCACTGATTGATTAGGTAAGGCTGAAATAAAACTAAACGTAGTATGGTTTGATGCATGGCATACAAATAATTTTTTTTAAAAAAGGCAATGTGTTGATGATCTTGGGCATGTTTCTTCCAAAAATCTTGTTGGTGTCACTACTTGTCAACTGGCATTGCAATAAATTTCAATGTAGCTCTTTTTTATGTGTAAGTCATCTTTGCATGCCAGAAGCACTACAGCCGCAGGTGTTGCCTTAAATGTAATGCACAAATGGATTTATGGCATTTATTGTATGCATGAATATATTTTTAAGACGTGTGCTTGAGTGAAAGAAAGCAGTGCTTGTCTCAGTTTCATTTAACCTTCTATATTCTAACATTGTAGACAGATTTTCAAAGTTACCAATAGTAATAAGATGCCCAACTCACAGTGAACTTCAGTGGGGAGTTGGGAGTCTGTTTTTGTGCCTTTAAAAATCTCCCCTTTCATGTGAATTTTTCCTATACATGCAGGTTGACTGTTAATAGATAAATGCAGAGATCAAGGGCTCAGCCCGTGTGTGTGTGTGTGTTTAAATCTCCCAAGGAAAATGGTGGTTGCTGCATTCCAGAAGAAAGTACTCCATGATTACAGGAAGGTGGCATTTGTACCCTGAATACTGCCCCTGCCCACCACCATCTCTCTCAACATGTTTCTGTCCAGATACACATTCTGAAGCTGCCTATCTATTCTGAAAAGTTACTCTAAGCTATGTATTCCTGGAAGTTTCATGTTAGTTGTGTCTAGATAAAATTTGCTTAATTTGTGAGTAACAGGGTGATTTTTTTTACTTCACATTCCAGCTCTGCAAACTCATCATGAGATCAGAAGATCAAGCTGGATTCCCTGCTCATCATCATCATCATTAGTAGTCATGATAACACGGGTCAAATTATTGACAGCTGCTCAATCTGCTGTCACATACCCCTTTTATGAATCCTGGCACACTTTTCTCTATCGTGCTCCTGAGATCATTCTGATGCTGTGATAACCTGAGAAAGAATAAAACTTGATTCTTTGCATCTTATTTGGAAATGACAAAATATTGGATGTAAATATAAGTAGAGAGGGGCACTCATTTCCTCTGAGGAGGAGCTCTGATCAGAGATTAAAGAAGAGATAAAGTCTTGTGTGTCATCACTGAGACAATGAGACTCCCCTACCAGAAAGGTTACTGAATGTGTAACAACTTGTTCTACCAGTCTGCTGTTCCTCCCCTTCTCTGAAACAAGCTGAATGAGAGAAGGAGAGGTGAGTAAGACAAATGAAGTCGAAGACAAAGAAAAATGGGGGAGACCTGCCCACGAAATAGGGAGTTCTTAGAGAGCTCCCCACAGCTCCTCTTTAAATTAGTTTATACCATAGCCAGACTCTTCAGATTAGCTACAGTTTATCATCAGCACCTCTTCCCAGCAAAGATACTGAAATAATAAGCATTAATACCCCAGCTAATGTCCTTTTTCAGTAATGCTTTGCCCTGACCTCTGTTGGTGTTTGAAGCTGACCAGGACTTTCTTTTCTCCCTGTTCCTCAGATGTCTAGATAATCCTCATCGACATTTTCAACAGCAAATATAGTCTGAATTCCCCTAGAAAATATCCACACCAGTAGGTGTGGCCATATTCCTCCTCCTGAGGCACTGACTCAACTAGCAGTGCTAGAAACCCCTTCTGCATTGAGTTCAGGGATCATGGGCTGCTATGTCCTTGTGGGAGTGTCATATTGTGAAGCAGAGAAAGTGGCTCATTGAACCATTTCTTCCTCCCCAGTGTACCTAATCTTCAATAATTTAAGAATTGTCTACATGGAGACACTTAGAAAAAATAATCTAAATTAACTAAGGGTGCGAATTTAAAGTGGATTAAGCAAACTACATTAACCCCTTGTGTGGATATTCAGTTAAGCAGCCTTAAATCAGTTTAACAAATCCACTTTAAATTCACACCCTTAGTTAATTTAGATTAATTTTCCTAAGTGCTTGTCTATACTGCACCGCAGTGTGGACTACGGGGGTATGAATCGCAGAGTGCACCATGTCCCATGTGGATGTTTTTATCCCAAACTAAAAGGTACCTAGGTGAATCAATGTGGTCCTCTTTCAAACAGTATTACATTAATGCAAACTAGGTTCCCTTTAGTTTGAGCCAGCAGTGTCCACACAGGCAGTGAGATCACAACATTTTGGTGTGCTCTGAAAATCGTACCCCACAGTCTGCACTGTGGCACTGTAGACAAGGCCTTAGCTCATTATATTTTTCATGACCTACCCTATTATCTGGGAAATACAATTAAACCACTAACCATTATTAATTCATTTTATTATTATATTAATAATAATAATACTAATTAATAATTAATAAGTAGTAAGTTTTGTTGGCTAACCAACCATATTCTTTTAGGTTAAATTAAATCCTTTCTCTGGTAAATATGTAAATAGGCAATATGTTTGAGGGTAAACTTATGTGAATGTTGACACTACTTCATATTCTTCAGCACATTTTCATGAGTCACTCTTTAGATCCAGGGTTTGTACACACTAACGTGGGAAGAAAAAGTCATGCAACCTTTAGCACAATTTTAGCACTAGAATACAGATGCTGTTCTGTAGGTATAACTGTTTTGTTTTTAAAGGAATCCTTCTATTTAAGTATGCAAATAAATGCATAATTTTAAATAATTTTGAGTTAGAGAAAAGTCAGAGCCATCCGTGAAAGTTGGTGGCATTGACTACAAGTTTTATTTCTGAGTGACATCTCATTTTTTTACTGCCTGCTGTCATGTAGTCAAAAGCATTACTGAATAGCATGTGCATTCTTTACCATATTATCTAAGTAAACTCAGAATACCTTCAGTCAAGAGCTACATAAACAAGATTCAAATCTCTCTGATGCACCAAATGTGTGCGCATGTGCATACACAGGCCCTTCTCCCCACTTCCCCAATAATCTGCAAGAGAAATAAAATGTACAGAATTATATGATGCAACTGAACATAGCCTGATATGTTTCCAAACACTAAAAGCCTACTTTAGTGTCTCAAAGTGCAAATTAAATGAAAGCTGTTCATGTTAATTCTAGATAAATGTAAATGTTGTCCATGGCCTCTTGTATTATAGGAAACACTAACAACATAGCAATTCCATTACTTCTGACAGGTGTAGGTTGATAGGGGAGGGAGGGAAGGAAGAAAGAAGGAAAAAAAGGAGCAACAGCAAAGAAAGGTCAGTAACAATGACATGTGCTGTGTTTACATTATGAATAACTGAATTGCACTGAAAAATCAGACTAAAACAAAAGTTTAAAAATGTACTCCTACATATAATCCATTTAAGTAATAAGTAAGACACTACCAGAATCACAGAATGATCTTCAAATAATTGCAGCTGAGTTACAGAAAAGATGTGAAAAATCCTGGGAAAGTAATAATGGAACTTTATTAATAGCAGTAACTTGAAAATCCACAGTAGACCTATTTGTTTAAGAAAAAAATGCTGGAATGATGTAAACACTCAACTATTATGTTATGCCTGCAAATGTTTTTGATAACCAGACAATTTAGTGCAACTATAGGGCCATAACCAGGGTGGGGCAAGCAGGGAAGCTGCTCTGGATACAAAGCTGGGGGTAAGGAGGTTGAAAAATGGAGCAGAAAAATTGTGAGAAAAAAAATAGGGGATAGAGCCCTGCAACAGGCATAGTATTGCCACCCTTACTGCTCTGCTGCTTCTGGCCACGATGCTGCCTTCAGAGCTGGGCAGCCGGAAAGCAACAGCTGCTGAACAGGAGTCCAGCTCTGAAGGCAGAGCCACCATTACCCTGAAAACAGAATTAGGGTAGCCCCTTAATATAATGGATCTATTGCCCTCTCCCAGGTTTACCAAAGGTTTCCTTCAAAACAGCACTTTTTTCAACCAATCTGTTTTCCGGAGGTATCAGTCTCCAGGGGTGGCTAAGAAAATACCTGGAGGATACTGGTACATCCTTCTGATAAATGATTGCCACAAAAACAACATTCTTTCAATTCTTTCAAAAACAAAGCTCCTCTTTATTGGTGCAGATCATAAGAATCCCTAATACAATATCAAAGTATCAATCAAATAATAAGAATCTCCTTATTGATATTTCAAACACAAATCCTTTATAAGCTAAAGAGCACCCCAAACTATATTGCCTTACACTTTGTGATGATCCTAAAGTGGCTGTGCCTTGCAAACAGTGATCAGTCAGGGTGCTGAAAGCAGTTTTAAAATGTGCCTTAAGTCTTACATATTCAACTCCTTTTAACATTGTTGGAGAGGCTGGGGCATGGCCACTAGGTAACTCGAGGGGATGGAAGACCACGAGTGTCAATGAAGCCCCCTCGCACTAGGCCCAGGTGTCCTTGCCCCCCCCTCCCCCCGCCTGGAGGCACTCGCAGCAGCTCTGCGTACTAGGCCCAAGTGTCCTTGGCCCCCCCGCCTAAGAGGCGCACACAGCAGTTATGCTGAGAATCTGCAACAATATGCTGCAGAGTCAGACTGCCTGAAACTAAGCAAGGCCACACAGGGCAGATATGGAAGAACGATGCTGAATAAAGCAGCTTTATGTATAGTTTAACAAATGATACAGAGAACCAGGGAACTAGCTGGGAACTGGATTGGCTGGCTATATGGATACTTGGGGCAGCTTGCTATTGGATAAGTATGCTGGGAAAAAGGATGTATAAAAGCCTGTGTAATTTCCTGCTCTGGGTACAGGATTTGAGATTCAAATCTCCCTGTACCTATTTGAAGCTTCAAATAAACTTTTCTGCTTCTCCACCCCGTTGTGATTATTGGGTGTAGCACACCGGGTAACGAACCAACTCAAGGTGTTGTTCAGCCTCTCGGCACTGGGTGCCGGCAACAACATACATACATCTTTATTATCCCGCACCTCCACATCCACACACACTAACAATATACTATACTATTATTATAACTGGTAAGCTTACTCTGTCTGCTGACATAGGACTCCCTCCTCTGCTGTGTCTGCTTTCTCACTTGCTTCATCTTTCTCCACCTTCACAGCTGTTAACCGTACCCCACTCTTCTGCTTCTTCTGCAGTCAGCATTCTGTCCACTCTTAACCCTCTTCTTCAGCTACCCTGTCAGCACTGTCTGCGGCCCACAGGTACACTGACCTTTATACTGTCCTGTCAGAACTTTCTAGATGCTTTTGCTAGTACCTGTCTGATCTTTACTACACATGCTCAGTACCAACATTCCAAACATTCCACACATGCTCACTGTCAGTTCTATTTTTAGCTTGCAGCCATTGTTTAACCTCAGAGTTGTTATGATCTGCTGGCCTATCCCCTCCTTTTGAAATATCATGTGACCTGTAGTTTCCAATAGTGGAGTGACTCTTGCTTATGTAAAATGGAGTCTGGGGAATTTCTTTGTTCTCACCACCACTCAGCAGCAGCAGAGAGGTAAGGGTGGCAGTACCATGCCCTCTGCAGGACTCTATCCCCTACTTTTTTGCCATCATTTTTCCACCCTATTCCCCCCATCCCTTGGCTTGGCACCCTGGGTGGCTGCCTTCCTTGCCCCACACTGGTTATTGCACTGCCCAAAACTGCCCAAGATCATTTAATGTACTAATGGAGGGCCGAGGGTGTTGGGGGTGGGGTGGGAAGTGTGTGTTACAAACCTCAAAATGTATGCAAAATTGTAAACTCTGCAAAGTAATCTAATTTAAAACAAAATTGGGGTGGAAGCCTAATATTGCAGAATCTGCAATTTTTGCAATATTGCAAATGAAATAGAACCCTAGTAATAAGGTACAGATAATTTGAAAGATTACTAGGGCTGTCAGTTAATCACAGTTAACACCTGTAATTAACTGAAAGCAAAATTAATGCAGTCCTGACCCTATATTTGAAAACAGAGAAAACCCCAAAAATATTTAAATAAATGTTTTTTTAATATTGTTTAACAGTGCTATTAAAACTGCGATTAGTCGCGATTAATTTTTTTAATAGCTTGACAGCCCTAAAGATTTCCCTTCTGTTACCCAAGCATTTTAGCAATGAAGGAGTTCTCATCCTGAATGCAATTTGCTACATGTGAAATTTAATGATAATTTTCAAATATACATAACTACCAGCTCTTGCCATATGCCTTCTGTCTTCTCTTTAAGAACTTACATAACTGAATTGATGTGTCCAAATGTAAAGAGAAAATTAAAAATAGTCTGTTAAAAGGCCTATGCTAAAACATTTCCACCTATAGAAACAAAGGTTTTCTTAATGTTATGTTGCCCCATGTGACTACACTCATGTATTTAGTCCTACCACATGTTTAGTCTTCAAACTGACCTTGAAGTAATGAAAGATGTAAATCAGTAATTGCCTAATCCTGCACTTCCTAATCAGGTACAATTCATACTGAGACAGACAGAAGTTTGGCTGAGTACTGTGTTCCAGCATATATATAATTGTATAAAGAGGTATAAAATTATGCAAATGACCATAAAGAGTCAGTTTTCAACAAAAAAGGTTGTTTTAATAGACTGGTAGCCCGGACCCACTTACAGCCTTAATTATCATTCCATTCTGTATACTTGGTGTGTTGTCCCCCGCCCCTCATAGCTATTTCCATATGTGGCTTCTAATTGAGATATGAGTCTACAAAGGAGCAAAATAGATATTATGAGGAATCATTCTTTTCTCTCCCTAAGACAATAGAAATCTTTCTGCTTAAACATTGCCCATCTGCAACGCGCATAGCTGATTAAATGTGGGAGAAGCCAACGAGGCAACTACTCTATAGGATAATATCCCCTGTGAAACTAAATGATGTTTCTTTGGAATATCCATCAAGCATAAATGGATTAGCTCCCATTATATGGTTTCATACAATGTAGGGTACTCTACAGTTGTAGCCAGGATCACAGCATGACTCCTGAATGAATAAGACTATCGTAAGCGTTCCAGGCTGCGCTGAAAGACTGATTTCCCCTCTGATTCTCAGAATAGTAGTGTCCTTACAGTCCCACGCACAAGCTTGTGCTCTTAGGGGACCTCATAATCCCAAAGTCCTCCCTCTGGAGGAAGGGATACATCAAAAATTCTTCATGATGAACTTTGTGGAGTTCTCCCTCTAAATTTGCCTTTTCCATGAGATTTTTGGTGGGAGAGGATAAGAGACTCCATTAGCAAAAAAATTGTGGTAGGGTACAGCCGACTTCACAATCTGTTAAAAATTGCATCACATTTACATAGAAAAATCCCTTCTCTCCAAGTTACAGGTACAAAAAAGAAAACAAGGAAAAAAAGTAACTAGTTCTGCAGAAAATAAACCTAATTGCCTGGAGGTTATCCTAGCATACAAAAGAGAGATTTACAAGGGCATTTGAGCATAGTATGAGGGGAAATCAGAGTGTCTGAATGGATTAAAAGAATGCTAGTTTGGGGATAGAGCAGGATGCTGGTGAAAAAGTATGGTTTGAGGAGGAGAAAGAGAGTGCCTTAAGAGTCAATAACACAAACACTGGAAATGAAAGAAATACGATAGAAGACAATAGCTAGAATGATTTTAGATAGATTTAGTTTTGGGGCAGAGGAGTATCTTGTGCAGTTGAGTGCTGAAAATTACTGATTAATGAAGTTTGAGACCTTCTTCCCCACCTACTCCCATCATAAAGAGGGGGGTGATTACAGACAGAAAGAAGCAGAGGACCAAATATCGGACTAAGAATTAGCAGTGACTAAAGAATGAATGTAACTTGCATTATTTTCTGTTAAATACAAATGTTTAAACTTTAGGGGACAGATCCTGTGCTGTAGGATCCCAAAGGAGCGCTAAAGCTACCTTCACTATGTAGCTAATTTAGAGTCGGTCCTAGCAGAGGGGCCTGCCCAGAGGGAAAGTAGTGTAGCTGGAGTACTGTTGCTCGCTGATGATTCCTGGCCTATGGAACAGCAATGACTGAAGCAAGTTAAATGACATCTGAGGTTGCAGTAACTTACATTATGTGCCGAAGCATCCCATGAAGCCCCGGAGTTCATCTATCTTGGTATTCTGTTCTCAATTTTCTCCCGCACTCTCATGGTGGAATTCCCCTAGCTTTGCCAGGAGTGGAGCTGCTTGAATAATATGAAAAGTATTTTTCAATTACTTTCATGAATAAAGGGAGCAAGTTTGCTCCCTTTATTTGCAGAGTCCTCTTAGTTTTTGTCCATTATTATTTGGATGATCACCTGTTTATTCATGGATATATTAATTACACTGGAAAGTTTCATAAATGATTATTCATCTGACAATTTGTACCAAAGTGCATATTAATAATGGATTATTCATTGTTTGCTACTTATCATTTGTTACTTCTCTCTTTTAAAAAGCTCCAGTTATCCAGTCAGGGAGCAGAACAAAGCTACATGATTTTGGTGACTAATAAACACCATGGAGACAAAGAATCAAAATGAAAAATTCAAGAACAAACTCATAGAACAAATGTTGTTTGCATATTCTAGATAGTTGAATATTTATGAAAAACAAATACTTTAGGAGAAATCAGTACCAGTGTGCAAACAATTCAGAAACAGAAAAACAGACCTAAATTCCCAACAAATTTTATTCACAGCAAATAATTCACCTAAAGGAATATTCTGTGCCTGTGCAAAATTCATGCAAATGCAAAACCTATATTTGCATGAATAACTAAGGCAACTAACTGTTTGTCTAACTGCCCAATTTGTGCATTCATTTAACTGTATATTCACGTGCAAATGAAAGTTCAATGTGTCTACAAAATGAAGTCCCTTAGAAAATTTTACCTGGGGACTCAAATAAAATTCAAGTTTAAGGGTGACCTGTAGGCTACCTCTACATTTGAGCTAGGAGGTGTGATTTCCAGCTTGCATGGACAAACCCACTCTGGCTCCCTAGCAGTGTGACCTAGCAGTGGCAGCTTGCGCTAGAGACCCAAGTACATACTCAGGGGGTCTAGACTGGTTTGTATATGCTACCCCAGCCACACTGCTATTTTTAGGCACTAACTCAAGCAGAATAAGCATGGGTCCATCTACACAAGCTAGCAATCACATCTTCCAGCTCAAATGTAGACATAAGTGCCAGATTCACTGAGGCACACTTGCTAGTCTACACCACGGTGGCAATACAAAACGACAGTAAAATGCGTTTAACTTGTTGCGGGGCAGGTAGGAAAACTCGGCAGTTTCTTCCCCCTACCACTGGAGCAGGCAGACGGGAAGTTCGTGGAGCCTTGGCTTGCGCTTCACAACTCACTGGTCAGAAAAGCTGAGTTTTCAGGTGCTTTGTGGTACTGAAGCAGCGCAAAACAGCTGAAACAATCTGGTAAAATTGTTCATATAGCATAAATACAACGATATAAAATCAGTAACAATGTTGTCTGGATGTAATGCTATTCTAAACTTTTGTGGCTCTTTTCAATTTGTAAGAGACCTGTCTTTTTACAGTTATTATTTAATTCCATTGCCTTCTTTTCCCTTCTTAGCTTATTTTAGAACACTAATTATCCTCAGTGTTAAGGGTTTGTTTTTTGTTTTTTTTTTGTTTGTTTGTTTTTTTACATTCAGAGGAAGATAGGAATTGCTATGCTGGTTCATACCATAGCTCTATTTAGTTGAATATCCTGCTTCCTTTAGTAGCCAGCATCAGAAGTTTCACAGCAAGGTGTAAGAACACCACAGTAATTAGATATGGGACACCCTGCCTTCTATATTAAGACTCATCCTGATTTTTAATAGGTAGAGTTCGGTTTAAACCCTGAAGCACAAGCATATTCCTTCTAATATTTGTATAATTATCTATAACTGTATATTCTTAATATCTATATAAAAGTCCAATCCCTTTTTGAATCATGTCAAGTTCTTGGCCTCAATGACTCCCTGTGGCAATGTGTTCCACAGTTTAATTACGTGTTGTGTGAAGAAATATGTCCTGTTATTGGTTTTGAATTTTTCATCATTTAATTTCATTGAATGTTTCCTTGTTCTTGTATTATGAAACAAGGAGAACAAAAGTTCTTGATCTGCCTTCTGTATTGCATTCATTAGAGTTATCAGGTTGCCTTTTATCTGCATTCAAGGTAAACAATCCCAGTCTTTTCAGTCTCTTCATGAAGAGTTTTTCCATGCCTCTACTTATTGTTGTTGCCCTTCTCTGAAACCCCTCTAATTCTGCAGTATTCTTTCTAAGGTGGGTCGATGAGTATGGCACACAGTATTCCAGGAGAGGCCACACCAAACACACACACACACACACACACATATATAATGGCTTTATTTTTCTCCATCTCATTCCTTATTCGCCCTAACATTGTGTTAGCTTTTTTGACATCAGCTGTACATTGAGCAGCGATGGGGGCTGCGGGAAGTGGCGTGGGCAGAGGGATGTGCTGGCTGCCATTTCCTGCAGCCCACATTGGCCTGGAACAGCGAACCGCGGACAGTGGGAGCTGCGACCGGCCGAACCTGTGAACGCTACACATAAACAAACCGTCCTGACCTGCCAGCAGATTTCCTTGACAGGCCGAGTGCCAAAGGTTGCCAATCCCTGGTCTAGATAATATTTAATTCTGCCTCGAATGCAGGGGACGGGACTAGATGAACACTCAAGGTCCCTTCCAGTCCTACGATTCTTTGATTCTATGATTAAACAACATGGGACCTAGCACAGAATCTCAAGTTAAACTTTTACCATGATGGAAAATGTGCATTTAACCCTTTTCTTTTATTTTTCTATCTTAGCCAGTTTTTGAACAAGGAGAATATGTCTCTGACTCTATGGCTACTTTGGTTCCGCAGTAGCTTCTTATGAAGGACTTGTCAAAGGTCTTTTGGAAATATAAATGCATTGTCCACAGGATCTTCTTTATCCTTTATATTATTGATACATTTGAAAAATTCTAAGAGATTAGTAAAAAGAAAAGGAGTACTTGTGGCACCTTAGAGACTAACCAATTTATTTGAGCATAAGCTTTCGTGAGCTACAGCTCATTTCATCAGATGCATACTGTGGAAAGTACATAAGATCTTTTTATACACACAAACCATGAAAAAATGGGTGTTTACCACTACAAAAGGTTTTCTCTCCCCCCACCCCACTCTCCTGCTGGTAATAGCTTATCTAAAGTGGTCACTCTCCTTACAATGTGTATGACAATCAAGGTGGGCCATTTCCAGCACAAATCCAGGGTTTAACAAGAATGTCTTGGGGGGGGGGGTTGGAAAAAACAAGGGGAAATAGGTTACTTTGCATTATGCATTATGCAAGGTAACCTATTTCCCCTTGTTTTTTCCTACTCCCCCCCCCCCCCAGGCGTTCTTGTTAAACCCTGGATTTGTGCTGGAAATGGCCCACCTTGATTATCATACACATTGTAAGGAGAGTGATCACTTTAGATAAGCTATTACCAGCAGGAGAGTGGGGTGGGGGGAGAGAAAACCTTTTGTAGTGGTAAACACCCATTTTTTCATGCTTTGTGTGTATAAAAAGATCTTCTATACTTTCCACAGTATGCATCCGATGAAGTGAGCTGTAGCTCACGAAAGCTTATGCTCAAATAAATTGGTTAGTCTCTAAGGTGCCACAAGTACTCCTTTTCTTTTTGCGAATACAGACTAACACGGCTGTTACTCTGAAACCTGTCATAAGAGATTAGTGAGATGCATTTTTTCTTTTCAATGTCATGATGGTTAGACAATCACAATCTTCCAAATATTTTGTTATTCTACTATCATTTCAACCAATTTGCCATGCTTACTGTTTCATAATTCCCCAGGTGACCTCAAGAGCCCTTTTAAAATATAGGCACAACATTTGCTACCATCCAGTCGTCTGCAACAGTGTCTGTTTTTAATTAGAGAGTTAATATTTTTGTTAGCAGCTCAGCCACTTCATACTTAAGCCCCTTCAGAACTCCTGGATGTACCATCTGGGCTTGGTGACTTGCTGCTTTTTAGCTTGGTGACTTGCTGCTTTTTAAATTATCCATTTGCTCCAGAACCTCTCCTTCTTACATCTCTGTCTGGTGATACCTCTGGTGATACCTCATTCTTTTAACTTATCCTAGATATATTTTATTCTCGTATATCCTCAATATCCTCTGCTGCAATAAAGACTGATACTAACAAATAATTTAGCTTCTTGTCAATGACTTTACCTTCCTCAATTGCTCCCTGTAACCTCTAACGATCCAGTGGATCCACCAGTTCTTTCATAGTCTTCCTGATTCTGAAATACTTGATCTCGTTTGTTTTACAGTCACTAGGTGTTCTTCAAATTCTCTTTTGGTCCTTCTAATTTCCCTTTTACTTATTGCCATCTGTGATCAAAGTGTCTGTTTAATGGTATCACTGGGCATAAAATTTTGAAGGATTTCTGTTTTGTTTGACCAGCCCCTCAAACCTTGTCATTTAGCCATGACAGTATCCTCCTTGTCTTCCTGGTTCCTTTATTGGTTAGTAGTCTTCTGAGACTCTTTTATTAAGTAGCATCCATGCTCCCTCTAAATATTTCACTTTTTACTTTTCATGTTTTAGTCCTTTTGACTCACCTTCTCATTTTATTAAGTGTCACCTTTTTAAAATTGAGTGCCACGGTGTCACTTTTGGTGCCCTACCTTGTCCTTGGGGACCCACTAACTGTGAAGTGTTAGTACTACTAGGCTACATCATTGAATTATTGTCTTTTGGCCTATAGGAATGAGCTGATGACTGTAATCCAGTTGCCAAATAATAGGTGAAGATATCACAAGAGATTATCATCATGATTGGTGTTGTTTGGCACTTTACTGGGAGAATTCCTGTACAGGATATAAAGGCTGAATAAACAAGAAGACTATACAACTGTGTAACTCATAAAGGTGATTCCTCCAAATCAGACCTGAAGCAAACTGTCAGGAAACTAGGTAGAGACTTCTGTTTCTGCTGCCCACTATGTGTTCGTAATAGAGGACTATACGCTTCTGTACTTCCAATCCGGTACCTCTCACAAGCATGACATTCATATTAAAATTAAAGGAAAGAAAGAAAATCAATAAAAGAATAAAGTAATTCACACTTTTGTCAGTGTAAATACAAAACAACACATAAATTGACCATTAAATTAAAAGCAGCTGGAGTGCACAGTTAAAATTCTATGTTGACTGTTTCAGCATAAATAAAGTTTATGGTTGCACTGTAAATGTAATTGTTAAAAGCTTTCTTAATTGTAAATAACAGCTGAAATGACCCATTTGAGCTTTGATAGGGATATTTTGACCAAACATACTTTAAGCTTGATTTGTTTCAGACTAAAGCTATATCTAGTACAGCAAGAGTATGAAAATGTACTATAGCTAGATTGCCTCAAGGACTACATGCCCGTGCAAGGAAGTAAGGGGAAGTAAAAACTCTCCTTATTCTATCCTATTAAAGCTTTTTATACTGTTGCAATCACCAGAATAGCATTAAGTGATGTGACCAGAATCAGTTGCATGTGCTCCTTTCTTTTCACCTGCACAGAATACCTGAAACTTAGATTCAGATATGTAGAAGTAAGCAGGTGCTGCACCCTCGACTAGAACAGTGGGTGAGTAGGAGGAGGGACTGGATGCAACTATGGCTATATGCCCTGACCGGAGCAAAAGAGCTGATGGTGGGGTCTGAAGAGGTATTTCATAACTTGAAGATAGTGTAGGTCAGGACCAGATTATTCCTGCTTCCTCCTTATTCTGGGGGAAATGTGTTTCATAGAGGTGTCTGAGTCACAATGCCTTCCAGGGCTATGATGATGGAATTTATGAACCAGTCCTTACTCAGGACTGCACCTACTGTTCCAATCTAGTTCTGGATTACTATGGATCTAATCCGAATTGCACTGAAGTCAAAGACTCAAGTTAACATCAGTGGGCTTTGAATCTGGCCTTAGGAACCTATTTTTTAAACATGCTAACATGAAGTTGTACATAAAAATGCCAACTGTAAATCAAAACTCTACTCTGTCCCTTAAAATGGTTTAGAAACTAAGCAAAACCTACCTGAGTTTCTCCAGAATCACCCATTCCCTAAAGAGGAAAAGCAGCCCTCACCTTCCAGTGAAAAATAGAAACAAATTTAAATTGCATGTCACACATAAGTTGGAGACAAACCAATTCACTTTATACAATAATTTTAGATGAGAAAAGAAAACGATTCCTAAAGAGCAAGGGTGGGTAATATTAGGGGAAAAAAAGTTGCATGTAGGTTAAGGCTGACAATAGACTGGTAGTTTCTTCTAAATGAGCTGTCTAATGTTTCTTCTGACACATTCTCTGAGGAGGATGTGATGTTGTCAGAGCAGATGCCAGCTCATGCCAAGGCTCCTAGTCCTCACTGAACACTGACAAATACATATCAGGAAACCAGATTGTCTTACCTGTGAGATACTGTGTTTAAAATAGATGTTAAGTTTATAAGAATATGTTTAGTGTTTAGACTTTATGAAATGTTTGTCGGCTGCTGCATGTATTAATCTTACTGATAACATCTGTACCTCATGTTATAATAACAACAAGGAGTCCGGTGGCACCTTAAAGACTAACAGATTTATTTGAGCATACACTTTTGTGGGTAAAAATCCCACTTCAGGTGCATGGAGTAAAAATTACAGATGCAGACATAAATATACTGACACATGAAGAGAAGGAAGTTACCTCACAAGTGGAGAACCAGTGTTGATGGGGCCAATTTAATCAGGGTCATTGTAGTCCACTCCCAGCAATAGATGTGGAGGTGTCAATTCCAGGAGAGGCAAAGCCGTTTCTGTAATGAGCCAGCCACTCCCAGTCCCTATTCAAGCCCAAATTAATGGTGTTAAATTTACAAATGAATTTTAGTTCTGCTGTTTCTCTTTAAAGTCTGTTTCTGAAGTTTTTTTGTTCAAGTATAGCTACTTTCAAATCTGTTATAGAATGTCCAGGAAGATTGAAGTGTTCTCCAACTGGCTTTTGTATGTTACCATTCCTGATGTCCAATTTGTGTCCATTTATTCTTTTACGTAGGGATTGTCCGGTTTGGCCAATGTACATGGCAGAGGGGCATTGCTGGCACATGATGGCATATATAACATTAGTAGACGTGCAGGTGAATGAACCTCTGATGGTGTGGCTGATGTGGTTGGATCCTCTGGCTTGGGTTAGCCCTAAAGGACATATAGAGCTTGCATATTATAGCAGATTCTATTTCCCTTTTGTAACAAAAGACTAACTCATTTGTGTGTGTATGTTTACCTGATTTAACCTTGTAAATAACTCTGATTTCTTTTCTTAGTTAATAAATCTTTAGTTAGTTTATTATAGGATTGGGTACAATCACTGTCTTTAGTTTGAGATCTGAGGTACAATTGACTTGGTATAAGTGTCCAATCATTTGGGACTGGGAGTAACCTAAATATTGTTGCAGTTTTTGGTGTAAGGCACCATCTAATCACAAAGGCAAGCTCACCTAAGTGGCAAGTCAGACCAAAATACCCAAGGGGACTGTCTATGTCTCCATTTTAAGGCTGCTGTAGTTCACACTTGATGGTTGGTGAAATCCAATTATAAGGCTGCTATAGTTCACACTTGATGGTTGGTTAAATCCAGTTTGGGGTTTGTGCCCTGATTTGTAACAGTCTGTCCTGAGCTTGTGTCACAGAGTTCACTCACCACTGGTGGTACCTCCTGCTGGATGATTAGCTCTGGCTAGGCTTTGTGCCCTCCCCCAGTGGTGCCTGTCCCATCACCTTCTCATCCTGTTGACCCATCTAACTCCAGGAACCACAGCCTCCTCATCATGTTTCAGCCCTTTGGCTGTTTCATCATATGAGTTGCCCCCTTCCAGGGTATCAAAGTCCTTTTCAGCAAGTGACTCAGGCAGTCTCCCTGCTCACTGCCCAACCAGGGCCACTTCATCAGCAGCTGGTAGGGGAACCTAGGCCCACCCTCTACTCCAGGTCCCACCTCAGGGGTCCTCTCAGCAGACATGGTTTGATCTATCCCAAACCTTGCTATTCTTTCCACTGAGCCTTGCCTATCTCTCTGGCTCTCCCCTATCTCTGGACTTGACAAGCCACACTCCTTCCTCCCAGGGAGTAACTGTAACAGACATGCCTCCCTTCTCCCAGGCAGTGACTGAAGACTACTTCCCTCCAGTCCCTTCTGTTGCCAGCTGCCTAGCTTATATAGGCTCCGCCTGTTTCTGCCCAGCTGATCCTCTTCTAGATAAATACTTTCTCCCTGTCTCCTTATCCAGGTGAAGCCAGAGCAATTAATTGGCCCACTTAGCCGTCTTTACCCTTCCAGGTCCTGTTTGGGGCGAACACCCCATGACAGGTGGGCACTCATGTTCATGAGCTACTCTAAACAGCTTGACAAAGGAAATGAAAGGGTTTCTAATGACTAACGCCCCAATTCACCACCAAAGTGGGGCAGATCATGACTACTTTGTGGTCTGTTCTGTTGTGAACTCAGGCATAATCAATGTAATCAAATCAGCATCTGAACATTGCTAAACGAAGTCCTGGATTGAACAGCAATAGAAATAGCTACCCCTGGAAAAAGCAACTCCTCTCAGAGCCATTTTAAGAAAAACATAGGCCCAGCTGTATGAATTTGCCAGTTGAATGAACCATTAAAGTCAACAGAGTACTCACGTGATTAAAGTTACGCACCTCCTTAAGAACCTTGCTGAGTTAGTACTTTTAACTGATTAAAAGAATGCTTTTCTTGGGTAATTAAATGCTTATTATTCCTACCAACCAATTTCAAGCAAACATCAACAATATATCATTTTCTGAAACTTCCGAGGAACAGGAAATAGTGTATCTCGTAGTTGGTTAATACATTACAACACTGTATAAAGTTACTTATGCTTTCCACCAGGCTGAGTTAATCTAAAACATTGTTTGCACCCTGAGCCAGAAAGCCAGAAAGACTTTTTAGCTCTCGTAGCATTCTTAAAATCACAGATGAGATTTTCAAAGATGTCTAGGGGATTTAGCTACGTGTTGATTTTTTTGCCAATAAAATACTTGATTACTTCAGGGTTTTTTTTCATAGCAGAGTTGCACTATGAGAATAAATGGAAAAGGACTGACGTGTACTGTGTGTTTCAAGATTAAGGAACATTGCCACACACTTTATTTCCTATGTTTCAATTATGACATAATTTTCACCTTCCAAATATGTTATTAAATAGTTGCTTTGTGGTACTTCCAAAACATATACTTTGTTTAAACCAGAATTTATTAACAGGCATCTAAGAGCAGAAATTAGCCTTTACTTTTGTATCATTTTAATTTTTCACACCACAGAGTCATTACTTCCATATGAATTAATGAGTAGCTGCATATCAGTTATCTGTTCCATTAGATTCCTTTGTAGTGTACCTGTAGCACTTGAAAGATAGTGATGAAAGTACTGTGTGTGTTATTTCCTGAGCTATAATTAATGGTAACTTTGAAACAAGAGCTAGAATATGCCCATCTGCTCTGTGAGTGCACAAGAGGAGAGAGAGGATGCAGAAAATAAACACACATCCCCTCTGCACCCCAGTGCAGCAAGTGGGTACAGTTGTAATTCTGAACTTTCAGGAGTATAGGGAATATTGTGTACTTGTGTCTCCGAACTTAATACACTCTAAAGTGGCAAGGAGTGAATGGGGCTGTGACAGAGTAGGATATGTCTGTATCAAATTATGAACTCCAGTTGGTATTGTATGTTGAACACATGTATAAACCAGCCTGCAGACAATCCATTGTATTGCATCCCAAATAGTCACCCTGCCCTGTCTTTCTGGCAAGAAGTTTGAAACTCATTGAAGGACTATCACTGAGAACCACTAGAACTGTCATCTATCAATGATTGTCATCTGGTCCCCTATCCCCATGGAACAATGGATTTTCTACAGAGGTGCCCATAGTGGGATGGGGCATGAATGATGGGGTTGGGGGGGAATTTCCAGTGGAACACATGGCTCAGAGACCCTTCTTAAGAGCAAGGTTCTACTCAGTGAAGAGGGGCTGACCAATATCATATGCAATCATGATATGCAGTACAGAGTGGGCCAACCTGAACACTGACAAACCTCAGACTCACAGAAGTGGTGAGATCAGACTAGGGGAGGTGCATATCAAGACTTTTGTTGTTTTTCAAAGATCTATAACTCTCAAGTGTTTTTAAAAATAAAGTCACAGCGGTTAAGAAAGTCCTTTGCAAAGGCTGTTGCGTTCTTTTGTTGTTGTTGTTGTTGCTTCCCTGCCATACTTTTCTTGAGGGGGTTAAGCTAGATATCCCAGGAGTCTATAACCTAGGTAGAGTTCTGTGGAAGTAACTGGGGGAGCTTGGGAAATATCATCTTAGACACTGCTTTTGGGTTCTAAGCTGACTGGATGGCAGCCTCCCACATCCCAAGGAAGGGTGTCAGACAAGAAGTCTGAGCCTGGGAGCATACCCTCTAAACCCAGAGCTAGAAACAGTGACTAGCTTCTACCCAGACCCAGCTGACTTAGAAACATGTGAGCCCAATGAATGTGTCCACTAGCAACAAGCTGGTGACCACACAAAATACAATGGCCCAGGTTGTAACAGGGGCTGTGATATGTACGCTGCACCCCTTAAGAATATACATCAATAAGTGCCTTCTTTCTATTTGCAAGGGGTTTCAGGTGCGTGAGGCAGCATTTTCCCCATAGCTCGGCACTACCCAGAAATTAGGCCAGTGCTTCTCATGTACAATTTAGTTCTATTTCATTATACATTCCTTTATTTGTATTACAGCATATAAACCAGTCTTACACTAAATTAATTATCCTGGCTTACGTATCTGTCTCTTCTTTAATCTTTATTGCAGTTAAATATCGCACTGCTACTTATCTCTGCATTTTGTTGTCTCCCCTGATAAAATAATCTGAGGGAGTTTTTTCAAAACATACTTTTCATCTTCACAAAAGTCCAGTTTTCCCATGCTTTGATATGTTCCTAGCAAATTGTTGACACAAGGCATCAGAAATATAAGTGACATTGTCCATGTGCATAGGGGTTGCAGGACTGTGCCTTGTATCTGGGACAGCATTCAAGTTAATGTTTTCAAGCAGCTTCCATGCTCTACTATTGATTAGACAATTTGTTTTGATGTTATGTACATTGTCTATAAAATTGTGTTACTAGTCTGTTTGTTTAGTGAAATAGATTTGAGACACCCTAATGTTTAGTGAAATAGATTTGAGACACCCTAATGTTTGCTTATCTTATTATAAGTTTGGCTAAAGTTTTCCTTAAAATTTCTAGTCTTGGTAGCTTGGTGATTTTGTTTACCATACTTTTCACCTCTAGGACATCAGTTCAAATACTGCAAAGCTTGGTGCTAAGTCCCTGGAATTTGTTCAATATGATGGCTCTAAGTGATGTGTGCAAACTAACTGGGTAGTACCATTCCTATTCCAAGTGGATGTGTCCAAATAACCAACACACCACCATACTAACTCTAACTGGCATCATTGTTGAATTGCTGCACAATTCTCTCCCTGCTCTCTCACAGTATTAAAAAGCTGCTGGCATATACCAACACCAAATTATTTCCCTTCCATGCACCAGTTCAGCTCTACCAGCCTGTGGATTGGGTGGCTGAGCCAAAAGTCCACCCATTCTCTGTTCTTTCTTGCCTCCTCCTGACCCTCCCGTTCCAAGGAAGAGTAATGGATTTGTTCACCTCTGTACACCTGGACCCAAGGTCTAGGTAGCTGTGGATAGGCATAAGAGGATTTTTACTTCCTCCCCTACCCCTGAAAGCCTGTGCAGACTCAGGGACAAAGATGCATTTGCTGTTTAATGTAAATGGATATAAAATATACTTTATTTTTACTGCTTTTATTATTAATTATTATTATTTATTATTCCTGATTCCCTGGTTTTGTGGAAAGTGCCATAGACTCACTTTATAGATTTTCCATTAAAGTGATTGTTGTTGTGTAGAATTATTTTCCTGAAAATAGAAGCAACTGACACTGGAATGTGTATGGAACTTGATGGAAGAGAAACAAAAAATGGCTCCTTACAACAAGGTATACAAAATCATTATGCATCAGCAGGACTAGAGAACCATACTTGGCAAATGGATGCTGCATGCAGTGGAACAAACAGAAGTCAAAACGAGGACAGCACATTTTAAAAATGGAAAGTGACAGTCAATCATTAATGCAAATTAAACACAAATGTTGGTGTTTTTATTATACAAATTGCATGTGCACATTATGAGTATTTCTAACTAGGAATGGATGAAATGGTGCAGAAAAAGTAAAAACTAGCCCAAGCCTTCACCAGTTTCATACACTGGAGCTGAACATTTTCCCCAGTTCAGTGATGTTTAATTAAAGAATCCTCTCCAACTTCAAGGGTCCCAATGAGATTCTCATTCTCCACCAGCTCCTTTGTCTCTTCCTTTCCTGAAAATAACTAATATGTCCCTGTCTCCCTCCTGAACCTTGATCTTTAAACAGACCCAATTCTGAGGCTGCTCCACCTTTGAAGAGCAAAATGCCTTAGCTGATGAGCACCGAAATCTCTCTACCAGTCCTCAAATGCTACTGAATTTGAATATCATGCCTTCTGGTTTGGTGATGAAGTCTTGGACTTGTAGCCTCTGGGAATACAAAGTTTGAATTGTCCAGTTGTACCAAAGTGAGCAGTGGAGTTGCTGGTCTTAATGATAGGATCTGCCTACTTCTTATGACACAATCCATCACCTCCAAACATTCCACAAATGGTTCTAAAGCCAATCAAACCACTTTCCTCTCCAGTTGAAGCTATTAATCCAGCTAAATGATCCCCTTTTCATTTCCCTTCCATTCCTAATCATTATCTGTGATAGGAGTTATCCTCCTACCATTGCCCCAGTTCTCACATCAGCATTAATGCACCAGAGGAAAAAATATTTGGGACTCAATTAAGCACAGCCATGAACATGAAGTGCTTCATAAGTTGAATCAGCTCACAAGTAGCCCCAGGAAGCTTACTGCCTCAGTGACACAATGCCATCCCTTCTTCCCCTTTAGTCCATAGGGTGTAGGAATTAGTTATTGGCCTATCCCAGCAATTTCAGGATTCCATATTGGGGACTGAACCTAAAACTAATCCCATCTCTCACCTCTCCCTGCTCATCTATTACATAGGAGAAGTGGTGTGTGCAGAGCCTGGTTACTTTCTGTGCTCAAACCCATATGAGGGTTCTTACATCTGTTGAGGAAGGGTATCAGTCTGGCTCACAGTAAGGTGAAAGTGCCAGAATTTGGCCTCAAATAAGTGAAAAGAAGGAACCCAGAGTTATAATATATAGTACACACAAGCACTGTTTCTAAATAGAATTATTTGAACATTTTAATGAGCTGTTTTTCTTTAAGTAGAGAGTGATAATTGGGATTTTACACTGAAAATATTAACTTGCATGCTCTCCCAGATACAAGGCACAGTCCTGCAACCCCTATGCACATGGACAATGTCACTGCAAGTAATTGTGCTATTTGTGTGAGTAAGGTGTACTCACATGAGTAAGAGTTACATGATTGAACCCTGAACTCCCAAGTGTGTATTCATTTCCCTTACGTACATTGTTTGGTATGTTAATTCCATTGTATTCTATGTTTTATATAGCTTGGAAGTGAAAAGGGTATGTGAATCTCCCAGTGGCTTCTGAACCAATTAAGAAAAAACTTTCTAGGTTCTTTTCAGCAGACTGAAAACTTTAAGGTTTTTGTGATCTCTTTTTTTCTGCTTATAAGCCTGAAGCAAGCATTGGTAGTCTTAAAATTCCACAGCTCTAACTGCAGTATGTTACATTTTGTTTTTGACACATTTTAATGTCACACACAATAACATTTTGAAGAGGAAATGGCAGGCTATACATCAGTAGGAGCAGAAGGGAAAGAGCGGGAACTGTGTGCTGATATATGAATATTTCTTAGATTAGTGATTAGAAGAACAAAAGAAAAAACATCATAAATGTGTGCTTTAGAGATCTGAGGCCACATCGTGCAGTTGTTGTGCACTCAGTGTTTCAGTGCTAATTCCAATTTGGGACACAATAGATTTGCAGAATCAGGCCCTGTAATATGTATCAAAACTTGATTTATAATAAATGATATAATGGGTAGGGAGTAGCAGGAAGTGGGTGGAGCTTTGACTACAAACACCCAGAGTGCCATCCAGCCTATCTGAGATGGTGGAGAGAGTGTCATAATTAGCTGCCACTTTAGTCTAGTAGCGAATTACAAGTGTCTGAATTTGGCCCATGGTTAAATATAAAACTACCATGTATTATTTTTTAATGATTTTGGTGCCCTATGGACATTTGGCACAGGAAAGCCATTCAACCGTATGGATTTAAATCCAGTGTTCTTGTGTTGCATTAGAGTTGTGCAATATGAAACCTTGTGGGCATTGTGTTATTTGTGTTGCTACGGTTAATAGGTTTGCCTATGATGTTGCTTAGATACACAAAACTTTGAACAGAAAGCCATGCTAATAACCTCAGTATTGTTCTCTGGAACTAATCTGCTGTTGCAAGACAATCTATTTATTTTACACAATGGTAGTAGATACCGTTTAAATATAAAAATGTTTGGGTTTTAATGGTACAGTAGTATGGTATAGAAAAGTGTTTTTTGTCCTGGTTGTTAATTTAGAAATACAAATGTAAGTTTCAAATTTGCTTACAAAACAAACTTACAGATACTTTCAGAAAGAAAATCACTGAAGCAAGTATGACAATTAAATACTCCAGTTACAGGCCAGCACTAGGGCTGGCACGTACTATAGTAAGGTTACCTCACACACTGAAAAAAAGGCTCCACGCAGGCACCAACTGTATGTAATGCCAGAGTCTTGTCCTCATGTAGAGTGAGACTGTGATAATTTTAACAAAATAATTAGCCTAACACCTCTAATACAAATTCAGAGAGGTCAATGGTATTGTCTCTTGAAAACCAGGATTGAAATGCTGGCCCTGTTGAAGTCAATGGGAGTTTTTCTATTGACTTCAGTGGGGCCTGGATTTCATCCAAATATTGAAAACTTGGAGAGAAATTCTGCTCCGATTTCACCAGTGTAAATCTGCACCACTAATTCATTATGTTTTGTTCTATTGGTTATCACTTTGATCCAATGCTTAGTTAGCAGCTTTGCCCTTGGACAAAGGATTCATTTCCTTGTGAGCGGGCACAATGCCACCCAAAGAGATAGAATGGAATGTAGGCAGCCAAAACACCCCGTATGTGTATCAAATGTGTTTGTAAAGAGTAAGATTCTAATTTGGGAATGTCCAAATAGCTGTGTATACTGTGCAGTATTTGAATGAAGAACTTACCGTTTGTGGACAGAGGTCTGACCACTTTAAAAAAATGGCCTGTGAAGCTGAATAGAGAAATATTTTTGTCCTGTTATAACTAAGCCATTATTTGCCCTGGGGGATAATGGGAAAGAGGCAAAAAGAAGGATTTCCCTTTCTTTTCTGTCAGTGCAAGAAGCTCTATGTACTGTGTGAAAAGTATCTTCTAAAACAGCTTTCACCTTAATAGGTGTTTAATCATGAGACTAGGTGCAATGGTGACCTAAATGATTTTCAGCATTAGTGTAGCAGCATTAGCAAGTTAGAAAAAAAACTTACGCACTCATGGAATGAGATGGAATCATCTGCTCAAATAAAATAAGAATCAATGAAAACCTGTAGTCAACTTTTATTGAAAACCTGTGATAACTATTTGAATAATTTTGATAATGTTTTCAATGCTGTTTTAAAATAAATTAAATCAGCAAAATGAATGGGTGTGTTGAAAGCCATCTGATATGGAAACAACCTCACAGTTTCAAGACTTATTTATTATTTTTAACATATACACATTTCCAGTCTTCCAACTGGGCTGGATGTGCAGCTCATGTAAATCAGCATAACTCAGTTCGTTTCAGTGAGGTTATAGCTACTTACATTAGCTGAGGATCTGGCCCATGATCTTCTGTATTTCCTGTTTTTAACCTGGCCTGGAATCAGAAGTATTGTAATCTAAAATTAAATGGATAGCTAACTTTGGAGGATGTGGCCAAACTGAGACACATTTTTCCTGAATTTCAGTACTTGCCCTCTTCCTGCAGAATTTAGTAGACGGGAGCTTTGCCACTAATTTCAGTGATTATAGGATCAATTCCCCTGCCAAGTAGTAAGCATTCCTGCAAGATGCTGAGTTCCCTAAATGCTTATTGAATTTAGTGAGAATTGAGGGTGCTCTCCATCTTGTGTCAGATAATCAGCTTTCCAGAGGAACTGGTACTAGATCATAGGTGTCATTCATTCCGATGGCAAAATGGGTGACTCTGTCCCCATCAAAGGCAACAACAAATTGACCAGGGCCAGGATAAGTCTCAATTTTATGGACTTTAGTTAGAATATTTCTTATCTATCCATTTCCAAATCACCTATCACTCTAGTATCTAGAATTGATGAAAATAGCTAGAAATATCCTGAAAGGAGTCAGCTTTCCCTTCTGCTATTAGTTTAACTGCAAGATACTGTCTTTTGAATACTCTGCCACTTTTTCCTCTGCTCTGGTTTCTTGGGAAGATACAGTAAATATATTTTATTCTGCAAAATATGATACAAAGAAGTAACATAATAGAAACTTTCACATATACAATGTTTACTTTACAGTTTATGATGCTAATGTATATTTCATTAATGATATGATACTGCCACACCAATCTAGCACTTTATATCCTCAAAGCTCTTTACACTTTTACTCTTTACTCAAAGCTCTTTACTCTTTTTTCAGGACCTGAGATGAAATCATTCATCAGTATCTAAGAATCATTAGGAGCGCAGCTGTGAGAATTCCCACCATAGATGTTTTATTTTCACCTTAAAACATTTTAATCCGAATGTTTAGATTGCACTCCAAGTGATGAACACATTTTCACTGCTTCACAAAGAGTTTTGCCTGCAAAACTCTGCAAATAGTTTAATCTCAGCTAGGCTGCTAAGTAAATTTTATTCTTGTTAGGGGGAATATTTTAAGGAATTTGGCAGATCACACTCCTGGCACACCACCAATGTGATATCATATGGTATGTTTTGCCAAAGGGATTTTTCACATAAAGTAAATATTTTGTAGTGTGTTGATTGTAGGCATGGAGAAAGGGGACGGAGGGCAGGGGATTTTGTGTTATTATATCAGTAACAGATTAACTTCTTGCTTTTTTGCTACATTCAAAATTATAGATGAAGTAAGCAGTAAATGCTGCATCAAAAGTGATTTTATGCCATGAAAATATGCTGATGTCTACTAATATAAAAATAGTGAATGGTAGTTGTCTTACATCTGGAAATGAGTGAGAATATGTTTTACTCCAGCTGGCTAATGAGTTAGCAACATGGTGAAGTGCCAGTCAGAAATAGAATGTCAGGGCTTCAAAACAAACAGTAAATTGGGTCCTGCTCCAGCTGAAATCAATGGAGAAATGGATTACAATGAAAGTTGGATTAGGCCCTATGTGACAGTTTAAAACAAAAACCAATTAAATTTGTGACAAGCAAATGAGCTTATTTCAGTAGTGATGTTTTTTCTGTAAATTCTTATCCAGGGGAAATTTGTTATAATATCACTTCAGAGGGAACCAGCTGGTTTTCTGTACAAGAAAAAGTAGAAGGAGAAAGACTAGATGTGCCTTGTCAAGTGTGGATTGTGGTGATGTCCCCTGATGCAATAATTTATCCCTAGAGTGCATATAGATGCAATAATCAGACTTAGTATGTGTTCAACACAGGTAAATCAGCAAGGATTGTAGTGAACACAGGAGTAGAGCCTAGAGTTCTTGGTTCCATGCCTGGCTCTGATACAGTCCTCTGGAATCAACTTGAGCGAGTTATATGCAGTGTAGTTGTAGCCTTGTTGGTCGCAGATATTAGAGAGACAAGGTGGGTGAGGTAATATTTTTAATTGGAACTAGTTCTGTTGGTGAGAGAGACAAGCTTTCAAGCCCCACAGAGCTTGTCTGCAGGTCTGGAAAAGGTACTTCCAGCATTGCAGAACATACGTAAGGTGGAACACATTCAAGGTAGAGTTACCCATTAACACCTCTGGAGTCACAGGACAAAAAAACCCACATTTTCAAAAGAGGACCCTGGGAACCTTCATTCATTACTCTGCTAGACACTAAAAATCATGGACTAAACAGAGACACTTATTATAACAATCTGTAATCCACTAACCCCCACTTTCAGTCCTATGATTGCAGAAGTGTTAATGGATCACTCTACGTTGAATGGTTTCAGAGTAGCAGCCGTGTTAGTCTATATTCACAAAAAGAAAAGGAGTACTAGTGGCACCTTAGAGACTAACCAATTTATTTGAGCATAAGCTTTCGTGAGCTACAGCTCACTTCATCAGATGCCTACCTTGAATGTTCCCTTACAATATGAGCTAACTTCTTATGCTAAACCATCTGTTCCACTTTGCATTGTGCTGTGATGCTGGGAGTACCTTTCCCAAATCCAAAGAGCAGTCTGTGTGTCTCAAAAGCTTGTCTCTCTCACCAACAGAAGTTGGTTCCATAAAAAATATTACCTCATCTACCTTATCCCTCTTGGGCAGTTATGTCACCTGTCTCTGCCTCAATTTCACCATCTGTAAAATAGAGTTAGTACTTTTTAGGGTTGTTGAATTCGTTACTGGTTCTTTGATTCACAGATATAATCCTGGGGAGTGCCAGAGGGATATCCAGAAATAAAAATAGAAGCTATAGATATTACCTTGTACACATGCACTCAACCCATTATTATTTTTTTTAACTGACAATTTTATTATAGTCGCACCTACAGGACCCAGTCACGATCAGGGCCCTGTTGCGTTAGGTGCTCTATATAAACACATAAGATGAGACAGGTCCTGCCCCAAAGTGCTTACAGTATAGCAAAAGGATAGAAGGAGAAACAAAGGTATAGAGAGGTGTAATGACTTGTCCCGGTCATTGGCAAGGCTGGCAATAGGATCCAGATCCCCTGACTCAAGTCCTTTTTTCTGAATAGAGGGCATTATCATTAAAAAAAAGTTTTTTAATTCCTACTTAAAATTTTCAGAAGAAAATGTGATTAAATCCAAGATGAAGGATTAGAATTTATTTTTTAAAAATATATGAGCATCTTCTTGAATGTTATGTGGGTGTGCATGTTCAGTGTGCTGTGATAGGGGCACAATGAGTCTTCCTGTGACTTCCAGATGCACGCATAAAGGCCAGGCACAGTCACAGTCTCCCCACTGAGACTGGGACCAAGATGGAAGATACAATATACTGAGATTCACAAAGGGGTGTAGCAGTGGGTGAACTCCCCTCACATGTCAGGGAACTCTGGGAGTACCCTCTCAGGCAGTGTGGTTCTGCACACACACACAGCCTTTTTAGACATTACTGAGCCCTTTGCTGAGGTTTTCATTGTAGGTCTGGAATTTTAGTCTTGTCACATCACACTGAAAACATATCAGAGTTTCAAGATGTTTGGATGTATGATTCTGAATAGGCACTGCTAATTGGAGTCAACAGGTACAGATGATAGATACTTCTAGAAACACTGCATTTAGTCAGCAGCAGCTAAAAACCAAAAGCTTTGTGCTGGAGTTATGAAAGGATGGAATATGGTGAAGCGGACAGCAGAACAATGCTGGATATAATCTCACGGATGGGATTAATAGGAATGCTACAACAGTCATAGAATATGATGTAGTAAAAAAGACCCAGGCGACCAGAGTTTTCTGAAAACTGACTGACTCATCTTCAAGGACTGTACAAATAGTCCTTCATTCAGGGAACTATCAATGGTGCTTTCTTCAAGAACATTCATTTTTAAAGCACTCCTTATATTATGAAGCATTAGCACTGAAAGAAATATTCAGCTCTCCAAAACAGTTTCTATGACCTTAGGGAATGGCTGAAAGTGAGAGCAATTGTGGAAAAGGAGGAAAGGCATGAGGAAGAGAATACAGACAGAAAAGCTTCATTAAAAACAAACAAACAATAATAATAATATCCCAGCTACTTCCTGCATATATATATGTATATATATAATAAACAATTATAACAAAAAATTAATCACAGAGAACATTTAGTATATTTTACTGCCACCAAATAACTCTTATTTTGTTTACAGACATAGAAAAGAGTTCTGGAAGGACCTTTGGGATTGAGATCTAATTTTCACAGTCCCCAGGCCATGTCACAAGAGTGAGTAACTGAGCAGTGGCTAATAGCTATTGTCTAGTGGCTGTTGCCAATATAGGACCCAGGTAGGAGGACACATATCCTGTCTATGATGCCTTTCCAACACCTCTGATCACTGAGAAAAGTGGTCAGATAGCAGCTGGGATTCATTTGATTCTGCTGATGTGCCCAGCATACAATATTAATTTCCCAATAAATTAGTGTAGAAGAAAAGAAATATGGGGTGCAGAAAATCGAGGCCTAGTAATTATTCGGTATATGAGGAAATGGCATCAGGAACATTCCCTTCTTGCCCAGCCTGATTAAGACCAAGGCAGAATTAAAACTCCCCTGGCACTGCCTGCTACTCCATAACAGACAGACACTAACAAAGGAGGCAGGGCCATTTCCACTCCCTCTTTATGCACAAATCATACAAGGTGGAGTAATCTATGATCCACAAACTGGTGTAGTAATAAGCATGAAGTCTCTGTACAACTGAAAGGTGTGGGCATGATGTAGTGATTTGGTTAAGTAAAACTACATTTTAATAACGTCCCATATATTTTCGTTATAGTTGTGTAGAACAGGGGTTCTCAACCTTCATTGTACCGTGACCCCCTTTTGACAACAAAAATTACTACATCACCCCAAGAGTGGGGACTAAAGCCTGAGCCCACCTGAGCCCCACCAGCCCGGGCCAGTGAGGTGGGGGCAAAATCTAAGTTCCGCCACCCTGCCGGGGAGGGCCAAAGCCAAATCCTGAGCCCCATCACTCCAGATGGGGCGGGGGACAAAGCCAGAGCCCAAGGGCTTCAGCTCCAGGACGGGGGCCTGTAACTTCAGCCCCGCCACCCAGAGCTGAAGCCGTTGGGCTTTGGCCCTGAGTGGCGAGGCTCGGGCTTTGGTCCCGGGCCCCAACAACTCTAACAACAGCCCTGGTGACCCAATTAAAATGGAGTCGCGACCCACTTTGGGGTCCCAACCCACAGTTTGAGAACCCCTGGTGTAGAGTCCAGGGAAAACGCCACAGCTTGACAGTATTTTAGATTATATTAGAGACAATGTTTAAAGTTCTTCTTGGGAAAAAGAGGAAGTTAGCTTAGATGGTGTTGAGTTGCTATTGAAGTTTGATCCTATTCCTTTTAAGATTAAAAAAAAGATACACACACAAAAATGGGGACGGAAAGAGAATGTCAAAGATAAGATTCAGCCTCTGTCACAATGTCTTTCTTGCTTGCAACCTAACTGCTGGGAAATTCAAAGCACAGCTGCTGGTTTTATTACCGAAGCCAGCACAACAAACTTTTATCTGAGTTTGGGTCATTTGAGCTTGAGTTCAATGACTTCCTCTGGTGTTTTTTGCTTGACTAGCTAAGCCAGGTGTTAGGGACATAAGATTTGAAGAAGAAGACAGGTATGGGTAAAATAAGGTGGGAAAGGAAAAATGACACTTTTATGGGGACATAGCAAGAAACTGAGGTTCACTTTGCAGCTATTGTTCTTGATTTTGCTGAACTCAGCAGAGATACTCAGGTCATCTGGTTTCTTCCTTCTGGCCCAGTTTGGTCAGGACTGCTTTTGAGATCAAGACAGTAAAGGCCCAACAGTGGGATGGTAGATCTCAGGGCCTCAGAATGTAGTGGCAGCCACAACAGTGGAGTTCACTCCTTTTTTTCTGCAAGCTTTTCTGCTCAGGCCACCAGCTTAGCTTAATTTAAGAAATTTATTAAATGACTTCGGAAAGGCATAGTCATCTCACCCCATTAACATTATCTAATCAAAATATATATCTAGTGATTCCAATTATAGGTACTTCCTTCTGTTTCTGAAAAACCTGAGCTTGTTGCTATGCCAACCCTTGACCTTACCAGGTGCCCTGAAGATGCTTAATCATTTAGTTTAAAAACATATAATTTGTCTTCATTTATCTCCATCTCTTGTTTATTTCTATAAACAAACAGTTTTATAGAACAGGTAAAATTATTCTTTCGTAAACTTTCACCTACTTTGGACAATTTTAGCTCCCCAAGAGTGTTTCCAGCATTCCCCCTGTTGTGATACAGCTTCACACTGCCATTTGCTACCAGCTATTCTCAAAAAGCACAATTGAACTCTTGTTTTTTTTTTCCATTTCTGAGTAGAGAGGCCAGATCTGACAGAAAAATGTGTGCTAGCAACAACAGCAAAATGAAGATTATCCAGATACAGATCTATATACTAGCAGGTATTTAAAATGAGCTCCTAATCAGTGACTGGCATTTTTAGTGGCAATGAAGTTCCTTATTCTGTGTCAGTAATTAAACAGGGGGATCTGTGCAATTACTGACTTTAAAAAACAACAACACACACACGTCAATTTGTCAAAGGAGCTGCTGAAACAAACCTTCCTGATATGTTCAGTTTTGGCATGCTCCAAAGGACCCAGGTAGGAGGACACATATCCTGTCTATGATGCCTTTCCAACACCTCTGATCACTGAGAAAAGTGGTCAGATAGCAGCTGGGTTCGAGTACCACTGGAAATATTAGAAGCCAGACTTCACTTGCCAACAGACAAGAAGCATTCAAAGGAGGAGTCTGCCACTAGGACATATTTGGGGAGTTATTTGTAGATTTTTAGAAGTAATGTAAGGCAAATCAATTTCCACAAATTATTTACTGAAGGATTTTTGTTTTGTTTTTCCTGGAAAGCAAGTATATAGCTTCTGTTTATCAAAGACATATGTAGGACCAAAATCTGAACTGTTTTGTGCCTATGCATAAAGAAAGATAATAAATGGAAGTACTCAGTGACAGGAACATATTTTTAGAACCACAAACCATTGGACGTGTGTTCCATTTTTGAACATCGGAGCCCCCACATATACTGGATTTCTACTGCTCAGGGACAAAGTCTTGGGGAAAGTAGGTGAGTTATGGTCACAGGCTAATTGCACGCATGGTGGCTCCCCTAGATATGACCCATTCTCAGACCCCTTACCCAAAGCAGAAAAAACCTGTGTGTTTGTCACCAATAATGTAAGACATTGCTGTATGTCAGGATTATCACAATTTCTGGATAACTGCACTTGTGCCTCTCTGAAAGTGCACAACTTTACCTCTAGGGGACCTCCTCATGTCCAAACATTGGATTTCAGGGAACTTTTCCTCTTGCACTCCCTCTGGTGGCTGCTACCTTCTCTGGACTGCCTCACTGGGTCTTCTGTGGCTCAGCCCTCTGACCAAATCACTCAAGAATTTGGTCCCCTGGAGGGGTACAACTTTAAACAAATGGTCACCTGTCCCTCTTGTCTTGATTTCAGTTCCCTTACCCTTATAGACACTAGTGCAGGACACCTCTCAATCAGACAGACCTGTCACATCCACAATATCCCACAGCTGAATTCCATCAGTCTACTTATATGATTTAGTTCTGCATCCTCTATCCAGGAAGCAATTAGGTCTTTTCTCCCAATCCCACCCTCAGGTGCAGAGCATGCCTAATCTGATCCTTTCCCATGCCTTGCAATTGGTGGGGGTTAAGCCCCATCATGCACATCTTCTATGGTCCTCTTCAGGAGTTCCCAGTCAGGAAGGTCTGAAGCCATTACCTGTCTCTGGGTAAGGACCCTGGCCTCACTTCCTTCTGAGCTGGAGGTTTTAAGGCTGAACATCTCCCTAAATTATACTGCAATGTCCCCAGCAATCCAGTTTACCTAAAGGCCAGCATCTGTGCTTTTCTTTTTCTCTGATGGGTATCTCTGGTATACTGCCAGAAGTTACAAATTACCACACCCTCTTCCAAGCAAAAACATTTATTCTTAAGGTAAAAAGCATTACAGAAAAAAAAAAACATAAAAATACTTCCTACATGCATGCTAAAACTTACCAGAGGTCACCTATCATTCGTATGGGGTATAAGCAGGTCAAAGCCTGTCCAACCCTTGAGCAGGACTGGGGACTCTTTGCACAAAAGTTCATGTGCATTTGTGGATCAGACATAAAGCCTTGAATAAGTTTAAATGAGGCCTTTTTAAGTCAAAAGCCCTCAATTTGTCTGTTAGTCTCTGGGAAATCCAATTTGAACATAAATAAAATCCTTTATCATGTCCAGTATATGCAAACCACCCCACCGCTCTGAAGGTGGTTCACAACTTGAGTGAGTCACCTTACTCACCTCCCCCTGTTCTTTGTTCCCAGAAGAGCTGTTACAACCCTCCCCCCAGGAAGAGAATCTTTTAGGTAGAAGTGACTTGGGCCTCAGCAGTTGAAACATGGACACCCCTTCCTCAGTCCCATAAAATTCAGCATATCTAGGAATGGCTAGATGAAGAGGTGAATTTCTGCACAAGCATTACAGATGAGGGTTCTGCAGGTTTTTCTCTCACCAATTTGCACTTTCACAGAGAATTTCTACCTCAGTCTCCCTAGAGGCAGCTGGACCTTTGGAGTGGAAGTGTGTGACATTCTCCGGGGTACATTCTAGACTCTTGAACTGCTGTGCTGCCTTTAACTCTCCAGCCCAGGCTGCCTTTTACACTGCTTTGCTTGTTAAAAGCAGCCTCTCCAAGCTCTGCTCACATACAGCCATTACTATGAAAAGTTACATGAATGCTTTTTCACCCATTCATGAATTACACACATGGTAACACCTGCAAATTCTTAGCCTCAGCCTTGCACCCAGAGAAATATGTGCCTTGTATTGTCCAGCAAGGTACTGAACAATGCAAACTCATTAATAATCCATCATTTCATCAAAGGAAATTATTATGAATCAGGGCTTGTTAACCTGAGTAGAGATTCCCCAAAAACTTCAACCCAAACACATTTGTTTAGATAATAAAATAGAAAAGTTCATTATCTAGAGACAGAAAGATTTTAAGTGATTATAAGTGGTAAGGCATACAAGTCAGAATTGGTTACAAAAGAAATAAATAGATAAAACTGCAATCTAATTCCTCAACTTTACCAAGATTTTGAGATCAAATAAGATTTGAAAGCAAAAAAGTTTCTCTCACCCAAAAACCTTCAGTAGTCCATATTAATTGGAAAGCCTTCAAACTAGGACCACTCTTTCCAGTTTAATGAGTAGAGATACGGGAGGATAGGTGATGAGGGGATCACTGTCTCTCCGTTTTATGCTCTGGCCTTTGTACTGGAAAAGTCTTTGTTGGGTCATGGGGTCAGGCAGTTCCATGGCTCACGTGAGGTGCCAACTGTCCTTCAGGTGAACTGCAAAATTCATGTTTACCACTCCCCTGCTGGTGAATTTCTGATTAAACAAGTAATGGCCTCTGAGCACCTAGCTGGTTCTTTTGTCTCTGAAAAAAACTAGTTTAAGGCAGATTTTCTAACTTCCTAACATGTTACAGTAAAATACTTGTTATACAGTAGTGTGTCATAACTTTACATGTTTCAGAGTAGCAGCCGTGTTAGTCTGTATTCGCAAAAAGAGAAGGAGTACTTGTGGCACCTTAGAGACTCACAAATTTATTTGAGCATAAGCTTTTGTTAGCTACATCGAATGCATCTGATGAAGTGAACTGTAGCTCACGAAAGCTTATGCTCAAATAAATTTGTTAGTCTCTAAGGTGCCACAAATACTCCTTTTCTTTTTGATAACTTTACATATAAAGTTACCAAACATATTTTTCCAGGATAATAATGTGCAGTAGGTTATGAGTTTTCAAATGATATCTCGCAAGGCATACTTGGCACACAATATATCATAATCACATAAAAGTGCAGGTTTTTTACTCACCAATTTGCACTTTCATAGAGAATTTCTTCTTCAGTTTCCCTAGAGGCAGATAGACTTTTGGAGTGAAGGTGTTACAACTCTTCTTCACAGGAAAAGAACCAGATCTAGTGCAGGCCCAGCTTTGTGGGGATACCCTAAATCGTAGCACACTCGGAACATTTTAGGTGAGGGTTAGCTAAGCAAACTGAGAGTGGGAACTGTCAAGGTTCCTCCCCCACTCTGAACTCTAGGGTACAGATGTGGGGACCTGCATGAAAACCTCCTAAGCTTACTTTTACCAGCTTAGGTTAAAACTTCCCCAAGGTACAAATTAATTTCATTCTTTGTCCTTGGAATATCCACTGCCACCACCAAACTCTAACTGGGTTTACTGGGAAACGCAGTTTGGACACATCTTTCCCCCCAAAATCCTCCCAACCCTTGCACCCCACTTCCTGGGAAAGGTTCTCACCAATTTGCATAGGTGACCACAGACCCAAACCCTTGGATCTGAGAACAATGAAAAAGCATTCAGTTTTCTTACAAGAAGACTTTTAATAGAAATAGAAGTAAAGGAATCACCCCTGTAAAATCAGGATGGTAGATACCTTACAGGGTAATTAGATTCAAAACATAGAGAATCCCTCTAGGCAGAACCTTAAGTTACAAAAAAGACATACAGACAGAAATAGTCATTCTATTCAGCACAATTCTTTTCTCAGCCATTTAAAGAAATCATAATCTAACGCATACCTAGCTAGATTACTTACTAAAAGTTCTAAGACTCCATTCCTGTTCTATCCCCAGCAAAAGCAGCATACCAACAGACACACAGACCCTTTGTTTTTCTCCCTCCTCCCAGCTTTTGAAAGTATCTTGTCTCCTCATTGGTCATTTTGGTCAGGTGCCAGCGAGGTTGCCTTTAGCTTCTTAACCCTTTACAGGTGAGAGGATTTTTCCTCTGGCCAGGAGGGATTTTAAAGGGGTTTACCCTTCCCTTTATATTTATGACAGAACATATATTATGAGGCATAATGCAAGGGGCTATAGTGGGTACCTACCCCCTTCCGTCCATTCTAAGTAGTCCAAGAAGATCAGATTGGAAATACAACAAAAATATTTTTATGGCTGCAATCATTAAAAAAAGAGATACAATCCAGGATACCATTAATAACATTACATCCACATCTGTTGTTTCTTCCTTTCATATCTAGGTATTTAGACAACACTCATGTATATCATTTGTATACTTAGTCAGGAATTTTCATGTATACTGCCTTTTCAAAAATAGATTTTTATTATTATTAAAAAACTCTTTTTAGGTGTGTGATGATTTGAAACACTAGGTGAAATCCTGACCCTAATGATGTCAATGCCAATGCTGCCACTGACTTCAAAAGGGTTAGGATTTTACCCATTATCTTTACTCCAGATTCATGGTCAGTTGCAGAATGTATTCCCTTGGCACATCTCCTGTGTGTGATCTGAGATTTAATCATGCAAATCAGGTGCATTAGAGAGTGACTTAACTTACAAAAGAATGAAAGACAACATGATTTGAATTCAAAGATATTTACTTTTGCTAGGGTTACACCATAATGCTACACGCTATTCCACTTCATCATTATTAGATGTAACCAGAAAATAGCTCTCTGCCTTAAGGGATTTTCATTGGGAACAATGTGGTTAAAACATGATAAAGGATTTTATTTAATTAAAGGTGGAGGATGCTTCAAAGCCATTACTCAGGAAAGTACTTGAAATCTCCCAGAGCTACTTTAATTTACATTTTAGTCTGACCAGGCAGTATACTACATGATAAGGAATGTAGCTTATTAAAAGAGAATAAAACCCTACAAAACAGAATGCCAAAAGGCAATATTTAGTACAGCCTGAATTTCAGAGGAAATGCTAAATACATCTCTGGAGCGTGAGACTGTCTAGTGTTTGATGAGAAAAGTAAATATAATCTTATTCTGCTTCCTCCACAGAGTCCAAGAATACATTAGCATGATGGGGCACCCTACTTCTGCCTCCCAATCACAATCAGGAGAAGGCTAACAAGCTCGTGAGCTCAGTGCCTACCAAATAGACACACTAGGAGAACCTGCTCCAGCTGGAGGAAGCAAGCTTAAAAAGCAGAGCTGGATTCAGGAAAGGGGGGTGGGGGGGCAAGCAGGAGGAGAGCTGCTACAGAAGATCTGAGAGGGAATCAGTTGGCAAACCTCCACTGCCCGCAAAGATCTATCAAAACTCACAAAGACCTTGGAAAGGGGGAAAATCTGAAATTGCCTGAGTGTGACCCCCAAGAAAGGCTCTGCCTACCACAATCAGGTATAAGGAAATGGAGCCCACAGCAGCAGGGGGGATCAGCGTGAACCCCCTTTTCCACACTCAAGAAAGGCAGTAGATGTCAACTTTCAGAAACAACAGGAGATGCAAAAAGGGTCACCTACTTCCCCGGAGGGGAACAAGGGTGACAGCAGGAGATTACCTAGGGCATTGCACATTTTTCCTCTCTTACTACATGTTGAGTCCTCTGCTGGGCTGATGTAGGCAGGGCCCTACAGAGGAGTGGGTCTTGGAATTAACACTCCATTCAGATGAACTGGGCATTTCCCCCATCTCAGGCTGCCTGAAGGCTTTGATAGATAACACCTCTTGGGTCACATTCTCAATGTTTCATTCAGAACTCCATGTGCATTTCTGCCCGCTAAAACCAAGAATGAGTTTGGTTCGTTGCTTTTAAAGCATTTGACTTTTTGTAAAAATCTATATTACATGGTGACATATTCTGTGGTTGGGGACCCAGGTTCTCAGCTGGCGTAAATTGGCTGGTTTAGCTCCACTGATGTCAATCGAGTTATACTGATTTATACCAAATGAAAGATATGGCTGTCAATTTTTAATACCCTAAACATTTTTCTCAGTGCATACAAATCACATTTAGCAAAATAATGAAACATATCTCTGAAATGGTTTGGAGATCATTTGTAGAAGCACAATCAAATTGCATTCCATATGATGAGGAGCTTTCCTAAACAAAATTGTGTGTTTGGCTCCCATTTACAGTCCAGGGATTGAAGCTCATGTCAGCTACACTGACCAGTAACCAGTAACGCTACTGCCTTCAATTAAGTTACTTCTGATTTATGCCTGTGGAATAAAGATCAGAATCAGACTCTGAAAGTGTGAACATATGGTAGCGAATATCCGAATTTTAGTTTCTGGTGAGTAATTTAGTTTTATGTGTATAATGCTAAGGAATTATTATTGATAGCACTACAATACCAGAAAACCTTTATATATCATTTTATTTCTTTGAGAAGTTATAGAGGGGCTTTGCCTTTTTGGGTTGCAGTAGTGCCTGGAAGTGGTTAGAAGCAAGAAGATGGAGACCATATGATGTGTATAGTCAGTCTTTGAGAAAAGAAGTCTGGCAGCCACTTGACATTGTTCAGAGCTCTAATGGGATATATAGATAGTTAGGCCAGTAGATGAAAGCTTGGATCAGATAATAAAGAATGAATTCACAGAGCATACAAAGTGATGGAAGGAAAAGTTCTTGAACAGTACAACAAAGAGTTGGAAAATAACCTTCTTGTTCATTGAGCATTTCAGTTAATTATGTTTAGATCAGAATCTCTGGAATTCTTTTGTATTTTGCTACTAGTTTTTGGCTACTTCTGTCTCTACTGTACCTGGTTACAGACCAACTTAATCCCCCCAAAACGGCCTTTTTGTGATTTTTTCACCATCTTGTCACTTACATTGTCCATGGAAAATATTATCTATTTTCTTATTCATTGATTAATTTATTAAGTACTGATAGCATGTGCAAGACACAGAAGACAGCCCTCAGAAGAAGACTGAGGCCAGGGTGTGAAAAATCCACACCCCTGAGCGATGAAGTTATACTGACCTAACCCTCAGTGTAGACAGTGCTACTGGATGGGAGAGCTTCTCCTGTCGACATAGCTACCGTCTTTCATAGAGGTGGATTAACTACACCAATAGAGAAGCTCTCCCCTTGGCATAGTAGTCTTGACTACAGCTCTGCACTAGTGCAGCTGTACCCCTGCAGCTTTTTAAATGTAGACCTACTCCTCATCTCTGGAAAAAGGAAATGTCACCTTAGAGAGTTTTTGCTGATGGGTGGGTGGGAGTTTTCATTTGTGGGCTTCCTGGAAGAAGGGAATGTGGGGAAAGAATTTGAAAAGAAAGAGGGTGGATGGGTGGCATGCTGAGTTAGGAAGGGAGTTACAAGCAGAGTGGGCAGTATGGAAAACATTAAGAGGGATAGAAGAAACAGTGGTGAGGTAAGCTGCATTAGTGGTAAGAAATGATAGCAGATATGTAGTTGTGAGCAGAGTTGTGTAGGACTTTGAAAAAGAGGCCAAGAGTTTCTTGGACGTTTTACCATTTGAGTTGAAAGTTCCCTTTTCTGTGCCTGTCCATGCACTAGTTGGCCTTGTTAGAAAATTGGCAGAAGAAAGATCACAAAAAAGGCACAGACTCTTAATAAATGTTTGTTTCAAAATGTGATTGAGACTTTGGATGAGACGTTAGTTCATTCAAACCAATTCACTGTTCCCTAACGTGGATAAGCACTGACATTTTGGGGGCTCTTCTAACCCTTTTGAATTGTGTCCATCATCAGCATGATATAACAGTTGACAGTAGCATTCCTCAGACAGATGGGTTATCAACATCAGTGCACTTATTCCCATTCGGTTTGCTCTGATATTTTAATGTTACAACATTATTTTGTTCTATTATTTTAATGGAAGAGTGTGGCCCGTGATCAATAAAATGATGCTTATCTTAATCATCAATCCCTTAGTCAAAAATATGCAGATTTTCAGCATCCAGTTAACACTGTTTACGATTTTTAAAGTTATGGTAAAAATAGGATGAAGTAATTTTACCCTACATTAAACACTGTAAAGCCAATAGACAAGTTATATTAACATTATAAGGACAGAGCATTGCTGTTGCATGTTTAAAAGCAATGTAGAAATGCTATTCTGGCAGTGTGTGGGAGGAGGTCACTTTCCTTATAGAATTGTTTTGTCACTTACATTCAAATGCTCAGACAAATGCTATGTTGTCTCTTAGCTGGCAGCATGTGCCATTGAAATTAATGTAATTTTTGTGATCATCCACATGATAAATATATTTATGGAATTTTTTGCTAAAATCTTATACACAGAGCTGGTGACCTTCATTTTTTGAAATTGAAGGCCTCCCAGATAGCCTCGCTGGGGCTAGGACTATAATTTAATTTAATTTAATTAATTAATAATCATTGACTCCACTTGCTGAGTCCTGTAAATACACATAACAAAACGATATTCCCTGCCTCCAAGAGCTGAAAAGAAAAATTAATATATATTTTGGATACTGTCACCCTTTAAAGTGATGAAAAAGCACTTGAATTGATATAATCCAATAAAAAATGTCTGTCAGCCTTCTGTGACCTCTGACAGAAAGGTGAAATTGCAAAATTGGCCCATAGTGTACACATTTCAGGATTCATAGAATCCTGGAATCCTGATCCATGCTACCATGGAATGAATTGAGTCAGTAGTGAGTGACCCAGTTAAAGTATCTGTGTTTACTAGATTAAAAGTAATTTTATGTGACATCTAAAATAATGAGGTAAAGATAACTCTAACTGCAGTAAATGGAGCAAAGATTTCACCCTCACTATTTTTATCTATCTAAAACTTACCAGGTAGATGATCATTGGCTTTGTCAAATGTAAGTCACCTCACTTAGCGAATGTCACAGATGACCTGTGTACAGTAGGTTTCAGATTTCTGACAACTTTCCATTATATGCATCCAAAAATAAGTGTCTGATATGCATTAAAATCCACACTGTTGTATATGACAGTCTATTTGACAACTCTGATGACTGAGGCTGAAAGGAATGAATGGTGTCCTACATTTTTAATAGGAGTTAGAACTGCAAAGGGACAGATGTAACTGACCCACATATTTCTGCTAAAATTCTGCAGAGAACATAAGTAACTTGTGTGCTTTGTCAAAGGACACCCACTTTCGCTGTTTAGATGTTAGATTCTTCCCCTTTTGTTAGATATGCATATTCCTCCTCCTCCTCCGTTTCAATTATACTGAAAGCAGAGATGCATCGAGGGTATGTGACAGCAGAAGAGTTGGTGTCTGACTAATCCCACCCCCTCAAAGGATGTTATAGCAGATCATTGTGCCTGGCTTTTACAATGTGTCCAAAAAACATATAATTGCACATGTCATGGGACCGACTGATCCCAGAGCTTTGACTCTGGCAAACGTCCCATTGGCTAAATAGGAGCTGCTGGACCAGGCCCTTTGTGTAGTGATGTTAGTGATCTATTGCGTGAGTTAAGTATCTCATATCTCATTAAGTATTCTCATAAAGATGTTGAGTTTTCTTTCTCTGAGTTGAGTCAAACCTTGTTGCAAGTTTAATTATTTTTTCTGGTTTTATGAAATATAACTATTAATAAAAAGTTAGCAAAGAATTCAATATTTTGTAGTGTTGCAAGCAGAAAAAAAATAGGACCTGTTCTTTAATTGATATCAGTTAGTTTTCACTATGTTACTTACTATTCAAGTAGTGTGTGTGTGTGTGCATGGCTGGCGGATAGAACATGTAGAGGAGTCTGAGGTACCAAGCAGTATTTAGTCTGGCTATAAAGCAGCTATTTTGCACACTCCATTAGCCATGGACAAGAATGGTTAAAAATCTTATATTACTGTGATTTGAAACACTATTGAAAAGAATATTTTGATTCCTTATATTTCTGAATTATTAGTGAGTTTGACTTTCTTGTTCCAGGGTAAACCTCAATGGAGGTCAATGCTTCCTCAAGTAAGCATATTTTTGTGGATAAAGCATAAATGGGAGTTAGCATATACAACTTCTAGAAGGTGTATTCCAAGGTTAGTATATTCTGTTAAAAACCCTTAAAAAAGATTTCTGAAATTTAAGAATAATTGTCACAAAAATTGTGTTAAAATATAATTAAATATTTGAACTAACACATTAAGGGCTGGAAAAGCAGATTTATAGGAACACTGTCAACATGCAATCTAGTCAGTTTACAAAGAAACAAACTTATTTTTTTCAAGTTCTTCATCTGCCATTCATGTGGGAGGAAATAAAACAATAACAACAACAACAAAACCACGGACCTCAGCATCCTGTATTGTAGATGTATATAAAGATATGTATAGTACATGATGCTGAGATGTATTAGTATGTTATAAATATGGGGAGAGAGGAGGAGGACATAATTTGAAAAGTCATGACCTGAAGTGTAATGAGTTCATTCTGTTTTTATGTTTTCCCCATCATGGACCAGACTACTGCATCATTATTATTTATTACATGTATCATTGTATCACCTAAGCTCCCCATTCATGGACCAGGACCCCATTATGCTAGGCACTGTAGAAACACAGAATAAAAAGAAAGTCCCTGCCCTATACAGAGTTTTATAATAGAAATATAAGACCATCAGCCACAGATAGGTACAGACAGATATATTAAGGAGCACAAGGAAACAAGGAGACAATATTTGTCAGCATGACAGGGATTTGACTCAGCACACCAGTGGTCTGACTACTTTCAAGTTTTTTGTAGGCACCACAACAAAAGGAGAGTTTGAAGGTGAATAATGATATAGCTTTGTAGATGTTTACTTGGGGACTCCTCCCAGGTGTTTGGGGCAACATGGGAGAAAGCACAAAGATGCTTATCTGAAAATTTAGCAAGGAAGCTATAGACTGGCATTATTGACTAATCAGATTGACCTTCATATACTATATGAGACAAGTAGAGAGGGGTGACAGACCAGGAAGGGGCCTGGAGGTGAAAACAAATAGTTTACACGTGATGTGATAGAGGCAGTGGGGTTACAAGATCAAAACAATGGGATAGAAAAATTATCTTTACAGATTTCAGAGTAGCAGCCATGTTAGTCTGTATTCACAAAAAGAAAAGGAGTACTAGTGGCACCTTAGAGACTAACCAATTTATTTGAGCATAAGCTTTCGTGAGCTACAGCTCACTTCATCAGATGCATTCTGAATGGATATGAGCTGTGAAGCTGTGATAAATGAAGGGGTGTAGCTTCCTTTTATGGACACCCAGCCAGCCAATTAGCTATAAAATCCCTCTTGGTAGCTGTTCTCTACTTGCTTTACCTGTAAAGCCAGCCTAGAGCCAAGCTGCCTGTCCACTACAAGGGCTGGTCAGGAATATGGACTTTTGCAGTCTATGATGATTATCCCATTCCCATGCTGCTGAGAGAACATGCCAACCCTGTGAAGCTAACAAAATGGGTGGGTATAGTCACCCACAGCCAGGCTAAACAGGCCTACACACCTACCTCCATTCCTGAGCCTCCTACAGGGACCTAACTATAGGTGGTGAAACCAGACCCCAGGCCAAAGTCTATGGCAGCAGTTGTAGATCCAGTTCCTGGGACCCAGCCAGAACCAGCCCAAGAATCAGAACTGGTGGAGCAGTCAGCACCAGATCCCATGCTTGCAACCCCACCAGAGTCAGGGGAGCCAGCACCAAAGGGTGTCACAGAGCCTGCACCTGCAGCTAAACTGGCACAAGAAGCTCAACTGGAGCCTGAAATACAACCTAGTGCACCATCAGAAAGCGGTTCACAATCGATGGAGACCAGTGGCCCAAAGTAAATTCAGCTCAGCAGCCTGTAACTAGACTCCTAATGGAATCAAAATTAGCTCTGACATTCCACAGTGGAGAGAGGAGGAAGTGCAATTAGCATGTAAGGCCCTCACCATAGGACTCATACCACCATGCATTAATACCTATCCCCAGGCTCTCTCCATTCCCTGGGTTTTGAAATCCATGACCCTTGCCTAGTGAGTGCTGCTTAGTTGATGGTGAGTCCCTCCATCATAACAAAAGACCAAGTACAGTTCCACTGTCCTTGATTCACATAATCAAGATAATAACTGTTTATTCCTGCCCCAATAACAGAGAAACTGGGGCTCCTACAGCAGCCAAAGTGACCATCTAGGCAGGGTGGGTGTGCTTATGTAAATGAGATCAGCCCCTGAAGTTCTTTTCCACAACCCACCATGACTCACCACCAGATGTCAGGGTAGAGCTCATCCTGACTCTGCTTACATAAGGAACAAAACAAAATCCAGGTGTTACTTTTCTTCCCTGGATGCAGCAAGACCTCCCTTAAGGTTAACCTTGTAATTTTGTATGTATTGTTATTTATTAATTAAGAAAGTTACAGGGTAGAAGTGTGGTGTGTTGACGACTATTAGAATTGCAGGCCTTAGTTCAATAGCAGGGTGGTAGGTTCTGGATCCTCTTTGCAGGTTACAGGGCTCTGTTGCAAAGCATTTTTGCTGATTCAGACTAACACGACTACCACTCTGAAACATGTGAGTAGAGTTAGTTTGCAGATAGACAGTTTAAAGCAAGGTGGGGTACATTGTGTCTCTATTTTAGGGAGCAGCCTGAGGTTTCGTGTGTTTGTTTTGTTGTTGTTCTTTTTTTTTTCTCTTTATTCAGTTTTTGGTTATTCTGAATTTTCAGAAATAATGTAGTGTTACATTGCAACCTTACAGCAAGTGTATTTGTGTGTTTTTAAAAAATCTTACTTTCTTTGTCTGCCATGATGAAACATAACATTTTCATTTATCTTTCTCTTCCCTCCAACACTCCCTACATTGGTTTAGATAGATGTTTCTGTGAATCTTGGTCATCAAAGAAAATATGGTATGTATTCTAATTTTCCAAGTAGTTCTTTATTTACTCATTATCAAGAGTTATTCTTAAAAAGACATAATTACTTTCAAATTGTATTCACTTTCTTTCTCTATCTTTTTCTATTGGACATAAGTTTTTAAAAAGGAGTTGGGTGCCAGTGACATTTGAGATACCATTAATTTCATCCCTTTCCTCATTCATTAGTGAAATAACTACAGCTAATAAGAAGCAGACCAGTCCCACAAAGACAGCAGGAGCACCTAGTGGTGAAAGTGATCACACACTGTGCAGGGACAAGCTGTCAATCCTCTGGAGGCTTAGTAAGGCCAATGGAGGTTGAAGAGCATTACATATTTGCTAGTGGAGCAAATTAGCTACTAGAATCATTTACCTGAAACAATAATTTTCCCTTATTAATATTGAGTTAGAAGCTTTAAATGTGTTAAACTCATTCATGAGCATGTTAATATAGAAAAAAAAAAGATCTTTGATCTTTGCATCAGACTACCTGAATAATATGTCCCACATTGTTCGGCACGATACAAATACTTCGTGTAAAGAAGGACATCAGTCTTGCTTAAGAGATTTCAATTGTACCAGCTATCTTTTCTGCTAGCATTTTTAAATTTTCTATGCCTATTCTCTACAGGTTTCTGAAGTTGAAAAAAAAATCCGACTTGGACTTTTCCATCAAGAATTTACCAAAAGATCATCAGTATTTCTTTTTGAATGTCAACTCTTCAAGCACCTTTTTCAGGTGCAATCTTGCAAATCATGTGGTTAGAGACACAAATTCTCGGGTTTGTACAATTTGTTTTAAAGGGGCAAATATGGTTTGATTTTTATACTTCAAAAAGGGAGACTGGATCTCTTTCAGACAATATACCCCATTAGTCTTTTCCTCTCTCTTTTTACTCTTATTTTTATTCTTAAATACAGGAAAATTTAGTATCAAAATGTATGTGAATATAAATATAAGTTTATAATGTTGAACATTCAGAAGTTAGACATTACAAAAAATTGTTTCTCAAAATAAGAGTAATTACTGAAGGGTCTCACTATTGTGTATTTCAAAAGTTAACCGATCATGACTATAAATGTTTCAGTGGTGTTGGAAGGCATAGTGCATGATTATTCTAGTCCAGATGTGCCACAATACCTATGAACAACAGGGTGAATCCATAATCCACATGTGCTTCCTTTAGTAGTTTGTGACACAATTTGAATATTTGAACATATTTTTATGCACTGAAGTTCTCTGCTTAAACTGGGAATGGTATCCAGCTGTGTTTTCAATTAAGTTTTTAAAAGAAACTCTTTGCAATTTCAGCAGCAAGGAGTCCCATCACAGAGGAGTAATATCAGCAATCTGTTTCTAGCTTTATAATTACACTAGAAATCTTTTGTCAATCGAGTGCTCATTTTACAGGCAAAAGACAAGACAACATATTCAGTCATTGGCACTAGAAAAGTTAAAATGTTGTATTTTAAGTTAGTCATCTTATACAATTATTGGCTATTTTTGTGTGTAAATCTCTATAGAATATGTGTTGCAGTTCCTGCCACTTACTGCCAGTTATTATATATAATGTATTTATTTCCACTTTCACAAATTTGCTCATTATATTTTAATTTGTAGTTTATGTCTTTACATAGTTTTCTTCTTGTTCATGATTTTTCTTTCTGTTGTTCTCACTCTCTAATCCTGAGTGCATGGTTCCAAAATGTGGATTCATCTATTTAATCTTCCCATTTTACCACTTTCTTATTTTCACGTGTTTCCTTGCCTCTCTCAGTAATTGAAATGACCTTTTAGAACACCCCTTTGAAACCAATCAGTCTTTCATACTGATCTGCAGAACAAGCTTAGTTTGAATAAAATCTTTTGAGTTACGCACGCCCAAATATCTGATTGGAATATATGGGAAAAGTGGGGTTTTTTTGAATGTGCAGAAGTAAAAATAAATGACTATGGATTTTACTGAAACCTTACAAATGTTTGGGTTGAGTTGCAGGATGTAAAATTTGGAAAAGATAAGAACAAATCAAAAATGCTGATATGGAAGATGCATGTCAACCTTAACATATACTAATTGCTAATGCTTCTTTCATTTGTGTGTGTGTGTGTGGGGGGTCTATTCTGACAGGAATGCTTTATCAAAAAGGGAAGTTTTGTGGTGTACCCTAAATATGGTCAGACTTCAGATTAGTCTAGTCTCCTCTGGAAGTTTGTTCCAAGAGCAACTCTATTGATAGAAAATGCTTCATCTCTGGCTCATGTGTGCTTCATTCTGGATTCTGAACTACTCTGTCCCTTAGCATCCCAGAGTCTTGTTGGGTTGTGGATGGAGATGTAGTTGCTGACATGGCTGGGCTGGGTGTTCATAGCTTTAGAAATCAAGATTGAATTCTTTCACAGGCCCAAATAAACTACACTAACAGAAAGCCAGTGTACATGAGAGCAGAACCATGATCAAAGTTGTTTCTGAGCGTGATGGGTATTTCTTCTTTTCTTTAAACAAATGCACTCTTTATTTTTGAACATTTGCTCTCTCTCTGGCTCATTAATAATTTAATTTAAAAATAATAATACAATTATATTATAGGCCCTTAATTGCTTATTGCATTCATGAGTTATTCAAAAGAGAGTTAATGTTTCGAGAGACCATATGGACACAAATCAATACTCAGTAATAAACATAAGGATATTGCAGTTATGAAATGCAGAATATTTAGATATTGTAAATGCTTTAGCTTTTTTAAAAGGGACTGAAGTTTAGTATATATTTTATTAACTAATTTATTAAGGAGCAAATATCCTACCATCATACACTTTGCAGAACTCCTCCATCATCTCTCTCCCTCTCAACTGGGCTGAAGAGCAGAAGGAGTAACTGTGCCAAGGGGTCTGCAGTAACTCTCCTCCACAATTTTAATAAAAAGAAAAAGAAAGGGCCAGATTTGGTTCCTGGTCATTTATATATAAATGGAACCTGGTCTCACGTCATTGTAATGTGTTCCATCCCCAGTACTGAATATGTAGTTTGTTTAGGAGCTTTCAGACTGACAGAGATCTTAAGGATACATAGCTTAATTGCCAGCATCTGAGAATCTGCCCCTACATTGTTTCCTGGTTGAAGAATCTGATTCTCACATGTCCTGTTCCTCAACTGATGTCAGCCATAAAGTCTTACTCCTGATACTGAAAACCCTTACTCACAGGCGCAATCTTTGCTTACATGTGTACTGCCACTGACTTCAAAGGGATCACTCAAATGAGTGAGGGCTACTTATTTGAGAAAGGATCAAACTCCTGATTGTCAGGTGGAAGGAACCTCGAAAAAGGCAGAACAAGCCTGCTGCTTAATCTGTATGCAACTGCTTCAAGTGAGTACATTGCCTGTCAGGATATAGAGATGTCACAATGACCATGGAGACCACTGAGTCTGCAAAACTCCTAGCCAAATGTGGTGTCCAGGATTAGACCCAGAGTTTATAATTACATAGTCTTTTAATGAGCAAAATTATATCATCATGCGCTTAATGTTATTTAAAATATTATTCCTCAAGAGAAGCTGTTCAATCATCTAATTGCCTTCTTGTATTTCCTTTTAAATGATTCAATAATTCTAAATTAACATTTTTATTCTACAATGGAAATTAGAAGAATACATAAGTGTTATTGATTAGGTATGTGCATTAATGTACTAATTCATTCATGCTTTGTTATTCATCTATTATTGGATCATATTGTTAGCCACTTTAAGCCAGCTGGCTTCTTGACCTCCATAGGGTACATACATTACACTGTTCTACTCTGGCACTGTAAGTACTAACCTCTAAGAAAACACAAAGAATTACATGGATTAATTCACATAGTTACTGATTCAGACAACAGGAATCCACAGATATATATAGACAAAATTAAACTCTTTTGAAGGAAAGAATCTGACAGCATTTCTCTGTATCTTTTTGTGTTTTTCCTGGTGCATTTCCTGAACTGGGTTCAGGCTTTATTTTCCAGTAACAATACAAGAGGCCAACCACCTTCTCTCTTCAGTAAAAATCCTGTCCTATATGTTTGTATCTCTGGCTCAACAATGTCACCATGAGGGCCTCACATGATCTTCCATAGTTCAATGATGCTTCCTGTACAGAGATCAGTTAAGTTCCATTGAAGGCCCCATAACTTACATTGTACAGAGACTGAATCAGTTATTTTGTAATAGATTTATTAAGTTTTTTTGTCAAATTGCTGAATCAGAGCCTAATAAAATGATGCCACTTTGGTTTTTGTCAGCGATCGCTATCCACTCACTTGGCAGTTTCCAGCTGCTCCACTTGGAACTAGTGAATGGAGAAACTCAAAAGACTGGGAAATTGATTTCTGTACATATCCCCAAATTTGGATACAAAACTAAGTCTCATTGGATAATACTGAATTTCTAAGTTAGGGAATTCTTATGAATTTTTTCAGCCTGTCTTCCTGCTTTCCTTTGGAATTGTGGCACTTCTACTTTTAATCCCCAAAGAAGGAAGGAAGAACAGTTTTTTGAAAAGATATCTGAATTTTATCGAACATGATAAAAGAATTATTAGAAGTTTGAGCTTCACGCTCTGATGAATATTAATTTTATATAAACGAGTATAATCAACCCTATTTGGAAATGAATATTCTGGTTTCTACTAGAATTGCTTCATCTTGCTTCTTACCAATCTTAGAAATCTTCCTTAATATGATAATCTTGAAACATTGCTGCTAGACACTCAGCTTTAAAGATTTGATTTCTGACACAATTTTTTTTTAAATCCTTAAATTGAATCCAAAGCTAAATGTGCATAAATGTGAATTGTTGTTTGTTAGACTTACTGTCTTTTGAAAAGAATCTCTTTGTAGACCACACTAATTCTTCTTATTATTTAATACTTATTTTCCTGGCGTGCCCTATATCATTATTGGAGCACCACTGTACTGGGTGCTATACAAATACATAAGATGCAGCCCCTGCTCAACAGAACTTAAAATCTAAATAGACAACACAGAGAAACTGTAATGGGCACACAACATATAAGCAACATGTCATCTTAGTTACATTATTTTCATTACCCCAAGCCACCACTTCCCACCTTCCTTTCTCACTTACATATTAGTTAACTGCCCAAAGCTTTCTGGCCAATAATATGTTTATTAGTGAGATATATGATGGTGGTCATAGTGTAGTAAATGTTTGCCCACTAGGAACTGTGCTAGGAATCCCAGCCCATTTCACAGAGGATACTTCAGAGTGATCAGAGAGCATTAACTTTTACATACTACACACATAAACTAGATTCAAATGGATGACCTGGTGGTAGATGTCTCTATATCCCTATTTATCCCTAATGAATGGTGAACAATTAAAGTAAGATTGTGTTCTGATTATTCTGAAGTAACCATTTTCTTTCTAATACAGAAATGTGACAGCTACTATGGCGAGCATATGTTTAATTCATTATACTGTAATTGGGAAACAATGAATAGAAGCATTACCCTTAGAAAATGTTCAGACAGAATGTTCTGATGAGCTTGAATAATATAAACATAATAGTGCGTGATATTTTATATTACATCAGCTTGCACAGAAAACATGCTTGATTTATATTTTCAAATATTTACTTGCAGTATTGCAAAGATATGGTATACAAATGACAGAAATTGTTAGTCAGGCTATTCAGTAATGAACAATGATCCAGGGATATTAGCTTATTTTTTTTTTTTGGTCACAAATTTTAATGTTTAAATGAAAGTGTGAGTGAAAGTGAGTCAAAGGAAGGACTTTCAACACTACTTACATTGTATTCTAAGAATGTTCAATCTGCAAGCTATTTAGCTGATATGTACCAATCAAGGTTAAAAATCATGAACTCTCTATAAGTCCATTCTGATTGCAATCAAGAATCATGTAAGCAACTAACCAAAAGGATTGAAAATTAAATATATTTGTAATTCTGTGAGAACTTACTTACGGTATGTGTAATTCCATTTCCAGTTTAAGACTGCAATTTTTCCTTCCCCACTTACAAAAGAACTTGGCCTTCTTAGGTGAAAGAAAATAAGGGGTTTATGTGTCCTTCATATTTAATGGAATGCTCACCACTTATTTAGCTGTGTGCATATTCTCAGCTATTAACAGGTCTGCCGAGACCCTGATGTTTCCTTTTAACATGTGTAGTTTTAGGTTTAGCCCAGGTGTGAACCATTTCTTTCTCTCCAACCCACTTAGTTCTATCTCTTTCACAGACAGGGCTTAGGTAATACAGTTGGAAGATGGTTCCAGACACAGAAAGTCAAGGAGATAAATGGATAAAACTAATATATAGGAACGCAATTTACAAAATATAATGGAAGGCGTTAACCACCTCACTTGCTCCAACTTACCTCCCATATATACCATTGTATCCAACAACAACAGATAAGCTGTTAGCTAGATACACACATATTGGGAACCATTACCAAGCGTTTGGTACTAGTTTACGACAAGAGGTGTGATCTCCTGCCCAACAAAAGAAAGCACATAGACACGCCAAACAAACCATTGTGGAACATGAGTAGACAGAAGACTTTGTTGGTTGCTCCCACAACATACGCAAAGAGAAGACATGCACAAACCCTTGTGCCATCACGATTTGAACTCCTGGGGAAGGGCCTGACCAGAAGGATCTGTATCACTATGCTGTCCGGAATCTGGAGAGGGCAATATTTCTATGCATAATCAAGGGATATGAACAGGTGTGCTGGAACAATTTTAATGCATGTGCTGATGATGGAAACCATGTATTTGTTTGTTATTTCTCCTTGAAGCCAGGGGGTGTGACAGCACTCCCAGCTCCCCTAGTTCCAGCACCACTATATTCGAATCTCTTTTTATTTTTCTGAACTGTGTTGACCGGATTGCTATCCTCAAGCTGTGGCCACACCCTTCCTTCTCCTTTGAATAATCACAAGAACACAAAATAATAGAGACCATTCTGGGGTATATATTTCCCACAATTCCAAAACACATCCAATGTCCTCTTGCTTTTTTCCTTAAAAGGGGGTACAGCATAATACCTCATATGTCTAAGTCATCCCATATTGCTGCCAGACACTTAAAAATTATATAATTCAAATAGTGTAACAAATAATCCATTATGCTTTAACGCAGGAAAGGACTGAAGACTGTGAATGTTGCTTGGGGAAAAAAAAAGAAAGAAACTGATTGGTTTTTATCCCCCAAATAGAAAACACAAGGTATTGAATTACTTCGGGCTCTCTGGTTGGTAGCAATCTAATGCAAATATGATATTGCTTTTAGCCTTCAGTGCCACTTGACCATTAGCTAGACTAATCAAACAGTGTGATCCAGCTTTGCTTAGGAGGCAGAGAATAAAGAGAAGGTATGAGGAGGTATGAAATTGAATTATCCCTTGGACAAGACAAATAATGAAAGTCTGTATTCCTTTGAGAGTTTTTTAGCACCAAGCCACAAAGATGTAGTGAGAACGAGCCTGCCTCATGTACTGTCTTTATTAATTTTCTTGCCAATAAATATTGGCACCCAGAAAGCTAATTTAAAGAGTTTTCTAGTTCTAAAAACCATATAGAATATTAAAAGGAATTCTGAAACCTTTCTGAATTTTGGTATGTGTAAATATTGTTTTTTTTTTTTTTCTTTAGCACACCTCTACCCTAATATAACTCCGTCCTTGGGAGCCAAAAAATCTTACCGCGTTATAGGTGAAAACGCATTATATCGAACTTGCTTTGATCCACCGGAGCACGCAGCCCCGCACCCAACCCCCCCCCCCCCGCCACCCGGAGTGCTGCTTTACCGCGTTATATCCGAATTCGTGTTATATTGGGTTACTTTATATCGGGGTAGAGGTGTATTTAATTATGATAGATCCTTTGCAAGGATTCCTCCTTTATTGTCATTTTTACATTCTTCTGCAGCTGGGACCCCCACAAATTTCTGTATCTGTCTGTGTTCTTCCACTGTTGAGTGTTGTATATTGAAAGGTCACCCACTTGGATTTCAATAACAAGAAAGGTTTCAGAGTAACAGCCATGTTAGTCTGTATTTGCAAAAAGAAAAGGAGTACTTGTGGCACCTTAGAGACGAACCAATTTATTTGAGCATAAGCTTTCGTCAGTTACAGCTCACTTCATCGGATGCATACTGTGGAACATACAGATGATGTTTTTATACACACAAACCATGAAAAATGGGTGTTTATCACTACAAAAGGTTTTCTCTCCCCCCACCACACTCTCCTGCTGGTAAAAAGTGATCACTCTCCTTACAATGTGTATGATAATCAAGGTGGGCCATTTCCAGCACAAATCCAGGTTTTCTCCGCACCCTCCCCAACAAACCCACTCTCCTGTTGGTAATAACTTATCTAAAGTGATCACTCTCCTTACAATGTGTATGATTATCAAGGTGGGCCATTTCCAGCACAAATCCAGGGTTTAACAAGAATGTCTGAGGAACGGGGGGAGGGGGGGTAGGAAAAAACAAGGGGAAATAGGTTACCTTGCATAATGACTTAGCCACTCCCAGTCTCTATTCAAGCCTAAGTTAATTGTATCCAATTTGCAAATGAATTCCAATTCAGCAGTCTCTCGCTGGAGTCTGGTTTTGAAGTTTTTCTGTTGTAATATGGCAACTTTCATGTCTGTAATCGCGTGACCAGAGAGATTGAAGTGTTCTCCGACTGGTTTATGAATGTTATAATTCTTGACATCTGATTTGTGTCCATTTATTCTTTTATGTAGAGACTGTCCAGTTTGACCAATGTACATGGCAGAGGGGCATTGCTGGCACATGATGGCATATATCACATTGGTGGATGTGCAGGTGAACGAGCCTCTGATAGTGTGGCTGATGTTATTAGGCCTTGTGATGGTGTCCCCTGAATAGATTTGTGCGCACAGTTGGCAACGGGCTTTGTTGCAAGGATAGGTTCCTGGGTTAGTGGTTCTGTTGTGTGGTATGTGGTTGCTGGTGAATATTCGCTTCAGGTTAGGGGGCTGTCTGTAGGCAAGGACTGGCCTGTCTCCCAAGATTTGTGAGAGTGTTGGGTCATCCTTCAGGATAGGTTGTAGATCCTTGATAATGCGTTGGAGGGGTATTAGTTGGGGCTGAAGGTGATGGCTAGTGGCGTTCTGTTATTTTCTTTGTTAGGCCTGTCCTGTAGTAGGTGAGTTCTGGGAACTCTTCTGGCTCTATCAATCTGTTTCTTCACTTCCGCAGGTGTGTATTGTAGTTGTAAGAATGCTTGATAGAGATCTTGTAGGTGTTTGTCTCTGTCTGAGGAGTTGGAGCAAATGCGGTTGTATCGCAGAGCTTGGCTGTAGACAATGGATCGTGCGGTGTGGTCAGGGTGAAAGCTGGAGGCATGTAGGTAGGAATAGCGGTCAGTAGGTTTCCGGTATAGGGTGGTGTTTATGTGACCATCGTTTATTAGCACTGTAGTGTCCAGGAAGTGGATCTCTTGTGTGGACTGGACCAGGCTGAGGTTGATGGTGGGATGGAAATTGTTGAAATCATGGTGGAATTCCTCAAGGGATTCTTTTCCATGGGTCCAGATGATGAAGATGTCATCAATATAGCGCAAGTAGAGTAGGGGCGTTAGGGGACGGGAGTTGAGGAAGCGTTGTTCTAAGTCAGCCATAAAAATGTTGGCATACTGTGGGGCCATGCGGGTACCCATAGCAGTGCCGCTGATTTAAAGGTATACATTGTCCCCAAATGTAAAATAGTTATAGGTAAGGACAAAGTCACAAAGTTCAGCCACCAGGTTAGCCGTGACATTATCGGGGATAGTGTTCTTACACTACAGACAGCCCCCTAACCTGAAGCGAATATTCACCAGCAACCACATACCACACAACAGAACCACTAACCCAGGAACCTATCCTTGCAACAAAGCCCGTTGCCAACTGTGCCCACAAATCTATTCAGGGGACACCATCACAGGGCCTAATAACATCAGCCACACTATCAGAGGCTCATTCACCTGCACATCCACCAATGTGATATATGCCATCATGTGCCAGCAATGCCCCTCTGCCATGTACATTGGTCAAACTGGACAGTCTCTACGTAAAAGAATAAATGGACACAAATCAGATGTCAAGAATTATAACATTCATAAACCAGTCGGAGAACACTTCAATCTCTCTGGTCACGCGATTACAGACATGAAAGTTGCCATATTACAACAGAAAAACTTCAAAACTAGACTCCAGCGAGAGACTGCTGAATTGGAATTCATTTGCAAATTGGATACAATTAACTTAGGCTTGAATAGAGACTGGGAGTGGCTAAGTCATTATGCAAGGTAACCTATTTCCCCTTGTTTTTTCCTCCCCTCCCCTCCCCCCGTTCCTCAGACGTTCTTGTTAAACCCTGGATTTGTGCTGGAAATGGCCCACCTTGATTATCATACACATTGTAAGGAGAGTGATCACTTTTTACCAGCAGGAGAGTGGGGTTGGGGGAGAGAAAACCTTTTGTAGTGATAAACACCCATTTTTTCATGGTTTGTGTGTATAAAAACATCTTCTATATTTTCCACAGTATGCATCCGATGAAGTGAGTTGTAGCTCACGAAAGCTTATGCTCAAATAAATGGGTTCGTCTCTAAGGTGCCACAAGTACTCCTTTTCTAATAACAAGAAAGCTTAACATTTATCAAACAAAGAAAAAAATTAGTGTAAATTAATAACAAAGAATAGATTTCGCAGGAGTGATACTTAGCAAAATCAGCTCACTTCATAAGCAGTAACTTCTCAAGCTGCTATTCTTCACAGCTCTATTTACAATCTACTAAGGTGCCAATTCAGCAGACCCCTAAGTACGTGCTAAGCTTAAACCACATACTTTGCTCTAAATTTGTACTTACATGTTTTGTGGAATGTGGATGGACTTGAATCAAATGTATCATAGGACTGATTGAAAAATTATGACAATTTTTATGAAAAATTCATTCCTTTTTATGAAATTGAAATTTTTGATACAATTTTTCATTGTGATTTGGAAATTTGAAAAAAAAATTAAACCAGCTCTATAGCAAACCAAGGAATGAGATGAACTATCTGTGAAACTTTTTGCAAAGTTTAATCTTTTTTTCCCCTTGAAATTCAAAAGTTTGGTGAAAAATCTTCATTACTTGGCATTTGGAAAATTTTGACCAGCTATAGCTTAAATTTAAAATACTGTATTCTGAAACATTTTGCTAAACTGGGGCTTCTGGGCCCAATTTTGCAATGTAATGAGCACCATCTACAAAATACTGAGGACTTTCAGCTCCCAAGCATCAAAGCACTTTACAATCAGTAATGAATTAAGCCTTACAGCATTTCCCTGAGGTAAATATTATTCTGTATCTGTAAACTGATCCATTAAGTCAGATAAGATAAGTAATTTATCTGACCTCAGAGAACCAGTGTGTGGCAGAGCAAGGGAAATAACCCATTGAAGTTCTGTGTTTAACTATTAGAGCATGTTTCCTTATGGTAATTTTTTTGGCTTCTATTTATCCTAGGTGCTGAGCAATGTTTTCTTTGACATTTAGCCATTATACTCCATATAAGCTTCTGTTGATCATACCTAGATACTTCAAAAGGGACAGAAATAGTCTCGAATAACATGATTGTGAGGTACACTGATACGAATGATACAGGGTGAAATTCAAAAATTAAGATGGGTGAATACACACACACACACACACACACACATACTAAAACAATACTTTTTTTTTAACCTTTGATGGAAAATTATTTTATAAAGAGAAGACACATTTCTCCTTTAATCCTGTGACAGCATGCCCCAATAGCAACCAAAAACAAAATTTTGTGTAATGGTTTCCTTCCAACACTGGTAAAAATTAGGAATAGTTCACTGAAGTCAGAAGACTTACAGCAATGAAAAACTTGCATGAGAGGAGAGATAAGCCCAGAGTAAATAGGCTCTGGTTTACCAGGAAAACAATTACTTTCATTTAAATCCTATAATAAGCAAGTGGCTAACTGAATCAAAAATGGCAATATAAGAGTACCAATATTATTTAGAGCCTTCACATGTCATTCTGTCTCTCTGTGTCATTCTCTCATACATTTTATAAACTCTTTAAATTGAAATGTGGTCCTGATCTCATGCTTCAGCTGTGCTTATTTTTATCTTATTATTTAATCCTCAAACCTTCTTCAGTAGATTCCTAGACCTGCACTATGTGTAGTCATTCACACCTGTGCAAACTAAGCACAAAGTAGAATAAAACATTATCAGATCAGAATGGATATGTTTTACTCCCACTTCGCATGAATGTAAATCACTATGTAAGGTACAAGGCAATTGGGTTCCTTAACTCTAATTCTTTATTGAAAGGTTCAGATGGAGCTCTGACACCTCCACCCTCATTTTTGAGACAAAGGAATTGAAGCAAAGGTGTCTCTACTCTCCAGTATCTGCCAATGCTAGATCATTCTCTTGTGGCTGTGAGATAAGCATAATTTAGAGAAGCCCTGAGGCTGATCTAAATTATTCTATTCTTTGGACAAGCATATTTTTAAAATACTCTTCTTCGATCTGACATGATTTGCCAATAATGACAGCTACCTCACATTTAAAGTGATGTTACCGAGACGTAACATCATCTCCTCAGTATTCTAAAGCCATCAGGGTAGGAGCTATCCCATTCAAGAGCCAGTCAAATCCCTGGGACCATCTATAATGCTGCTGGCAACTTCCTGAGGACATATTCCCTGGTAGTAAATGGCTTTATAGGAAAGAATGGAGATAAGTATTATGCAATAGCCATTTGCATCTCAAAGGGTGTAGAGTAAGTAGGGAAGGAAGTTGATATAATGAGCTTTACTACTAAACCGAGAAAGTATTTCCTTTGTCTTTTTGTGCAAAGGGCAAAATTAATTTTGTAAGGTGCCTTGTAGGGGGAAAAAAATAGAAATCCTCACAAGTCATGTTGATAAAGATAGGCTGGGCATAAATCAAGAATAATCTTTTAAAAATGTACACAAACTCTTTCCATTTGCAATCACATCAGAGCTGCTTTATCTATGAGGCCATAAACTGTACTGTATTGTGTGTCGCCAATAATGATTGTTCAGTCCTCTAACTGCTGCTGGCTGCTCATCAAACAGTGAAAGTTGTGCTGATGCTAATGTATCTCTCACAGCTCGCATGCACATTTAGTCAGCTCTCTTTCATTTTGCTACAGATTGACTAAAGACACCCTACACAATTTCCCATAAAAATGTTAAATTGATTGATCAAAGCCCAGCAATGTCTTTCACCACATCTCCAACTAATTCCATTTGATGAGCAATGCAATGAATCAACCTTAAGTTATTTTCAGGACTGTGCAAAGCCTTTTCTTGTATCCACTACCATTACCAACTTATTGATTTCTCCTCTGTTGTACATCAAACATATTTTTCTGACATCTTGCTAGATGTTAGAAACTAAGGAACAAGAGCAATTACATCCTCTACTATGCCTCTCTTCTGTCCATTCAGGACCTTCAGGAAGACAACATAGTTTTAAAACATTCTACTTATGAATTTTAGCATCTTTCAAAAATCAAAGACGCGCTAAGTGACCTAATGACATGAAGCAGAATAGCAATCAGGACACAATACCAAACTGACTTTCATTGAAGGCAATGGTCAGGCTCTTTATCCCTCATTCTCATTTACACTCAGATCTCTTTCTCTAGCAGTGGAAAGAGCCCTTAAAGTGGGCAGAAATTATATTGAGACTCACTTTATGACCAATTTACACTTCCAGAGCAGCCATGTTAAGCAGAATTAGTGTAAATGAAAATGACTTCACCATATATAAAGTGTATGGCCCTTTTTCTGGCTTGTTGGAGAAGGCATGTTGCCTATTTCAGGGAGATAGAGCCAGAGAGTTACCTGCTATGTGGCAGGCAGCTCCATATCAAGTCAGTGTGGTGACACTGCCCCCTCCCCAGGTGACTGGAAGAATGGGGGGAGATTTTATGCCCATGTCTGTGCAGTTAAAGCCCTGTTTTTCACCAGGACCAGGCTGAGTAGTAGCAGCAGGAGCAGCAGCTCTGGACTGGGAAAGGATTTAAAGGAGGTATACTTTAAAGGAGCAGAAACAGGGTTAGGGGTTGAGGATCCTATGACTGGTACAGCAAGAAGGCAACTGCTCACCTTCTTTATAGTCATTCCCCCTTAAACCTCATTTGAAGAGGGCAAGGGGGGCAAGGTCTCAGCAGGGGAAGTGCTGCCAGTATCCCCTGAGGCTATGCAAATTTATATTGAATTATCTTCACTGTACAGTTTCATCTGCAAGATACTCCCAGACTTGTGGGAATAAAACTGTGACCTAATTAAACCGCATCCAGTGTCTCCTGTCCTTCTTCTGTCATAGTGGGCTCTTTATTGTCAAGCTGTTTCCAAGGGGAGCAGATTTGATTATGTCTAAATTGTTTTGCCATGTTCCCAACAAACCAAAACCCTGACCGACAAAAATAAAAGGCAGATGCATGCAAGTGTTCCTAGTACGAAAAGAACTACAACATTTTTTTCTCTTTTGTCCCCTTTCTTTGCTTTGTTGAGTTAGGGTTTAGAAAAAAGAAAATGTGTGTTATAGTCTACTTATCAACAGTGATAATGGATCTGACAAGAATCAAGTAAGTAGCTAGAGATGTGGAGCCATTGTCTAATTCAGTAAACTGCAATTTTATTATGAGCCTAGTTTCAGACCCAAGTTGTGCCTGCAGAAAGTGTTCAGCAAAACTTTCAATATGTGGAGTACCAATTTAGTGCCAATTTCTGCATGTAAACACCAGATCTTCATAGGGGCATACTATACTGTGGACTTAACAGCTGCCTGAACGTATTTGCAAGGTATAAAATAGATAGCCCCATTAGAAAACGTAGCCTTAATATTTTAAGTTTTTTTTAACACATTACTTTTTGTGCCCCTAATTGTGCAGTTGTTTAATGGTGTAATTTAGATTCTCTGCTCATTCATGTACTATCCTGATAGCCTGACACAGTCAAGCACTTAGACATCTAAATTACCTAAATTGTACTCATAAGTTATTGTGGATGTAAAACTGAACCCACAGGTATTTTATCAGCAAAACTGTGAGCAAAAAACAGAATGTTAGAAAAGCAGACTCACAAGGCCAAATTCTGCCCTTGGGTATATCTGTGTCACTCAGCATTGACTTCAGTGGAATTTGTATGCATATATTCAGTAAACTAGATGTTTAAAACACCAAGCAAGGTAAGAGTTGTCAAAACCTGGGATTCTTTTTCAAATATTTTCAAAGAAAAAATGGCAAATGGAGATATATTTTCTGTTTTATTTTACATACTTCAGGTTTAGCTAGTCTAAAATGGAGGGAAGAGAGGGGAACCTTGTCATCCATAAAATCGAATATGGTATAATTAATAGACATGTAATGTATCTTTTGTATTTGTGCATTTACCTCCACACAATGCTTGCTAACAAAAATTAGACAGCAGAGTCAGAGGCTAATGATCAAAAACAACAATAACATTGTAAAATTTTAAGCAGACAATCAACACCAAAATATTACTACATTTGTTTCAAGATTGGGTAGCATCTGAATTAACAAAAAATAAACACTTTTAAAAGGGAAAATTAAATATGATTCTTACATGTGATCAGCTTCAATTCCACTACTGTAGCTATACAATTAAGTTATTTTTAGCAACTGAACATGGAGTCCTAAAACAAGGCACACAGTTTTGAGTCTGCCTACTAAAAATTCTGTAGCACTTCCTTTTCTCCTTCTTTCTGACATTTTTACAATAGAAATGGTTGTTGGGAATCCCAAAGCTTTTATACTTTCTGTCATTGTGATGTATATGTATTTTCTTTTTTCTTTCTTTGGCGAGGAGTATTTCATTTATCCAAACTGATGAATAATGAGTCATTCTTAACTTCTGCATAAGCTGTGCCTTAGGTATTTTTTTTCATAATTAGTTATGGAAACTACAGTGCTCACTCTTTAAATAGCTCTTTCTTCTTTGTGTATATGTCCATAAGAGTGCTCCACCAGAAGATGTGTATGCACCTGTATGCTCTGGAGTACAAAATGCAAAATAGTGCTGGCACGCCCGCACCTGGGCAAAGCTGTGCTTCTTGCCTCTGTACAAGGGTATATAAGGAGGGACAGGCCTGATGTCAACAGTTCCTTCTAAATGGCCTGCAGCTCGAGACTGGGCATTTTTGTGTCCATTGTTTTCAGTGTTTTGGTGTCCATTGTATTTACTTCAACTTTAGCACAGTTGTTCATGTGGTGGTGGTGGGGGGGGTTCCCCCCTTATAATTTTGAGTTGGTGTCTAGGTACACTTAGTTATTACTAAATCCTCAGTGTTTAAACCCTGCCCGACCTGACACAGGTCTTTTCACCATAGAGATGAACATTTCAGTTACCTGAGTTGTTTGGCTGAATCCCAGATCCCTTCAAATGCAACATCTGCTCAGGATTCAAAGGTAGGTCCAAGAAAGACTGGGAGACTAGGCTTAAACTCCTCCTCAAAGAAATTTCCATAGCTCCAGAGGTTTCTGCTTCTCCCCCACACACTCCTCCAGTGTATATTGGCATTGATATCTCAGGCTGCTTCAATGTCTGCTGGAATCTCATCAGTGGCCTCAGAGACCCACCTCCAGGAAAAAGAAGCATATTTCCAGAAATAGGGAAATGAAGAAGAGGGATAGGTCACTCCATAAGACTCACTCTCGGGGGACCTTGAATCTCTCAAAGGGTGCCAGCTGGTATTGAGGTGCTAGTACCACATAAAAAGTCCCACATGGACAAGCCCTCTACTCTAAAGACACCAACTTCATTGATACTGTCTGATACCTTTCAACACAATGATGCACTCAGACCTATCCCACATGCTTTGATACTGTTGTCTTACTACAGCTCTGACGTCAGAGAAAATCCAGCAACCTCTTAGGTACCGCATTCACCATCTTCCTTCCAATTGGTATTCTCAGCTTCAATATTGACAGTGACTTTGGCCATTGGTTATTATAGCCCTCCACTGCCCTCCAGTTTCCTGTTCATAGAAGACATCATATTTCCGGACAAACCAGAGTTCCCGCTTTTGAGGAAGTCTACCAGAACCCCTCCCCAGTTCCACCATGGCATCTGCAAGCCAATTATTGATTGAGCTCCACCCTTCAGTGCCAACAATGATATCTGAGGTTCCCGCTGTTAGTTCAGGGATGATACTACAGACTCTGAGCTTTTGGTACAGGACCCCACTTCTGTATGATACCACCACACTCCTATGTGTCCATTTAATAAAGAAAGTCTCCCAGAATCAAACAGATGTCCCAGATCTTGTGACTATGAGTGTGCTTGTGGACCCCTCTCTTATTCCCTTCCCCTGTGAGCTTACTGGAACCCATGGGGCACCTTAGGAGAACATTTCTACAGGATGCTGTCCAAAAAGAAACATTAACACACAACGGTACCATATCATCCTCCCGGACCAATGGACCAGCCCCTAGTATGGCACACTTCCTTAGTACCAGATGATACACCAGAGAAGGAAGAACCACAGACCAAAGAGGTCTTGCCTTCTTCAACCAGGTGCTCTTCCTCTTCATATGAGACACCATCCTATGCCAATGACTTTAGGGCCTTCCAGGATCTCATGAAGCACCAAGCAGATTCCATATAAATTCTGCTAGAAGGGGTCCAGGAGTCCCAGTACTCTGGTGGATATTTGGAACATCATCCTCCAGGTAAAGATTTTCCTTCCAATTAATGAGGCACGGCTATCACCCACTCACACTCTGTGGCAAACACCTGCCACAGTTCTGCCCACCTGTAAGTGGAAAGAAAAACAAATATTATATTCTACCAATGCGAATGGTGCACTCTTCCCATCCCATCCCTAATTCCCGAGTGGTAGACACAGCCAATGAAAGGAACTTTCTGGCTCACTCTAGACCTTCTTCCTGGGATAAGGAGTCCAAACAACTGGACTTACTAGGCAGAGAAGGCTACTCATCATCTGCTCTGCGGTTTCAAATTGCCAACCATCAGGCCTTGATGTAGAAATATGATTTCAACAACTTTTTAAAAATTCACATATTTTATTGAACACCAGCCACAAGACCAGAAAGATCGATTTCAGTCCCTCACCTTAGAAAGCCAGTTAGTCGCTAAAACCTCCCTTCAGGCCACTCTGGATGCTGCTGAGATGGCCTGTAAATCTATGACCATGGCTGTAGTTATGAGAAGAACATCTTGGCTTCAGTCTTTCAGCCTGCCTAGAGATGTGCAAAACATCAGCAAATAATAGCTCAGAGTCCAAGACCTTCAGTGAGCACATGGAATCCTCTCTCCCTCCTCCACACTCTCCTGGGAAATGCTTCAATCTTTTGGAATGTATGTCTCTACACCAAAAAGGGATTTTTAGCAGTGATTTAAGCCATTTCAATAACATCACATCTTTCCCAAGCCCTTGGAGCTCTTCAGGAGGAGACTACACCCCAAAAGAGAGGTGCACCCCCCTTTACAACCAAGAACTTTGCACCTCCCTGTGGTGGGTTCCCCCCAGGGTGCCACCTGGAACTTGGCTATCATTGAGCCCTCTGACCCACCCGTCTAGGCTCCCTCTCACACTGTGCTGCTGTGACAAGCTGCAGACACTCTCCCAGTCTTACACTTCCACCAGAATACACACAGGTAGGGACACACTCAGCTGCAGTTACATGCAGGCTCTCTGACCAGCCACTGTATGGGAACTAACAATAGAGAGGATACAGCCAAAATAACCACCAGTTTCCCAGCCTAGGTCTCCAGAGCTGTACTGTCATGCCCTGGTCCAAACTCCAACCAGTATGAATTTATTGTCCAGTTCGCCTCCCCCTCAATGTGGAGAGGAATATGCAACAGACTTTGCCCCTTGAGCTACAATCTCCCATGCATTTCACTCCAACTCACTGGTTTAGATAAAGCAAAAACAAATTTATTAACTACAAAAGATAGACTTTAAATGATTATAAATGATAGCAAACAGATCAAAGCAGATGACCTAATATATAAACAAAAACGCAAACTAAGTCTAAGATACTAGCAAGACAGGATATGAATTAGCAAATTCTCACCCAGGCTGTAGATTCTTAAGGGAGACGTTTCAGTTGCTTTCCAGCTTGGAATCCCCAGGTCTTTCATATACAGGCTAGAAATCCCTTTATCCTGCATCCAGCACTTCGCCCAGTTCTGTCTTTGCTCCTCAGGTGTTCCAGAAGTCTTATTGTGTGTGGAGTGAAGAACAACCGATGATGTCACTCCCTCCCTTATATAGCTTTAGCATATGGTGGGAACCCTTTGTTTCAAATCTTGGTTCCCAGATCAGTTTGTGAAAAAATACTGACATCCCAAGATGGAATCCAGAGACATGTGGTCTGGTCACATGCCCTTGCAGTGTTGTAGCAGCCATCACTTACAGGCTGGCCAAAATGCCCACAGGAAGGTTAAACTATTCCACAATCCATTGTCTTTGCTGATGGGCCTCAGTGGTAGCAGATTGCCTTTGTCAGTGAGCACTGCAGTATTCCTGTATTTGGATGACTGGCTCATCAGAGGCCAGTAAGGCCAGTAAGATCTACAGCTTCAGTCAGCAACCACCAAGGAACTAGCCCTTTTATAATCCCAGGTCCTTCTCATCAGTTACAAGAAGTCTATACCAACTGGTCCAAAGAAAAGACTTTACAGGAGCAACTCTAGATTTGCAGCAGTCAGAACCTACCTACTGAAACTCAGGTTTTCCACACTATCCAGTCTAACTTTGATGGTACAGAGCAGTCCACAAAGAACTATAAGGATCTGTTTACAAAAGTTGGTCCACATGTTGACCTACACATTTGTTACACCACATGCAAGAGTGCATCTCAGGTGTTTTTAAATATGCCTAAGATCAGTGTATACTCCAGATACAGACTCTCCAGATGTGCCATGGTACCTCAGAAGAGCCTCCCTTACATAGTGGAAGGACCCTCAAAAGGTTTGCTTGGGAACCCCCTTCTTTCAACCTCCACCAACAAAGATTCTGACAAAAGACATTTCTCTGTTGGGATGGTAGCTCACCTACAAGTGAATACTGCCCAGGACAAGTTGTCTGCACAGCTAGGTCACACTTCATATCATCATTCTGTATGACATGATTGCCAACACTTTCTACACACTATACAGGGCCATTCCATCAGTGCAATGCAGGACAACAGGACGGAGTAATGGTCTCAAGTTGCAATGGGGGAGGTTTAGATTGGATATTAGGAAAAACTTTTTCACTAAGAGGGTGGTGAAACACTGGAATGCGTTACCTAGGGAGGTGGTAGAATCTCCTTCCTTAGAGGTTTTTAAGGTCAGGCTTGACAAAGCCCTGGCTGGGATGATTTAACTGGGAATTGGTCCTGCTTCGAGCAGGGGGTTGGACTAGATGACCTTCTGGGGTCCCTTCCAACCCTGATATTCTATGATTCTATGATTCTATGGTAATGCATTACATGAATCGACTGGGCAGAGAAAGATCCTAGTCCTTATGCTTGGAGTCACCAAGGAACTGGTGTATCTCACATCAGATAGAAATCTCAGTCTATCTGCCAGGCCTCCAGAACACAATCACCGACTCCTTGAGCAGACACCTCTGGGAGGAGCATGAATGAAAACTCAATGACAGTCTTCTACAGCATCTGCCAGACTTGGGGTATCCCAGGGGAGTAGACCTTTTTGCCGCTCTGTACAATGCAAAATGTCACCTTTTCTGCTCCAAGGAGAGTCATGCCCACAAAGCACCGTGACATGTCTTGATGACACCATGCCCACATACTCTTCTGACTGCCTACTCACCTCAACCTCTAATGCTCAAAATCATACTCCTACACTGGAGCACCCATAGGGACAAAACACCTGTAAGACAAGTAACTTTTCCTTCTTTCACAATATAGGTAATCTTTTACTGAGTAGTGGAGGCCAAGACCAAAAAAGGGTGAAATCCAACGTTCATTAAGACAACAGTCACAGAGCTCCAGAAAACGTCATGCAGCAGCAACCTCTGATCCCAGTATGATACACGCACTTCCTGCTTCCTGTTAGTTTTACTACACTCAAAGACTTCAACTCCCATCATGCAATACTGGATCTAGCAACACCATTCCTTTATAGGTCTTTGCTACTAATTCCTTACTTGTATTGTAGTATTTTAGTTTATATATAGTGACAGAGACTGATTCATTACTTGTGTTGAGTAGTATCTGATTCTGTGAGTAATCCCATTAATCAAAGAGTGCGTAGCCCAGTTTCCATGGTGAAATATGAGGAAAAATGCAAGGATCAGAGTGTGCAGAATTTAGGGATGACTCATTATTCATTAGTTTGAAAAAATGCAACACAGAGAACAAGAGTGTGTGAGAGAGAGAGGCATATAGACATTGAAATCCATGTGACTATTAGCAGATTACCGTACTACTCAAAATTAGTAAGGGTGGCTGAATTTTAACACGTTGTTAATAATAACTACATCATGGGCCTGACACAAAGCCCACTGAAGTTAATGGGAATCTTTCCATTGTCTTCGATGGGATTTGGATCAGGCCCCATAAAAGCAAAATATCATAGTGCTTCCAACATATCAGAAATATGTCAAATTCTCATAAATGGAAATATATTCAATACAATTAGGATAACTTTGAATCAAAGCTTGCAGCTAGTTCATGGACCTTGGAGAATTGGTAAAGAGAGGAAACAAAGGAATTGAGAAACAAGGATAAGTAAAAGCAGTTCTGCAAATGCCAGAAGATCTTGATAACCAGTATTACTGATACAAAATTAAATTGGGAGTAACGGAAGAACTGCATTGTATCACTCTGGGGGCTCAGGAAAGGGTACTTAACCATCCACTAGCTAACAGAATATCTACAGGGATAGAGCATATAGTTCTTGATTACTTGTTGTGCTATAGCTGGCAGAGTCTCCAAAAATATTGCCTCCAACAGTGTTTATTCTAACAACTCGTTGTGTTCCTTCATGGCTTAGTCCAGCCATAATTGCCATTTATACTTCCTAAATAATGGAGAAAAAACAAATCAGTTGGTAATTCTTCCACTAGTTGGACAATAAATTAATTTTGTTCCAGCAAAAGTTTGTGTTGGAAGCTGTATCAGAAGCAATAGTAACAGAAACATAGTCTGAATGAAAAGAAGAGCCAAAGTAAGTGCAATGAGAGGAAAAATATTTCTTTCTGTTCTTTGTGGTTTGCCTCCATAGGGTACCTCTTCCTGCCCACCCTAATTAAAGAAACTGGCATGTGAAATGTTATGCAGATGGATCAACAGCAGGGACTGTGCTGCTTCTCTTCACTAGCCTGATAGTTGTAGCAGTTAACACCAGCAGTAAATATGTAATGTTCTCTACCCTCCGTTGGCCTTACTAAGCCTTCAGGGGACTGGCTGCTTGTCCCTACACAGTTTGTACTCACTTTCACCTCTACCTGCTCCTGCTGTCTCTGTATAGCTAATCTACTTCTTGTCAGCTATTTCTTACACAGCTTCCTCTTTTTGTGCCGTCTGGCCCCAACATTCTGCCCCCACCAAATTTCAATGACTGTGATGTCTTTCTAACAGCATGCCAACAGGTTTATTAAAGCCTAATAAATTACAGCCTTTTCCTCCCTTATGAAATACAAGAAGAGAGTTTACTGGGAAAACTAATCATTAAAAATGTCTATAATTAATATATGTTCACACTCCATCAGTGGCACAGATATCCCTTTGAATATTTGATTCTGAATATGGAAACTGGTTGGATTTCTTTAGGGAAATGTATGTGTCTTCTAGTCCAGTGATTCTCAACCATGAGAGTCCGCAGACTATGTCTAAGAGGTCCACGAAAAGCTGTCATTACCATAGAACACTGGTTCTCAGCCTGTGGTCTGTGGACTCCTGGGGATCCATAGACTACATCTAAGATTTCCAAAGGGGTCCGCGGATACATTTGAAATTTTTAAGGGTCCGCAAATGAAAAATGATTCAGAACCACTGCTCTAGCCCTATTAATAGTTAGTAAGTAATCCTGTTCCTTAACCAATATGGAAGCAATCATGGAAATTAAAGCTGAAAAGCCCTACTGTATCACTATTAAGCCTATTGAGCCATATGACATCACCCTTTCTGTCCTTTTTCTAACTGAATTTCACTGGGAACTGATGTGCTCAGCATGTTTGGTAGACCTGGTCAAAAATCTCTGGACAGATTTTTTTTCACCAGAAAAATGCCAGGTCATTGAAACATAGTTGGGAAGGTTTCTCTTCTCCAGGGTGGCCCATGGCATTCACCTGAGATATGAGAGACCCAGGTTCACATCCCTGCTCTGAATCACATTCTCTCTCTCTCTCTTTTGTTGGAACTAGTCCACTTTGTATAAATAACTAAATATTCTTTGGGCCAGAAAGAAAGGAATGGACCCCATAGCCTGGCAGTTAGAGCCTTCCTGTGGGACAGAAAAGACCTTAGTTCACATTTGGCATAACAGGGAATTGAAGCATGGCTAGTCTCAATGTGGTGCTTTGTTTCTTGTTGGGATTTTTTGACAAAAAATTTGGAGAGGTCTCATTTTCATTCCAATGCAAAATCAAAACAAATTCTGAAACCTCAAAAAATTTAGTGAAATGGATTTCTTGTTTTCTGGCAAACCCTAATGTTTGGAATCTTGCAAGATCAGACCTCTGACTGAGAGATTCTTGGCACTAGGGCTTAACTTTTCAAAGCACGTTTTGAAAGCACAACAGACAATGAAAGAAATAATATATTATTTGTTATCAAAATAAAGATATTTTGAATACATGTAACATCCACCATTTTCCTTTCTGTTGCAGGAAGAAAAAAAAAGGAACATCTCAGAAGAGCCCAATACTTCATGCAAAATTAAAGCAAGAGAGAAATTGTTCATATTTGTCTTGAACTTCTGAATTTTTCTCCTCTGAGGTTTCTTCATCCAGTGAGATCCTTCACACTGACTTTTTAGAATTAAAGGTTTTACATCTCAATTAACATGTTTGGAGAAATGTTTGCACCCTAAGATATTTAAATGTTTACACTGTTTTACCATTCACGCTGTGTATACTTGAATTCCAACACTCCTGCAACCTATTCTATCCTTTTTTAATACCTTATTCAGAGGAAGATTATGAACATGTTCTATTTTATCTTTAGAGGTTCTTATAGCTCCCTCATCACCAGAGTGATGGTTTGGGAACCTTCCAGTCATGTCTTAGTGATGTGACTAACATCTATTAGGTTTGATTCATTTTTTCTCATGCTCTCCCCAGTCAGAGAATTGAGTGTGCAAGTATAGTATTTTGGTTTAGTAGGTATTGTTTTTGTATTTTGTTATTCTAATGTACATGCTGTTATGTGTTTATATTGGAGAAGAGAAGACAAGTGGTCTGTACACTTGGAGCAGAAGGTGATGAGGTTTGTGATGACCCTTACTTCCTGGGGGAATTTGTTCCAGAGTCTCAGACCGGCCCCTGAGGAAACTTTGTTTCCTACACAGATGATATTTACCCTTATTGTAGAAACTTCCATTGTACCAGAGGTTATCAGCCACAGTTCTCATCCCTGAGGCTTAGGTGGTCTTTTAGATATTCTGAGCTCAGGCCAATGAGCACCCTGGAAAGAAGGACTGAAACCTTGAACTTTATTTAATATTCTGTGGGAAGCTAGTGAAGAAAATAGAGGACAGATATGAAGTGATCATGGTAGCCTATGTTGCTGAGCAGATTACTTGTACTGTAGTCTGTACTAGCTGGAGTTTGCTCAGAGGTGGCTTCATGCCCAGGTGCTGTTTTTAAAACAAAGATATCCTTCTGGACTGATAGAAGATCCAATCTATTTTGTTTTTCCTCCCTCTCCAAAACATATTTTTTTTATATTGTTGACGTTGTTGTTTGAACATTTAGGGATAGATTGTGTTGCTAGGATACAACCCTTGGTAAGCAGTAGTGCATTACTATGTCACTCTAGCTGTGGAGAGAAGGAACTGAAGCTTGGGGATGTAGCTAGGGCTTACCCTGATGTAAGTAATTAACATCTAGAGGGAGGCTTCATTTCTCAGGGGATAGAATTAAACAAGTAAACAGATCATTAGGCAGAAAACAGAATGTTCCTGCTAAATAAGATAAGTAAATAGGTAGGTAGGCTAAAAGGATATAATGTTTGAACCAGCTAAGATAAGAGGGATAACTCCAGAGAACCATTTGCTAACCATGGACAAGATAAGTTATTAATGTAGAGAAAAGGTTAACAGTATGTTGAGCATGAACAAAGCATGCTGCACAGGGATTGGTTCCAGCAAAGTAACCAATCCAATCCAAAAATGTATGGTGCAATCTACAGCAAATGCAATGCAATGTGTAAAAGCATATAAAGGAAGAGGTTTCTGTGTAACTCTGGATGTGTGTTATGCCCTATATCCACCCCTAAATTTGAATCTGATCAACTCAGTGTAGTTTTGCTGTTTGCCTCTGTATGCCTAAGAAAGGAATCTGAGTGATGAAATCTGAACTTCAGCTGAGTTTTTTTGGATGCCAGAGAACTGGATGAAGTGTTCTCCCAGAACTGGAAAAGGTATTCTTGATAAGCCAAGTAGAAAAGGTCTTGGAGGGTGTGATGTTATTGACATAATCTGGGACCGTATAGATCATTGTTGCAACCAAGTTCCTGTAGTGGCACCAAATCATGTATAAAGCGGGTCAAATGAGGTGTCTAAGACAAAGTCATGGTTTGCTGATTATGATTATGCTGTCTATATGTGTGTATCATTTTTGTAGTTGAAGTTATGAATATTGGCTCTATACTGTCTGTATTTCAAATTTATACTATGCTTCTGGGTGACACCCCAGACAAGTTGGTGTCAGCTCTGCCTAGCCTGCTTGATGGCTCATTAAGAACCATCAGCTATACAACTGACCCACTGAGAGAAGGCAGACATGCCTTGTGACTCAGCAAGGTATGCAGGGACATGCCTATGGACAGAACTCTGAGGTTTTTCCATGCCATGTGATGAACAGCTTGTCTTTGGAACAAAGAAAGAAAGACCACATGGCAAGAGAATATAAAGAGCTGCTGCAGCTCCTCCATCTGGTCTTCAATCCTGCTTCATACCTCTGGAGGAACTTTGCTACAAACGGAAGCTCTACACAAAGGAATGATGACCCATCCCAGCTGTGGATGTACTCCAGAGACTTGATTTGAACCTGCAGTTTATTCCTTCACTGCTACAAGCCTGAACCAAGAACTTTGTCATTACTGTATGTAATTGATTCCATTTAACCAATTCTAGCTCTCATCTGTATCTTTTTCCTTTTATGAATAAACCTTTAGATTTTAGATTCTAAAGGATTGGCAATAGCGTGATTTGTGGGTAAGATCTGATTTATATATTGACCTGGGTCTGGGGCTTGGTCCTTTGGGATCAAGAGAACCTCTTTTCTTTTACTGGGGTATTGGTTTTCATAACCATTTGTCCCCATAACGAGTGGCACTGGTGGTGATACTGGGAAACTGGCGTGTCTAAGGGAATTGCTTGTGTGACTTGTGTTTAGCCAGTGGGGTGAGACCAAAGTCCTCTCTGTTTGGCTGGTTTGGTTTGCCTTGGTGTGGAAAGAAACCCCAGCCTTGTGCTGTAACTGCCCTGCTTTAAGCAGTTTGTCCTGAATTGGCACTCTCAGTTGGGTCCCACCAGAACCAGCATCGTTACAGAGGGAATCCCAACAGGGAAGAAATAAATTAATATATCCACCCTTGAGTCAGAAAGTAGTAATATACTGCTGTCCCATTCATCATTCTCTGCTCACCTACTTGGGGTACGGGAGGGGTCGTGGTCACACCACTGTGAAGTCATGCAGCCAGCCCTGCAGCATAGCCCTTCGTGTTACAGTCTGGTAGAGTGAAAGCCATAAAAGAGTTCTTGTTTTTGCTTTTCAGGAAGATTTTGAAGGAAGAGAATCAGTTTACTATCCATTTCCATAGAAGAAGCAGGAACTTTCAGGAATAGGAGACTTCAAGGAAGTACATGTGGATTTGCAAGTGATGGAAGGAGACAAAAGAAGCAAAAGGAGGACAAAGTGTAGGTATAGATTAAAAAGGTGATGCAGGCAGTGGAAGAATTGTGTGTTGAAGATTTGGACCACACAGAAGAGGCAGGAAAGCCATGGAGAAATGTGAGGGAAGTGATAACAATTGGAGGGGAAAAGAATGTTTTCCATGGCTGCATGTTGGCAGGATAGGGGGAGAATGAAGTGAGAGTCACTGAGACTAGAGGAGAAGTGGAGTTTGCATTAGGCAAGATGAGAGATCATTAAGGCATGAATGTTCATTTTAGCAGAGGAGATTAAGACATACTTTCTGAAGAGAGAAGGTCATACCAATAGGGTTTGCCGACAGCCAGGGTGTGGGAGATAAGATCATAAATAATTTCTTAATAATAATTCTAGGCACCCTAATCTATATCTGGGCGTCTGATTTAAGATCACCAAATAAAAGAAGGGAAGGTGAGGTCTCTTTTTTTTTTTTAGAGACAGAAAAACTTTGGGTACAATATACAATATATTAGATTTTCCCACCCAGTGCACATATAAAAGGCTAGGTAATTACACACAAGGGAAAGGTAATGTGTCTTTATTTCTGTTATATAAAAATAATTAAATGTGTTTGTGTGTTTGTTTCAAATCAAAGTGTGGTGGAAGGCTCATTATGATGTAATATAGTTGTTATTGCATTTTGGAAATTCAATTTATGAAACTCTACGACATCTCTAATTAAATATCCAAAAGCACTGCCCTAGGACCTCCAGGTCACAGGTACAGACTGGACAGGACTAGCACTAATATACCTTTCTGTGTAGTGGGCTTTGAAAAGGTTTTCACTCTCAAGTTTGCATGAATTTGACAACTGAAACATTTATGATTTAAAACGCATTCTGATATTCGGCTGAAGAACACAATATCCTGTACAACATATGCTGCTGATCCCAAGCCTTCTTTCTCATTTTCATCAATAATCTGAGACAGTCCCAAATCAAACCCCCAGATTTGAACCAGCACAAACTCTGAAGCAGTTCCAGATTGAGGTCCAAGTACTATAACTTGGATCCATCTCTATGAATAATATTTGTTATTTATATTAGTCCCTTGAGTAAATAATATTACTTTCTCTTTTTAAAAATTGCTCACTGTATTGTTATTAAGTAGCTTGTCACAATTTCACTCCCTCAAGGCAATTTTTGTGGTTGCTTTGCTCACTTTTTTAAAGTGAAGAACTTTAAATTTCTTCCTTAATACTGCTTCAGAAGATACATTATTAGAGACCCAACAATACAAACCAAGACACTGTCATATCTGTGGTACTTTGGTATCATATCTTTTTCCTTGAGTGTTTGTAAAATGGTCCCCTTTGATTGTCCCAAATGCTCTCCAGTCTCCTAAATAACATTGGGCACCAGTTTTCTTTGCAAGCTTTTAAAGCTGTTTATATTCACCACAGGTATTTCTCCCTACTTTTCTGTCTCTCCACAAGCTTCATAAATGCAGGACTGTCAGTGTTTATTTATTGTTCCATATTATTTTCCCTAGGACTTTTCACTGCAAACCACACACTTTTAACACATTCTTTTGTTTTGCTTTTTGTTTACAGTTCAGGGAAATATTTTTCTGTTATCAGTAACACATTGCAATATTTCTTACATACCGGGGTGACACTAATGAAATAAACCCCTGCTAAATCTACTAAGAACAGCTAACAGTTTAAATAGTAGTTATTTGCCAATATTTTATCTCATTCTCATTAAATAATTGTTTCTTTTGCAGTACCAAAATGTCTATTTTGTTTCCAGTTTATCCCAAACTTTGCTTTTAATAGCACATAAGTAAGTAGGCATTTACTGTATTACATTCTTTTAAATTTGAGCTGTAAATATGGAAAGGAATATTTCTTTGTTTCAGATTGTTGATCTCATCTATATTAACAGTAATTTTTTGTACATTGATTTGTGATGGACCTCTTTAATACAATGCAGCATTTTTGCTGTAAGCATTAGGAAGTTATGTATTTCTTTCTAAGAAGATCAGTTCTAGGAATTTGTGAATTGCCTGGTTCAATTTCCCCAAAAGCATACTGTGACCTTTCATTATGGTTTTTATATTTTACACATTGTCAACTGCTGGTATGGCTCAACTCCTGATATGTGTGTTAGCTGTTCCATATAAGAAAGGATAGTGCTGGGAGTAAAAAGACAGGCAATACTGTAGTGGAGAGGTCATTCAGTTAGGTGTCAGCAGACCGCGGCTCTCTTCTTACCTTTGCCACTCTTTGGGTAGGTCCCTTTAACTCTCTGTGCCTTTGTTGTCTCTCCCACCCTTTATCTATCTTGCATATTTAGACTGGAAACTGTTTCCTGGGCATAGATTGTCTCTTACTCTATATTTGTAGTGACTTTCGCAATGTGGCCCCGATCTCATCTGGAGCCACTGGGGCCTATTCCAATACTAATATATATAATAATAATGGAAAATAAATGTTCCAGTACTTTCACCTTATTCATTAGTGGTACAGTGGATTAGCAGCAATATTCTTTGAAATGCTATAAGGAAATTGTGTGCACATTTCAATTTCCATTGCTGGGAAGGGGCACAAACTGCATCTGGGAAGTCAGAGGACACATTTTAGAATGCCTTCACAGAGAATTCACATTTGTGTATGTTGTGGACCTGAGTTCAGCTGTAAGTAGGAATCTGAGTCAGTTCTCCCCTGACATTTAGGATGAACTGGGGGAAAGGAATTCAGGACCAGGCTGTGATTGCATAGACATGCCTACTTTGCCTAGGTGTGCAGCAGATGGAGCTGCTTTGCCAAAATGATCAATTTTGGCTAGTTTGGGTTACAAATCACTCTAGTATTTGAATGCAGAGGTAACAAAATGTTGTTATATTTATTGTATGAGTAAAGGGCAGTAGAACTGTGCTTAGCATGCAATTATTGAGGGGGTCACCATAAACAGACTTCACTTGCTAAGCAGGTTGTAGGGATGCAAAATCGCAGTGAAGGAAAGAGTGGGTGGAGAGAAGTGTTCCTACCTGTTGGTGGAGGCTCTGCCTAAACAGTCCTAGGCCTTGTCTCACTAAAGGGAAAAGTCAACCTAAGCTACAAAATTTGAGTTACATTAATAGCATAACTCAGATCGACGTCGCTTAGATCTACTAACTGCAGGGTCCATGCTATGCGACATTGACAGGAGATGTTCTCCCATCAACTCCCCTTACTCTTCTCAATCAGGTGGAGTACAGGAGTCGATGGGAGAGAAATTGGCGGTTGATTTAATGGGTCTTCACTAAACCTGCTAAATTGACTGTCAGTGCATTGATTGCCACAGCATCGATCCCCTAGTAAGTGTAGACAAGCCCCTAGATACCATTTGATCTACTCCTCTCCAGCATTTAGTGACAGAGCTGATTAGACTTAACTGAGAGTCCTTGTTTCCAGATGCTGATTCCTAGAGTTGCCCTCACTGGTGACTAGATCTGGAGGCTAAGCCTTAGATATTGTGCTGGGACAGTGAAAGGCAGTGCAGACATGGTATTGGCTGTGAGGTTCCCTACTATCTTCTGAAATCACTAAGGGCTGGGTTAAGTGGTGGAACTTCAGAATTTGATGTAATGGGAGCAGTGAGAGGCAGTGGCAGACCAAGGACATTGCAGTCTTCCTTGCCTTTTCCTCCATTAGATAGTTGATCAAGTCATCCCTTGTCAGTATCCTGCAGTTGTAGGTACACATTGAGAGGGCAGTCCTTTTTCTTGCCCCTAAGAATCTTAGCAGCCTCTCATCGATTGAACTCCACATCGCCACTATTGAATGGATTGAGGGACACGCAAAGAACTGGGGTCGATTTTTTCATGTTCTTTTAGCCATTTCTTCAGCCATCCACTGACTATGCTGTCAGTGGCAAGTTTACTTCCTCAGCTTAGCTAGCACCAACCTCAAGTAGAAAGACAACTGTCCCATCTCTGGGTTGGCAGTGTGACAACTTAATAGGATGGTAGGACCTACTGGAGAATACACCCCACTATCATCACTGTCAGACAAGCCAGGGTCCCTGCTGCACCATTTTGAGGCATTGAGGTAGGATTTTGCAGCATTGTTAGTTATTTTACTAACATTAATTTACCAGCATTGCTCCCTTTTGTTTTCTTCCAACCTGAGCCATACAAGGACATATCACAAGTTTCATTACAAACAACAGAGTGCAATTTTTGCCTCAGATTTTCACAAATATCCATGAAAATAAAAGGTAGTTTTCATAATTTCAACTGATGTCTGAGAAAAGGTAGCAATTATAGAGTGAAGGCAGTGAATTTCTGCATTGGACAAATGGGTGAGGATTTAGAAATTTTTGGGGGGCAATAGTTGCCACAATATGAGAATTTTGCATGTGAAAATTCACATTGAAAAAAAGGCTGTAATTTTCCACAGCTCTGTATTTTATATAGCCAGGATACACACACATTAGCTTAGTGAATGTTTGATAAGAAGAGACACGTTTCCAGTGGTTTCTAATTTTCTACAAACTGACTTGAGCAGGTAACCTTGTGGGCGCAGTGGTTAGGACCTAAATGCCAGTTGGCTTCAGAAAGCATAATTTAATGGACTAATTAGACTCTGGGTCAAGATTGACTGACTGACTGACACCACACATATTTATCAGGACTGAATACAGTGTTCAGTACTAACACTTTCCCCAATGAAATGATAACACATTAGAAAAAACAAGACCCTCTGTTTCTAATCAAGAGACAAAAGGAGAGAGGCTGATTTTTAATTATTAAGGATGATTCTGACAGTTGATCTGGCCTTCTTTTTGTCACTACAATTGCTCATAACTGAAACATGATAAATTATGTCCGAAAAAGGATAATCTTACCATGACACAGCTAACCCTTGCAGAGCCTATAGAGGAAAGGAAGTAACCACAGACCCACTGCCAGGAACTGTGCCTAATACTGCATTAGTGGAGATGTCACCAGTGGATTTATTCCCTACTCACACATACAGGAAAAGGAATTTGGGGAAGCATTTGATGCTTTGCAGTTCCTCATGCACAGGTACACTGAACCAGTGCTTTTCAGAGCCGTGATTTCGCCATTTGTGTGGGATAGTCCCCCTCACTATGGTCATGTTGACCTGTAGGGAAGAAAATCACTGATATGTGTATGCCTGGTGAGTCAGCTTTAGCAGCAGCAGCAACACAGTAAGTCAGAATAAGAAATTCCTCTGAGAAAGCCTGGAGGGCTTTGTGCTTGTGTGGCACCTGAAAGCTTGAGGATTTTGCAGAGGTTTGAGTGGCACAGAAGGCTGCCGATTATATTCAAGACGCCTCTGTGGAGTTCCCCAGTACAGAGCTGCCACTGTATTAACAGCTCCAGTGGGATTTGTGGCCTGTGCTTTTTCAGGTATGTGTTTTATTTAAGCTGCCATCCTGATGTTTGTATTGTGAGTTGGTGTTTACATAGCAGATGTTATAGTAACTGTCAGACAAACTAGCCCTTCCATGGGGAATATAGGAACGCTAACTAGACTACAAAATTGTTTGTAACTGACAGTGATCTTAAGGATTCACAGGAATGCCTCTGTTGCCGCCTTTGCTAATGACTTACAGCTGCCACTACCTCTGTTTCTCTGCCACTGCTCTCTGCAAAACATGACAAAAAGTGGACGGAAGTGAAGTAGACAGATGGAAGCAGCATCATGTTGGGAAAAGATGAAGGCGTGAGAACTGTTGGAGGAATCAGTTTTATCACCAACAAGGAATGGTCTTCAAAATCATCTCCTGCAAGTAAATCATCATGCAACGGGGTGCTGTACCTCCAACTGAACAAGAATAGCACCCTCAAGATTATCCATATCTACACTCCCACAAGCACAAGTGAAGATGATGATGTGGATGAATTCTATCAGGAGCTTGAGGAAACCCTCGCTTAAAAATGCAGGTATACAATTGCAATCGGAGACTTTAATGTCAAGATCGGGAGAGGGAAAGAAGGTGATAAGTTCATTGGAAGGTATGGCATTGGTGAACAGAATTCATGAGGAGAGCAACTGGCAACTTTGGCAGAGACAAAAGAAATGTTCATTCGTAACACCTGATTTAAGAGAAAAGGCCAAGAGAAGGTGGACTTGGATCATGCCCAATGCGAAGAACAAGAATGAGATTGACTATATTCTGATTGATAAGTGGAAAATCAGATAAATCTGATAAATGGAAAATCAGAGACAGCGGCCAAAAATATTCAATGAGGCAATCCTGAAAGCAAACATTTCCAAGGAAGACTGGAGTCACATAGATAACTGTGATGAGGACTATAAAAACTTTGCTGCTAAGCTAAGGCAATGCATGAAATTAGCTGAGAAAGAAAGACCAAAAAGAGTGAAGGGAAGGATCTTGGAGGAAATGAGGAATTTGCTAGAGAAGTGGAGGAATATGAAGAGAAATGATGGCGACAAACTCCCTCCTTTGCAAGCTGATAAGAGGAAGACTAACGGAGGACGTTGAGAAGTACCAAAATGAAAGGCTCTTAAAGATGGCTGAAAATTCCAGAATCCTCAAAAAATGTAAACCAGAATTGACGCTATACAAGTCGACAATAAAGGCACTGAAGAACAAGGACTGAAAAGCAGTAATTGACAGAAGAGGGATGGAAGTGGTCTGCAAAGATTTCTACACTGAGTTGTTCACATCTCAAATAAATGTCCCACTACCAACACTTCAACAGACCAATGAACGCATACTCCTGATCCTCATCAGCGAAGTTCAACATACAATTTACAAAATGAGGGAAGGAAAAGCTCCAGGAAAAGATGGACTGACAACTGAAATGATAAGAGCTGGAGGCCATGACCTCTGGAAAACCCTTGCTCAGAGATTTAGCAGTTACTTGGAAATGCTGAAGATACTATCCATCTGGAAGGAGTCCAACACTATTTTCTGTACAAGAAAGGTGATCGTGAAGTGATCAGACAACAGACAGCAAAGTGGAGTGCAGGACGTTGTTGAAAGTGGGTACAGTAAAATGTGATAAGTTGGGCATATAGCTAGGCTCACTGACAATCGATGAACTACAGCTGTTGCCGAGTGGTAACCACGGGAACTGAAATGACCATTTGGCCGACCTCCAAAGAGATGGGAAGATTTTATCGTGAAAAGACATGGCCTCACATGGAGAAGGAAGGCCAGGATAAGAGAAGAATGGAAGACATGTTGTGATCAGCACAGTCTATATGAGGGCTGAAGGACTGATCAATCAAGGTGATCATAGTGAAAATAAGAACCTTTGACAGCTACTGTATATAAAATTCTAAGTAGAACTGATGGTTAATTTTTTTGGAAAAATCAGTATTTTGGCTTGCAAATATTTGAGATTTCAACTGTTTGTCCTAATTCAAGATGGAGGGGAGGAAATAATGCTCTCACACAGCTCTAATTCTAAGTAACCTGACTCTGAAGACCTTTACAAATTCTAAACTGACGATTTCTTTGAACATAAAAATACTTCATACACATAAGCTTTCCTTTGTCATGATGAAAACAAAAAACAAAGAAAGTGTTTGGAAGTAGAGATTCAAATACAGCACTGTTTTTTTTAATGTTGTTGATTAGTACTCTTGCTAAATAAAACCTAATATTAAACATTAAAGGCCAAATTCAACTTGTTAATCCAGTATAATCTGGAGGACCTCCACTGATGCCACTAGTCTAACTGAGTAGAGTCTTTTTCATACATCCCATAAGTAAGGATGAGTATTTTAATTCCTTATGCCATCATTTTTACATCAGTATCTAGGGAGTAAATGTGCATAATATTCATTTATGCATAAAGAAATAAAAATAAACTCTGAAATTTACCAAGGGGAAAATAATTGCCTACTTCATGGTACAGTATTCATTTCTTCTGAAGAGATAAAAATGAATAATTTATTTGTCTATTAATATGCATCCAATATATTGTTTTTACACAGACAAGGGCCAAGTAGTAACCGAGTGCTCATCTTTTGGATGAGGAATATATATTTTTGCCACATTATGAAAATAAGATGTCCCGTTTGTGGATTACTAGGGACATCAAGCATAGTGTTTACTTTGTTTCAATATTATACTCAAATGCAACCTTCTTGAAGAATATTTAAAGGGGACTTAGTTGTTACAATTTAGGAAAATTAATTGCTGTAATTAAAAACAAAACAAGGGTTTTACCAATATCTAGTTATTCTCTTCAGGCCCAGATTTAGAGCTAAAACAAATGTAGAGTTCATGTTATCCACACAAATGATCATAGAGGCATGGAGTTATCAATTTTGGAGCAGACTGTATACACACACTGATGAGGGGTTATTCACACCAATAGTCTAACTGTAAATAGTGTGAATAAAGGGTTCACGATCTGGCTTGTGACTCACTAAGGGTCCAATTCTGTCACCCTTATTGTGCAAGCAGTTTCACTGACATCAGTGGAATTCCTCACTGAGTGAGCTACTTGAGAACATACCAGTGGCAGAATCTGGTCATAACATTGGCTGGCATCAACACAAAACAGCAGACACAGTGATCCACACTCAATTTGGCAGCCCATTACTCTTTAAGAAGTCCCATTGAAGTAACTGGGGCTACTCCTGGAATCAAGTATTCTATCATCTTTATGAAGGTGGCAGAACCTTGACCAGAGTGAGTAATTACCCCCCTTTAGTTAAAGTAGTGCATTTTGAACTTTGTGTTCCCCAAAAAGGGCAGATTTAATAGCAACAGTTTACTACATATTATAGGCACCAGACCTCTGAAAGCCTACAGGCCAAGTATAGATATGGTCCCAGTTCCAGACTGAACAAGGGAATTCAGGGAGGTATAGTTCCCAGAAGGACCCTGGGAACTGTAGGCTGCAGCAAGCTATACCAAGGATTATGAAGAAAAACCATCACTGAAAACAGAGAGGTGCCAAGAAGAGACTTGGTTTGTTCTGGAGAAAGTGAGCCATAGAATGGCTTTCCTGGTTAGAAAGGACTAGCAGGAGGTTGTAGCCTGTAAAGGACCATAGAAAAAGAGGCTTGGAAAGGAAGGAACTCTGTGGAGAAGTAAGTCAGTGGAAGAAAAGCCTGCTCTTGAACCATGAGATGAAGGGGGTAGAGCACAAGAGAGGGGCTATTTGGCTGGGATGAGAGAAGTAGCGTGGGCTTGGTGTATGCACCTGTTTTTGTTTATGGGTCTAAGCTGTAACTTCTAGAGATGGTGGGAACAAGTCTTACCCTGTGCTCTTCTGCATCAATGGGAAAGATGCATGAGACGAGGCCTCTGGTTTAAGGAGGGAACAGAGCTGTTTGTGGGGGGTATTTTGGACTTGTTACCTGGAAGGAGTGGGCTTTTAAGTTTGGGGGATTGTTAAATTACCAAACGCTAAGGTGGGGAATCTGAAGTGTATATTGGAATTTCCTGATCATGGAAAGGTTAGAGATCTGTGACACTGCATAACATTTATTTCAAGAAGGATGATAGCTTAAAAATCTTCAAAGTGAACATTGTCCACTCCAATACATTCCAAATGCAATGGTAACATGACATGCTTTGTAATAGTGTTACATATCAAGCAAAAAGTGCACACAAGTTTACATGAAATGAAACCTCAATGTAGGATGGCACTAGATATGAATGCCAAGATAATACATGCCCCTTTAAAAAAGAAAATCATATCCAGTGAATCTGTGTATGCTTAGGAGAATATAGAGCTATGACAAGATGCCATAAAAAGTAGATGCTGCATTCTCTTTGGTAAAAGGACAGCCTGACATACATTCTTATATATATATACACATCCACACATATATATTCTATTCTGATTTAGTTGGGGTCCTACTTTGAGCAGGGGGTTGGACTAGATGACCTCCTGAGGCCTCTTCCAACCCTCATGTTCTATGATTCAGCAAAACATCGTTAGCACAGATAGGACCTTTGTCCTTAATAGATTCCCTTGGATGGATACAGGCCTAACAACCAGAGGGCAGTTATCACTTATGATAAAATTCCTGAGTGATGTAGGTAAAGTTGATATAAATTTAATCAGTCATGTATTTTATTGGAGAAAATGGCTCTAAACTCTCCTAATTAACACTTAAGATCAGGAACTGACTTCAAGGACGTAAATAAAGAACTGATAAACAGGTGGTCTTTTCCTCTTTAGTGTCACAAAAAAAAAAAGAATTAGGGACAAAGGAAAGATAAGAAATGAAGAAAAATAATCAGGATGAAGATTCAAGGACTGAAATGTCATTAATGTAAAGGAAAATAAAATGTAGACCTTTTCCAGGATTAATATGATACCATAATTCTCAGAAAATCATAAAATCATGTTTCTTCTAAATCTAGTTTATTTTCGTCACAGTTTCTTTAATATCATGGAACACACAACATTTATACAGTTCATTTTGTATCATATAAAACACTGGTGAAACTTGATATGCTTGTTCTTATGTGTGATCGCTCATCACTTCTGAAATTATAGGCATTTAAGGTTAAAAGTAATGGTTTGTTAATTTAATGCTTTGAAAAACAAATAATTTATTCTAAACTATTCTAAGGAAGGTGATTAAACACATGCATAACATTTACTGAGCGGCACTATTAAGTATCCCAAAGTCTAATTTTTGACATAACAGTTAAAGGTGTTTCACTAAGTGCAGAGGGGATATATGACCTCTAGTTCAGGGGGTTCATGAAGAAATCTCTGAAGATAGAGAAAAATTGTTAAACTCTTCTCCTATAATTAAAAATGAAGGTAAATGTAGCTGGTTACTATACTGCTAAGTAGCTATATCACTAAAAATTGTTCTATTAATTTATTCAATTTTCAATTATTTTGAGGATGGAGACATCGTCAAATTACAGTTAAAGAAAACTTTCCTGAAATTCTGGATTGTTTCTCTCTCTTTTCATGCTAAATAAATCCCTTGTCTGAAAAGTACACACTTCACTAAGATTGTACACAATTCACTTTAGCATGCAGCACCCTGATTTCCTATTCTATATTCCTGCAATCCCTAATTCTCTATTCATGTTCTCAAGCTTAAAGACAGTTTTCAGGTGGTTTGAATAATGTTAATAGCATTATCCTCTTACTCTAGTTATTCTAATATTTGAACGGTGGCAGGGCTCTTCCACACCTACTGCCATGTTTAGGAGATAGCGAACATCTTTTCTTATATTTTGCATTACACTTTCTGTTTTCAGCATAAAGTGTTCTCTGTTCTGCATATTTTATTTTCTTGTTCATACTATAAGACTTACTATTCCTGGGGGAGCAATGCCTTTGAGATCATCATTTTTGACAGAAGTATTTGAGGGTTTGTGATCTCCTTCTATATTCTTGCTATTGAAGTGCTGGCTGTCTCTCCAGCATAGTTAGTGGACCAGATATCCTGTTTTTTTTCTGACTCACTAGAGATATGAGAGTACTCTGTGTCTTCCAGGTCTCTAATGTTCTATTTGCATAGAAATCTTTGATGGATTTTCTTTTTAGTGAGACATTGATAAAAACCTTCCCCCTTCCATCTTTGTTGTTTGAGATTTACATCTAAGCACCTTTAACTGATGGTTGAAATTCAGCCCTACAGGAAGGTTGGTCTTTTGGCTAAGACATTCATCGGGGCTGAAGAAGGTTTGGGTTCAACTCCTGTTTCTGCTACAGCATTCATTTGTAACCTTAGGCAAGTCACTTCTCTCACATTTATCCCACAAGACATGTTTGCTACTTAAGTGGTGTATTGGCTTTGGGCTGTAGTGATATACAACTATATAACTCCATTATAAAAATCAATGTAAATTTAGATCAGAATCTGACCATCTATGGGCTCATTGGATGTGCACTGTAGACAATGAAAATCCTGTTGCTGATTTCAATAAACTTTGATTAAGCCTTTGATGAGAGTCCCTGGCCAAGTGTAACTGGGGTGCTGAAGAGTAAGATAGATTAATTGTCATTAGTAGAACTATAAGGGAAAAGTCATATAAAACCTACTCACTTTTGGCCAAAACCTGTTCCCACTTATATCAATGGGAGTTTTATGATAGACTTTGAGACTAGAACTTCAGCAGTTTCACCTCATCTTAGTCACTCTTATCTATCATTATTCTTTCTTTAACTAACCATCCATTTCAAAGTAAAAATAAAGTACTCATTGATTGAAATCTTATCATTTGGAAAAAATATAACTGGTATAATACAAGTAATTTCAGTACACCTTGAACTAACAAGGATTTGGTGGTTTAGAGAAAAAAATTACTATGTAATTTTCAAACACGTAGTAAGAAACATTAGTTGAAATTAAAAAAAAAACTATTGCATTCAAACAAGAAATGATTTCCATTAGCAATAATACGTTTGAGAAAAAAACATGATCTGTAGGTGGAGAGATCTAATTTTAACCATGTTAGTGGGTCGGCATCAGCGGATGGAAGAAATACTTCTGTTGAGTTGGTACATTTACAGAACAATCATCTGACAAGTTGTCAAGATAGCTGAGAGGAATTCCTGGAAATGAACTAAATTAAAATGAGGTAGAAGTTTAAACTAATTTTCTAACTGCATGAAAAGTAAATTGCAGACAAGGGTATTTTTATTTGACTACGCATAAAAGTATATTGGAAAAAAATTGTCTTTGCTGGGCTCGGAATTGCCTGGCCACCAAAAATATTACACAAAAATCATTAAAAAATCAAATCAGCAATACTTTCCACCCCCACAACATATCTTACACCCCTAGATACTATTGAACATCTATCCCCATATACTATTCAGCATCTCTCCAGCTGTTTCATTCCCCTCCCCACGCCTTTCTTAAATCTTCCTAAATGCAGCAGATGGGCCTTCCATTGTGACTGGAGCATCAAGAAACTTCAGATCAGAAGAGTTTTAATATCTTGGTGTACTCAGGCCTCTAATATACCAGGAGAGCTCCAGCTTAGATACCTCTTCTGCACTTCACTGTGATAGTGGCCATATTTTATCATTTGTTCCTTCTCAATTTAATTTATCATGACGGATTGCTTTTCTCCCTAAATAATTTTTGAACCCAAATACACCAGCAATGGCTGATGAGAGCAAAACACACCTTGGGAGCCTGGACTCCCTTCATCGTAGACCACTAAACAGACAGTATGAAATCTATACTTACTCCTTTTCATCTTCTCTGATGGTTTTTAATAGATATTTTTTTTCATCCACTAAGTGGCATGTTCTTTACTTCTGTGCTGATGTATTTATAGGCTGTACTGCAGAGTAAAGCACAACACTGACTCATGCTACTGTAACTCTTGAGTTCATGTGACTGCTTCAGAGGAACCTGCTATCTGTCCGTTTCATAAGCAGAAACAGCTAGGTTAAACTTCAAAGGCTGTTATGCACCTGTAAAGATAGCAGGGAATGGCCCATCATGCAACATTCAATGTCAACTTACACCATTGAGAATCCGTCCCTTTTATGTGGTATACCAATTAAAAATATCTGTTTCTCTACACATAGGGTTATTCTATAGTGTTAATTTAGTTACATCAGTATGTTCCCCCATGCCATTGCTGAACTGACAGACTTAACAGTTAGTCTTTCTGCATTTTCTTCAGAGGAGTCAAGGTTACAGTGTCACAGCAAAATATTTGAAAACTATGACTCCACTTATTTTGGCTGTGAAATACATATTCTTAGCAGTGGCTTCTAGCAATGTCTCATATCCTATGTCTACAATATGTTTGCTTACTGTATGCCTCAAAAATGGCATTCCATATGGCCTTATGGATGCATACTATGTCATGATTTTGAAGTAACAATTATGCTTCTGTAAAGTATTGGGTAGAACTGGGAAATGGACATTAATGGACAGCTACACAAAGTGCATTTTAGTTCACAGCTAATGAGACAAAATTTAACTCATTGGTTTTCCAGGGAATGATTTAAATTGTCAGCAGAAATCACTTCCTTCACTAGAGGATGAATTCACTGCAAATAATTGGGATTGTCAGTTTTCAAAGCAGTATTAAAAGATACAGATTTCAGTCTTGAACTTCCAAGCAATTAATATATAAACAATGGAGGTTTGGAAAATGAGACCACGGAAGCATGGCTGAATGGCAAGGGGACCTGGTGCACACGCTCTTTGCCTTCTTACTCTTTCCCAACATTTGTGCTTCTCATTCAATCCAAGTGGTAAATACAAGTTGAGGTTTCCACTTGATCTGACTGAAAAACAGTGGTGAAGGGGAAAGAAGTAAACCTTAGAGGGTCCTACACTTCTGCTCCACCAAGTACACCTGCTGAATTACCTGATTTCTCACAGTACTCCAGCATCCTTTGGCTATTCAGTAAAAACTGCCAGAAGACCACATGAATCAAAAAGTTGACAAAATACAAACCTTGCAATTATAGTAGTGTGAAATTTAGCATTTTCATAATACAACAGTTCATTTTCTTTGGTTTTAATCCACATTGATTTGACCTTCCTCTTCACAATGTGTTAGGTGCTTTCTAGACACATGTCCTAAATGTCAAAGCTGTGAACCCCAACTTTCAAGGTGGAATTCAGTTGGATTTGTAGCATTTCATCTAGTTGAGTCTGGAAAACCTACTAAATCATGATTTTTGCATAATTTTGATGCAAAAAACCGTCCACACTGTCTCAGGCTCACCCATTATTGTGAGCTGTGGAAGACCAGTGCTGCTGAAACTGTGGGCAGTTTTATTTAGGTAACTAAAAGTAAGGTTAGGCACCCAAATTTGAAAACACTGGCATTTTATAACCTGCTGAGCCAAACAGAAAAGTAACAGGTGGTTAAAAAAGTGCCCCAGGGACAAATGAATAGTACATAGAGACCTCGAAGTATTGCCATGGTAAATCCCAAAGCTATTTATATTTGCAATTTTGATTAGATCTTTCATAGTCCCATATGGCAGCCCTACTCCTCTTACATTCATCCATTGTTTGCTGTCCTTTATGTTCAGCTTCCACCCTGCTCAGCAGGATGGTCTTCCACCATCAGCATCTCATTGACTCCATTATTTTTTTCACAGTAGACTCACCCATTGCACACTCTTATATAATTTGGAATAAATAAACCCTTGCTTTTTTCCCTGTATTAATCCCAAGCTATGTGAGCTACTATACTGCAAGGTGCAACTAAGTGAAAGCTTCCTCAACTACCAATAAGGCAAACTTTTAAAATAACATTAGTATTACAACAACCCCTTTGTGCCAGTCATTGCACATATGCATTTTCAGACAGTCCCTGCCCTGAAGAGTTGACAGTTAATATATCTCTATTTTTGTGTCCTTTTGATGGGGTTTACAAACCCCACACTAAGGTTGAGGTAGGGGGAAGGACTAGAACAGAATTGAGCCTGGAAGGCCCTGCCCAGCATGCTCCTGGGGGAAGACAAGTATAAAGGGAGCTTCAGAAGCCCAGGCAAGGGTGGGAGAAGAGAGAGAGAGGTCATTTCTTGGAGGGGCTCTGCAGCAAAAGGAGAAGAAGCTTCTACTGAGGGGATCTTAATGAGTCATTCCCTTTACTCCCACTCCCCCCCTCCCCCGCAACTCTACCCAAGAAGGAGGGAGAACCACAAGAAAGGGGCACAAGAGGACTGTAAGCATTGACCCTAGACTGTGGAGGTTCTGAAGTACAGAGTTTAAGTTAATCATATCACACTGAGACATAGGGTATGGTAGGAAGTCATCCGGGGAAAGTGGCCAAACCTGGGCTGTCTCATGCTGGTGCACTTTCAGAGCCCTGGGCTGGGACCTATGTGGGGTCCAGGTCCCCCTAACCATACAAGAACTACGACTCTGGGCCCCAAGAAGGGCAGACCTAGGGGTTACCAGGGAAGAGGCCAGTCCAGGTGTGACCTCATCCTGAAGGCCAGGACACCCTGAACTCATAATCCAGGCCCCCAAGTCCAGTCTACTAGGCAACTTCCGTGTCTCTTTCTTCTTAATGTTGTTCATATTCTGTGACTTGGTAAATTTTCATTTCCTCATGTCACCAGGGATCAGCAAGATCAGATTGTGATCTCCATGGTATTTCTGATATCTGTGGTTGATCATACAAAGGTTCCACTATAAATATTTAGAAGAATGGTGTAAAGTTAGTGCTCACATCTTACCTGAGAAAGAGGAAATTTATTGGATGCTGGGAACCACTAGCCATACAAAACCATTTCTCTCTATTGATACTCTGGCAAACATGGCCAGTGGATCAATATCACTGATGTGGACAGATATATTCAGACATATTGTAAAGTGAAGCAAATTACATTAAGGAAAGTTTCAGAAAATGAGTATGGATCTCTTAGATTGAAGCAGTTCACTGACTACAGTCCAGGGGGAAGGAAAGGGGAAATAAATGAATAGACAGAAAGATAAATGTGAAGAAGTGAAAGGTAATGGAAAAACAACAAGGACAGTGGAAACTGAAGGTGCCTGCATTTCAATCTTAAGAGGTTGTTTAACGCTAAACATTTTAATTAAGATGAAGCATGAGTGTCCGTGAAAAGTTTTTGGTGTCAGACACTGCAGATAAGAAAATATGGAACATTTTTCCATGTTTCTCTTCAAAATTTATGACTTTTGAAATTTTTTCCCAGACTTTTTTCTTCTTCTTTCCCTTGGACATATAGATTATATATAACAGTCTTTCACTTGAAGTTGAAGTTTGCTTATGCTTAGGCTGTTATCTAATGCTACAATTACTTATATTTAAAATGTATTTTTTCTCCTGCATCTTTATATTATACAAATTGCTGATGCCTTTCTTGTTGCTAGAGAAGGAATAATCCAAGTTTTCACAAAAAATGAACAAGGAAATCTGGTGTTTTTTCTAATCACAAAGCTGAAGCCTGGACCCACTCCCCTCAAAAAAAGACTAATTGACTGTTGGAATGCACTGTTTACTAATAGGATAATGGATGTTAACACTAATGACTTTACACTGAAAATAAGTGAGACTGAAGCTAAATTTACTGTATATTGCAAACTGAGTCTCTCTGCTCTAGAGATAATTATGCTTTATTTACTATGCACAAAACCAGTCATCAGCGTGAAAAGTTGATATTTTATAATGCAAGGCCTTGGTGTTGATCTTTGATGCCATCAATGGCTATTGTCTGAGCTACCTCAGTGACCAAATCTCCCTCTATGACTCACCAAAACAGCTATGTTTCTCTCCTAATGACTGAAAAATAAAGTGTCTTAGCTAAAGAAAGATATATTGTGAAACAATCTGAGGACAGTAGGCTTGTAACATGTATGGGGACCTACCTGTCAGCTGAAGAGTGCTTGGGTCAAAACTTCTCTTGGTTCTGTTGGCATCTCTCCAGTTGTTGGCCTGCTGCAGCCTGATGACAACACACCTCGCTGAGAAGACAACTGTGCCCATGCCCCTTCAGCACATGCCTGTGACCCTCTAGCATCTCTTCTGTGATGTTATAGGGATCAGTTCTCCTTAGGGAGGAACTAGTTGTTTGTAACACCCACATAACAGCAGAATTCCTTTAATAAGCGTTAAGAACTGAGGAAATGGATTTAAGAGTTTACTTAGCATATCTAGACTTACTCTTCTCATAACCCAGCCTAGTTAAGGCAGTTAAGACGCATCATTTGTTTTATTTATTTATTTATTTATTTATTGGTGGGCCTACCTATTGTTCTTGAAGTAGTTATCTTTGGCAGGACGATGGAAGCTAAAATTCTCCTCCCTTGATTATTAAATATCAGCACACCAATAAACCTGATTTCTTGTCAGTTCATCACACCAGGTGGCTTTCTCACCACAAATGGAAAGTTAAATCAAAAACAAAAGAAAAATGAGTAGAGCATCCTAGAACCTAGCAGAAAGGGTGAAGAGCAGAAGACTCCATGAAGCTTTCTCAGTATTGACCCCATTTTGAGATCTAATGTACAACTCTTGGATATTAAGGTGATGGGGACCTATAGAAAACATTAAGATATATTCTATGTGTCTTCTGCATTTACCATAAGAATTTCACATATGCCACATTCTGTTTGTGCCACATGTGAATTGAGCTTAATTTGGTTTTGTTTAGGACCTATAAATAGCATTTATTCTGTAAGATCCCTTATAGTTCTACTAACAACAATTAATCTCTCCTAGTTACCCCAAAAAGTGTTCCCAGAAGTGTGCTGGTGGTAAGGTGACCAGACAGTAATTGTGAAAAATCTAGACAGGGGGTGGGGCAGTAATAGGAGTCTATATAAGAAAGACCCCAAAATTGGGACTGTCCCTGTAAAATCGGGACATCTGGTCACCCTAGCTGGTGGTTGTTTTTTTGGTTCCCCTCCCCTCTGTCAGCTTAGAGCCAAAATAAGTCTCATGCACTCCACTGAGAAAAAATATGTCATCTTAGCACAGAAGTGAATAATACAGAAGTTACCAATATAACAGGGACATTCAGAAATGCTTCTGACAAAGAGCAGACAATACAACGTAGCTGCTGGGCTGAAACACTTGGCTAGGTCAGAAAATATAGCTGAGGATACGTTTCTGGCTCATGTAACACCTGTGGATATGATTTTGCTCTTAGTAATGGTAGAAACTTTGTGTTGAGACATAAGAAATCAAAAATATATCAGCAGAATACAAATCATGCTGCAGAAAGAAGATAAATCAGTTCTTTACAGAGTATATCCAAGGAATGGGCAGAAATGAGCATGCAATTTTGCATTTTCTTTTGGACACATGCTTATTAAGAATATGTGCCTGGATGTAGCAGCTGTGAGATAAAATGTCTATAGGGCCACAAAAGTGAGTTCTGTCCCATCCTGAGCTTGGATTCATATCTGATGCTATATATTCAAGAATAAGTTGTCAGGAGAACCCCATTCTATGCATCTGTGAATCAACACACACACACAAACACATTATAATAAATGCATGCAGTCATGCATGAATCAAAACAAATATTACTGTATCAATGTGTAACGCTTCTGCCAGGTGCAGCCGGTAGCAGCCAGGGCTGGGTTCAATATCTAGGGGTTACTGTTCAACAACACAACACAGAACCGGCTCAAGCCCCCACCCAGTAACCTGGGAAAATTACACACCACCCCGGGTGCCTCTTAATGGCAATATTTCCCCACTCGCAAGCACAGAATCTGAGTGTAGAAAATAAACTTTTAATGAAAGAATGGAAGACACCCAGCATTAATTAGGGAAAATGCCACAAGCAGGATTCATAATCATGAAACTGTGAGCAGGACACCCACCCCAGAGTGTGTGGGGCAGTGCCTTCTGCCTCATGTTCTTGAGTTCTACAATCAATATTTCATTTTCTGTGCCCCCCTCTGCTCCCTCACCATACCCCACACACAGTTGTTGTCTTTGGTTAGTGAGGACCCAGGGTTCAGAAGTGCATCAATGTGAGTTCACCTCCCACCCAGGGAAGAAGGCACCTTGCTTGTTCTGCCACCTGAGAACACGTACTGACTGGCTGCCCCACCAGCCGCTCATTCCACTCCCACCAGCTAACTGCTCGCCGCTCCCTCCAGCTGCTTGTTCGCTGCTCCAGCCACTGTTCCTCTCCACTGGCTGCCAGACCAGCTGCTTGTTCCACTCCCGCTGGCCGCTCCCACCGGCTCGCCACTCCCTCCAGCTAACTGTCACTTGCCTCTCTGCTGTGACCTCTGCAGGTCAGTCTCTTTGTGATTTTTAGTTCTTAGCAGGTTTGGCAAAAACACGGTGCCACCACAACTGATTTCAGCTTGGACTGAGCATTTAAAATAACGAAGAGGCTCCTAATGAAACCTATTTAGCTCTTTTTTTGAACAGTGGGGAGGAACAGGTTAAAACAAACTGGGGACCCTTAGGGAGAGTCCACACCTCCTGCCTGGGATACCTATCCCCTACCCTCTTACTTTCACAGGGCTCTGGTATTTGAGCCCCTGGCTTAACAAGGTCCTTTCAGTTGAGGGTTACCCCTCATTTGGAACAGGTTAAACATAATTCTGTCCCCTTTTTTTGTTCAGTAAAGACATCAACATTGATGACAGCATTTCACTACCCCTGCATTCAGTACTAAAGTGACTCAACATCAGCCAAAGTTGATCACTTTGAGCAACACCGCTCTATCTGCTGGATATCTAAGCAGAGTAGGTGTGTTCATGTAAATAAAGTTTGCTCCTGAAGTGTCTCCCCTTCCCAGCTAGCTGTCAGGGGGAGAATTCATTCAGACCCTGCTTACAAATGCTTGTTACAATGTGGATGTTTGAATACTTCAGTACAAATTTAGAAATCAATTGCCAATACTGGATTTTTTTTAATATAGCACAGTGATCAGAAACTGAATAGGTATTGAGGAAAATGGTTTTCCAGACTGGAGAGAACAAATTCAGACATCATCAACAGTTGGTACAGCTGTCTTTTGGCTGATGTCTGTAGCAAATCAGGTAACTGAGGTGCTTTACCAGTCCAAATTGTTTTTCTGTCTACTTCTAATCCACTCGTATGCTTCCAAGTCATATAGGCACAAGCCACTAGAGGGATAAGGGGACAACGTCAGTTGAATCTCTCTCTAAATGTAGCTGCAGGCCTAATGAATTCACAGTACTGTTCCCCACTTAATTTTTTTTTAATATATAGTTGCACAACTCCCAAGTCACAGAAGCAACTACCATACTTAAGAAGCTTATCATGTTAGTTGTGGGACCTCCAAACTGTAACTTTTCTATAAAAGAAAGGTAATAAAGTAGATGACAGGCATATGAAATAACCTGCAGTTGCATGTCTTGTCTATTGATTCTCATGCTGCTGAGATGGAATTTCTCAGCTACCCAATCAGAAAGTCAAAGAAATGCACCTCTTTCTGAAAGATGCACTTGAACAACTGTGTCAGTTTAATCAAAATCTACAAGCTAGGAGAAAGGGAAGGATGACATGACACTACATGGTGAAATTTGCAAGCTTGTTGAGCTTGATGGCTGACAGACTATTAAAGAGCAATCTGCAAGGAAAATCCTGAAACAGTGACCCTGAAGTATTAGGCCACCAGATTTTCTTTGATACAAACTGGGCCAGAAGTAGGGAACTGACTTTATAAATCTGAAGACAGTCTGTAGCAAAATAGTGAAGTGAAAACATGTAGCGGAAAATTAATTAAAGGCCTTTTCCTGCAGGGTGCTTAGAGTTAACTCCCATTTACTTCAATTTCAGCAGCACTGCATTTAATAGGAACCTAGTTAAGAGACGAGCTGCAAAGTGTGTCAGTGATTCTGAACCACTCTGCAAAGCTTCAAATATGTGACAAAGCTGTGACAGATCTGCCTACACAGGTGAGATTATTAATATTAGAGCTAATCTGTTTAATTTTCCCATATATCATTTCTCTGTTAACCAGGATCGTGTCATTCAAGGACTACAAGTGCTATGCGAGCACCGGCATACTATATTTGGAGAAATGTATGGTACAGGACATGCCCAACAAAGAAAATAACACAACGCCACTAGCCTTCACCTTCAGCCCCCAACTAAAACCTCTCCAACGCATCATCAAGGATCTACAACCTAGCCTGAAGGATGACCCATCACTCTAACAGATCTTGGGAGACAGGCCAGTCCTTGCTTACAGACAGCCCCCCAACCTGAAGCGAATACTCACCAGCAACCACACACCACACAACAGAACCACTAACCCAGGAACCTATCCTTGCAACAAAGCCCGTTGCCAACTGTGTTCACATATCTATTCAGAGGACTCCATCATAGGGCATAATCACATCAGCCACACTATCAGAGGCTCGTTCACCTGCCAATACAGACTAACATGGCTGCTACTCTGAAACCTGTCATTAATGCTTAGAACACACTTAAATTTTCGAAGCACTCTTTCTTGATCTATGATCAGATAGACTTGATCTCTGAGTTTCTGCACATACCCACCTATATGGTACCATTTGCTTACACCCAGAATCCATAACACACTGAATTACCAGGTATTTGTCTGCTCAGGAGTTGCATAGGAGGAAGAGAAATGCCCTTCTGAATACAGGAAGAGAACCAATGTGTGTTGTGGCATGTGACTGCATAGCATCCTTCCCCATGACCCATTTTATCTGCCCACATGTATCCAAAGTCCAAAGTTTGCCTTTGCATAGTCATCTGCATGCTTGTATATAGTGCAGTGACAGAGAGTCAATCCCTGCATGGACATAACAGTGCAGGTATAATATACTCTTCTATAATGGCAGAGTTGCAGCAGTGAACAGATTGTGATTCTCAGATTCTCAACCATAACAAGTACTAACAGTGCTGAGGTTTCAATTTATAACAATATGGTGGCCTTAAAGGGATACAGCATTCCATTATGCAATTGGGGAAGGGGCCTCTGACATTAAAAAAAAATGTAGAACAAATAGAAACTGGTGTTCAGGTTACAAATGCATTCATTAGTGCACAACTCATGTTTGAAATTGTATATAGATTGTAAAAGAAGGTTTTATTTACTGAATTGTTCCTTTTTGGTAGATGGTCTGTTATTCCAGCATCACTCTTCTAGGTGTCAGTGATTAAGATGGAAATTTTTATTAAACATGCAATCGAGATTTTTTTAAAAAAAGTGAATTAGATTTTGTGCTTTTTTAAAAGAATTGAAGAAACCCAAGAAAATAATCTTCCCTTCACCCTCATTATTAAAAGTCAACTTCAAACTAGTGGAATCTTGTGTAAAATAGGGCAGTTTGAGCGACTCACAGAAACAGATTGCAGTCAGATGCATACAGAATTCTAGAAAAATATATGGAAAATACTAAAGTTCAGATCTTGAGCTGGTGTAAAACAGCATAGCTCAATTGACTTCAGTACAGTATTGCATTAGTTTGTACTAGCAGAGTATTGAACTCTGTACATGTGCATCTGGATTTACCTTCGATAGAACTTCAATGGAGTTATGCCAAGACACATTAAAGGTTAGGTCAGCAGAGATGTATTAGTTCATATAAGCCATTCCTAGTGCAAATACAACACATTGTGAGCTATCCTTTTAACAGAGCTGAGATCAAGAGAATAGTACTCTCTCCAGCCTCAACTGCCCACATCCCTGTCACATGTAACGCTTAAGAGAAAAAACATACTGTATGGTCAACAATGCTAGATTCCCCATAAATATCAATCCATGAATCTCCATTCTGACATGGTGGAACTTTATATACAGATTATAAGATTGTTCCTTTCCCTTGTTTATTTAAATCTCATTTCCACTAGGAAGATAAGACTTCATGGGAAAGGGACTTTAAATAGTATTTTTACATTGTACATTTATAAAAGGTTAAGTAATAAATTATATTTTAAAATATTTAATTTCCTAACTTATTTCATGTGTACTTTCCTAATATTTTGTAGGTGTACCATGCAAAAATACCATTTAGGTGTTCTTCCCTCTTTTTGAGTTCCCTTAAAAGTGCACATACTGCAATATTCCATTTAGAGTTGAGCCTGGACTGCCAAAATAATCTGTTGTCAAAATAGGAGTGATTGAAGCCAAGTTTTTGGTTTCTATCTTTAGAGTTATAAAGGCTAGCTGTGCCATCAATGTCGAGTTTTGAATTCAGATTCCAAACACTCCACGGCTTGTGTGTGTGTGTGTTCAGATTTGTGCTTTTGGTTTGGGTGCACCTCTGATTTACTTATTGATTACATTAAGTGACACAGAAAAAATATTTAGTTAACCAAGAACTGTTGTTACAATCGTTCAAGAAGAACTATCTAATACAGGTAAGATTTTCCAAAGCTACTACTGGATCTGGGTGCTCAGTTCTAACTGACTTTCAAAACCGCACCCTTGATTCACGCTAAAAAAACCCACAGAATTGTAGTGTCGTTTGATCAAGTAGCTGTTTCTCTAAGAGAGACGGTGTATTTGTAGTTATTAGTGATGTTTTAAAAGTGCTTCCTGATGACTCCAAATAACCCCCCCCCCACCAGTTCTTAGAAGGAGCAGGTTTGTTTTTACTGCCATTCACACTAGACTGGTAAATATATGTGTATATATATATATAAGGATCCACAAGAAAACCATCAAAAAGTCAGTGAGGTAAGATTGCCAAGCCCCCTTTCCATTGTGGAACAGTATTTCGTTTAGATCTACAATGATCACTCCAGCTCGCCATCTGGAATGGAAGATGAATGGTTGCAAACTGCTGAACTGGGCTTGGCTATTGGAGAAGGGACCATACAATACAATACAGAAGCCCTATGCTGATGTCCAGATGGCTCAGATGTCAGGCAGATTTCTTAAAATCCACAGACTGCAGAGGCTGAACTCTTGACTAGAAGGGCAGCCCCTGTCATGATCTCAAACCAGGAATTTCAAAGCTCTGATCAACTAAGTCATCGACACTGCAAGTATATATTCTGTGATCCTGCAATTGGCAATGGCAGATTCTGTGGCAGTTTTCACTTTAAAAAACGAGTCTGATTCTGTTGCCCTACACCTGGTGAAGCTTTTTGCACTAGTGGAGTGGTTCTCAAACAGTGGGTTGGGACCCCGAAGTCAGTCACGACCCCATTATAATGGGGTCGCCAGGGCTGCTCACACTTGCTGGAGCCCTGGGCAGCAGGGCTCAGGTTACAGGCCCTCTACCTGGGGCTGAAGCGCTTGGGCTTCAGCTTTGGTCCTCCAGCCTGGAGAGGTGTGTCTTTGGCTTCCCCCCCCCCGCACACACACCCCACACACACACACAGTGCGGCGGAGCTGGGGCTTGGGCAGGCTCAGGTTTCAGTCCCCCGTCCTGGGGTCCTGTAGTCATTTTTGTTGTCAGAAGGGGGTCATGGTGCAATTAAGTTTGAGAAGCCCTGCAGTAGTGTAAATAATTATCATATTGGAATGGCAGCATTTTACATTCCATTTGCACTCACTGGTGTAAAGGACTATATAATTTTCAGGGCAACAGAGAATTGAGAAGTATCCTTCTAACACTTATGCCTGTGAATACTAACTGAGAGTAAATCAGTGCACAATTGTCCTGGATCTGCAGAAAGCTTAAAAAAAACGTAGCTCTCAGAGTGGTGAACCTCCTACATCTCAGTGTGAACTTTGACATCTAAATGTAACATTTAAAGGCCAAAATTAGCATTCTATTCTACATAGGTTCTTATATCATGCTCTTCATCTTCATATCTGAGCACTTTCCAATAGTGCATTATGCAATGTGACTAATATCTGCCATGTGGTGTTTATACTCAGCCTCTCACGAGGGGAGAACTGCATGCAGTGAAGTATCTTGATAGGGCTTCCTGTACACATGTTTTATGAAAGCAAGGTCAAAGAAATGTGTCTTGCATTTGAAGTGAAAGGTGGTGATTTTTGTGACTTTAGTTCTCAAGTCAGTTTATCCACAGTTTTGGATGTCTCCCAAGAAAGTTCCATTTCCTGCACAGATCAGCTTTATTCTTATGGTAGAGAGTTCTACTGCACCAGAGGAGTGATCTCACAATTTCAAAATGCCTCCCGTTCCTCCTCAGATAGCAAAACTCGATCTTCTACCCCACCCCCACAGCTCCCAAATCCTCCAAGTCCCCTCAAAATCTTTTGTGAAGTAGCTATGCATTCTCCAAATTTTCCATATATCAGATTTCTATATGAACAGAGAATGACTCCAATTAATATCAGAATAGGTAATTTTAGAACTACTGTACTGGTTGAATCATTCATTAAAACTCTCCATTTACTAAATGTAAATGAAGCTGCTCCTGCATAATTCCTAGTCTGCCACTCAAGAGTACTCCCATATACAGCAACTGCTCAGTACAATTTAGCTCCAACTTTCTATAGATTATATGTCATAATTGCACTATAAAACTCAATATCATATAGCATTATACAATAGCCTGTATATGCTCAAGAGGCCTGAGTTAGGAATGATGTAAGAAACCATCATTTCCAATGTCTTCACTTTTATGCATGGAAGATCTCAAGGATAATAGTGTTCCCTGTGCATGGGATGATCTTCCCCGTCATGATTCTAAAGTAACCTTCATACCCTGCTTTAAATCCCTCCTTCAAACCTCTCGCCATAATATCTAGAAAGCATAACTGAGTATTGTTAGCTTACCTGGTGGCTACTTGTGACTACTACAATCTCTGAGACTACTTAATTAATACTTAATAGACCTGCTTTGCTGTTCTCTTCCCCACCATACCCACCCACCCACATCTTATCCCCATTTGTCAATGTAACCATCTGTTCCATGTTTTCATATTCCTAGAGTGAGCTGTAAGTTTTTGTTTTACTCCTTTATGCAAGGCTTAATGTAATGGGAACCCTGCCTAGGGCTTTTGGTACTGATGAAATAGAAATAATGGTAATGATAAATGACAAAACCTAATGTATTAAAGTAATTACAAGTGTGGGCAACAAAGGTTCTAGTTCTTAGAATAATGGGACTTAGATACGATGCTGTAAGTTCTTTGTCATGCTTAGACAGAAATCCTGAAATGTGTGTGACTGATAATATTTTAAGAGTTTTTTATTGACTATTCTATCATAATGATTGTGTAAACCTTTAAAAGGGTCACTCAGGAGATACAGGTTACACCCCCTTCCACCTCTGTCATCACATATTATGATTTATTGATCAAGGCACCAAACAGGCAAGGATAGGTGCAACAAATAATTTATTAAACAAGGACCCCCAAAATAACTATAACAAGTATATAAAACCACACGGTTGTTAACTGAACAATAGGCTTTAAGCCCAGAACCCCCAAAACAAATACACATAATGGGTGCGAAAAAGAAGAGGATAAGAAGATTAAACACATCACCATTCTTCACAAGAGGACACGGTCACGCAGACACCAGGGAAGACGATCAGGATCACAGGATGCCAGCAAGGGTGCAGGAACCCAGGACACCACAAAGACTTCAGGACACACCAGGATCAGACACAGATAAGCCATTTTTCTATCTTTTCTCTTGACACAACATCTCTGTTCTTGACACGATGTCCTGGATGGGAGCAAGCACAGACACTGGGCTGCTGCTATGGTGGACAGCGACTAGTATTAAGTGAGCAAGCTTTATATACCCTGCTGTTACTGGGCGGATTACCAAGTCACCTGACCTCCACTTTCCTGCCACACAAGAAAAGGGTGCCAAACCTTTCAACACGAAAGGGGCTCAATATGGAAGGTAAGAACTTGTAAGAAACAAATGAAAGAAAAAATTCCCTTACATTTGCAGTAATAATTTAGCATTTATATATGAGTGTATCCAGAGAACTGGAGGAACAGTCTTGTTAAACCATTTTCAGTAATATTACTTAGTCTGACTTATGACATGCTCCATTGTGCATCAGAGCACCCAATGCTAGTAGCTTCAAAGTGTGTGCTTCCTGAACACCAGAACAGAAAGTATATAGGTTTTTAATCACTTATTAGGTGCTCTAATTTTAAGACAGTGGAACTGCAGCTATACTTGCCGTTACTTAGCAACAGTTAGAGAAACTCAGACAGACTTACTAGTGGATGCTTGTGCTGCTCTTTGCAGTTTAGAGACATGGCAATTCTGAACAGCTGTCTGAACCTGCCAGTGCCCAGATATGAGCCAAAAGCCAACAGGAGGGTCCCAAGAAAAGTTAGTGAATATTTATATCTATATTGGGATTGCATCTACATAGATTGTCAAGTCAAATGTATTAGTCTAAGTGTCTGAACTATTTGATCGCTTAGGGAAGAGCATTGTACAAGGCCATAAGGAAGCCAGGCAACTCTTGCCAATGGGGGCAGGATGCAAGTATATTGCTCACATCCTCTAGCTGGCTATAGTGGAAAAGGGAGGAGTCACAAAGGCTCAACTTATTGTCATTAGCAACATATCTGATCACTCCACACCTGAAGTGATTGAGCTTTACCTAAGATGGCATGAAAGGTCAAAACCACAGGGATGGACTGTTAGATTGGTCATCAAATAATCACTGACTTTGTTTGAAGCTTGTTCTTGCCATCTAGTATGCCACCTGGAGGTGATATTGAAGTTCCTTAGGGGAATTGTCCAGATTGGATGCCTTGACCAAAGACCAACTCAATGAGCTAGATGTGGCATATCTTGAAACTTAAGAAGCAAATTCTGCAAGGCAACTTGTTTTCTGATACCAGGAGGGGTGATGCTGGGTAGGACTGGCAGACAGGTCAGGTTGGTCAGTCTCATGGTCCCCATTACATGCATAGTGTCATTCAGCTGAGTGTCTACTAATCCTGTGTGAAAAGAGCTCAGGCACATGAGGGAGCAACTCTGCTACACAACAACGCAAGAAATTCTGGGTTTCCCTTATTGTCTGCTCACTGGCTCCCCGTTGAGCAGAACCACTGAGTTTCCTAATCAAGTTGTTTGTCTTTATGTGCAGCAAGGTCTTGGTAAGGTGTTTCTTGAAAGTCAAGATACAATCCAGTGAAACATGCAGATATGCAGGCTTTGTCTTTGAGGAAGACTTTACGCTGTCTCTTGGCATTTGTGTGATATAGATGGAAGTAGAAAGAAACTGTCTTTCTTGCTAGGTTTAAGACTCCGTCTTTTACAATATGGACCTTTTTTTTTTCCATATGTGCATTCAGGATTCCTATACTACTGAAATCTTGGCCCTGTACTGCCAGACTGATGTTGTCTGCATAAATAAAATGCCTGGCAATGATGTTGGGAAGGTCATTTGTGACGAGGTTTGAAAAATGTGCATGCTAGGACTGAGCAGTGGGGTAAACTAGTTTCAGAAGTCCAGGAGCTGTCCTTTTCTTTTTGTCCAAGTGAAACTAGGAGCCAGCAGCCTCTCAAATAGTTCCACAAATATGGCAACACACTTTGGTAGGACCAATGACAGTTTGTGCAGTAGGTGTGTATGCCAGATTGTGTTACATGAAGCAGTAAGATCTAGGAATACTGCATCTGTCTTTTGCCTGGACTGGAAGCCATTCTTTATGTAGGTGCCATGTAATCATGTGTATTGAAGTTTGTCCTGAAACCTGCTTGAGCTACACTCAAGATATCCTTGATTGTGGGGGCAATTTGTGGAAGGATAACTTGTATATGCAGCTTAGCAAAGAGGTGGGGTGGTAACTTCTGGTAAGTCTCTGTTCTCTCTTAGGTTTTGGCAAAATTATTACTTTTGCTCTACACCAGATCTTAGGTATTTTATTCTCCAGGATGATTCTAAATAAAAAGATGCTTAGCCCATTGTATGCTAGTTTTCCACAGATTCTTCAGGAATTCAGGGGCGATATTATCAAGCTGACAGATTTTACATGTTCTAAATCACCTTTTCTCTTTTATCTGCCGTGAAATGCTGAAGTCTTCTTCAATTTCAGGTAGGCATTCTTTGTATTGTCACCATTCTTCTTCAGTGGTCGCTCAAATTTTCTGTCCTTATCCGCTCTCCTGATATTTATCAGGTAGGTAGCAATACTGTTTGGAGAAACTGGATAATAGAGCTGTGCAGCAATGCATTTTGTGATTAATGCCCAGGCCTTGCAACTGAATCTTGACATATTTGAATCCACAGTAGCCTTCTCCTATCTTGCTGTTCTACAAGTGTTCAAGCTGTGTGGCGATGGATGGATTGCTACTCTGCATATTGCTTGAGGAGTTCTGTACATTCCTCATCTAGGCAGGAAATGTAGATTTCAACTTCTTGGAACTGACTTGGTGTGGCAGATTTGTAAATCGCTTTTGTGGACCACATGCAAGCTTCTTCACTAGAGATGCAGTATGGGATACAAGAACTGTAGTGGCTGGTGTACTGTGTAAAGCTGAGCTAGTTTGCTTCCTGACAGTTCCAGCAAGGGTTCTTGCTGGTGCTCACAATTGGTAAAATCACCCTGACTTTGGTAAAAATCAAATAATGTTGATTATGTAGGAATTTTTATAGTAAACTCCTTTTAGCTTGACATGGATTGACTACCTGAACTGGTGGTCCAGGTGAGGTCAGGGGAGAGTAATCTTGCTTCCATCAGGCAGAATGAAAAGTAACCCAGAGTTTAGGGTCATGAATGAGGTGAAGGTCGTGGACTAGGTCCAAGCCACATAGATCAACTCCATTTTGATCTCACTTTCTGTATCATTAGATGGTATGGTGGCTCTTAAAATCGCCAACACAGATTTCAAGGTATGGGAGCTTGGGAAAAATATTTGGAGTAGGTCAAAATTAATTATGGATCTTGTGCACATTCACTACTCTGAAATGACTGAGTCTGAATTAGAGATCTGAATTAGACTAGGTCCATGTCCATAAGAGCTATGTTAACATAAGTAGCATGACCATATTTGCTATTCACTCAGAGGCTGCTCAAGGAAATCTGCTACTCTGGGGAACACTTCTCCCTCCCCCGCCCCGCCGCCAGGTTTCCCGCAGATCAGCTATTCGCGGGGAAGCCTGGGAGGGCTGAGAAGCAAGTGGCAGCTTCGCGCTCAGGCCCAGGGAGGCGGAGGTGAGCTGGGACGGGGAGCAGAGCAGGGCGGCACGTTCAGGGGAGGAGGCGGAGGTGGAGCGGAGGTGAGCTGTGGCTGGGCGTGGGGCGGGGAGCTGCTGGTGGGTGCTGTGCACCCACCAAATTTTCCCAGTGGGTGCTCCAGCCCCGGAGCACCCACAGAGTCGGTGCCTAAGGGGCCACTTTTGATGTGATCAGTGGGGGGAGCTCCCCCCTAGCTATGCTACCCTACCCCTAGGAGCCAGAGGGACCTGCCAGATGCTTCCTGGGAGCTGCCCTAGGTAAGCACCACTGGGACTTCCCACCTCACCCCCCAGCAGGTCCCTCTGGCTCTTAGGGGCGGGGCGGGGACCCACTACGGTGGCCCATGAGACCCTCCTGCCCAGTTCTGGGGGCAGTCAGGGGACAGGGAGTGGATGGGGCAGGAGTCCCGGGAGGGGGCATCAAGGAATGCGGGGAGTTGGACGGGGCAGGAGTCCCGGGGGGCGAGGGTGGGCCACGACCCCTCGTGGGGTGAAGAGGGAACCGGTTGTTAAGATTTTGGCAGCTCATCACTGCTCATAGGTCATGTTTTCTCGACCATTCATCATTTTTGTTGCTCTTCTCTGGACTCTCTCCAATTTGTCCACATCCTTCCTGAAATGTGTCGCACAGAACTGGACACAATACTCTAGTTGAGGCATAATAAGAGCGGAGTAGAGCAGAAGAATTACTTCTCCTGCTTGCTTACAATACTCCTGCTAATACAGGTAGCTTCAATGTGTTTATCCACATGCAATAGAAGAATCTTCCATTAATTTCATATTACATCCTCAAACTGGAGGGCACAGTGAAATTTCAATACAGTTTAGAAAGTAAAAATCTCTTTAAAATTCTATTGTAAGACAAGCTACTCCCCAAACTGCATTTTAGTTTATCAATAAATTCACATGGAATACAAATTATACCTTTGATCCCATTTTACTCATAGCACATTACAGAGTTATTCTTCTAAACTTTATTCATAGTTGATCTTTTCAGTCAAATAGCTTTGTCTCATACCTTTCCATTTTAACAACAAGAAGAACATTTGTGATTTCTGTTGTGTAAATTCATCCAAGAATATAGGAAAACCACTTTCTAAACATGAATTAAGGCTATAATATTCTCATGAGTTGAGGACTGTATGAGGATAATTTTACATGCAAATCTAAATGCAACTACATTTGTGATTAAATGAATCAGATCTTCAACAATGCTCAGCATTATTAGACAGTGATTTAGGACCGGAAGTAATTAGACACAGCCCTGGGCCAAAATAGTGAATCTGAACACATCCAAATGTATAGAATGTCTATAATCCAAATTCAAATCTGGACCTGATTTTTTTTTCCACAAAGGGTCTTTAATTTTAAACCTGGACTAAATCAAGGGGTCAATACTGTGCAGCTGTTTATTGGCTCAATCATGCTCAGTGAGAATGGAGGCTATTCAACACTTTGAGATCAAACTCTCAATGGCTAGAGATGGTAATATAAGTGTTGCGATCTGCCCTCTGTTCTTTGAGGTGTAAGATTTTGCTCAGTCTGTAATGTAGTGAGCATTCTAATCATTTCTCTTCTCACAGTGAGTTGACTCTTGCAGCTTATTCCAGGCGCTCATGTACCTTAAATATTGTTGCCCTTTGCAAACACTGTGGTAACTATCTGAACATTAAAAGGTGGTAACAGATCATCAGAATGCCAGATAAGTGACAGTGGCTTGCTTGAGCAATGTGCTCCTGGTCTGCATCTGTTTACTAATGTCCAGTGCTCTCTACATGCCTGAGTGTCTGAACAGCATTTTCCTAATGGCCTAAATCCTTCCCCCCAAGCACACCTGCAAGGAATTACTACTGAGTGACTGACAAGATAATGTTTATGGAACAATAATTTTAACTTCACAGAATCACACTTTTAAATACCTACATTAAAAACTTCCTCCATTCAATGAGTGTACTTAACATTTTGCCACTCTTTTCTCAGTATTCCTTCATTACATGCATTAAAAACCCTGTTAAACAGATGAACATTCAAGCTAGTGAAAATATATTTTAAGATTTACAATTGTACCCTTATGATGCTTTCCTCCCTTTTTCTAATCACTCAGAAGTGTCACCCTAGCATCTTAATAGCTGATATGCTTAATTATTGTAGATGCTATAGTATATGTGTTTTTCTTTAAAATTAATGTATTTCTCCACTTTCTTATTTGCTTTGTGACATTCATTCCTGATGCCTCATAATTTACTAAGGCCCCAATTCTGCTAATACGTAAGTACATGCTTAACTTTGTTACCATGAATAACTACTGTGAGTACACAGAGAAGTGATATTAAACATGTGATGTTTACAGGATTGGGGCCAATTCTCTCCCTCAATGCTAAGACAATGTAGGAGGAAAAATAACCTCCAAAAACTACAGTTGCTTAAGATATAATGCTGGAGTGCTCCAGTATCCCAAACCTAAAGTGCATGGAAGTGCTGCTTTTGACAGATTATCATCGGTTTCCCCATCCACAGATGCTGTACACACTGAGGCCATGTCTACACTATAAAATTCAGCTGATGTAAATTACATTGATTTACAGCTGCCATCTTTTGTGTATGACGAAGGTGAGTAAGCAGTTGACTCCTTGCATCAGTGCTGGGCACCCACGGAAAATCCAGTGCACCAACGGTAGGCATCCCTGCATCACCCACACTGTCACAATGCCTTGTGGGACATGTTTACAGTGTTTTGCAGGAGACCCGCAATTCGCCTAGGGATTTCTGGGAACTAGGGGACAGTTGTCCACAGTGCCATTTTCTCCATTCCATAATGCTTGTTCCATACCATAATGTTCATGCCATTTTTAAAACTCCTACAGTTGTGCATGCTGCTTTTCAGTCTCTGTCATTTCTCTGGGAGAAGTGTGGACCTTGCAGAGTTCAGCACAATTCTAATAATTGCTAATTCAAGGTGCACAATTCTCCTGTATATATGGAATTTCAACCCGTATGTGAGGAGAAAGAAAAGATGTTTGACAGCAATGACTGGAGGCTGATGGACACAATGGAAAAAATGCCAGGTTACTGTCTGCGTTCAGAGACCTGCTTCACACAGTCAGCATCATTTCTGGGACCAAGAAAAAAGCACTGACTGCTGGGATTGCATCATAATGCAGGTTTGCTTTGGGATGATGAGCAGTGACTGCATAACTTTTGGATGCAAAAGGCCACATTCCTTGATCTCTGTGCCAAGCTTGCCCTAGAATGAGAGCTGCAATAACAGCAGAGAAGCAAGTGGTGTCCATGCTCTAGAAACTTGCAAAGCTGAATTGCTATCTGTCAGTGGGAAATCCTTTGGAACTGGAAACTTCACAGTGGTGGCCATTGTCATCTAATTGTGTAGGGCCAGTAAGTGTATCCTGCTACACAGGACTGTGACTCTCAGCAATGTGCAGGAAATCGTGCCTATATTTGCAGCAATGGGATTCCAGAACTGCAGTGGGGCATTCGATGGGATGCATGTCTGCACTCCGGCACCAGCCCAACTTGCCATTAAGTACATAAACAGAAAGTGATACTATTCCAAGGTGATGCAAGCACTAGTGGATAACCTGGGTCACTTCACTGATATCAGTGTGAGCTGGTCCAGGAAGGTGCATGAAACTTGGATCTTTAAGAACACAGGACTCTTTCCAAAATTGTAAGCAGGGACAGTCTTCCCTGAACGGCACTTTTCCACTGGCAGTGTTGAAAGCCAATAGTGATTCTGGGAGACTCCATGTACCCTTTGATTTCCTAGCTTATGAAGCCATAAACTAACCATTTTGACAACACCAAAGAAAAAGATTCAGTTACTGGCTCAGCAGCTGAAGGAGGACTGTTAAATGTGTTTTGAGTAGACTGGATCTCAGCCAGGCAAACGTACAAATTGTTACAGCTGTGTGTTGTGTACTGCATAATATCCGAGAGACAAGGGGGAAAGGCTACCAGCAGGGAGAGGTGCGAGTTAGACAGGCTGTCTGCTGAGTTTGAAGAGACAGACACAGGGGCTACTAGAAGAGCCAACTGTGGAGCTCGAAGGGAGGCCTTAAAAAAACATTTTAACAGTCAGTCATAGCAGTTTGTGTGATGCTTTTACAAGAGTGCCTTCATGTGTACAGAACTTAAATAAGCAGGGGGCATTAATAACTGCCATTATGAATTTTGTGATGTTCCAATTATAGTTGATGTAAACTAATAAATATTCTAAGTTTAAAAAAAAAAGAATTGTGTCTGCAAAGGAACAGTACAAATTAAAGTACAAATACACAAGATAAAATATCTTACCTAGGGTTGCCACGTGTCCGGTTTTCGACCAGAACGCCCAGTCTCAAAAGGGACCCTGGCAGCTCCGGTCAGCACTGCTGACCGGGCCGTTAAAGTCTGGTTGGCGGCACAGCGGGGCTAAGGCAGGCTCCCTGCCTGCCATGGCTCCGCGCAGCTCCCAGAAGCAACAGCATGTCCCCTCTCCAGCTCCTACATGTAGGGAAAGCCAGGGGTCTTTGCATGCTTCCCTCACCCCAATTGACGGCTCTGCTGCTCCCATTGGCTGGGAACTGCAGCCAGTGGGAGCTGCGGGGGGCAGCGCCTGTGGAAGAGGAAGCACGCAGAGCCACCTGGCCATGCCTTCGCATAGGAACCAGAGGGGGGACATGCTACTCCTTCTTGGAGCTGCTTGAGGTAAGTGCCACCTGGAGCCTGCACCCCTGCCCTTCTCTCATGCCCTCCGAACCCCCTTCCCAGCCCTGATCCCCCTCCCAACCCCTCAGTCCCTGCCCAGAGCTCCCTCCTGCACCCAAATACCTCATCCCATGCCCCACCCCAGAGCTTGCGCCCCCAGCTGGAGCCCTCACCCCCTTGTACCCCAGCCCCCCTGCCCCAGCCTGCACATTGAACCCCTCATTTCTGGCCCCACCCCAGAACCCATACCCCTTCCCACACCCCAACCTCCGCCTCAGCCCAGAGCCCCCTCCCATACTCTGAACTCCTCAGCTCCACCCCACAGCCTGGAGCCCCCTCCTGCATCCAAATCCCTCATCCCAGGCCCCACCCCAGAGCCCGCTCCCGCAGCTGGAGCCGTCATCCCTTCCTGCATCCCAACCCCCCACCCCATCCCGGATCCCCCTCCCACACTGTGAACTCCTTATTTCTGGCCCCATCCCGGATCCCACACCCCCAGCCGGAGCCGTTACCCGCTCCTGCTCCCAACCCAAGGGCTACTAGAAGAGCCAGCTGTGGAGCTGTAAAGGAGGTGTTTATTGGGGTTAATTTCAAGCAAGCATATCCATAGGTCTACATGCTGGCAGAGTGTGTTTCCCAGTGTTCTGTTCCCAGCTCTGATGCTGCAGAGCCTTTACCCGTGTCCTCGTTTCCACCTTCTCCTTCTTAGCAGGCATAATTATACCTGTAGTGCACGCCCTTGGTTCCACCGCTTCCAATTTATGGTCATGTTCTGATTTGTGGAATCATGAGTCTGGGGTCTTGATACCACTTCGTTTGTATCCCATGGGAGGAATAGGGAGTGAGGTTGTGTACTAGCCAAGGCCAGGCTTTTCTTTGGCTTTTAGTGTTTCTTATGCCTTCGCCCATGCCTCTCACCCCTCCTAACTGGTTGCTTGACCTTGGCTTGAGAGAAGAGCCTTCCAGTGTATGATCATATATTACACTCCCACCGTACATGCCCTGTAACACTTTTAACTCTATTCCTTAATTTTTCATTACACAAACAAAACCATCTGGCTGGGCAGAAGCAACACACAGTGTCTTTGTTGATTGTTCACACATATTAATAAGGATATAAAAGTATCAAAAATCAAACCCAAAATTCTATCTGAGGCTAACAAACAGGCCTGTATACTAACACTTTTTCTTTCTGTATATTTGATTGATTTATATCTTAACTTTTTTTTAGAATCTTTTTATGATATTAACAAAGAGTATGTTGAATTTTAAGGTCCAGAACACTGGTCCTTAACCTGTAAGTAACTCTATTGAGGAATTCTATGCATAAGACTGTATCTAATAATCCATGGGGTCTCTATGTCTATAAAACTCCAGATATTTTTGGGAACCAACCCTTCTCTCACTCACTCTCTCTCACACACACAATGCTTACATAAGCATATATAAACTTGGGAAACTGATAAAGGATAATTGTTTCAGCAGATAGAGAAGAATGATTATGAGGGGAAAGATCCACTGAAAGATATTGTCTTGAAGAACTGTTAGTCCTCTCACCTGTAAATAAGTATGCCTTCACACATAAATCAGGTAAACTGATGTAGAGCCCCCGTTCCACGCAGTTACCTTCTTTAATGCCAATCTGCTTACAGGTTTTGATGGACAGGTCTGGGTTCTTCTGGATCCTGCCACCCACTGAGCAGGGTGTATCTTCTTTATTTTTTCCTATGAATTTTATTTGGCAGTGCCTCCACCCCCCTAGCTCCTTCCTGGCAGTGTCGCCAGCTTGGGAGGAAAACTCTAACCACAGGGTAATCCCCACTTACTTGCCAGATAGTTGGAGGCTTCCAAGAAATAACACAGACACATACAATATATTCAACACAATAATTATATTAAATAGCCGACAAATATAACAGGATAAAACACTGTTTTTAGGGTCACCAGTGCCCACGCTGAGAATACCCATGACTTTCCCCAGTCACGTGACTTGATGTAGCAAATGTAAGATTAGTGTCGTGTTGGTACATGTACTTTGTTGGGGCCCTTGGTGACCTATGACCACAAAATTCTTCTCTGCAGTGGTTTAGCAGTATGGCTGACTGGGTTCAGTACAGCCCAAAGGACTCACAAGTGGGAGAAGGTGGTAAATCCCTCCACAGGTTTAATATGCAGCAGGTTATAAAACCCCCAAACCCTTGCTCCCTGGCTTGAGGACACAGTTCAGGGAATAGGGGGTTCCCAAAACAAATTCCCTGACTGACTAACTAAAAGATGGTGCACTCACAAACTCCATGAATAATCCTCAGGTTCAGAGATGACTCTGGACTCCTCAGTCATTGCAGAGGGGCTGATCTCTGCTGGCAGGTATCCTCTTCAGGTAGGAAATCAGGCAGCTTCGGTCCCAGGATTTGCCCTCACCACAGAGGGGTGCAGGGCTCAAGGTGCGGGTTACACAACTGTACTAAAATCCAAACTGTAGCCTCCTAGCCCAGCATTTAGACACACTCACAGCAGGCAGCAGCCCTGGACTAGCAGCCAGAGCAGAGCTGACCATGTGGTGACTGGTCTCACCTAGGGAGCTGGAGGGCGAACTCAACCTGGCTGGGGAAGTTTCCCAGCAAAACTCTAAAAACTGGGAATCATCAGGGGAGAAGGAAAAGCCCAGCGGATGGATCTTGCTTTCAGATCCCTAGAGGCCAGTTCTCAGGGGGAACCCTGCATGCAAGCCTGGTAGTCACCAGCTCCTCGCACAGCTAGTCCTGCCCTTGCCCTGGCTGGCTCCAGACTGACTCAAAAATGGCTTCTCCCCTTTCCTGAACTCCCTTGGAGGGGCATCTTGCTCCCTATTGGTTGCTGAGCAAACTCTGAGTCTGCCTTGGCTCCCCCTCCCTACCAGGGACAGTGTGCCTTTCCCTGAGCTACCAGCAGACAGAGCCCCAGGAATCTAGGTCATTTCCTTGCGGGTTACACTGAGGATATATAGAAATGACATCAGAATATATGTTTCTTTTGGCAAAGAGGGTCTCTGTGTTTGAAAGCCCTATATAATGACACTGGTGGTGGAACTTAGATGGGGAATGAAACTTCACATCCCTCCAGTTACTATGAAGAAGAGACACAGAGCCAGCTCTTTATCCCATCATAAAGTGGTAGCGTATCTATTCTTTCTGTGTTCTGTACATGCTGTACTAATCTCTGATTGATGATCTTTGATTACGTAATTCTAATTTAGCCTGTTATTCAACAATCTTGAGTTATCATTAACTTGGACACACAACATAAGAAATTATGCATTTACACACTTACCCAAACTCCCTTCCTTTTTCATCCCTGGGCTCATCTGCACTCATGTCCAGGTCATGGGGAACAAGACTCAGTAGTCAGAACCAAAGTTCACACTCACAAGACAGAAGTCAGCTGAGTCAGGATATCAGGAGGTCAGAGTCAGGAGGCAAACTGAAGCTCAGAATCACAAATCAGATGCTAGGAGTCACACAAGGTCTGGATGCCAGGAAATAGAGCCAGAGTCCAGCTGTTCAGACAGCTTCCTGGACCTGCTGCTGCCTTAAATAGGGCCAGCAGGCCAATCAGCTTTCCTAGGACTGTGCCAATAGGATTGCAGGGGCAGAGCCTCAGACTGGGGCTGGGCTTCATGGGTCCCAAGTCCACAAGCAACTGCAGGCTGTCAGATGGAGGGTTGGAGCATGACTGCTCCTCTTAAATCCTGCAGACCCAGGTTTAAGACCCACGGGTTATGACACCTGGCTGGGCTGGCTTAGACATGGGTGTGTAAGGCCCCTCAGATCTAGAGTGCAGAGCTGCCAGGCAGCTAGCATCTCCATGTTGTCACCCAGCAGCAGCATAACCAATATGTGCTCCACAACCTGCTGTAGACACAGACCATGAGAAGTTCCACCTCAAGAGGTCTGACAGGCGGCATGGCTCCTGCTTGGCTTCCTGTCCTGTGTAAACCCAAGGGACATTTCAGGAAGTATGCAGGCAACAGTGTGGATCTTCTGTTGCTACCATGACCATTCCTGTTCTCTGCTCCAGAACTCCTGATCTGGACCTTTGCCTGAAAACTGACTCAGACTCTGACCCTTGGTATTTACCCTGGCTTGGAACCTGACTATGAACTCCTCTGCTACTCCCAGTCTCAGGTTTCCCTGCTCTGACCCTTGGTCCTGACTACCCTTGTCGGGATCCCAACACAGGTGAGTTTCAAACAGCTCCTGGATGCTGCATGACTTGCATCTTCTCCTCCTAACTGTACACTGTATGGGCTCAGCATCAGGCTCCCTTGAGTGTCCACAGTTGTGGGGTGCAAGTATGGCATGCAGTTCCTTGAAGAAGTAGCAGGTCTGTGGAGTGGCCCCAGATTTGTTGTTGGCCTTCCTTACCTTCCGATATGCCTACCGTAATTCCTTTGAATTTATGTGGAATTGCTGTCATGCTCCACCTTCAGCATTCCCTGTGCAACCTGCATGTAGATGTCAATGTTCCTTGAGTAGCTGTGCTTGCAGTCTCTTATCTCCACAGTCTGAGGAGATCCAAAACTCAGTTTCTGCTCCAGGTAGAAGTGTGTCTAGAAGCTCTCTTTGTGTGCATGGAGCAGGCACGGTCAGATCCTCACAACCTAAGTTACCTGTAAGCTGAGCGGCCACGCAGCTACGCAGCATGCTATCAAGGGCCGTACAGATGGGGAGAGGCAGCCCTCCCCTGGCCTCGGCCTCGGAAATGCAGCGGTGAGGCACCCCTCCCCTGGCCCCAACCTTGGAGCTGCCATAGCCGGGAAGAGGCGCCCCGACCGTGGCCCTGGTTTCAGAGCTGCCACAGCTGGGGAGAGGCACGCTTCCCTCAGCCTCGGAGTTGCCATGACCGGGGAAAGCCCCCCCCCCCCCCACACCTCTCCATTCCTGGCTTCAGAGCTGTGGCATCCAGGAAGAGGTGCCTCTCTTCCAGCCCCAGACTTGGAGCTGCCTCAGCCGGGAAGAAGCACCCCTCCCCTGGCCACTAGAGGGCTAGTAGTTGTGCTCATGAAGGTGGGAAACTTGGGGGAAAGCACTTCAAAAACATACCAGGGTTTTTAAAGCATGGGTGGGCTTCTGGTGTCTGAATTCTAGTACCTGGGGATTTTAATTGGGCTGGAGTGGCCACTGTCATGGAGTCAGGATCATTGTGTGACAGCTGCTGGAGTACTATGAAGGTTGAGCCAGGTAACACAGTGTCTACAATATCACAGCTTCAACAGAAGTAGGTCCCCATGCCTCTGTCATCTGAGGAGATGGTGATATTGCATCATTGTAAAGGGAGCTTACAGTGGTGGGAGACAAATTTAGGTGTAGACATGTGCACAATGCGGTCAAAACCAGTCGACTTAAGATGACCTAACTTTGTAATGTAGACTAGGCCTGAGGCACTTACAGTATAACTTCCAAGATTCATGCTTTTTAAGAGGAAAAAAGTATTATGAAACAAAGTTAAACCACAACTGTTACTTGGATTTGAGCATGAAAAAGCCTTGGTTTGATAAAGAGATCAAGATCATGCTTAATATAAAATCTGCACAAAGGCCAAGAAGCATATCTTCACTGACCCAATCTCTCTGAAGTTTCTTCTTTGATCAAGCTTCTTTGTGAATATCTAAATCAATATTTAACAATACTCTAGAACTGATTCCTGTTGGGAATCTCTGCTTTGGAAACTGGCCTACCTTTTTTGAATCATGTCTTCAATTTTCTTTCACAGGCTGGGTTAGAAAGAGCAAAAGTTGACAGATAATGCTGTGTAATTGGCACGGGAAGGTAAAACAATCTGCCTCTGAAATGCAGTAGGGGAATAAGGCTGGAAAATATACAATATATATCTCTGTTATTGGAAAATAGGCTGGAACACTATTATATGCTTATCACAACCACAAGTTAAGTTTGGAAAATATTTTCCATTCTCTGTTATCCAAAATATTTGGGCTAAAATTTCCCAGTTTTGTTTTCTGTCTAAAATGATTTAAAAATGAGAAATTTACATATTATGATATTTACCATTGCAATTATTTGTTATGGTTAACTATAAAAGAAATCCAGACCCAAACAAACTTCCACTGAATTATGGAACTTCAAACTTCGTATTTTAAATACTTGTTCCTGAGGAACATGTGCTTTCCTAAGTTTGGAAAGTGAGTCTGTGTGCAAGTGCATGTATGTATCAGAACTGAGGTTAAAATGTTAGATTTTGCATTTAAGGCCAAATCCTAGTTCCACTGCAGTCAGCAGGTGTTTTCCATTGATTTCAGTGGCAGCAGGAATTGGCCTTTAGAGCTGGGGGATGGTGTAAACAAAGAAACAGGTAGATAACTGTGGAGCTATTTCACTACAGGAACGTAAAAAGTCAAAGCAGGAAGAGATTATAAAATGGACATGTTTTTGAGCAAAAGTGCTGGAGCTTGTAAATTCAGTGAACTGATTAGTTCTGGAATAAAGAAGTCAGGGATTGTGCCGCTGTTAGAACAAGGACTTCCATGCTTTGCTGGCAAAAGTGGGAGAACTTATCGGCTGTGTCAGCCAAAGAGTGGCACCTAGAGGTGGTATAGAAAGTTCATGGAGCTGGCATACAGGACCGTTGAGGTCTTCCAGACATAAAGAGCAACTATAGATACTCTGAACCAGGATAACACTTATCTTTATAATGGAAACTACCAAAATAAGCAAGAACACATGCTAGTCTCCATGAGAGAGCAAGCTGAATGTAGCAAGTTGCACCTTACCTCTACAGCAGGTAGGGGGGCTGTCTTTCCATTTAGAGTACACAGAAGACAGGATATAACAAATGCAATCATGGTTCCATCTATTCCATATATCCTAGTCCTGATCCAAAACCTACTGAAGTCAGGGAGAGGCAGAGGCTTTCCTTTAATTTCCATGGGCTTTGGATTAGACCCTTTGTGCTAAAAAGTACATGACACAAGGATGACCAGACTTCAGATGTTCTTCAGCATAATGATCTAGAGCTGTTCAGTACCAGCAGCCAGGTCTTCTAGTCTGCCCCATAATCTCCTAGTGTTTCCCTCAAACACTCTTCTCCTATAAATAGATTTCTATATTGTTACAATTTGAAAATTTGGTCTATTAGCTCTGGATGATAAAGCTGATAAGGTCCACTGGGGAAACTGACTGAAGCTCTTAGGTGAGCAACCTACTGACAGCAACAAGCAAGTGTGAGTTATCCAAGGAACCAGTGCAGTTTATAAACTGTGCCAAATGATTATCTCTGAAATAAGGATATAACAAGTTCCACAGCACAGTAGTCTTCTACATCTCTGCCTTTATAAATCTTAAGAGTTTCTCTGGACATGAGCTTAGCCAAAGCTTGTATATTTTATTTTAGAAAACCAAGAGGTGAGGTTGAGTAGGATTCTAAAAATCAGTCTTTGACTGTCTGTAATTCAAGGATTTTTAAAACCTCCACTGTCAAAGTCTAGTTCAGCATAAATTCATATATATGAATTGAATTGCTCTGCTAGGAAGAACATGCAGACAGCACAAATTAAATAACTCTGGATTTCTCTTTTTTCCCCCAAACTCATAAGGACTTAACCATACAGTCCCTATATATTGCATAAGTAACATATAATATAGAGTTTATTCTTGCAGAGCTACAGATGTGGCAGCACACATCAAGCAGCTGCCAAATATGTTAAGCATTGTGCTTAATGCTCCCAGTTTAACAAAATGGATTAAATATAATCCAGTTTGTGGAACAATTTTTGGACTGCAATTTATAAAAGTGCTGTTACGTTTCCTGCCACTTATTTCAGGGGTTATTTTATTAGTAACCCTCTGTCTCATGCATACATCAGATTTGCTTAGACAGATCAACTCTTACCAATGAGCTGTCTCTTTGCAATGCATTCCCAAGTCTCTGCATGTTCTTCTATGATTACTTGTACAGGAAAATAAGCTGTACCTTAACAGATGTTAATCAAGAGTCAGAATAAAACATATGTACATTTTGAAAGAAATAACAGTAACTTGCTTTATCTACATGTTTTCAAATATGAATGTTTGCTTCTGGCTAGTGGTCGCTACACTGCCTTTACTGGGTCACCTAGACAAGCTAATTGTTTTTGCATGGTCATCTAAGATTTATCTAATTGAAAATAAGATATTTCTGCTAATGTTAGGGAATGGGAACAATTATTTGTCCTGAAGGGGATCACTGATAATGCTGATTTCCTTAGTATGTACAGTATTGAGACAAATATTCAAATACAAGTTGTTGAGGTTTTATGTTTGGGTTTTTTTTTTTTATTTTTTAGAGTTGTCTTTTTTTTTCTGGATTTTTTAAAAGAAATAGTTATTTGAAATGTTAGCTTTCTTTCATAGTCCTAACCCAGCAAGAGAGCCTAATTTTTCACACCATTTAACAGATTAATCCACCTCACCTGAATGTCCAAATTCAGAACATAGAGCAATCTGCAGCAAATGGAATACTTAAGAAATACTTCACAGATCTTCTCTATCTTAAATAGGCATTTGAGAGGCATTTTTAGCCTATCAAGAATTCCCTTGACTACATGTCAATAAGACATGGAAAATGGTTTCTGAAGTAATTTATTCTAAATGGTAGCCACTTTCCTCTAAAAAGTACAAATATGTATAGTGCATCTGACACTCAATTAAAATATCCAAAACCCACAACTGGTAGCCAGGAAGTTTTCTGTCAAAGTTAACCATTGCCTCATTCCCAATCTCTACCTAAGCCTCAATTTAAAAAGCGCAAGTGTGTGTGTGTGTGTGTGTTCTATTCTTTTGGCCAGATTCTGATGGCCTTACTCATAGTGTCTATGGCTTGGTCTAGTCTTAAAATTTACACCAGCATAGCTTCATTAGTCACGGGTATGAAAAAAAAAACCAGAACCCCTAGCTATCATAACTCTGTTGATAAAAATCCCAATGTAGATCCCAACAGAGAGCAATTCTGTTCACATAGCAAATGTCATTTGGCAAGGTGGTGTTCCTATACCAGCAGAAAAGATCCTTGTGTCAGCTGCATCTACAGTGCAGTGTAGGCATAGCCTGACTCAATCAATAGTGTATAGCCTTACTCAATGAGAAGTCTCAGTACCCAACAGGAGTAAGGCAATCAGAATCTGGCCCTAAGATTTTTTTTTTTTTTTTTAGCATTTCTTTTGAACTGGAGATTAGGGCGAAGAGACGTGTCTTGGTTTAGGCAAAATCCCTGTATCTTTGTCTTGCCTTTACAGTGGTAAAAGCAAAGCTCTATCTGATATTGGATTAATGAACTGTAAGACTCTGAAGTTTTTTATATTTTCCAAATTTCCTTCACCCACTTGTGACATTACCAAGCTAAAGCATAACTCTTCTTTTCCCTTTTTAAATTTCCCTGCTTCCTGCACTAGGAAGGAAAAAAATATAAAGAAATGAAAGACCACTGCTAAATGTTACACTACGTAGATTTGTACAGGAGTGTATAGTAAATCAACCCAGAGCATTGTGAAAACACACATAGGACTATACAGTTTCCTAGCCCCCAGCACTGCCAGAATATAGACAGAATCATGCAGTCAGTTGTCTTTTGGCATTACACACACACAAAAATAGGAGTAGACACTTGCTCAGATTTATTTAGAACAATTCAGTAAATCATTCCCAACATATATACAACAAAATTAAATATAGGAGAAGGCAGGGAACTATCTCCAATAGTGCCAATAGATAACAAATCCCTATCTAGGGAGGCTATCTTCTGCAATCTGTGATAGAACATTTAGTTATAAAGCAGTCAGGAAACAAGCTCCAACCTAGTCCCAAATATCCTGGCATTCTCCCTTCCTTTCAGCACATCCTATGCATTGTTGCATGCACCAGGGTGGGGATTTGAAGTTTTTTTGTTGTAATATCGCAACTTTCGTGTCTGTAATTGCGTGACCAGAGAGATTTGAAGTGTTCTCCGACTAGTTTATGAATGTTATAATTCTTGACACCTGATTTGTGTCCATTTATTCTTTTACGTAGAGACTGTCCAGTTTGACCAATGTACATGGCAGAGGGGCATTGCTGGCACATGATGGCATATATCACATTGGTGGATGTGCAGGTGAACGAGCCTCTGATAGTGTGGCTGATGTTATTAAGCCCTGTGATGGTGTCCCCTGAATAGATATGTGGGCACAGTTAGCAACGGGCTTTGTTGCAAGGATAGGTTCCTGGGTTAGTGGTTCTGTTGTGTGGTATGTGGTTACTGGTCAGTATTTGCTTCAGGTTGGGGGGCTGTCTGTAGGCAAGGTCTGGCATGTCTCCCAAGATTTGTGAGAGTGTTGGGTCATCCTTCAGGATAGGTTGTAGATCCTTGATGACGCATTGGAGAGGTTTTAGTTGGGGGCTGAAGGTGACGGCTAGTGGCGTTCTATTATTTTCTTTGTTAGGCCTGTCCTGTAGTAGGTGACTTCTGGGAACTCTTCTGACTCTATCAATCTGTTTCTTCACTTCCGCAGGTGGGTATTGTAGTTGTAAGAATGCTTGATAGAGATCTTGTAGGTGTTTGTCTCTGTCTGATGGGTTGGAGCAAATGTGGTTGTATCGCAGAGCTTGGCTGTAGACAATGGCACAAATCAGATGTCAAGAATTATAACATTCATAAACCAGTCGGAGAACACTTCAATCTCTCTGGTCACGCGATTACAGACATGAAAGTTGCGATATTACAACAAAAAAACTTCAAATCCAGACTCCAACGAGAGACTGCTGAATTGAAATTCATTTGCAAATTGGATACAATTAACTTAGGCTTGAATAGAGACTGGGAGTGGCTAAGTCATTATGCAAGGTAACCTATTTCCCCTTGTTTTTTCCTATCCCCCCGCCCCCAGACGTTCTTGTTAAACCCTGGATTTGTGCTGGAAATGGCCCACCTTGATTATCATACACATTGTAAGGAGAGTGGTGACTTTAGATAAGCTATTACCAACAGGAGAGTGGGTTGGGGGGGGGGGGTGGAGGGAGGGAAGAGAAAACCTGGATTTGTGCTGGAAATGGCCCAACTTGATTATCATACACATTGTAAGGAGAGTGATCTCTTTAGATAAGCTATTACCAGCAGGAGAGTGGGGTGGGGGGAGGTATTTTTTCATGCTTTGTGTGTATAAAAAGATCATCTACACTTTCCACAGTATGCATCCGATGAAGTGAGCTGTAGCTCACGAAAGCTTAAGCTCAAATAAATTGGTTAGTCTCTAAGGTGCCACAAGTACTCCTTTTCTATTTTCAAAACAGTCATAGCTGCAGGTGGACAACCTGCATAACACCGCATGCCCCATCTATTCCGTAGGCAATTTCTTCTTTATGATGGTAAACTCACAGTTGTAGCACATTTCGTTACCGTCAATCACATCTATTGACACTTATGTTCCAAAAAATACAAATCCTTCTCCACCAAAGGAAAGAAAAACATAAAGTAGAAATATTAAAGCAGGTGCCTGTGAAACCCCACTGAGAGCTCATGGAGTATCAGAATGTATGGAACATGAACACGCAGTTTGCTGTTGTTTTGAGTAAAGGCAATTTCATGGCAGAGTAGTAGCACAAGGGATCACATTCAAGAGCAAATAAGCAAAAAAGAAACAAAACACAAAGTAATGCTTGTTACCCAAGAAGTGGGAAAACAGCAAAGGCACATCTTTACTATCTGGTCAAGAGCAAGGTATCAAGATGCAGCATGCACATGGTGTTCCTACACTGTATGTAAAAATACAGCTGATTGTATCAGGCATAAGAGTTGGATAGAAAAGTAGATAATCTTATTCTGTCTGTAGCAAGCAGGGTATGACAGATTTACAGTAACTACTTCTGAGCATGATGATGCACAGCTTCAATATCTAGTAGCAGGTGCGAGGGAGGAAAAAACAAGAAATGTGTAGGGGTTTGGGTTTATTTTACAGGCAATCAGAGGCTGAAGAATACATTGCAAGTGTTTAAAAATCTTACACTACAGTTCAAATTCTGTATTCGCAAGAATAGTCTTGTAATTAAAGGGACTATTTATGTGAGCAAGGCAAATAATTCCCCCCAATAAGAAAATTTATTTTCTACTTATACGTACAATTTAATATATGTTAAGGTTATTATAACTTGTAAAATATAGTAGTAATAGAATTGTATCAAATGAGTAATAATATTACTCATTTATTAAAATGTGTGGTGAAGAAATATGAATAGCAGAGAAAGGATGTTCAAGGATGTTCTTGTGGTTATGGCAGCGGACCTGGACTCAGGAAATCTGGATTTAAATCTCAGCTTTGCTGCAGACATCCTGTGTGATCTTGGGCAAGTCATGTAATCTTTGTCTGTCAGCTCCCCATCTATAATACAGGGCTAATACTGGCTTCCTCCTACCTTTTATATAGTTAGGTTATTAGTTTTTGTAATAAGGCCTATCTTTGACTATATGTGTATACAGCACCTGTCATGACTGATCCCTGATCTGGCTAGGGGCTGTAGTTGCTACTGCAATCCAAATCCTTGTGAAAGTAGTAACCACCAAGTTGCAACAACAGGTGACATCAGCTCACATTCTGGATGCCTAACAATCAAAGCTCAGATCAAGGCACAGCACAGACAGCTGTAGTGGCATTAAAGGGTGACCATAGACACAGGCAAGATTTCCATGCTCATATTGCTGGAATTCTTGCCTTTGATACAGTTCTCCACAGGGTACTGCCAACACAAGCACATTACATAGCAGGAGTCGGTAGCTCCAGTTTTTAGAGTGATGCTAAGTAACTGCTCTTCTTCTTCAAAAGAACTCACACAAGGCTCCGAAATATCCCTTCTTCACTTCAATATCTGAATGGAACCACTGGGAGAGAGAATGACATACTGCGAGCTCTATAGGCTGATTACAATCCACCATACATATTTCATTCCCAACTGATGAAACCACCAATACTAAAATGTCAGAATCCCTATAGGAAATCAGGTCTTCGATGGAAAGCAGCGGGCTCAAGATGAACCAAGGCAGGATGAGAGTAAAGTAGGTCAGAAAGGGTAAACGCTTTGAAGAACTAGAAGAGATATAGTCTCCACCTTCATAGAATCATAGAATCATAGAATATCAGGGTTGGAAGGGACCCCAGAAGGTCATCTAGTCCAACCCCCTGCTCGAAGCAGGACCAATTCCCAGTTAAATCATCCCAGCCAGGGCTTTGTCAAGCCTGACCTTAAAAACCTCTAAGGAAGGAGATTCTACCACCTCCCTAGGTAACGCATTCCAGTGTTTCACCACCCTCTTAGTGAAAAAGTTTTTCCTAATATCCAATCTAAACCTCCCCCATTGCAACTTGAGACCATTACTCCTCGTTCTGTCATCTGCTACCATTGAGAACAGTCTAGAGCCATCCTCTTTGGAACCCCCTTTCAGGTAGTTGAAAGCAGCTATCAAATCCCCCCTCATTCTTCTCTTCTGCAGACTAAACAATCCCAGCTCCCTCAGCCTCTCCTCATAAGTCATGTGCTCTAGACCCCTAATCATTTTTGTTGCCCTTCGCTGGACTCTCTCCAATTTATCCACATCCTTCTTGTAGTGTGGGGCCCAAAACTGGACACAGTACTCCAGATGAGGCCTCACCAGTGTCGAATAGAGGGGAACGATCACATCCCTCGATCTGCTCGCTATGCCCCTACTTATACATCCCAAAATGCCATTGGCCTTCTTGGCAACAAGGGCACACTGTTGACTCATATCCAGCTTCTCGTCCACTGTCACCCCTAGGTCCTTTTCTGCAGAACTGCTGCCTAGCCATTCGGTCCCTAGTCTGTAGCGGTGCATTGGATTCTTCCATCCTAAGTGCAGGACCCTGCACTTATCCTTATTGAACCTCATCAGATTTCTTTTGGCCCAATCCTCCAATTTGTCTAGGTCCTTCTGTATCCTATCCCTCCCCTCCAGCGTATCTACCACTCCTCCCAGTTTAGTATCATCTGCAAATTTGCTGAGAGTGCAATCCACACCATCCTCCAGATCATTTATGAAGATATTGAACAAAACCGGCCCCAGGACCGACCCCTGGGGCACTCCACTTGACACCGGCTGCCAACTAGACATGGAGCCATTTATCACTACCCGTTGAGCCCGACAATCTAGCCAGCTTTCTACCCACCTTATAGTGCATTCATCTAGCCCATACTTCCTTAACTTGCTGACAAGAATACTGTGGGAGACCGTGTCAAAAGCTTTGCTAAAGTCAAGAAACAATACATCCACTGCTTTCCCTTCATCCACAGAACCAGTAATCTCATCATAAAAGGCGATTAGATTAGTCAGGCATGACCTTCCCTTGGTGAATCCATGCTGACTGTTCCTGATCACTTTCCTCTCATGTAAGTGCTTCAGGATTGATTCTTTGAGGACCTGCTCCATGACTTTTCCAGGGACTGAGGTGAGGCTGACTGGCCTGTAGTTCCCAGGATCCTCCTTCTTCCCTTTTTTAAAGATTGGCACTACATTAGCCTTTTTCCAGTCATCCGGGACTTCCCCCGTTCGCCACGAGTTTTCAAAGATAATGGCCAAGGGCTCTGCAATCACAGCCGCCAATTCCTTCAGCACTCTCGGATGTAACTCGTCCGGCCCCATGGACTTGTGCACGTCCAGCTTTTCTAAATAGTCCCTAACCACCTCTATCTCCACAGAGGGCTGGCCATCTCTTCCCCATTCTGTGATGCCCAGCGCAGCAGTCTGGGAGCTGACCTTGTTAGTGAAAACAGAGGCAAAAAACGCATTGAAAAAAAAAGCATTCCATGGAAGGCATCCAGCCCCCGTTCGTCAAAGAGTCTCAAAGAGTCAGGATCCCGTTTGACCCCTCACCTAACCTGGCAACACTGATATCTAAAAATGCCTGCCTTCACCTACAGTTTGCTAGGGCAGGGCACTTCATTGTTTTCTCTAGGATGAGGTCCTGGCCATAGTGGCCAATGCATTTGTCAGCTCCAGGATGGATTACAGTGAATTACAGTATCTTAAACTGAGTGAGAAGATATTGCACAGGCTCCAGTTGGTACAGAGGGCAACTCCCTGTTTTCTCCGTGGCTCAAGTCCCCTTGAGCATAGACCTGATGTGCTCAAGTCTTTACACTCATTCCCAGGCAGATTCTGAGGCCAGAAAGTTTGAGTCTTAATTTTCAAAGCAAATAATGGACCAAGTATTAACTACATTAAAGAGTTATTTTGATCTATGAACCAGTGTGACAGCTGTGCTCCTCTGAGACAATGCTTTGGCCCCAGTTCTCACATGATTAATCCTGGGCTTTGTGATATACATTCTCATTCCTGTGAATGTAGCTATGGAATGGATTTCCAGAGGAGATCAGGCCAATCCACAGGCTGATCATCCTTAGGAAATGTGGCAAAACAGTCCTCTTCACAAAAGTATTTCCACCATAAGAGTGACACTCAAAACACTGACTCCTTCTTCTACCTCCTACCACCCAACAAAAATGTGTGGGCTGAATTGATGGTAATCAATGAATAAAATCCCTACCCCAATCAGTGTCAGTGAAGACCGCTAAGGACCTATTGCTACCTACTTTACATGTAAGGCACTTGGTATTATTTTGATTGGTGGCAAAGTAAAAAAACAAAGATAATGAAGAGAAATAATAGTAACAAAGACAATAACTCTGCTAAAATATACATGGCTCTAATACGGATTTAACAGGTATGATAGAGTTAGAGGACAAAGGAGGCCAGCTTCCCCATGATGCACATGCAAAAAATTACCTATTTGGTGGCAGGCTAGAAGCTTCAGAAGGGGCTGCATTCAATCTGTGCTGAAGGGAGATACAGCAAGGTGAGCCTCTCATCATTCTCCCTGTCACACCTCCAACATTACAAATGCATGTCTCCAGCCACTGCCATTCTGCACAGTGAGATTTCTCCTCTCTCTCAGACTCATAAGAGGCAAAATATCGTGGGCCAAGTCCCAAGTTGTGTTGAGAACCTGCAAGTTCCTCTGAAGTCAAATGCAAGTGTCCCTCAGCTATCTGCATCATATTACATTTCATAATTATAGAGTGCATGTGTAATGAATTCCTATTATGATTTGGGAATCACAATTTAGGAACAATTTAGGAACTGTATGTGTCTGTGTCAGGCTGCAAATTCCATTTTGAATAGACAGTTTTTTGCCTTTTCTACTGCTTGTTTTTATTGCCATGTTGGACTGAAGTCCCTACATGCAGAGATACAGGGCTGCCAATAGAGTACCTAAGTCAACAGCTCTCTATCGTTAGAAATCTAATTGCTATAGACAAAAGACTGGTCCCTCCCCATAAGGAATGGTTTAGCAGGGGGGAAGTCACCTTGGCAACAGTTATCTGGCAGGCATTTGTTCTGTGCTGGGGCCATTTTCCTCCAGTCTGAGGGAGAAGCATCCCACCATATGAAAGCCCATGAACCATGCACTGAAACAGAAGGACCAAACAACCCAAGGGACTCTGACCCCAGTCCAAACAATATCCTGGGGCTCTTAGGATTTTTGAGGCAGGAATATGTGTGTAATGTTTGTTCTATATGCTCTCTACTTTCCCTACACTTTACATTATTTAAAAAAAGAGCATAAATGTGTTAGACTCTGTGCAAAGTGAGTGAGTGTGTTAACTGCTTCATGCCACTGAGATAGTTAAACTGTAAATCAGCGGTTTCATACCTGTGGGGTGGAGTAATGGGAGGGGGGAATGATTCAATAGAATGGAATCTGAGGAGCCCCTGTTGCACCAAGAGGGGTTAGGCAATTGGTCAGAGGATTTCAGCTCTCAGAAGGTCTGCTCCTTAAGAGTATGCTTAGGGACCCTAATACTGGGGCAATGGATGGCCTCTGTTTAGGCTTACAACACAGCAAATCCAGAGCAGCAGAGGCTTGGATTAAGAACATAAGAATGGCCATACTGGGTCAGACCAAATGTCCATCCAGCCCAGTGCCCTGTCTACCGACAGTGGCCAATGCCAGGTGCCCCAGAGGGAGTGAACCTAACAGGTAATGATCAAGTGATCTCTCTCCTGCCATCCAGCTCCACCCTCTTACAAGCAGAGGCTAAGGACACCATTCCTTACCCATCCTGCCTAATAGCCAATTGCAGTCCTGGTGAGTGTCTGGATGGAGGCACTTGCTAAGAACTGTGACACTGTTACCCTTGGACACCACCAGGGATTGAAGCTAGGCCATCTAGTGCTAATAGCATGAGCTTCTACCACTTGAGCTAAAGGAATAACTCCTGCCAACTACTTGTATTAGACTCTAAAGGCCAATCCTTGGCTGGGGATGCATGGTGCACCTCAAGCAGCACGTTATACGTGGATACTCCTAAAATGTGTATTCTTTTTTAAAATAATTTAACATTCAAATAAGTTAGGAACAGCCTTCTACTGCAGAATCTGCAGTTAAAACTGAAGCATTTTTTCTATGTTTTGCAAATGGTTTTCCTAAACTCCTCCCCTAGCTCTTGATGGAAGTTAACTTGAGATTCTGAATATTAGTCATAGGCACAAACAGAAACTATTTCCTCACAAAACTGAGTAAGGGTCACATTTTAAAACAAGGCCTGATGTCTTAATACAAAATATGCGCAGTTGTGCACCTACATCTTTTCATGCAGTTCCTACAATTGTATACGCAAATGTATGTATTAAATATCTAAATGGGCTGCATTTTGAAGTGGTGTTTGAGAAATTATGGTAATTACAGGTACAATTGTAGGCATGAGACTGAACAAATCATGGTCCTTGTTCTTTAAAAATGAGTCAGAGTTCTCAGATGTCTTTGAATCTTACACTTTTATTATCTACAAATGCAATTCAGTAGCTGTAATTCCTCTTCCCTTTCTCTTACCACTGAGATACTTTTATATTGTTGAGGTACTTTTTGATTTCTATAATGGTGCTTATGATACATTGATGGCTGCATTGAAAAAGCATATGATGATATATCAGAGTATTCTACCATACAAAGAAATGTATACCAATATCAGCTCCAGCTGGATGCTTTTCCCTTATTTCCCTTTTCCTTTATTTCATTTTTTTTTTTATATTTTTTCATATTTTTTTCTTCCTTATGATGTAATAAACTGAAATGAATGTAGGAAACCCAGACAGGGAAACCCTCCATTACAGACAATAAATATTGTCATGTAAATGTTGGCAATTGACATTTAGATACTACAGTGGCTAGAACTTAAGAAATACATAGAAGTGAAAGGCTTAACTTTGAAATATAGAAAAGGGTCAAAATTTGTTTATAAAAGTTACAATAGAAGCAATTAATTGTAAATTACTACTCAAATGTTTTGTTTCTGTGCCACCACCAAGCAATTCCCTCAGTGAGAGATACTACTTTTTGCACTTACTTTTCTGCAACTGCTACCAGAAACATCTGATGTAGTTCAGAAGTGGAGGATACACATTAACAGCAATGTTCCCTCCATCCTTTCTCAGGAAATCAAAGACTCCATTCTCACTTGGTCTGCACAGCTCAGAGCCCTGTGAGTCTTTATTTAATATCTGGTCCCTTAGTAACACAGTTTTCATCACCATTGGACTGGCATGCAGCCTATAACAATGGTTCTGAGCTCTATTAAACAATGTCAACCACCAAAACCTTCAGTAAGCAATTGCTGTTACAGGATAACGTACTCACTGCAAGAAATAAAGACAATTTTCTGATGATCTGAAAAGCTATGAGAGAGAAAAGTCTAAAGCTCTGGCACATCTGCACACTTTCTTCCTTAATTGTTCATGTACAGTTTAACTTCCACATGAATCTTTCAAAATATTATGCTTCAGTGAGCAGAGCTAGTGTAATTCCTTTATTTCATTCACTTCCTCGTCAAGTAGAATATCATGCTAGAGAGTTTTGGGGGATGGAGGCAATACTTTTTCTTGCAGTTAATGTGCAACTTCTTAACTTAGTTAGCAAAATGTACTCTACGGGTATTTCTGTTCCTACATTAAAACCATTACTGCTACGATTTTCCTTGTGCAAAGAATTATGTTATACTTGCATCGGTAGGAGCCTCTCATTTTTGTAGCTTTGATCTTCAAATCTTCAAATGTTTTATGCTATGCATATTAAATACTATTTATTAGGCGGCTGCTTCATAATAGTATGAGGAATCCCTGTGTAAGGACCTTAGCCATCTCCATTTGACATCAATGACAAAACTCCCCAGGACTTCAGTGAGAGCAAGATGGGGTCATGCACTTCAAAGCCTGAGTAGCTTCTGACAGCTCTCTGAGATTAGAAGTGACTTTTAGGAACTTCTTGTTTGTAGAAAATTCTGCTCAGGAGACACAAAGAGGATTCAAGAGGAGAGCCCTACAGTTCAAAAGTCTGTTATTGAAAAGTTCAATAGAATAAAATATTCAACCTTTTTCTACATATTTTTTTTCCTGGACTATCCTATATAATGTAATGGTGAATTATATCCCTGTTACAGAATTGTATATGCTGCTCTGATTTGTACCAGCTAATTCCATTGCCCTAGTGGCTGTTGCACCAGCAAGGGATTGCTGGAGCATACATCACACCTAATCCACATGCTGGAGAGGGAGTAGAAATGTTGTGATGGGGTTGCATACAGACATAGATTTTATAGCACCTGAACATTAGCCTATACATGGGAAATCTTCAGGAAGCCAATTCAGTCAGCTTTGAGATGCAAGAGAGACATATTTGGGACCATGACCTGGCCCACATCCTGCACGTATGTGAGTATGAGTAACTCTACATCCACATAGAATTGTAGGACTGGAAGGGACCTTGAGAGGTCATCTAGTCCAGTCTCCTGCACTCATGGTAGGACAAAGTATTCTAGACTATCCGTGAAATGTGATGGTCTAACCTGCTCTTAAAAATCTCCAGTTAAGGAGATTCCGCAATCTTCCTGGGCAATTTATTCTACTGCTTAACCCTCCTGAAAGAAAGTTTTTTTCTAATGTCCAACCTAAACCACCCTCGCTGCAATTTAACTCCCTTGCTTCTTGTCCTATCTTCAGTGGTTAAGGAAAATATTTTTTCCTCCTCCTTCTAACAATCTTTTATGTACTTGAAAACTGTTATCATGTCCCTCTCAGTCGTCCCTTCTCTAAACCAAATAAACCCAATTTTTCTATCTTCCCTCATGGGTCATGTTTTTTAGACCTTTAATATTTTTTTTTTGCTCTTCTCTGGACTTTCTCCAATTTGTCCACATCTTTCCTGAAATGTGGCACCTAGAACTGGACACAATTGTTGAGGCCTTATCAGCTCATAGTAGAGAGAAAGAATTACTTCTCATGTCTTGCTTACAATACCACTGCTAATACATCCCAGAATGATATTTGCCTCTTTTTGCAACAGTGTTACACTGCTGACTCATATTTAGCTTGTGATCCACTATGACTCCCGATCCTTTTCTGTAGTCCTCCTTCCTAGGCAGACATTTCCCATTTTGTACATGTGTAACTGATTGTTCCTTCCTAAAGGCTTGTGTACACTACTGCATAAGTCGATGCAACTTATGGCACTCAGAGTTATGAAAAACCCCATCCCTCTGAGTGATGTAATTTACATTGACTTAAAGCAGTGCTTACACCACACTATGTCAGCAGGAGGCATAGCTGCCACCTCTCCTTGAGAAGGAGTAATTATGTTGATGGGAGAGTAGTAAAGATAAGCCCTACATGGAATATTTTGCATTTGTCCATATTGAATTTCACCCTATTTACTTCAGACCATTTCTCCAGTTTGTCTAGATCATTTTCAATTATACTCCTGTCCTCCAAAGCACTTGAAACCCATCCCAGCTTGGTATTGTCTGCAAAATGTATAAGTGTACTCTTTATGTCATTATCTAAATCACTGTTGAGAATATTGAACAGAACTGGACCTGGAACTGATCCCTGTGGGACCTAACTTGATATGCCCTTCCAGCTTCACTCTGAACCACTGATAAGTACTCTCTAGGAACGGTTTTCCAACTAGTTATGCACCCACCTTATGGTAGCTCCATCTAGGTTGTATTTCCCTAGTTAGTTTATGAGAAGGTCATGCTAGAGAGTTTCAAAAGCCTTACTAATGTCAAGATATACTACATCTACTGCTTCCCACGTAACCACAGGGCTTGTTAGCCGGTCAAAGAAAGCTATTAGGTTGGTTTGACAGATTTGTTCTTGACAAATCAATGCTGACTGTTCTTATCATCTTATGTTCTAGGTGTTTGAAAATTGGTTGCTTAATTATTTGCTCAATTATCTTTCCAGGTACTGAAGTTAAGCTGACTGGTCTGTAATTCCCCAGGTTGACCTTATTTCCCTTTTCATAGATTTTTTTATATATATTTGCCATTTTCCAGGCCTCTGGAATCTCTCGTGTTTTCCATGACTTTTCAAAGATAATCGCTAAAGTCTCAGATACCTCCTCAGTCAGCTCCTTGAGTATTCTAGGATGCATTTCATCAGCCCCCGGTAACCTGAAGATATCTAACTTTTCTAAGTAATTTGTAACTTGTTCTTTCCCTATTTTAGCTTACCTCCTTTTCACTGCAATGTTAGATGTCCAATCACTACTAACCTTTTTGGTGAAAATTGAAACAAAGTAATTTAGCACTTCTGCCATTTCCACATTTTCTGCTATTGTTGTTCCACCACTTTGAGTAATGGGCCTACCCTATCCTTGCTCTTCTTCTAGCTTCTAATGTATTTGTAGAATGTTTCCTTTGTACCCTTTATGTCTAGCTAGTTTAATCTAATTTTGTGCCTTAGCTTTTCTAATTTTGTCCCTACATACTTATGTTATTTGTTTATATTCATCCTTTGTAATTTGACATAGTTTCCACTTTTTGTAAGACTCTTTTTTTGAGTTTCAGATTATTGAAGATCTCCTGATTAAGCGAGGTGGTCCCTTGCCATACTTCCTAGCTTTCCTATGCAGTAGGATAGTTTGCTCTTGTGCCCTTAAAAATATCTCTTTGAAAAACTGCCAACTCTCTTGACCTGTTTTTCCTCTTGCTTCCCCTTGGGATCTTACCTACAAGCTCCCTGAGTTTGCTAAAGTCTGCCTTCTTGAAATCTATTATCTTTATTGTGCTGTTTTCCTTCCTACCATTCCTTAGAATCATGAACTCTTCCATTTCATGATCACTTTCAACCAAGTTGCCTTCCACTTTCAAATTCTCAGCCAGTTCCTCCCTAATTGTCAAAATCAAATCTAGAACAGCCTCTTCCCCAGTAGCTTTCTCCACCTTCTGAAATAAAAAAAGTGTCTCCAATACATTCCAAGAACTTGTTGGATAATCTGTGCTCTGCTGTGTTGTTTTTCCAACGGATGTCTGGGTAGCTGAAGTCCCCCTCCACCACCAAGTCCTGTGATTTGAATGATTTTGTTAGTTGTTTAAAAAAAGTTTCATCCACCTCTTCTTCCTGGTTAGGTGGTCTGTAGTAGAGGCCTACCATGACATCAGCCTTATTTTTACCCCTTTTATCCTTACCCAGAGACTTTCAACATGTCTGTCTTCCATTTCCATTTTAACCTCAGTCCAAGTGTATACATTTTTTATATATAAGGCAATACCACCTCCCTTTTTCCCTGCCTGTCTTTCCTAAGCAAGCTTTACCTTCTATACCAATATCCCAGTCCTACGTATTATCCCACTAGCATTTCAAGTTCTTCCTGCTTATCCCCATACTTCTCACATTAGTATACAGTTACCTAAGATACTAATTTGATTTCCCCCCATTGTCACTCTAGTATCTTCCTTATCCCTCCTATAACAGCCCATGCTCCCCCCAGACTCCAACCTTTCTCCTAGTTCTCCATGTTTTGGACTTACCTGTAGGATTTTGTCACCTGCCCCCATTGGACCTAGTTTAAAGCCCTCTCACTATGTTAGCCAGTTTTATCCAAATATGCTCTTTCCCTTCCTCAATAGGTGGATCCCATCTCTGTTTAGCAGTCCTTCTTCCCAGAACAGCATCCCATTGTCAAGGAAGTCAAAGCCCTCCTGGTGACATCATCCTTGCAGCTAGGCATTCATCTCCAGGATACAACTGTCTCTGCCTGGGACCCTACCCTTGACTGGAAGGATGAAAGAGAACACCACCTGCATCCCCCAACTCCTTCACCATTGCTCTCAAAGCCCTGCAGTAACTTATGATATGCTCAGGGTCATACCTTACAGTATCATTAGCGTCCACATGGCTAAGTAGCATGGGATAGTAGTCAGAGGGCTGGATGATCCTTGACAATTCCTCCATAACAGCTCGTTTCAATGAAGTCACACAAATGAGGGTCATTCTTGTCAGTTGCCAGCTTGTGCAGATCAAGGAGTGACTGGTTCACATTCTTTTCGAGGTTCAAGTCAACCCATTCTCCCAATCATCACGATCTGGTTTCTTGATGTCCTGCAAAAAAATGCAGTATCCCTCCAGGGATACCATGTCAGGAAGATAGATGGACCCCTCCATCCCCCTCAGGTTAATATCAGTAATTACACATAACTCAATAGAACAAATAGTTTATTTGCTGAATTAGGGTAATCACTTGGGATGTGGATGACACATGTTGGGAATCTCCATGCCAGAGCAGTGATTTGAACTTAGGTCTTTCTTCTTCCAACTGAGTGCCCTAAGCACAGAACTATGGAGTCTTTCACATGAGTCTTTCCTCTGGCCAAATGAGTATTCAGGTATTTTATATGAAGTGGAACAGCTCCAACAAGAGAGACAGTAAAAGCTCTACACCTAAAATACCCTATAGCCTTATGGTGAAGCCCCAGGGGGAAGACTTGCCCCAGAGTAGGAATTTTAAGTTGAGCCTCAAGGCTAGTGCCCAGTGACTGGGGCATCAAGGGAGGGGTTGCTCCTCTTCCTCTTCCTTTGTGAATCTAGCCCTTCACTTATTTGCTTTAATAAAAAAGATGCCCAGAAATGAGACAAAGCATTTTGTTTCAGGTCAAAATAAATGTTTCATCAAACCCAAAATGGATATTTTGTTGACTTCTTGAAATTGCTGACAATACTCCCCAAAAAATCAGTTTTGATTTGACTCAAATTGGTATATCTGTATCTCTTTGGAATTGCCAGTGAAGCAAAAAAAAAATCAATTATTCACCCAGCAATATTCAATAGGACTACTCACAAGAATAAATGTTTGCGAGGTTGATGTCCTACATACTGAGCTCTTCAGGGCAGAACTTTTTATGATTCCGTCTTGTCTTCTGCTTTAACATAGTTGAACAGAATAAATCTAAGCCTTCCTATATAGATAGGATTTCTTGAAAGAAATATTAGCAAGAGAGGATCCAGATTGGAACCTGAGTGCTATTCTAAAATTCTAATAAGGATACAAACAAATCAGTCAAGCTACCAAGTGACTCTAGAATGAACTCCCACAGTATCCAAAATCCACGACAGATCTTAATATTTTCCATTTCAACAATAAAATTGTTGCGTCCAACAATAAAATTGCATACCACAGCAGACAAAATATTAATACATATTTATTAAAATTCACATATTTCCCCCCTAGGGAGAAACACAGAACCACACATGCCAGTCACGTTGTTTAATGCACTCCTGGAAGGTGCTCAGATCCTAGGATGAGGAGGGTAGCATAAAGAAAGGAGGAAGGAGACCAAAGCCATGAGGTAAGTGAGGAAGTGGGATACCAGGAGGAAACATGAGCAGGAGAGCACAAGAGAGGAGGACTCCTGCCTCATACTGAGAAAGCAGGACAATCAGTGAGTTAGACTAAGTGCCTATACACAAATGCAAGAAGCCTGGGAAACAAGCAGGGAGAACTGGAAGTCCTGGCACAGTCAAGGAATTATGATGTGATTTGAATAACAGAGACTTGATGGGATAACTCAAATGACTGGAGCACTGTCATGGATGGATATAAATGGTTCAGGAAGAACAGGCAGGGCAGAAAAGGTATGGGAGTTGCATTGTATGTAAGAAAGCAGTATGACTGCTCAGAGCTCCTGTCATAAACATACAGCTAAGGGTATCATAAAATCTCTCCTCACCTCTAAAGGGTTAAGAAGCTCAGCTAACCTGGTTGGCACCTGACCAAAAGGAACAATAAGGGGAGCAGTTACTTTCACATCTGTGAGGGAAGGTTTTTGCTTTGTTCTCTTTGTTGGTTCTCTCCGGGTCAGGAAGGAATCAGGACAGGGAAAATACATCTCCCAAAGTACTACTTGAACTAAGCATCTAGTTTACAAAAATTGTAAGTAAAGTAAGGAAGTGCATTAGTTTATCTTTTGTTTTAGCTTGTGAATTTTCCCTGTGCTAGAGGGAGGTTTATCCCATTTTTTGGTAACTTTTAAGTTTTGCCTACAGGGAAATCCTCTGTCTTTTTAATCTGATTGTCCTGTAAAATTACCTTCCATCCTGACTTTACAGAGGTGCTTCTTTTACTTTTTTTTTTCTTTATAATAAAGTTCTGTTTTTTTAAGACTCTGATTAGGTTTTTAATGTCCTACAAACCCAAGGGTCTGGTTTGTGCTCACCTTGTTTATTTTTCAAGCCTCCCCAGGAAAGGGGGTGTAAGCTTGGGGGGATATTTTGTGGGAATAGGAACTCCAAGTGGTCCTTTCCCTGATTCTTTGTCTGAATCACTTGGTGGTGGCAGCATACCTCGGTCCAAGGACAAATAGAGATTTGTGCCTTGGGGAAGTTTTCACCTAAGCTGATAGAAATAAGCATAGGGGGTCTTTCATGCGGGTCCCCACATCTGTACCCTAGAGTTCAGAGCGGGGAGGGAACCCTGACAGCTCCAGTATGAAACTGCAGAAAAACCTGGGAGTCTCTAGATTAAGTTTAGAAGTGTGAGCAACAAGGGTGAAGTCGTGGTGGGAATCTGCTATAGGCCACCAAACCAGGGGGATGAGGTGGATGAGGCTTTCTTCCGGCAACTAACAGAAGTTACTAGATGTTAGGATACAGATATTCAGGCCTGTCTGTAAAGGCCTATACTCTAAGAATTTAGGTGTATTCTTATCACTTGGCTAGTTATAGAGGTATAAAAGAAAGAATCAAAATCACTTTCTGCCAGTATAAGGTCCTTCTCTTATTGTGACAGTCTGAGGCCCTGTTCTTAGGCTAAGGCCTTTGGCTAAGCAACAGAGGCAGCCATAAGCTGGGCAGCAACCGGTCACATCCTCACATTCCAAACTAGTCACATTGAAATAAGGTGCTATTGGGCTGTTAGGAATACAGTCCTGTCCCGATAGTGCCTATTGCCTCCAGAGAAAGGGAAGTGCCTAGAAAATGTAAAAGGAAACTTTTAAAAGTTTGATACCATCCTGTCTGCAAGAACTCACTTATCAATAGCTGGGATGTGAAACCCTCACTTCTGTATTGTTTTGTCATTATAGATCCCACTTTGCTATTGTTTGTCTGTATAATCTCTGTCTGGTTCTGTGATTGTTCCTGTCTGCTGTATAATTAATTTTGCTGGGTGTAAACTAATGAAGGTGGTGGGATATAATTGATTACATAATCATGTTACAATATGTTAGGATTGGTTAGTTAAATTTCAGGAAAATGATTGGTTAAGGTATAGCTAAGCAGAACTCAAGTTTTACTATATAGTCTGCAGTCAATCAGGAAGTGGGTGGGTGTGTGTGGGGGAAATGGGAACAGGGAATGGGGGTGGGGAAATTGGAATCATGTTTTGCTAAAGGGGGGAATGGGAACAGGGACACAGGTAAACCTCTGTGGTGTCAGAGCTGGGAAGGGGGACACTAAGGAAGGAAACTGGAATCATGCTTGCTGGAAGTTCACCCCATTAAACATTGAATTGTTTGCACCTTTGGACTTCGCGTATTGTTGCTCTCTGTTCATGCGAGAAGGACCAGGGAAGTATGTGGGTGAAGGAATAAATCCCTAACACTAGATCACAGCCCCTGGTTTTCATGGGAGACTTCAATCACCCTAATATCTGCTGGGAGCAGTGCACAGGCAATCCAGGAAGTTTTTGGAAAGTGTAGGGGACAATTTCCTGGTATAAATGCTGGAGGAACCAATGAGGGGCAGAGCTCTTCTTGACCTGCTGCTCACAAACCGGGAAGAATTAGTAGGGAAAGCAAAAGTGGATGGGAACCTGGGAGGCAGTAACCATGAGATGGTCGAGTTCAGGATCCTGACACAAGGAAGAAAGGAGAGCAGCAGAATACAGACCCTGGACTTAAGAAAAGCAGACTTTGACTCCCTCAGGGAACTGATGGGCAGGATCTCCTGGGAGAATAACATGAGGGGTAATGGAGTCCAGGAGAGCTGGCTGTATTTTAAAGAATCCTTATTGAGGTTGCAGAAACAAACCATCCCAATATGTAGAAAGAATAGCAAATATGGCAGGCGACCAGCTTGGCTTCACAGTGAAATCCTTGCTGATCTTAAACACAAAAAAGAAACTTACAAGAAGTGGAAGATTCGACAAATGACCAGGGAGGAATATAAAAATATTGCTCGGGCATGCAGGAGTGAAATCAGGAAGGCCAAATCACACTTGGAGTTGCAGCTAACAAGAGATGTTAAGAGTAACAAGAAGGGTTTCTTCAGGTATGTTAGCAACAAGAAGAAAGTCAAGGAAAGTGTGGGCCCCTCACTGATTGAGGGAGGCAACCTAGTGATAGAGGATGTGGAAAAAGCTAATGTACTCAATGCCTTTTTTGCCTCTGTCTTCACGAACAAGGTCAGCTCCCAGACTACTGCACTGGGCAGCACAGCATGGGGAGGAGGTGGCCAGCCCTCTGTGGAGAAAGAAGTGGTTCGGGACTATTTAGAAAAGATGGACGAGCACAAGTCCATGTGGCCGGATGCACTGCATCCGAGGGTGCTAAAGGAGTTGGCGGATGTGATTGCAGAGCCATTGGCCATTATCTTTGAAAACTCATAGCAATCAGGGGAGGTCCCGGACGACTGGAAAAAGGCTAATGTAGTGCCCATCTTTAAAAAAGGGAAGAAGGAGGATCCTGGGAACTACAGGCCAGTCAGCCTCACCTCAGTCCCTGGAAAAATCATGGAGCAGGTCCTCAAGGAATCAATTCTGAAGCACTTAGAGGAGAGGAAAGTGATCAGGAATAGTCAGCATTCACCAAGGGCAAGTCATGCCTGACTAACCTAATTGCCTTCTATGATGAGATAACTGGCTCTGTGGATGACGGGAAAGCAGTGGACATGTTATTCCTTGACTTTAGCAAAGATTTTGATACAGTCTCCCACAGTATTCTTGCCAGCAAGCTAAAGAAGTATGGGCTATGGAATATAAGGTGGATAGAAAGCTGGCTAGATTGTCGGGCTCAACGGGTAGTGATCAATGGCTCCATGTCTAGTTGGCAGCCAGTATCAAGTGGAGTGCCCCAAGGGTCGGTCCTGGGGCCAATTTTGTTCAATATCTTCATTAATGATCTGGAGGATGGCATAGATTGCAGATGACACTAAACTGGGAGGAGAGGTAGATACGCTGTAGGGTAGGGATAGGATACAGAGAGACCTAGAAAAATGAGAGGATTGGGCCAAAAGAAATTTGATGATGTTTAACAAGGACAAGTGCATAGTCCTGCACTTAGGATGAAAGAATTCCATGCACTGTTACAGACTAGGAACCGAATGGCTAGGCAGCAGTTCTGCAGAAAAGGACTTAGGGGTTATAGTGGATGAGAAGCTGGATATGAGTCAACAGTGTGCCCTTGTTGCCAAGAAGACTAATGGCATTTGGGGCTGTATAAGTAGGGGCATTGCCAGCAGATCGAGGGATGTCATCATTCCCCTCTATTCGGCAGTGGTGAGGCCTCATCTGGAGTACTGTGTCCAGTTTTGGGACCCACAAAGAAGGATTTGGAAAAATTGGAAGGATCCAATGGAGGACAACAAACATGATTAGGAGGCTGGAGCACATGACTTATGAGGAGAGGCTGAGGGAACCAGGATTGTTGAGTCTGCAGAAGAGAAGAGTGAGTGGGGATTTGATAACTGCTTTCAACGACCTGAAAGGGGGTTCCAAAGAGGATGGATCTAGACTGTTCTCAGTGGTAGCAGATGACAGAACAAGGAGTAATGGTCTCACGTTGCAGTGGGGGAGGTTTAGGTTGGATATTAGAAAAATCTTTTTCACTAGGAGGGTGGTGAAACACTGGAATGCGTTACCTAGGGAGGTGGTGGAATCTCCTTCCTTGGAAGTTTTTAAGGTCAGGCTTGACAAAGCCCTGGCTGGGATGATTTAGTTGGGGATTGGTCCTGCTTTGAGCAGGGGGTTGGACTAGATGACCTCCTGAGGTCCCTTTCAACCCTGATATTCTGTGATTCTATTATAAGCATATGAATAGAATAGAATTCCATAAAAAAACTTAGCATCTAATAAAAATTCAACACATTGCAAACTTTGAAGGAAAAGTATTGCAAGTTTCATGTAAATGCCTCAAAAGGAAAACTACAGACAGGACTGATCAACTTTGTGATAACGCTGAATCAGGATATAAGGACTGAAGACTGATGTTAGGAATTCAGCAATGTGAGAAGTAAAGACATGAGGTGAGGTGATATAGCATTGGACTCAGCACAGCCCGGAATGCAAACATTGTAAATAAGCTAGATGTGACTGCTGCAAAAAGGAGAGGTTTGAATAAGGGTTGAAAGACCGTGAATAAAGAGACAGGAATTTTTCATCACTTTGCAGGGAAAAATGAAAAATTAATGTTAGATGAATCCTAGGCAGGAAAAAAAATAAAATTAAGAACTAACTGTAGATTTGGCTGTTGATTTCTCAGTGGATTTAAATGTGTATAGTTCCAAATATATGCTGCAAAGGATCTGCAGTCCACTATTATACAAAGAGTATCTCGTTATGGTTTTTAATAAGTTGTTACATTTGCATAGATACTTTATAATATATCTAAATTATTTAAATCACATCAGTGGTCTTGATAAAGTTGTCATTGGGACATTGTTTTAGGGTATGCATTATCTTTATAACCACATTGTTATCACTGTGGGCAATCATTCAAAATTCATATAATGTATGCACATATAGAGAGTTCAATAAGAGAAATCTCATTTTATATTAGTTGGATTCAGGAAACCCAAATTAATGATGGGTTTATTTCTGGCTTTTCTCATTTTGTAGTAAGCTCAAATATTAGCTGGAATTGCTATAATTAGGAAACAATTGCACAGTCTGAGGAAATGGGACCAGCATCCTGAAGGCAATTAATAATTCAGTTCAATGTGGGTCTTATGGTTTCATATTATTTGACAATATACTGAATGGCTTCTAGGAATAAAACATCAACCACCAACAAACTAATTATCAATATGTTTATGCTATTTTAATATACCATATTGACCTTCAGTCCAAAAATTAATATGACCTATCCCAATAACTAAGGTACACTTTACCATCTAACTGGAGATTTACCTTTTTACCTTTTGGTCTGCTGTAGTAGAAAAACACACACAAGAGACAAGTTTATTACAAAATGATAGTAAAGTGAAATCAGAAGGAGGCAATAGCCCATTGGCCATATTCTGCTGTGTTAAATCAGGGTGACCCTTTTGATTTCAATGGAACTGAGAGAACAGTACTGGATTTAAGGGTTGGGAAGGTCAGCAGGTCTGCACAAATCAGGTAGTTTGCTGTATATGCATGCAAATGCCTATATGTGGTAAGTGTGTATTGTTTGAGTGAGCAGATGAGGCTGGATCCAAACCACACAATGTCACTTTAATGATGTGAGCTAAACTTCTCAGCTCATTCACCATTTGTTGCATCCTATCCTACATCTTTTGTCAGTGTGTGGTCTAATTAAATTGTGGGGGGTGAAATCATCCCTGCATACTTTAGCACAAGCCTAAAGTAAAACTCAAGTGATGTGCAAGCCCTGTGTTGACCCTCTGCACAGGAGCTAATTTCACCCTCAGTACTTTAGGGCAGAAACCTTGTAGTTTCACTGTCTGATCTGTCCCGTACTGCCACTAAAAATTAAATCCAGGCTTGCTTAAACCAGGTTTGTCACAGTAATTGAGTCAGATTATTCCTCTGGTAGAGCTCAAAGCCCTCTTTTTTTTACACTTGAAACAGTACTAGTTTATTTAGATTGTCATTGTGCCACAGAGCTCACAATCTCTTTCTGATGTGTTTTCATAGCACCCAGTGCAAGAATACCTGGATCCATGACTGCAATCTCTATGTGAGACTGCAGTACAAATAATAAATAATTAATAACTTGCTAGGTCTGGTGGTGGCAGTGATGAAGAGGGGTCTGTGGTTAAAGAGAAAGTGATATATCATCTGCAGTTTGCATTAAAGTGTAGGATAATGTTTCAAGTACAACAGACTTTGCTTGAGATGGGAAAGAAGCATATTTTAAAAACAATAGTATGGTGAACTGGGGGAAAATGTGATCTTCTAGAAACAAAATACGAAAGAGCTGCATATTTTATTATCACACAAATCCACTCAAAATATGGTATATGCCTTCTGGATTTTTTTTTGCTGAAGATGAAAATTCATTAAAAACCTTAATAACTAGTGTATTCACATCATAGGACAGATGTTTACATGCATGCTTCACTGCATTGTGAATAATGTGACAAATGCAATTGCTTTTCATGATGTTGGATTGCTTGCTATGCAGAAATTTAAACACATAATGAGATTTCCCCAAACTTACAGGAACATTGTTTGTTTCATGGGTGATAACATTTGTTAACTTCAGCTCCATGTTTTCCATCATTATCTCCAGTTTTTTACTATCAGCAGCAGCAGCTGTTTTACCAAGCTTTTCTCAGGATCCTAATATTTTGTTTACATGGAAGTCCCTAGGCAAGTATTAAATTAATGAAGAAGTTACTAGCCTGTCTTCCTGGTGAAACTGTAGAACCAAAGATGATTCTTACATATTTACTTATTCATAAGTGAAAGAATGCATCTAATTTTTTCTGCTGTGCTTTTTCTTAATTTTTTCAGGTCAGCATCTTGTAATCCTGCCTTGCTTCTGCATGGTGTTTTGCGAGGAGAAAAACTCCCTATTTCCTCTTCCTTCCAAAAGATGTTGCCCTTTATTATTTTATAGCTTCCTTAACATAGAGACTTTAGGAACCCTAAAGCAAAGGGATGTTAGAAAACAATAATAAACAAAAGTGCCCACCCCCAACTGTGGAGAGTCACAAAGACATAAGGGCAAGGTTGCATAAGTTGAGTTAATGAAAAAGGAAATATGAGGAACTTGGCTGAGCAGATATGGAGAAGAGACTAAAGAATAAATCAAACTGTTCTGAAGTTGCTGTGCTAAATTGCTCCTGATCCAACAGGGTGTAATAAAGTGATGCCATTCTTTTCAGTAGTTATGTAGGCCTGTAATTTTGGGGTGGTGAGAGAGCGTGCACGTGCACACACAAACACTCTCTCTCGTTTGTTGGCTATGGACATGCCTGGGGACGCTTTTTATTTGCATTTTTCTCTTCTCCCCATTCTTTTCCTCTTGCTCCATCCTCTCACCACATGTTAATGCAAAGCTGCATGATCAAACAACATCAGGACCTGTGAAAACAATCAAAATCGGTCAGTTCTATCTTCGGGTCCCCCCTCTCCGCCATCTATCTTCCTTTACTTTAATCACTGGTGACAAGTGTGTATAATTAGTGTCTGGAAAAATGTTTTAAAACTACTTGTTATTTGACTAGTGTCATATCCTTATATGAATCTCAGACTAATCAAGTTTCTACACAATCAGATGGCCCATAGTTATTTTGTCTAGCAAGACTCCACCAAACGCAACATATCCTATCAAGTTCTTCAGTATGTTTCTCCCCAGTGCTGTAATGGGGAAGGATGCCCTATTCCATCTGAACGAACAGGAATAACTTGTTTCTTAGCTAGACAAATCCTCAAAAAAGTGGGGAGTTTCTTGCTCAAAGCCACTTTTGTCATCACTGGATTGGATCTTCTCCTTTAATGATTCTCTCTGAAAATACAAAAAAGACACTCAGGTTTATACTTTTACATCAGTGAAATGCATAGCCTATTGCACTTAATGCAGATGGAAGCTCCCCTGCAATGCAGGAGTTGGATAGTAATCTGCCAAATCAACACACCATGCAGTATACTTCAAGCTCAGGAATGCCACTTATTTCCCTGCAGAATCTCACAGACACTCACAACTATCTCTGCTGGAAATTTATCACTCTTCTGCAAGTTCAAAGGTATATGCAGACAATATTTTTCTCAGTAGGAATACTTATGAGTCAGTTGATAATTACATGCATTTATTTGTTTTGCACATGCCCAGCTTAGATATGCAAATACCCAGATATGAGAGCACAAGTGGAGGTCTGTGTGCAAATATAGCTAGGCTATGGGTACGTGCAAAATCTGATTTTGTGCATGTGCATTGTGCACTGGTATATTTGTGAACTTGAGGAACACAGGAATTGTCAGGGAAAATAATCCTCATTAACTAAAGGTGAGCATTTCAAGTGAATTAGTTAAACTGTATAAACTCCCTGTATGGACATTCAAACTAAATTAAGGCCAATTTAGTTCTGAATGAGAGTGTCCATACAGGGGGTTAATGCAGTTTAACTAATCCAATTGAAATGCACATCCTTAGTTAATGAGGATTACTTTTCTTGAGAGTCCCTGTGCAGATAAACCCTGAGTTGAGTTTGCACAAAAGTACATGCAATTTTCTATGTGCCAATGTCTAAAATTTGCTGTTAACAGTATAGAGTACATTGGAATTCTCAAACTTTGATCTGCTTCTGACAACAAAAATTACTACAGTACCCCAGGAGAGGGAACTGAAGTCTGAGCCTGCTCAAACCCCACCAGCTTAGTCGGGGGCAAAGCCAAAGACCCACTGCCCCAGCCTGGGGTGGGTAGAGGCAAAGACAAAGCCCAAGGGCTTCAGCCCCAGGCAGAAGGCCTGTAACCTTAGCCCTGCCACCCAGGGCTGAAGCCCTTGGGATTGGGATTTGGCTTTTGGCCCCAGCAAGTCTAAGCCAGCCCTGACAATGACATTCAGATGGGGTCACGACCCACTTTGCGGTCCTGACCCACTTTTTGAGAACCACTAGAGTACAATAACAAAATGATATTGTGACTGAGGTGCCTTGATGGACCACACTGAGAATGCCTCACTCAGGGCAGACTGGAAGATATAGGGCAGACAATCTCCAAAACTGGTTGTTTATTCAATCATTAGATTCACCAAGCCAGTAACAAAACAACTTCTGTAATACCACATTGGTTAACAAGAAGCCAAACACAGTCATTTAGGCATTCCAGCCTTTGGCTCCCATCTAAACAACCATGTCTAATAGAGTGAGAGGTTATTAAAAACCTATTCACCATAAATCAAATTATTCCAATCCCAAAGGATCAGTCACATTATTCCCCAGGTCAATGAATACTTCAGATCTTACCCAAATACATTCTTAAAGCCAATCCTTAATTAATAAATCTTAGATTTATTAATAAAAGGGGAAAGAGTTATATATGGTTAGGAGTTCAATATACATACAACTGTATGTAAAGGCCTTAGGTCAGTTTCATAGTAGAGATGGTGAGGCTGCTGATTTGTAAAAGTATTTCTGGAATCAACTCATTGGGTTGAGTCTATTAGAGTCTCCATGAAAATTCCAGCTATCTACCTGGACACCTCAGTCTTATGGCTTAGACCTTCGCTGTTAAAGTTTAAGACAGACTTGAGATGGCAGGATAAGGCCCAAAGCTTCCTTTTTAGTTGAAGCATGCTGGGTGCTGACAGGTAACTCCACCGCATGGGCTTTGATGAAAAACGAGCCAACAGTTTGTGATCTCTGTTCAATGGGTCCTTTCTCAGCAATATCTTTAGCAATAGCAATTCAAACTATCAAGGCAGTTTGCAGGTGGCTTACTTTCTAGAATTACAGGCTTCAAGGAGATATTAGGACAATAATATTATTACACAACAAGTCCCAACTAAATGATAATATCCCCTTTTGATCTCCAAGCCAGTAGAATACAATAATGAAGCTTTAAATAACAGGAACAGGATGTAACATCTATAAGCTAATTAGATCACATTGCTAGATTCCTAACAGGATGCAGCTAAACATAGACACATTTAGCACTTACTCTTTGATTCTCTAACAATACAGGCAAACAGGTTAAAGATTCTAATCTATGTAACATGTCTTTGATAATTATCTGTAAAAAATGGCACTGTCTACCATTGCAATACCCTTTTGATATGTCCTTAAGGGTTGCTTACAGGTCACCCAGCTTGCTAATTGTTTAACTTTTGTTGGCCCAGCATTACATATATATACTTGGCCTCAGACTTTCAGGAGTACTCAGCACCCAACACCTTCCACTGAAAACAATGGGGAGATGTTGTGAGCTAAGCCCTTTTAAAAATATGACCACTGATGCATAATCATGATAATAATAGTAATATACTCTGAAGGATCTGTGTATAATTAAGTAAACATGAAATATGATGTAAGTGTGCTATGCTTTTTTTAAAGGTTATTATGGTGTGAGTGTAGAGAAATCCTAAATCCATCTGGAGTTTCCTTGTAAATGTTAACAGGAGGAGAAAATCCAGAACTAAAAAGAAGCAAACATAAAAATCTGTTATGCTTTAGAATGAAATGGGGTTTGGGAATGGAATGACGCTTTTTCATAATGAAAGCAATGTGATTTTAAAAATACTTGATTACAAATATAACTTCTCAGAGGGCTATTCAATTTTTATGCATTGCATTCTCCATGACATAAGATCCATGGATAGGTGCTGGACTATTTGTACAAGAAGATGTGTGAAATTCTATAGGCAGGATACATTTTGGTAGAATTTTTTTTTTAAAGAATGTAATGGAAAAAAGATAATAGATTATTGAAAAGATAGTTTGAATGTTTTGAACACCTAGTTCTGAACACCTAGTGTTGCATTGTATTAAAAAGAAGAATTTGAAAGGGTGCGGCAGATCCCTCAGGTGGTGTAGGAAATCATGGCAGGCATTTTATAAAAGCTGCACACCAGCAAGCACTGGACTTAAAAGACAAAGAGATTGAAGCACAAAAAGCTGCCCTGGAACTTAGGCAGCTGGAGCTGACAAAGAAAAGGCTGCCCACTAGCAAACCCTGGACTTAAAAGAGAAAGAAATTGAGGCCCAGAGACAAGCCCAAATTGATACCCAGAAGCATGAACTGGCTGTCATGGAGTGGAAGAGACAAAACCCTCCAGCAGCTGGCTCTACTTCCCCAAAAATCAACAAATGGGAATGGTTATGCCCACAATATGATTAATCCAGTGATACTACTGAGTATTTCATCACCTTTGAGAGACTGTGCACTTCCAATGAGGATCCCTGAGGATCAAAAAATGACTACTTTGGTTTCAGAATTGACAGTGAGAGCTCTGGACATATTCAATAAGATGCCTATTGCTGATGCTTCAAACTATGGTAAATTTAAGGAACTGGTTTTAAAACAGTTCCAGGTTACACCTGAAACCTACAGGGTAAAATTCAAGAGTCTTAAGAGGGGATCTGGATTAAGTAATGTGGTCTAGGTAAATGAAATGAGAGATTTGTTAGGCAAGTGGGTGAGGGGAAAAGGCATTACAAGCTTGAAGAAACGTGCGATCTGGTTACTCAGGAACAGTTCCTGAATATGTGCAGTGATGATGTAAAACAGTATTTGTGGGACAAAAAGGTGGCTGCAGTGGGTGATTTGGCTGGGTTTGCAGATTCTTATAAGCAATCTCAAGCTGCAATTAACATAAACCACTGGCAGAGGGGTACAAGGTTGGGGGACAGCAGAATCACCGTTTTACCCCCGGGAAAAAGGAATCTGGGTGTTCACCTCCCCATTCCCCTGTTACTCCTCCCAAGTCTCCTGTACAACCAGAGGAGCCCAGAAGGTGCTATGATTGTAAGTCTAATGAGCACCTGAGGAATAAGTGTCCTTGGCTGAGTGGGAACAGGTACAAGGTAACACATTAAACTGCTGCTTCTCAGAGCACAGGGGTATCCCAGGCTACTGCCTCTTACCACACAGGGTTTGTAAAGGTTGCTTCTACACAACCAAGCAGTGAGCATATGCATGCTGTTAAGCTTAATGGCAATGTGCTCCAAGGTTGGCGGGACACTGATGCAGAAATTTCTGTGGTCAGGGGGGAATCTGATCCATAGGAAGGATTTGTTTCCAGGAAAAATGACAGAATTAGAATTGGTGGGAGATTTCTAAATCCTTGCACCTTTAGCTAAGGTACACAAGGAAACTGGTGATTTGCAGGCTGAACTAACTATATCAGTGGTGGCACACACAATTTTGCACCGTTTCTACTGGGGAATGATTTTTTTGATGTGGCAGAATCTGTCCCAGGGTTTGTTAGCAGCAAGAAGGAATCTTGTGCTGAAAGCTCCAGAGGGGAGCATGAAGTCACATGTGCTGCTGGGGAGAAATAGGAGAGTGTCTCTGTAATTTCTCGGTAGCAGTGGAAAATGGGCCATTGGGGGAAGGGATGGTCAAAAATCAGATCCTATAGCCCCGGGTCTCAAGGCAGGTCCCTGCGGGAAGAGCTGGATAGAGCCAGGTCCAGTCCTGTGATCATCTCCCTAGAGGAGGGGAATGTTCCACCTTGTAAGGGAACAGGCCCTGCCCTAGTGTGCACAGAGACGTGTATCCCGGAGATGGAAATTGTGGTCCTGATGACAGCTGAGGTGGGAACAGACCCCAAGGGCTCTGTAGCTGGAAGTAAGCCCAACCTGAGTGAAAAGGCGAGGGGATTCTTCTGGCCAGTGGAGGGTTTGTCATAGCTGGTAGCTGTGAGCCCACAGCTGGATCAGGGTCACCTTCCCTTTGGAAGACACGGGGGAGTCTTATTTGATATTTCAAAAATTTATACAGGTCTCCTATTTGATGGAATGTTAAAACATGTGTTATGGACAGCAAGAAAAGGAAGACACATTCTATCTGAACATATCTAGAATATATGACCAGTCAAACAGACTCATCTTGGGAACAAAACCAGGATAAAAAAAAATTAGTTTGAAAATACTCTACATAATACTCAAAATAAACCATATCCTAAGCTGTGTCTCTCATACGTAAGATGAAAATGAAAAAGCTCAAGTAAAATACCATACAGAATTCTCTTTTCATGTGATTTTCAGATCAAATTTCTTACTGCACAATTCTTGTGCTTCATATTGATACTTCAAGGAAGGTCTCATAGAAGGATGTTGATTCTCAGACATCACAGTATCTGACACTGTACAGACAGCTGTGAATTAGAAGCAAGTTTTAATTTAAGTGAAGACAGTGGTCCTTTCAAAGATTTTCCTCCTTTTATACCTTCAAGGAGACAGCAGAAGATACTATACTTAGCATCTTCAGATACTGGGCTAAATTCTGCCCTTGGTTACAATTACATCCCAAGAGAAGAATGTGGACCATTCTGAAACTAAAAGATAATGAACTGATACTAGTATCTGGCATTAACAAATAGAAATATTTAAGTATACATTCTGCTAACTAATCTGATGAGCAATGACCTAACAGATACCAAAACTGACACAGAACATCTTTTCCTATAATTGCTATTTGAGGAAAAAAAATTAGCCAGCACTTGTTCTATGATCTAGGGACAAATAGCTTCATATGGACCCTGGATTTATGATTCTGGAGGGGGGGGGAAGTCTGCAGTTTTATTTATGTACACAGAGCCAAATAATATCCCTTCTGATATCAGCTATGAAGGTTTTTTTAATGACATCTCTGGGACCAACATTTGGCCATTTGAAAAAGGACAAAATAAATGAAAACTCTTTTTGCTTTGCACCTCCCATTGAAGGTGCAGACCCATAGCAGGGCAGTTTCTCTTAGCCCAGGTCTACACTACAAACTTACATTGGTATAACTAGATCACTTGAGGGGAGGGGGAGTGTATGAAAAAATCCACCTGTGTAATGCGGTTATACTGACCTAACTCCCAGTACAGACAGTGCTATGTTGATAGAAGGGCTTCTCCCATAGACATAGCTACCACCTCTCAAGAAAGGCTTCTCCTGGCTGCATAGTGGCATGTTTACTGAAGTGCTACAGCATTTTCCAGCACTGCTGCAGCGTTTCAAGTGTAGACCTGCCTTTAGTATTCATCTACAATGGAGTAAGAAGAAATGTTTATACTCATTTTTGTTCATGTCTGGTTGAGAAAGACAGTCCATTTTTTAAGTGTCTCTGTAACTGGGATATGACTGATTTGTGTTGTTAATGCTGATTTCCCCACTCTGGCACTTTGAGTGCAAAAGGTGGGGGCCCACAAGGATTTTAAAAATTAATACTGACCACTCCAGGCTGGTATTAAACTTCCAAGGTTACAGCTTTTCTCTGACCTTGGGTTGGTAGATGCTGCCACCACCCAAGTGCAGAACCCCTTTGAGAGCTCAGGAAGGCACACTTGGGAATTCTTTCCTGTGAGGTACCCTCAAGCCCTTTCACCCCCCCCAGGGGAAAGAGCTGAGAAAGAAAAAAAAAAGGAAATCAGCTGTTGCCCCCAGCTAATTAAACATGTGCACAAACTTCTTAAGACACAAAAATCCAATTCTGTTCTGAAAAAAGGTAAATTTTATTGATAAAAAAAAGGAAATACGTCTGGAAACTCAGGCTATTGCTAGATTTTAAAAGATGAACTAAAAGAATTAAGCACTAAGAATAGCTTTCTTGAGGTCCAGCTTAAAGGTTACAAGCAAAACAAAAGTACCTGGGGTTAGCACAGAGGAATCCACAAGCCATAATGAAATAAAAGGAATAAACGTAATTGTGTCTTCTTAGACATTTCCTGATCTACTTACATATCCGGGGTTTTAAATTATTAGTTTCTAGGTATGATACTGATGATTTTTTCATACCTGGCCCAAGATTCTTACAGTTTAGCTCTGCCCTGTCCGCCTCTACCCAGGAGAACAACCACAGACAGACAAAAGGGGAGTCTTATTTCAATTTTTAAAAGTTTTAGCCTTCCCATTGGCTCTTTTGGCCAGGTGCCCACTCAATTCCTTTTACCTATGCATAGCAGAAAGACTTTTTAACCCTTTACAGGTAGAGCAATTAGAGAAGAGATACTAAGAGGGATTTTATATCTACAGGCTGGCTGGCTGTCCATAGAAATGAGCTACCCCCCTCCTCCCTTCATTTATCACATGTGGTCTGCAGCTAAATATGGATTTAGGTACTTAAATCTACATTTACCTGCCTAGAATGGGAAGTTAGGGATAGATTTTTCAAAGACACAGGCACCTAAGTGCTATGCACTTTGAAAATCTTCCCATTAGCTGCCTAATTTTATATGTCCAAGTCTGAAAAATGGGATCCTGAAAAGTTTCTTGTGATAAAACTTTAAAAACCCAATTAAATTAGGTTTACCAGTTTTCCTTTATCAATTATTTTCTTGATTTCCTCAAAAAAGTCTCAAAAGACTAAATAGACATAATTTTCATGTCTGATGATGATGAAGATCTACCCTTCATCATAGGCATCTTCATTACATTCTGACTGGATTATTACAAAGTATTGACTTAAAAGCATCAGCTTTCCATAATGCAAGTCACAGGTTTTAGCATCTTACTGTCTCAGTAATGGAAGTTACTGAGTGCACATTATGCCTGGACACCACTCACTGCACTAGCTCCCTGTAGCAGTTTGTGCACTCACTGGCGCAGCGCCTCCCACTGGTCATCTGTGAATTAGCTCTTTTCCAGCCTCAGAGCGCCCTCTGCTGGCCAGTGTATTGCCTGCTTCAGGCCCCCATGTCCCTTCCAGACCCCAGTGCCCCTTACCTTAGGGTTCTGCCCCAGCAGTCCCCACACTCAGGGTCTCCCCTTCCAGTGGAACCCCCTACTTCTATGCCCACCTTGCCTCAGTAGCTACTGCCAGTCATCATCTAGCCCCCTCTCACTGGGGCAAACTGCAGTCTGTAATGACCACTTATCATCCACAAGGGGGTTGGACCAGCTGCCTCTCCCTATCTCCAAGCTACACCTCTTTAGCCCCAGTACTTGTCTCAGGCCTTTAACAAGGCCTGCAGTCTGGGGAATTGCCAGGTGGAGCTCCCCAGGACCTCTTGCCGCTCCCCAGCCCTCCTCTGCTTCAGGTACCCTTTTCTTCCAGGCAGCTAGATTCTTCTCCCTCCAAGGCTGGAGGGAGACTGACTCAGGTCCTGGCTCACAGCCCTTTTATATGGCCAGCTATGGCGTCATTGAGCGTGGCCCCAGCTGTGACTGCTTCCCCAATCAGCCTAGATTTTTTTTTTTTTTTTTTTTTTTTTTTTTTTTTTTTCCCACCGGAGTGGGGTAGGATGCCCCGCTACACTCCCTATGGAATATCAAATCAAAATTTTCTAGGTAAAGTGGAGAGAATAGAGAGGAAACTTTATTTTGTTAAGATAAGATGTCATAAATATAAAGGGAAGGGTAAACCCCTTTAAAATCCCTCCTGGCCAGAGGAAATCTCCTCTCACCTGTAAAGGGTTAAGAAGCTAAAGGTAACCTCGCTGGCACCTGACCAAAATGACCAATGAGGAGACAAGATTTTTTTCAAAAGCTGGGAGGAGGGAGAGAAACAAAGGGGGTATGTGTGTCTGTCTATATTTTGTCTTTGCTGGAGATAGACCAGGAATGAAGCCTTAGAACTTTTAGTAAGTAATCTAGCTAGGTACGTGTTAGATTATGATTTCTTTAAATGGCTGAGAAAAGAATTGTGCTGAATAGAATAACTATTTCTGTCTGTGTATCTTTTTTGTAACTTAAGGTTTTTGCCTAGAGGGGTTCTCTATGTTTTGAATCTAATTACCCTGTAAGGTATCTACCATCCTGACTTTACAGGGGGGATTATTTTTATTTCTATTTACTTCTATTTTTATTAAAAGTCTTTTTGTAAGAAAACTGAATGCTTTTTCATTGTTCTCAGATCCAAGGGTCTGGGTCTGTAGTCACCTAGGCAAATTGGTGAGGCTTTTTACCAAACCTTGTCCAGGAAGTGGGGTGCAAGGTTTTGGGAAGTATTTTGGGGGGAAAGACATGTCCAAACAGCTCTTCCCCAGTAACCAGTATTTGTTTGGTGGTGGTAGCAGCCAACCAAGGACAAAAGGGTGGAATATTTTGTACCTTGGGGAAGTTTTGACCTAAGCTGGTAAAGATAAGCTTAGGAGGTTTTTCATGCAGGTCCCCACATCTGTACCCTAGAGTTCAGAGTGGGGGAGGAACCTTGACATGGTGGCATAGCGGTGGGATTAACCTGAAATCATTTTGAGATCCAGTTGAGATTTTTTGAACTAGAAATACAGATTTTAAAAAGGAAATTTTTTTTTTCCTTTGGAAAGGAAGTCCAGAAAGCAGCTTGTTTTTCTCTGCTTTGTGGCCAAGCAGAGACAAAAGGGGATTATCTTTGTGAATTGCAGGTTTTCTTTGCCTGGAGGCAGGGTACTTAACTCCTGCAGGGAAATTCACAGTCTTCCAACCCAGAGTTTTTTTTTCCCTAAAAGTAAATAGAAGGGGGGGTGTTCTACCCATTTGCCTGGAGACAAAAGTGGCAGGGTTTTTTTTTTATTTTGATTTTTTACAAGGAGCACAAGTTTAAAAAGGAAACTTGTTTTTTCTTTGGGCTGGGTAAACAGGTTTCCAAGTAGTTGGAAGTTTTTTGCTTTGATTTGGGCCCAGAGCAGAGACAAGGGAATTGTCTTTTCCTGTAGGCTGACAATCAGTATCAGAGAATAGGTATTCTATTCCAGCACAGCAAAATTTTACAGCCAAGTTTTGTTTGTTTATTTCTAAACTTCGGGTGTAAAGTTAGTTAAAAATGACAAAATCCACGGCTCGACTACAGCTGGAATTAGCCAGATTTCAGGCTGAGGAAAGACAAAGGGAACATGAAAGACAGATAGAACTCATGCGGCTGGAGAAGGAACAAGAAAGGGAGGCAGCGAAAGAGGCAGAACAACACCAAGCGGCTGCTCACAGGAGAGCTATGGAAGCAAGGGACAAAGAACTGGAGGAGAAGGAAAAAGAGAGGAAGTATGTGGAGGAGATAGAGAAGATAAAGGCTCAGCAGAATATCCCAACAAACCCTAGCAATCCTTCTCCAAGTACCACTTCCCATCCCAGAAAGTTCCCCACCTACAAGGCAGGCGATGATACTGAGGCCTTCTTAGAAAACTTCGAAAGGGCCTGCCTTGGGTACAACATCTCTACTGACCAATACATGGTAGAGCTGAGGCCGCAGCTCAGTGGACCCTTAGCTGAGGTGGCAGCTGAAATGCCTAAAGAACACATGAACAAGTATGAACTGTTTAAGTCCAAGGCGAGAGTCAGAATGGGGATAACACCCGAGCAGTTTCGTCGGAGGTTCAGAGCCCTAAGGTGGAAACCAGACGTGTCATTTACCCAACATACCTACCACATTGTGAAACATTGGGATGCCTGGATATCCGGAGCAAGTGTTGAATCTCCCGTAAATTTGCCCTTCCTAATGCAAATGGAACAATTCTTAGAGGGTGTTCCTGAAGAAATAGAAAGGTACATCCTAGATGGGAAGCCTAAAACTGTAATCGAGGCCGGAGAGATTGGAGCCAGATGGGTGGAGGTGGCAGAGAAGAAGAAAACTGGTCGCAGTTGGAGCGGAGACCAGAAGGGACAACCCCAGACCACACCCTATTACCGGGGGCCGCCCAAAGCCCCACCTACCTCCCAAAGAACCCTCCAGACCCCTTATCGTCCCACCACCCCGTTCTCCAGCAACCCTCCTTGCCCCAGTTACCCGTCAGCTGGACGATGTTTTAAATGTAACGAGCTGGGGCATGTAAAGGCCAACTGCCCCAAGAACCCCAACAGATTACAGTTCATTGCACCGGAATCACACCAGAGGTCCACAGGCCCAGATACCTCCCAGATACCCTTGGAGCGGAGGGAAACTGTGAGTGTGGGCGGGAAGAAGGTCATCGCGTGGAGGGACACCGGAGCACAAGTGTCAGCTATCCATGCTTCCTTAGTGGACCCTAAGTTAATCAACCCAGAGATCCAAGTGACAATTCAACCCTTCAAGTCCAACTCTTTCGATTTGCCTACAGCCAAGTTGCCTGTCCAGTACAAGGGCTGGTCAGGAACGTGGACTTTTGCAGTCTATGATGATTATCCCATCCCCATGCTGTTGGGGGAAGACTTGGCCAATCATGTGAAGCAGGCCAAGAGGGTGGGAACGGTCACCCACAGCCAGGCTAAACAAGCCGTGAGGCCTAGCTCTGTTCCGGAAACTTCTATCAGGACCCGGTCAGAGGTGATGGACCCGGACCCCAGACCAATGTCTGCAACAGCAGTAGTGGATCCAGTCCCAGAGACCCAGACGGAACCAGTCCCAGAACCGGAACCAGCTGAACAACCAACACCAGACCCATTGCTAGCACTGAATCCAGTACTTGCAACCTCAACACCAGAGGGCCCCACCGACCCTGAACTGGCAGCAGCCGATAACCCGACACAAGAGGCTCAGCCGGAGCCTGAATCCCAACATAGTGCACCAGCGGAGAGCGGTTCACAATCAACAGAAACAGCTCCATCCCCTATATCGCTTCCAGAGGGACTAAGCCTAGGTCCACAATCCAATGAGGAACTGATGTCTCCAGCATCAAGGGAACAGTTCCAGACCGAACAGGAAGCAGATGAAAGCCTCCAGAGAGCTTGGACGGCGGCACGGAGCAACCCACCGCCTCTCAGCTCTTCTAATCAATCCAGGTTTGTTGTAGAAAGAGGACTTTTATACAAGGAAACTCTTTCTGGTGGACACCAGGAAGACTGGCATCCTCGGAGACAGTTGGTAGTTCCAACTAAATACCGGGCCAAGCTCTTGAGCTTAGCCCATGATCACCCTAGTGGCCATGCTGGGGTGAACAGGACCAAAGACCGTTTGGGGGGTCATTCCACTGGGAGGGGATGGGCAAGGATGTTTCTACCTATGTCCAGTCTTGTGAGGTGTGCCAAAGAGTGGGAAAGCCCCAAGACCAGGTCAAAGCCCCTCTCCAGCCACTCCCCATCATTGAAGTTCCATTTCAGCGAGTAGCTGTGGATATTCTGGGTCCTTTTCCGAAAAAGACACCCAGAGGAAAGCAGTACATACTGACTTTCATGGATTTTGCCACCCGATGGCCGGAAGCAGTAGCTCTAAGCAACACCAGGGCTAACAGTGTGTGCCAGGCACTAGCAGACATTTTTGCCAGGGTAGGTTGGCCCTCCGACATCCTCACAGATGCAGGGACTAATTTCCTGGCAGGAACCATGAAAAACCTCTGGGAAGCTCATGGGGTAAATCACTTGGTTGCCACTCCTTACCACCATCAAACAAATGGCATGGTGGAGAAGTTTAATGGAACTTTGGGGGCCATGATACGTAAATTCGTAAATGAGCACTCCAATGATTGGGACCTAGTGTTGCAGCAGTTGCTCTTTGCCTACAGAGCTGTACCACACCCCAGTTTAGGGTTTTCCCCATTTGAACTTGTATATGGCTGTGAGGTTAAGGGGCCATTGCAGTTGGTGAAGCAGCAATGGGAGGGATTTACACCTTCACCAGGAACTAACATTCTGGACTTTGTAACCAACCTACAAAACACCCTCCGAACCTCTTTAGCCCTTGCTAAAGAAAACTTACAGGATGCTCAAAAAGAGCAAAAAGCCTGGTATGATAAACATGCCAGAGAGCGTTCCTTCAAAGTAGGGGACCAGGTCATGGTCTTAAAGGCGCTCCAGGCCCATAAAATGGAAGCATCGTGGGAAGGGCCATTCACGGTCCAGGAGCGCCTGGGAGCTGTTAATTATCTCATAGCATTCCCCACCTCCAACCGAAAGCCTAAGGTGTACCATATTAATTCTCTAAAGCCCTTTTATTCCAGAGAATTAAAGGTTTGTCAGTTTACAGCCCAGGGAGGGGACGACGCTGAGTGGCCTGAAGGTGTCTACTACGAAGGGAAATGTGCTGGTGGTGTGGAAGAGGTGAACCTCTCCATGACCCTTGGGCGTATGCAGCAACAGCAGATCCAGGAGCTGTGCACTAGCTACGCGCCAACGTTCTCAGCCACCCCAGGACTGACTGAACGGGCATACCACTCCATTGACACAGGTAATGCTCGCCCAATTAGAGTCCAACCTTACCGGGTGTCTCCTCAAGCTAAAACTGCTATAGAACAGGAGATCCGGGATATGTTACAGATGGGTGTAATCCGCCCCTCTGAAAGTGCATGGGCATCTCCAGTGGTTCTAGTTCCCAAACCAGATGGGGAAATACGTTTTTGCGTGGACTACCGTAAGCTAAATGCTGTAACTCGCCCAGACAACTATCCAATGCCACGCACAGATGAACTATTAGAGAAACTGGGACGGGCCCAGTTCATCTCTACCTTGGACTTAACCAAGGGGTACTGGCAGGTACCGCTAGATGAATCTGCCAAGGAAAGGTCAGCCTTCACCACACATCTCGGGCTGTATGAATTTAATGTATTCCCTTTCGGGCTGCGAAATGCACCCGCCACCTTCCAAAGACTTGTAGATGGTCTCCTAGCGGGATTAGGAGAATATGCAGTCGCCTACCTTGACGATGTGGCCATATTTTCGGATTCCTGGGCAGACCACCTGGAACATCTACAAAAAGTCCTTGAGCGCATAAGGGAGGCAGGACTAACTGTTAAGGCTAAGAAGTGTCAAATAGGCCTAAACAGAGTGACTTACCTTGGACACCAGGTGGGTCAAGGAACTATCAGCCCCCTAGAGGCCAAAGTGGATGCTATCCAAAAGTGGCCTGTCCCAAAGTCAAAGAAACAGGTTCAATCCTTTTTAGGCTTGGCCGGTTATTACAGACGATTTGTACCGCACTACAGCCAAATCGCCGCCCCACTGACAGACCTAACCAAAAAGAAACAGCCAAATGCTGTGCAGTGGACCGAAAAGTGTCAGAAGGCCTTTAACAAGCTTAAAGCAACACTCATGTCTGACCCTGTACTAAGAGCCCCAGACTTTGACAAACCGTTCCTAGTAACCACAGATGCATCCGAGCGTGGTGTGGGAGCAGTTTTAATGCAGAAAGGACCTGATCAAGAATTCCACCCTGTAGTGTTTCTCAGCAAAAAACTGTCTGAGAGGGAAAGCAACTGGTCAATCACTGAAAAAGAATGTTACGCCATTGTCTACGCTCTGGAAAAGCTACGCCCATATGTTTGGGGACGGCGTTTCCACCTGCAAACCGACCATGCTGCACTGAAGTGGCTTCACACCGTCAAAGAAACTAACAAAAAACTTCTTCGGTGGAGTTTAGCTCTCCAAGATTTTGATTTTGACATCCAACACATCTCAGGAGCTTCTAACAAAGTGGCTGATGCACTCTCCCGTGAAAGTTTCCCAGAATCAACTGGTTAAAATCGTCCTTGAGATGTAGAAAATATTGCTAGTCTTTATGTACTTGGTAGTATATTTAGAGATGCATGTGTCTTATTAACTCTGTTTTTCCTAGAGCTCCAGGAAGAAATCCCAGCCAGTGTTTCACCCTAGCTGAGATTTGGGGGGCGTGTCCTAAATATAAAGGGAAGGGTAAACCCCTTTAAAATCCCTCCTGGCCAGAGGAAATCTCCTCTCACCTGTAAAGGGTTAAGAAGCTAAAGGTAACCTCGCTGGCACCTGACCAAAATGACCAATGAGGAGACAAGATTTTTTTCAAAAGCTGGGAGGAGGGAGAGAAACAAAGGGGGTATGTGTGTCTGTCTATATTTTGTCTTTGCCGGAGATAGACCAGGAATGAAGCCTTAGAACTTTTAGTAAGTAATCTAGCTAGGTACGTGTTAGATTATGATTTCTTTAAATGGCTGAGAAAAGAATTGTGCTGAATAGAATAACTATTTCTGTCTGTGTATCTTTTTTGTAATTTAAGGTTTTTGCCTAGAGGGGTTCTCTATGTTTTGAATCTAATTACCCTGTAAGGTATCTACCATCCTGACTTTACAGGGGGGATTATTTTTATTTCTATTTACTTCTATTTTTATTAAAAGTCTTTTTGTAAGAAAACTGAATGCTTTTTCATTGTTCTCAGATCCAAGGGTTTGGGTCTGTGGTCACCTATGCAAATTGGTGAGGCTTTTTATCCAACATTTCCTTGGAAAGGGGGGGTGCAAGTGTTGGGAGGATTGTTCATTGCTCTTAAGATCCAAGGGTCTGGGTCTGTAGTCACCTAGGCAAATTGGTGAGGCTTTTTACCAAACCTTGTCCAGGAAGTGGGGTGCAAGGTTTTGGGAAGTATTTTGGGGGGAAAGACGTGTCCAAACAGCTCTTCCCCAGTAACCAGTATTTGTTTGGTGGTGGTAGTGGCCAATCCAAGGACAAAAGGGTGGAATATTTTGTACCTTGGGGAAGTTTTGACCTAAGCTGGTAAAGATAAGCTTAGGAGGTTTTTCATGCAGGTCCCCACATCTGTACCCTAGAGTTCAGAGTGGGGGAGGAACCTTGACATAAGACAAGCTACCTTTTCTGTTGCTTTTCTTTCATTTTGGCACATGCTTTGGTAAGGTGCTTTTAAAAAGTCTAAAGTCTGAATTTACATAAGGCATGCTGCTTTATTTTTATCATATCATGCTCATCTATGTGTTTCATAACTTTATCTTTAATTATTTACCTGGTCTCAAAGTATGACTTATTGGTGTGTAATTCTCAGGAACATCCTTAGTGCATATTTAGAAATAGATATAATATTGGCTATGTTCCAGTCTTCTTGTAAAGTAGTTGATTTTAATGAGAGAGTGCATATTTTTGCTAGCAACTCAGCCACCTCATTTGTAAGCTTCTGAGCTCTTGGAAGAATACCTTCATGTCCTAGTAACTTACTGCAATTTAAATTATCAATTTGTTAAACGGGGATTTACTAACTGGTCTAATAGTGGAATTACTCAAACTTGTCATTATAACTCACAATAAAAATATTTTGTTTTCAGAGCATTTGCATACCCGGCACATCATGAATTCATAGAATCATAGAATATCAGGGTTGGAAGGGACCCCAGAAGGTCATCTAGTCCAACCCCCTGCTCGAAGCAGGACCAATTCCCAGTTAAATCATCCCAGCCAGGGCTTTGTCAAGCCTGACCTTAAAAACCTCTAAGGAAGGAGATTCTACCACCTCCCTAGGTAACGCATTCCAGTGTTTCACCACCCTCTTAGTGAAAAAGTTTTTCCTAATATCCAATCTAAACCTCCCCCATTGCAACTTGAGACCATTACTCCTCGTTCTGTCATCTGCTACCATTGAGAACAGTCTAGAGCCATCCTCTTTGGAACCCCCTTTCAGGTAGTTGAAAGCAGCTATCAAATCCCCCCTCATTCTTCTCTTCTGCAGACTAAACAATCCCAGCTCCCTCAGCCTCTCTTCATAAGTCATGTGCTCTAGACCCCTAATCATTTTTGTTGCCCTTCGCTGGACTCTCTCCAATTTATCCACATCCTTCTTGTAGTGTGGGGCCCAAAACTGGACACAGTACTCCAGATGAGGCCTCACCAGTGTCGAATAGAGGGGAACGATCACATCCCTCGATCTGCTCGCTATGCCCCTACTTATACATCCCAAAATGCCATTGGCCTTCTTGGCAACAAGGGCACACTGTTGACTCATATCCAGCTTCTCGTCCACTGTCACCCCTAGGTCCTTTTCCGCAGAACTGCTGCCTAGCCATTCGGTCCCTCGTCTGTAGCGGTGCATTGGATTCTTCCATCCTAAGTGCAGGACCCTGCACTTATCCTTATTGAACCTCATCAGATTTCTTTTGGCCCAATCCTCCAATTTGTCTAGGTCCTTCTGTATCCTATCCCTCCCCTCCAGCGTATCTACCACTCCTCCCAGTTTAGTATCATCTGCAAATTTGCTGAGAGTGCAATCCACACCATCCTCCAGATCATTTATGAAGATATTGAACAAAACCGGCCCCAGGACCGACCCCTGGGGCACTCCACTTGACACCGGCTGCCAACTAGACATGGAGCCATTGATCACTACCCGTTGAGCCCGACAATCTAGCCAGCTTTCTACCCACCTTACAGTACATTCATCTAGCCCATACTTCCTTAACTTGCTGACAAGAATACTGTGGGAGACCGTGTCAAAAGCTTTGCTAAAGTCAAGAAACAATACATCCACTGCTTTCCCTTCATCCACAGAACCAGTAATCTCATCATAAAAGACGATTAGATTAGTCAGGCATGACCTTCCCTTGGTGAATCCATGCTGACTGTTCCTGATCACTTTCCTCTCATGTAAGTGCTTCAGGATTGATTCTTTGAGGACCTGCTCCATGATTTTTCCAGGGACTGAGGTGAGGCTGACTGGCCTGTAGTTCCCAGGATCCTCCTTCTTCCCTTTTTTAAAGATTGGCACTATATTAGCCTTTTTCCAGTCATCCGGGACTTCCCCCGTTCGCCACGAGTTTTCAAAGATAATGGCCAAGGGCTCTGCAATCACAGCTGCCAATTCCTTCAGCACTCTCGGATGTAACTCGTCCGGCCCCATGGACTTGTGCACGTCCAGCTTTTCTAAATAGTCCCTAACCACCTCTATCTCCACAGAGGGCTGGCCATCTCTTCCCCATTCTGTGATGCCCAGCGCAGCAGTCTGGGAGCTGACCTTGTTAATGAAAACAGAGGCAAAAAAAGCATTGAGTACATTAGCTTTTTCCACATCCTCTGTCACTAGGTTGCCTCCCTCATTCAGTAAGGGGCCCACACTTTCCTTGGCTTTCTTCTTGTTACTTATCTAAATTTCAGTACTTGTTACTTTACCAATAGATTATACATAATAACAAATCTGTCTTCTGTTTTTTTAACTAAACTTTCAGACTGATATTCATAAAAGGTTTACACTCAATATGTATGCCTATTAATTATGGCAAAATGGCTGAATACATGTGTACATGTTTTGGCTTGGGAAAGAGAGATACATATTTGAATGAATTTTAGCTCCTTCTGCCAAAAGGCATTATATTGGGATATTTGTGGTTAATTTTGTTCTGTGATACGTATTTGGTGGAACTGTCAAAACGGTGGCGCCATACTTTTTGTTTTAATGAGATTTGTAGTGATTAAACCTATCTATTATATCTGATGTGTATAAGGTATGTGTTGTGTAGCTGAATAGAAAACATATTATTGCAGACTTCACACTTAACTAGTGTGGTTGAGAGATGGACTAACCTTGAAGATTCATATTTTGGGTGGCGATTTTCTTCACTCTTTACTGTATTTCCTCACAATAAAGCAAACACTAGAGTGACACACATTCTATGTGTTACAATATAGAAGAGGTTCTTGATAAAGTAGGAGTGCAGTTAGGATTGGAAAATAGTGAGGAAAATATATACACTGATATGGTCTGTAAATCCACTGTGTAATTTGATTCAACTATGTTTGCATATGCTTGGTATAGAAAATACATGAATACTAAGAATGCACTATCTAACACAGAACTAGAAGCTTGTAAGGCAGTCACTCCATAATGTTTTATCTTATATAACTAAATGAACATGTGATGCCTGCATCTGATGATATTGCATTGATTCTACACATGACTGGGAGCAAGGACTGCTGAGTTCTAGTCCTGACCCATCCCCTACCTTTCTTGGAGAAATCTTTTAGGGCCAGATTTACAAGAGAGACTTAGGTACTACAATGCTCAACATAACTTTTAGGCACTGTGCCACCAAACGAAATCAACAACCTCATGTCAAGAGCCCAGGCTACCGATACAATTATTATTGGAATTATGTTGGGGCAGTTCTATGGCCTGTGTTAAAAAGGTCAGACTAGGTGATCACAGTGGTCCCTTCTGACCTTGGACTTTATTAATCAAAAGGGACAATTCATTGGGAGAGAGAGGTGCCTAAAAAACAATTCACAGAAAGCAGCAAGTTGAGCAGGGAGCTACCACGGCTAGCCAGTAGTACATATCAATATGAAGGGTTTTGCCTAAGTCCCATCTGCCAAAGGGAGTTAGGAGCCTTAGCCCAGCCTGCTGGGAAGCATCTCCCTCCACTCAGGATTCACAGCAATGAAACCACTACTGGTGCTTAAGCTAAGTCAGTCTTTTCACAAGAAAAACAGTGGTGGTGTCCCCTTTTGACCAATAGCCTTCCAGTTAGTGCACTCACCCAGAGGCTCTGAGATCAGGTTCAAATACCCCTTCTGCCTCATGTGGAGCAAGAACTAGAAGCCAGGTCTCCAGCATCCCTGGTAAGTGCCATGCCCACTGGACTGTGAGGTATTTGAGGGAGAGACTCTTTCCTGTTGAAGCTGTTCCATTTATAAAATACTTGACTATTCATTTGGAGAGAAAGGGGCAAGGGAGATTCTATAGCCTGCTGGTTAGGACACTCACCTAGAATGCTGAAAACCTTAGTTCAAGACCCTGCTCCATATGAGGTAGAGCATGGATTTGAATCCAGTCTTCCTCATCTTGCATGAGTGCTCTGACCAGTTGGTTATTTGGTAAACAGGGGACAATGCTTCATTTTCTGCAGGGCCCAATCTGGTAGACATGCTCACCATCACTCTTGTGGGAAAAATAGGTGGGAGAGACCCTACTTTGTAAATCCGACTGGGATTTAGGCTTGAGTTAAGTACCAAGCTATTTGGTGGTGTCAAGACTGAGACAACTGTGCATAAATCCTCTAGCAGAAATTTAGCTGCCTAAGAAATGTAGGTTCTTAAAAGGAGTATAGGTGGCAGCTGAATAGGGAGTTTGAGAATCTAAATTTTGGACTTAGACACCTAAAGTAGCAGTTATGTGTATATGTCCCCCTTGTGAATTTAGCCCTTAATGCCTCATCCAGAGCCCAATGATTAAACTAAACTTCTAATAATTCAACAATGCAAATTTTACTAAAAGGAACTAGTTTATTAAGGAGACTTTACAGCTGTGTTCTGAATCATTCTCTTTGCTTACATTGTTGAATTGGGGACTTCTGATGAAGCACCATGGTCTACTATATAATTCTCCAGACAATTACTGCTCTGGTGGTGATCAAAATAAAAGCAAATGATCTATTGCTACTGTCATAAATATAAAGGGAAGGGTAAACCCCTTTAAAATCCCTCCTGGCCAGAGGAAAAATCCTCTCACCTGTAAAGGGTTAAGAAGCTAAAGGTAACCTCGCTGGCACCTGACCAAAATGACCAATGAGGAGACAAGATTTTTTTCAAAAGCTGGGAGGAGGGAGAGAAACAAAGGGGGTATGTGTGTCTGTCTATATTTTGTCTTTGCTGGGGATAGACCAGGAATGAAGCCTTAGAACTTTTAGTAAGTAATCTAGCTAGGTACGTGTTAGATTATGATTTCTTTAAATGGCTGAGAAAAGAATTGTGCTGAATAGAATAACTATTTCTGTCTGTGTATCTTTTTTGTAACTTAAGGTTTTTGCCTAGAGGGGTTCTCTATGTTTTGAATCTAATTACCCTGTAAGGTATCTACCATCCTGACTTTACAGGGGGGATTATTTTTATTTCTATTTACTTCTATTTTTATTAAAAGTCTTTTTGTAAGAAAACTGAATGCTTTTTCATTGTTCTCAGATCCAAAGGTTTGGGTCTGTGGTCACCTATGCAAATTGGTGAGGCTTTTTATCCAACATTTCCCAGGAAAGGGGGGGTGCAAGTGTTGGGAGGATTGTTCATTGTTCTTAGGATCCAAGGGTCTGGGTCTGTAGTCACCTAGGCAAATTGGTGAGGCTTTTTACCAAACCTTGTCCAGAAAGTGGGGTGCAAGGTTTTGGGAAGTATTTTGGGGGGAAAGACGTGTCCAAACAGCTCTTCCCCAGTAACCAGTATTTGTTTGGTGGTGGTAGCGGCCAATCCAAGGACAAAGGGTGGAATATTTTGTACCTTGGGGAAGTTTTGACCTAAGCTGGTAAAGATAAGCTTAGGAGGTTTTTCATGCAGGTCCCCACATCTGTACCCTAGAGTTCAGAGTGGGGGAGGAACCTTGACAGCTACGATATATAACTCTCATATATATAAAATAAATTCAAAGTTTGTGCCTGAAAGAGTCTGATCCAAACTAGATTTGCTTTTGATCAGTCAGAATATTTCCATTTACTTCAATTAGCTTTGGATCATGGGTCAAACTGGTAAACATTTATTGTCTAAAGTGTGAGTTTGTAAGGCATGCCTTAAATGTTTATTACTCATGAAGAATGAAGACAATTACTCTGCCTTTGAAAATGGAAAGCAAATAGTGGGTTACATCATTGTGTTGTTTGGAATGACAAGACTTAATATGACACAGTGCATTACAAACTTTGTGCAACTTAAAAAAAATTGTTTACATCTGTTTAAGCCCAAATTAAAAGTTATAAACACTCTTTGAATGAGTTGGCTGGAGGCAGTGAGGACAGTAACACGTGCATACCCAGGGCCATCCAAGATTCCGTATACATGATGACCTTTTATCAACTGGATTTGGTGAATGTCTTAATTAAATAATAACGAGAAAAATATATTGCATGCATCTCGCTGTAGACTATAATTGAATTCCAACTAAATCTCTACTAAGGAATGTATTTTATTAGTGAGCTATACAAATACCAAATAATTCTATAAATCACTGCTCATTCTGTAACAGAAAATGCTAAGATTTCTTCCAGGCAACATCACTGAGAACTTCAGGGAGTTGTTGAGGTACTCTGCCTTGTCCTACAAAGTCATCACACATTGTAAAATTTTACTGAAGCTCTTTGTATTTTACTGTATAATTTTAAGGCCTTTGCTTAAAGGTGGATACACAATACAGAATATATGTTGATAACAATACAGTTACAGTGAATCAAGCTCTGACTTGTCCTATATTCCATGTAGCACAATCATTCAAATTACAGAATCAATGCTGTATGGGCCTGATCCAAAACTAATTGAAGTCAATAGAAAGATTCTGACTAATTGAAAGCAAATACACTTTGGATCAGACTCTTTCAGCCACAGACCTTGAATTTATTTTCTACACATTATTCATTTGATAAATATTATAATTCCACAATCTTACAAGGGGGATGAAGGGTGCGAAAGCCTCATGTAAATTGAGCTCAGTTGTAGCTTTAAGCCATGCTTTGCACTGGGGGCTTTGCAGGGCCACATTGCCCCAGCAGAAGCTTCAGGATGCACTGTGCTTTAGGCAAGCATAATGCCTCTTGCAGCTCTTGGGAGCACAGCAAATGGTTTATTTTTTTTATTGGAGCAGAGATTATGTGCTGCAGTCTTTGGTGTGACACATTTGAGTTGAAACCACAAATGATTTCAGAATATAGTTTTAAATACATTGACACCCTAACAAATATTGTTTCATTTTTACATGACATAATCTACTATGTGCCCAATCATGTATAGTCAAATAGTCTAGAGGAATCCCAATCTATTATATTCAGGATATGTTGGAAAGCAAACACATTGTGTTTGTGACGTGATCTGCTAGCAGTTCTTATAACAGAGATTTATTCCAATCAGATTACAAAATGTCTTAGCGACATTAAGCATCATCCTGATGATGACTCTTCAGCGTATGCCTCCAGAATACATATTTGAGTAGATTGATATATTTGGGAAATGATTTTAATACATCCCTAAGTATAACATGTACTCTACTGTATAGGATCAATATGAAAACTTCCTTCATTTTAAAACTTGAGCATAAATCAGCACAACTGGCTCAGAAGAGTCTCCAATTTGCAATGACAGAGATATTTTAAACCAGTGAATTCTGTAGTGAATTGAAAGAGCTGGGAAATTTGCACATTACGTGCCTATGTTCTGCCTAGTTTTAGCTATACCCATAATTCTTTCATATTTATAAATAATAAGGTCACAGTTCACCAGAAATTTAGTTCCGTTCAGTGTGTGTTACGTGTCCCCAATCCACAGGGCATATGAGTTAGTTACAGACCACAGCTCCAAGATTAGTTCTCCAACTCAAGTGGCAAATGCTCCCACTTTATCTCAAGAGACCCCTGCTTCAGTCCCTGGTCATGACCAAGACAATATTAGGCAAGCTTGATCATGGTCTGACACAGTACGGCAGCTTTTACGTTGTTATGATCAAGTCCACAGAGTGAGTCAGTGTCAGAATTAGGATTAGTCTGTTGCTCTGAGGCTCTTTCTTGGTACATGAGCCATATAGCCCTTCATACTATTGAATAAGGAACCTCTTTGGTACAAGAGGTTGTGCTAGTTGCCCAGCAGAGGAGCTGGGTCAGCCTCAGGCAACCAGCTAGTAGGGAACTTCCTCCGTTGGTAGCCTCTACATCTGTGATTTTGATATGGAGGCTTCCCCCAAAATCAAGAGACCTACAGGTAGATTTTCAAGGCCTCAAAGACCAACCCCTAGGCGCTATGAAAGGGCTGTGAATAACCTATGATATTTAGGAAAAATCAGTGACAAGATTTTAGTCCAGGGGCCTGAGGAAAAAAAATCAGTGAGGCTTATTTTAATGAGTTATCTCAGCATCGGTCCCTCTGATAAAAAAGATTTGAGAGTCTGTCAGGTTTGGAGGCTGCACTTCCTTACCACATATCTGAGATCAGTCAAGAAGAGACCCACCTTTCTTGCCGAACTCATTTCAGGATCAGGACATTAAACTCTATTGGATACCACTGTAGGAATAGCAACAAAAATACAGTAAAGTTTGTACATCACTGTGTTAATATGATGTAAAGGTCGCCAAGCGTGGGGAGCAGTGAATTTAAATAAGTTGCCTACCAATGGGGTTTAACAATCGTATATGACACTTCTTCATTCAGAGTGTCTATGATTCATAAAAATCACATGATCAGTTTCCTTTACTAGTCTTCCCTTATTAACACAGCTTTCCTCTTTCACCAACTGGTCCAAGGTCATATATTGGTATAGTTCTAACTGCAGCAAGTTACTGCAGTCTGTAGTGGAGTAATCTGATTTTCCATAACCTACCTTTTTAGATCAAGATTCAGAAACAAATAATTTAGGATCACTGTAAACATCTCGAAATATCACTAAAGAACATATACATTGCAAATACATCCTCAAAAGCATTCCAGCAAGTGCCTTTCATGAATATTCAGTCACAAGAATGCTAGCAATGTGTGTTCAGATGCCAAGAGTGTTTGTAAGCTGATATGCAGCCTTCAGCAGTGAACAGAAACTAAGATTTTCTGTCCCTTTGTAAGCATTCTTACTATTTTTTTCTTTCTGGTTTCCCCTTCTAAATATGTGACCCCCATCAAAGAGATAAAGATACACATATTTTCTTTAAAATAAATCTTTATATCAGATTAATGTGATTGGTTTTAAATAGGAAAGATCCTTTGATCCAGCTCATACAAGGGCACTCCTGAAACATATGAGCTAACGTAGCATCAAGGGAGATGTCAGCATTTATGAGACCCATTACCATTAGCCAATGTGGGGACCGTTATATTAGAAAAAGTGTCTTTTGGTGAATACCTTTTGGTCTCAGGTCCATAGTTGCTTTTTCAACATTAGATACAATTTTGTTCCATTGGGTTGGAGATAGTTGTATATCCAAATTTCTGTTTGAAGCAACTCTCAAATTATCATTATTATAATTATTGGCAGAGTTTCTTGAGCCAGAAAATCTTAAAACGATACTGCTAGCTGAGTAAATCCTGGAAGTTCTCTCCAAAATAATCAAAGTTCTGGAGGTTATGGATCTCCCAATTCATCCAGTCCAAATACATGTATAAGTAAATGCTTTACCTGGAGATAGTTCCATGATCCAGAGAACAGCAAGCCAATTTGTGCTGAAGATCTACAAATGGTGTGCATTTATCATTGTCAATTAGCTGTGACACGGTCATAATTCCTCTCTCCATCGACATTAGGTTTTGCCACCTATTTTAAGGATGGGATTGCTCCATATGACATGGAAGAATGGATGGAAGCAGAATTAAATGGATGGAAGCAGAACTAAATTTGTCTAAGTTTGTCTCACAGCCATTTTTCCACTGAAAGTCCCAATTTGAGAAAAGGACTTTAAGGGCATATTTGTTAATGTTTAGGATTTCTGATTTATCCCAATTAACTTTACCTCCTGAAAGGTGACCAAACTTATTAACAATGGTTAGCAGGTTAGGAAAGATCACCTCATCCTTATATATAAATACAAGGGCATCATCTGCATAGAGCATAATTTTGCACTGTTTGACTGATCCTGATACCAAGAGTATGTTCGTTTCCTCAGATGGCAATGGCTAAAGGAGGGACTGCCTATTATTCTATTTGTAGAGTGTGTAGCAGAGTAGGGCCTTATCTTGCTTGGTTCCTAACAATTGATAAACCAATTAAATCCAAGACTGCTGATTTTTCTATCAAACATCATGGGCATGAAAGTCTCATAATGTTTACATAGACATATCTTGTTCACAAACAAGATGATATATATAATTTGTAGGGCTGTCAAGCGATTAAAAAAATTAATCATGATTAATCACATGATTAATCGCACTGTTAAACAATAATAGAATACCATTTATTTAAATATTTTTGGATGTTTTCTACATTTTAAAATATATTGATTTCAATTTCAATATAGACTACAAAATGTACAGTGCTCACTTTGTATTTATTTTTATTACAAATATTTGCACTGTAAAAAACAAAAGTAATCATATATTTATATTCACCTAATACAAGTACTCAAGTATCATAGGGGTAGCCATGTTAGTCTGTATCCACAAAAACAATGAGGAGTCCAGTGGGTTTTTTACCCACAAAAGCTTATGCCCAAATAAATCTGCCAGTCTTTAAAGTGCCACTGGACTCCTCATTGTTAATACAAGTACTGTGGTGAAATCTCCTTATAATGAAAGTTGAACTTACAAATGTAGAATTACATACAAAAAATAACTGTATTCAGAAATAAAACAATGTAAAACTTTAGAACCTGCAAGTCCACTCAGTCCTACTTCAGGCAATCGCTCAGACAAATAAGTTTGGTTACAATTTGCAGGAGATAATGCTGCCCACGTCTTGTTACAATGGCACTTGAAAGTGAGAACAGGTGTTCGCATGGCACTGTTGCAGCCGGCATCACAAGATATTTATATGCCAGATGCGCTAAAGATTCATATGTATGTTCATGCTTCATCCACCATTCCAGAGAACATGCGTCCATGCTGATGGAAGGTTCTGCTCAATAACAATCCAAAGCAGAGTGGACCGACACATGTTCATTTGCATCATCTGAGTCAGATGCCACCAGCAGAAGGTTGATTTTCTTTTTTGCTGGTTTGGGTTCTGCAGTTTCCACATCAGAGTATTGCTCTTTTAAGACATCTGAAAGCATTCTTCACCCCTTGTCCCTCTCAGATTTTGGAAGTCACTTCAGATTCTTAAACCTTGGGTTCAGTGCTCTAGCTATTTTTAGAAATCTCACATTGGTACCTTCTTTGTGTTTTGTCAAATCTGCTGTGAAAGTGTTCTCTAAATGAACACGTGCTGGGTCATCATCAGAGACTGCTATAGCATGAAATATATGGCAGAATGTGGATAAAACAGCCTAGGAGACATACAATTCTCCCCAACGGAGTTCAGTCAGAAATTTAATTAATGTATTATTTTTTAATGAGCATCATGAGCATGGAAGCATATCCTTTGGAATGTTGTCTGAAGCATGAAGGGGCATATGAAAGATTAGCATATCTGGCACATAAATACCTTGCAATGTCAGCTACAAAAGTGCCATGCAAATTCCTGTTCTCACTTTCAGGTGACATTGTAAATAAGAAGCAGTCAGCAGGATCTCCCGTAAATGTAAACAAACTTGTTTGTCTTAGCAATTGGCTGAACAAGAAGTAGGACTGAGTAGACGTGTAGGCTCTAAAGTTTTACATTGTTTTGTTTTTGAGTGTAGTTATATAACAAAACTGCTTTGTAAGTTACGCTTTCACGATGAAGAGATTCCACTACAGTACTTGTATGAGGTGAATTGAAAAATACTATTTCTTTTATCATTTTTACAATTCAAATATTTGTAATAAAAATAATATAAAGTGAACACTGTACACTTTGTATTCTGTGTTGTAACAGAAATCAATACATTTGAAAATGTAGAAAAACATCCAAAAATATTTAATAAATTTCATTTGGTATTCTATTGTTTAACAGTGTGATTAATTATGATTATTTTTTTAATCCCGGTTAATTTTTTGAGTTAATCGCCTGAGTTAAATGCGTTTAATCAACAGCCCTAATAATTTGATTTTTATACTATTTAATTCAGTATATCAAATATAACAAGAACACAAATACATAAAATGGCTACAGATAATTAAAAAAAAAACAGGAGTACTTGTGGCACCTTGGAGACTAACAAATTTATTAGAGCATAAGCTTTCGTGGGCTACAGCCCACTTCATCGGATGCATAGAATGGAACATATAGTAAGATATATATATATGCATACAGATAAGTTGGAAGTTACCATACAAACTGTGAGAGGCTAATTAGTTAAGATGAGCTATTATCAGCAGGAGAGAAAAACTTTTGTAGTGATAATCAAGATGGCTCTCTGCCATGTACATTGGCCAAACCGGACAGTATCTATGGAAAAGAATAAATGGACACAAATCTGACATCAGGAATCATAACATTCAAAAACCAGTAGAAGAACACTTCAACCTTTGTGGCCACTCAGTAAAAGATTTAAGGGTGGCAATTTTGCAACAAGAAAAGGAGTATTTGTGGCACCTTAGAGACTAACCAATTTATTTGAGCATGAGCTTTCATGATGCATCCGATGAAGTGAGCTGTAGCTCACGAAAGCTCATGCTCAAATAAATTGGTTAGTCTCTAAGGTGCCACAAGTACTCCTTTTCTTGTTGCAAAATTGCCACCCTTAAATCTTTTACTGAGTGGTCACAAAGGTTGAAGTGTTCTTCTACTGGTTTTTGAATGTTATGATTCCTGATGTCAGATTTGTGTCCATTTATTGTTTTCCATAGATACTGTCCGGTTTGGCCAATGTACATGGCAGAGAGCCATCTTGATTATCACTACAAAAGTTTTTCTCTCCTGCTGATAATAGCTCATCTTAACTAATTAGCCTCTCACAGTTTGTATGGTAACTTCCAACTTATCTGTATGCATATATATATCTTACTATATGTTCCATTCTATGCATCCGATGAAGTGGGCTGTAGCCCACGAAAGCTTATGCTCTAATAAATTTGTTAGTCTCCAAGGTGCCACAAGTACTCCTTTTCTTTTTGTGAATACAGACTAACACGGCTGTTACTCTGAAACCTGTAATTTTGCAACAGACAAGCTTCAAAAACAGACTCCAACGAGAAACTGCTGAGCTTGAATTAATATGGAAACTAGATACTATTAACTTGGGTTTGAATAGAGACTGGGAGTGGCTGGGTCATTACACATATTGAATCTATTTCCCTATGTTAAGTATCCTCACACCTTGTCAACTGTCTAAATGGGCCGTCTTGATTATCACTACAAAAGTTTTTTTCTCCTGCTGATAATAGCTCATCTTAACTAATTAGCCTCTCACAGTTTGTATGGTAACTTCCAATTTAACTGTATATATATATATATATATATATATATATATATATATATATATATGTTGCATTCTATGCATCCGATGAAGTGCGCTGTAGCCCATAAAAGCCTGTGGTCTAATAAATGTGTTAGTCTCTAAGGTGCCACAAGTACTCCTGTTCTTTTTGTGGATACAGACTAACACGGCTGCTACTCTGAAATCTACAGATCATTGTAACAAATAAAATTAATTTACATCTTGTTATCACAAATAAATAAATATAGTACAATTGTACTAAAATGACTGACTCATGGTCCCTTTCCTGGACAGAGATCCCATGTGTGAGCTGTAAAGCTTTTGGGTTTAGCAGGCAGCTGTAGGATTTATTTCCTAAACAATTTGATTCTTTACAAGTCTCCTACAAACTTTACACCCATCCATACTTGCCATGTATGGACAGCCTTTATGCCTTTTTTCCCTTCCCCTTCAAACTATCATCCAGCTACTGGGACACCATCCTAAAGAAATGAAAATGTTCTTAATATGGACACATTTCAATTAAAAAACAATCATTGCTTTTTAATTCTCCTTCCTTACATCACTGTCACTTCTCCACACTAGTTCACAGACTGTATTTAAATATATTTTAGATATACCACCTGATTCTAAGCCTATTGAAGTTAATGGGCTCTGAATCAGGCACATATGTTGTAAACTCTGTTAGGTAAGACTGCCTTTTAGTATATGTGTGTAAAATACCAAGCAGAAAAGAGTTCCAATCCTGATTGGGGCATTTGTGCACTACTGTAATATAAATAATAAAAATAAAAAGCTTATAGTACATTCTACTAAGGCAGAGCTGGACAAATTTTTGAGTGCAATTGCACGACGGGGTTGCATATAATGGTAGCTAGCAGGGCTCAAAAGCCCTGGGGCTCTCTTCCCATTTTTATTTTATGTTCCCAAAGCTCATGCTTCAGAGTTTCAGCTGGCCACCAGCGGGGCGGGGGTCAGAAAAGCATTCCCTTCCCCACGTCTCTGCTTCAGTGTATTCTGGGATTTTTTTTTTAAATCTCCTTTCTCTGAAGTACGGCCATGGCTGGAGATGGAGCATTGGATGGGGAGACTCAGGGCTCTGAGGCGGCACCAAGCAGGTGCTTGGCTGGCTGGTTTTTGCTCACATGCTCAGTGTCTGACTGATTGCCATATATGGGGTCGGGAAGGAATTTTCCCCCACATTGGATTGACAGTGACCTTGGGAGGCTGTTGCCTTCATGGCTGATGTGTGGGTTCAAGTCATATGCCAGGATTAGCTGGGTATATCTCACGTTATCTTTTCCCTGCCATTGCCAGGGCCTCATGCACTGGTACACTTTAGTCTGTCATGTTCTCTGCCTGTGGCACAAAGTAGTTGAGTCTCCTGTGGGTTGTAATACTTTGTTCTCATTTTGGTTGTTTAATGTGTTGGTGGTGTTAGTGGCTCGTGATGTGAAGGAGGGCAGACTAGATGATCCGGTGGTACGTGCTGGCCTTTAACTCAGGCTCCATGACCCAAAATTTTTGTTTTGACTTTCAGGCATTTTGTCAAAAAGCAAGGCAAAGGAGGCACAAAAGAGACAGTGGAGGCGTGGCTGCAGCCCTTAAAAGCTTTGGCCCAATCACCTGGGATGGGGGCGATCGGGATACTGTTCTCCCCTCTGCCTGATATGGAAGAGGAATTTGAAATTGGGTCTCCTACAATACAGTCATGTTCCCTTGCCTGCATGGGATGATGATGGGATAGTTTCTCAATCTCTCCTCTTGAAACTGTTCCAATTTTATAAATAATTAAATAGTTAGTGGAGTGGGGACTTGAATTTGGGTCTCCCAGCTCCTAGTTGTCTAACTACCAGGCTTTAGAATTATTCTTTCCTGGGCCCCAGAATTATTCACTGACAACAGGAATGACTAGGAATTGCCACTATGTATGAAAATGACTAATAATTGGGCCAAGGAAAAAGCATTGCTATTTTAGATCCAAGTTCAAGTCCCAGCTCCAATGATGTTTTTAATTATTTGGAACACTTCTGCCAGGTGAAGTCAGCTGCAACAATGGCTGGGATCAATATCTAGGATTTCCTCTTAACAAGACAAAACAACCAGCTTGAGCTCTGACCCAGAATCTGGGAAAACGTAACTCCACCCCCATCGAGTCTGTGTATAATTAAAAGGAAAAGGGAACCCAGCATTAATTTGGTAAAAAACCACAACCACATTCAAAAGCATACAACCATAAGCAAACCAGACCTCACTGTGTGCTGGGTAGTATTCTTTACCTCAGTTCTTTGCCTGTGGTGGAAGAGTCTGTCCCTTTAACACATCACTCCCCTGTCACTCTGTTGCACCCCATTCACAATTAGCAGTCCTTGGTTAGTGAAGACCCAGAGTTCAGAGTTCAGAGGTGCTGTCACAGGTGGTCACCTCCCACTCTAGAAATGGGGGCAGATATTGAGCAATGTCTCTTTGGTCATTGTGTGCCTCTGCAATTGGCTGTTTTCTGCTGCCTCTACTTCCCCTGGACACTTGCAGCCATTTCTACAATGCCATGGTCTGAGGTTCTACCACTTGACCCATGTCTTCAGTGACTTCAACTCTTAGATTTCCTGCTACCCAGTGAAGTCACTCACTTCTAGTTCAGCCTCTGCATTAGAATAATAGAATATTAAGGTTGGAAGAGACCTCAGGAGGTCATCTAGCCCTATCCCCTGCTCAAAGCAGGACCAACACCAATCATCCCAGCCAGGGCTTTGTCAAGCCGGGCCTTAAAAGCCTCTAAGGATGGAGATTACACCACCTCCCTAGGTAACCTATTCCAGTGCTTCACCACCCTCTTTGAAATAGTGTTTCCTAATATCCAACCTAGACTTCCCCCACTACAATTTGAGACCATTGCTTCTTTTTCTGTCAGCTGCCACCACTGAGAGCAGCCGAGCTCCATTGTCTTTGGAACCCCCTTCAAGTAGTTGAAGGCTGCTATCAAATCCCCCCTCACTCTTCTGCAGACTAAATAACCCCAGTTCCCTCAGCCTCTCTTTGTAAGTCATGTGCCCCAGCACCCTATCATTTTTGTTGCCCTCCGCTGGACTCTCTCCAGTTAGTCCATATCCCTTCTGTAGTGGGAGAACCAAAACTGGGTGCAATGCTCCAGGTGTGGCCTCACCAGTGCCAAATAGAGGGGCATAATACCTTCCCTCAATCTGCTGGCAATGATCCTACTAATACAGCCCAATATGCCGTTTGCCTTCTTGGCAACAAGGGCACACTGCTGACTCATATCCAGCTTCTCATCCACTGTAATCCCCAGGTCCTTTCCTGCAGAACTGCTGCTTAGCCAGTCAGTCCCCAGCCTGTAGCGGTCCATAGGATTCTTCCTACCTCAGTGCAGGACTCTGCACTTGTCCTTGCTGAACCTTCTCAGATTTCTTTTGGCCCAATTCTCCAATTTGTCTAGGTAACTCTGGACCCTATCCCTACCCTCCAGCATATCTACCTCTCTCCCCAGTTTAGTGTCATCTGTGAACTTGCTGAGGGTGCAATTCATCCCATCATCCAGATCATTAATATAGATATTGAACAAAACCGGCCACAGGACTGACCCTTGGGGCACTCCTCTTGATACAGGCTGCCAGCTAGACATCGAGCCATTGATCACTACCGGTTGAGCTCAAAGATCTAGCCAGCTTTCTATCCACCTTATAATCTGTTCATCCAATCCATACTTTTGTAACTTGCTGGCAAGAATACCGTGGGAGATCGTATCAAAAGCTTTGCTAAAGTCAAGATATATCACATCCACCACTTTCCCCATATCCACAGACCCAGTTATCTCATCATAGAAGGCAATCAGGTTGGTCAGGCATGACTTGCCTTTGGTGAATCCCTGTTTGTTCCTCTCCTCCAAGTGCTTCAAAATGGATTCCTTGAGGACCTGCTCCATGATTTTGCTGGGGACTGAAGTGGTTTTGTCTTGACCTGCCTATCAGTGATTTAACTCTGGTAATCACTGAACAAAAACTAGGACTCTTAATTGAGTCTAAACAGCTCTCTCTCTCTCTTTAAACACTGGAGGAGGGTAAGGTCAAATAGTGTCTAGGACTCTTTAAACAGAGTTCACACGACTTTTTATCTTCACTAGGATTTGGCATCCCTAACTCCCTGCTTAGCAAGTGAAGTTCAGTTTAGGGTGACCCCCTCAATCAGGGCCTGCTAAGTACATTCTGTTGCCCTTTATCTGTATAAGAGAGATAACAGCATTTCATTGCCACTGCATTCAAACACTAGAGTGATTTGTAACCCCATACCAGCAAAAATTATCATTCACACAAAGCGGCTCCATCTGCTGCACACTTAGGTAGAGTAGATGTGTCTATGCAAACACAGTCTGCTCCTGAAGTCTTTTCTCCTGTTTATCACTAGATGTGAGGAGAGAACTCATTCACACCGTGCTTACATATTTGTAAGAAGAGGAACAGATTCAAAAGATTACAAGGTCAGTAACTACTGCTATAATTTCCACTCAAAACTTAACTTTTTAATTTGGGGGGGGGGATGAAAAATATCATTTTATGTTTCACCCAAAAAAGTTTTGATTTTTTTAAACTGCTGGCAAATCTATTATTTCCCAGCCGGATATCTAATCCATTTCTTATTCTATCTGATTTTAAAGCCTTTAATTTGCCAAAGCCTTTGTGAGGCTTTTAACAATAAACCACAAAAACAGAATTTTATCTTATTTCTTGGAGATTGAGCAAACAATCAAATGGTTATTGGCAATTGTGAGGTCAACCATTCATACCAAACATCTCATACTTTTATTTGTCATTCAATAGATCCTTGTAAAGGTCTTTACAGAGCCCATTTTAAATGAGGTCTATCCAACAAGAATATTTTTTTTCTTCATTACTTGTGTCAGAAGTTATTTTCAAGCTTATCTGTGCTAGTTCACTGGAGTATTGATGGAGCTCTTTTTCTCAATATCATGTCTGTTTTCTTCTCTGTTACACGAAGTTCATTATTAAGTGTCTCCTGCTGCTTATACTAAGTTTACACTTTCTGCCATGCCCTTCTCTCATACTGTACCATAAGCCTTTAACTCATGCTGAATATTTAATTAAATGACTCTGGACTTTTACACTCTAGAGTGCCAAGACAAAGTAAAATCTTTCTTTGAGTACTAGGCTGTCCTCCTTCCATTTCCTTCTTCTGTTTACTCATCTTTCTTCTTCTTCCACTGGGTCTCTTCCACTTACTTCAGATACTTTGGATAAGATCATGTTCCCTTGCCCCAAACTTCATCCTTCCCCAGATCCTCATGCTGTCCTCAATCTTGGTTCAAGCTTTCTAGTCTAGCATTGACCAAATGCTAATTAAGTTGCATAATGGAGCACTTGAAATTTTTATTTGGAAATCTTTTCCTTGAAATAAACGGCCTTTTTTTGGAAAAAAGATTTTGGTTTAAAAATAGAAAGTAAATCTTTTGTGAATAACACACACAGCCACCATTATTTTTAGTTTTCAAATCCAAAAACGAACATAGTTTTTGTGTGTGTTTGTTTTGTTTCATGCATCAATTATTTTTGGCCCCTTCTCTCTTTTCCCCCCATTTACTCTTCCTCCTACTGTTTCAGTGGTAAAACTGAAAGGTGGAAAAAAGTGAGAGGTGGGTGGGTGAGTGGGAATAACTGGGAAAAACAAGTGTTTTCGGTTTAGTCTTTTTATTAGAATATTTCAAAATCTTATGTGAAATATGTTACCGCTTTTGACCAACTTTATTGCATGCTATAAATAGAAATGAGCTTTTTTGTATAAGGACCACCTTCTTTGTTGTCCCCAAATCCTCACAATCTGGTGATAAAATGAGTGTATGCCATTATAATTATGGTAGGTACTTATCTGTGGGGCACTTTAAGTGTGAGTATGTGTAGCTGATCTTACTAGCTTACCCTGTCCCTTTTTTTGGATTTTGGAAGAAACAGAACAATGCATAACTGGATACAGACTGTGGGAGTGTGCTACAACAATTCATGTGGAGGGAGGGGGGAAGAATATGGCCTTTTGAAAACATAGAGGATGTGCCTTGAGTCTATGAGATTATAAAGTGAACGTGATAGGAGGTTGAGAAAGGAAGTAGAAGAACTAAAAATAGACAGGTTTCAGAGTAGCAGCCATATTACTCTGGATTTGCAAAAAGAGCAGGAGTACTTGTGGCACCTTAGAGACTAACAAATTTATTTGAGCATAAGCTTTCGTGATGCATCCGATGAAGTGAGCTGTAACTCACGAAAGCTTATGCTCAAATAAATTTGTTAGTCTCTAAGGTGCCACAAGTACTCCTTTTCTTTTTAAAAATAGACTGTATGAACTATGCAGTCTCGAAGAGTAAAATAGCATCTTTGTAAGTAAGCCTGAAGCGGCTTTCTGTGAGTGAGTCTTTAAGCGTCTTGTGATGCTGCCTAGGACTATAAATGATGATAAAGGGGCAGTTCTTCCCCTTTACATCAGGTCACATGCCGGGCCATAGTGAAGACTTAATCACTAGCGTGTCTCTTCTGAAATTGGGTTGCTCAAAAGAGGATTTAGGGAGAAAAAAGGATGTGCAAAGTGTTTTACTCAAATGACAGTATACTGAAAATCAACATTGGTTTAACTTAGACATATGTTGGCAAAACACTCATAATGACAATTTCTATTAACGTTTAACCATGTATCATATCTGTTTTGCTCTAACTAGGTATTAATTTAGTCTGGTTGTCACAATGAATTTCAATTGTGTGCCTTTTTTTGTCAGAAGTGGATCAAATGGGGGAAAATCGTATGTTGGAAGCCATATGGTGTTTCTATTTTCTTCCTATGCCATGTGATCAAGATGGTTTATGGAAACCATTTTCCTGTGATTGGTTTTCTACAGAGACAGTGTATGTTTGATGAGTTCTCTGATCAAGTGTGGGGGAGGGGAGAACAAAACCAGTAAAAATAAATAAATTTGTTTAGCCTCTGGACTTGTGTCTGATAGGCAGTGGCCTAGTAGGTTAAGTTATTATTTATTATGTTTTGACTCACATAATCAATGTTACCAAATCATGTGATTTTATTGCAAGTCTTGTAATATTTTTTGTTTCTTTTAAAGCTCAGCTGCTGGAATAAAGAGATTCTTTTTTTTTTTTAAAGTTAAGTTTCTAGTCCTTATAGTAGCAGGGAAAAGCTTGAGAATATGAAGGGAGTGCACCCTGAAGGCTCAGAAACCAGACAAAAAAAATTAAAAGAACCCATCATTTATTATAATTAAAAAAAAAAACCAACCATGATTTTTAAACCCATCTCATGATTTTTGGGCCCTGACTCATAAATTTCTGAAAACTTGGAGGTGGCACTACTGCATAATAATTGTATCCCTATTTTATATAGGCAGATGTGTTTTCTTGAGATTGGAGTTTTTTGTTGAATTAAAATTGAAGCATAGTTCCACTTCTGTTTCTTGGTGAGTCTGTGAACCTGTGAGAATGGACAGGAACCTATCATAACTGAGCCTTTCCTATAGATTGTGAGGATATATGACTTTTGAGAAAAAAGTTCATTTGAACATAAGCTATTTCAAACTTCAGAGTGTGCAAATACATTCAAACCTGTTTTAATGCAAGACAACTCCAAATGTATCTTCAGAGGAACTTTAATTGGTTTTCATATTGCTAAACATACCACTTATGTGTCCATGTGCCTATAGATTATCATTCTTTGTTTACAGTGTACTTCAGGCCATACTAGATAAACATTAAGTCATTGCCAGTGTTGTCTGACATGCATCATGAGTAGCTATCAGCATCACTTTATTTTCTTAGTTATTTGTGTTTTGCCATTGTAGTGCTAATTTTTTCACTTGATTACCATGTAATAGTATATCATACAATAGGCAATTGATTTGTGCACCTGAACCTTTTAGTTGATATAAAATGACATGATAGCACATCTGAAGGACTTTATTGAACATATTAATCAATACCAATGAGCACAGTAATCAAAAGGAACTCTGGAATCATAGTTTAAATCAGTCTTAAGGGCTTTTTCTTGATGGTTAGCACTTAACTTGATCACGTAGGTCCATTTACTCCAATGAAATTACTTCAGCAAGTAAGCGCTAACCAAAATAAGGAAAGGTTGCAAATCTAATCCTAAATGACAGTTACTCCAACTCTCAGACACATATCCATGCACAGTTTTGTATTTGTTTTTTTTTAAATATAAAATATTTACAACATTATGTTAATTAGCAGGAGTTTCCCATAAAAATTGTGGTGACCTTCTAATTCTAGCAACCAGGAATAATGAAGAATATACTGTGTGATCCAGAAACCAAGCTAGAAAAGCCATAAAAGATGAAAAAGTTGCCAATATCCAAATCTATCTACATCAGGAAATTCATAACCAAAAAAATTCATATAAAATCTTAACATTGTCTGTGAACAAAACTTAGAAAAATATAGACAATGGTCAAGTTAAAAAAAAGTCATTATCATCGGTTTGTTTACATGCATTCTTTAGAAGATACAGTAAAAACCTACTGCTAGCAAGTTGAGGAAATAGTCTCCATTTTATAGCTGCAAATCACTGTAGAGCTATATTTCACTAAGGATGATAAAAAGAGGGTTTTCTGATGCTATCAGATGTGAAATATAGCTGACTTCAAATGTAAGAGAAAATTAGGATCTTTTTTCCTTGACATTTGACATTTAAAGTGTTGTCCTTTTAAATGTCTAGCAGTACCTCAGCTCCAGTTTCAAAATTAATAGTAGCAGTTCTTGTTTATAGTTCTCTGGATTTTTAAGTACCCATGACCCTATCTGGTGCCTTAAAGGTTTGTTTTCTGTGTAAAATGACTTATTTAATTGATATAAGTAATTGATCAAATAATGCTGCTCATGAGTATTACATAAAGATGAATCTTTACATGAATGCAGGGTACATCCTTTTTTATATAAATAATTAATCTAAAAACTCTTCCCTCCAGGTATAGTGTATTGCTGGATAAATCAACCTTAGATATGTTTTTTAATAGAGTAAGGCAGTAAGTAATAATACTGTGTAAAAAGTAAGTCACTGAGGTCTAAACTGTCAAATCCTTACCCATGTTGGTGAGCACTGACTCTCATGAGCATCTTGTTTCTTGTTTGATTAAGCACTCGCCTATTTGAATAAGGGTTGCACAATATTGCTAAATATATCACCAATTGCTTCACTGAATGTGCAGTTTGTTATTAAGGCTGTTTAAGAGACCAACTAACCAAGTGTAGCCAAATGTAATGTCTACAGACAAAGCAGTACAATACAGAAAGGAAACAGTTAATGTGTTACCAATCCTTCTGGGAAACAGTTCTCATAGCATAGTTGACCTTACATGGAAGCTGTTCTCCAAAATATGCATTGAAAAACCAACTATTTATAGCATGGTTGTTTATGAGTTAAAAACACTCTATGATCCACCCAAGACTAAAATTTACCAACCAGCTAGCTTTGTACCTTTTTCTGGGACCATAGAATCTTCTTATCTCTGTTTTGGATACTGAATTCCAAACCAGTTGTCCATGAAGGTACATCCCAACCCATACCAGGACAGAGAATAAATATATCTTGTCTTCGGCAGGTTTTGTATTTTCCAGTGAAAAAGATGACTTCATCTTTGTAGGGTATTGTGAGATATATATATATCTTGACTGAAGCAAACAACATTTTGGGAAAGACATAATATACTTCAGTTAACATAATTACCCACATGCTGGGTATAATGAGTCGTGCACTATGTCTAACATATATGTATTGGCTCAGAACATTCTAGCCCTGAGTTAATGGGAGCTGAATAGGAACAGCAGGCAAGATCCTCAGCTGCTCTAAATCAATATAACTATATTGACTAAAATGGAGCTAGGTCAAATAATGCCAGATTGGAATCTGGCCTAGTGTCTTTAAATTTGTAAGCATCAGATCAAAAGTAAAGGTTATTACCTCAACCTTTAACTTGGCCAGATTGTGCATGCTCTGTTCGCTATGGTATGCATTGAACAGCATAATCATATACAGTAATAAGAAATACTGTATAAGTATCAGGAAAAATTGCCAATCTGTAAAAAATAAGTATATATAAATTACGCAATGATGCTCAGGTAAGATTTTTGAAAGAACGTTGGATGAGACTGACTGACCCTTTAAGGGTACGTCCACATGCCAGCTAGGGGTATAACTTCTGGCTTTTGTAGACTTACCTGTGTTAGCTTGGATCAAGATAGCATTCTAAAAATAGTAGCATATCTGCTGCTATTTGAGCGTCAACATGGGCTAGCTACCAGATTACATACCCTGGATGTTGGGCAGGACTATACTCAGGTGGTTAGCTCATGCCAGCTCCTACATAACTGTAGGTAAGTATAATCCTGCCTGACCACCTGGGTATGTACATGGGCAGCTAGCCTGAGCGACCATCTGTATAGCTGCTGCTACACCACTGTTTTTACCGTGCTAGCTCAATCAGATCTAGTGTGCATATATCTGAGACAGAAATTACACTTGTGGCTACAGTAAACTGTAGACATGCAGTTAGAGGGACAGACCAGAACAGCCCAGGGAGCAGAAGGTTATCTAAGCTGGCTTTAAGCCCCCATTGTGCTTTCCTAATGCTAGGTTTATCCAGAGACAATGTATTCCTGAGGGAATTCTGCACCAAAAAAATAAAAATGGTGTGCACAATATTTTAAAATTCGGCAAAATTCTGCATATTTTATTTGTCAATAAATAAATGTGGAGGCTCCAGCGTGTACGTGGTACCCCCCACTTGCCCCCACCCCAGGACATGGACTCAGCAGAAAGGGTGCAGCTGACCCTGACACAGTTCTGCTCCTCCACACCAGGTGTACAAAGATAGCAAGTGAGGGGAACAAAGTTTCACGTGCACACCCAGCCCTGTCCTCAATTCCAGGAGTGGGGCAGTCAGGCTCAGGATCCAAGTGTGGAGGGGATTGGTGTGGGGGCATCCAGGTGTGTAGTGACAGGGTTTGGTGTGGGGTAATCTGGGTGTGGTTGGCTTGGTGGTGGGGGGTCTTGGTGCAGGGGGCAGCTAGATGCACAGGGGCTTATTGGGGGTTCCAGGTGCAGGGGGAATAGGACTCGCAGGAGGGTCCAAATGAAGGTGGTTGGGGCTCAGCTGGGAGGGTCTGCATATGGTTGACATAGACAGGGGTATAGGTACCAGGGGAGTGGGGTTTGGTGGGGTAGAGGTCCAGGTGCAGTTGGTTGGGGCTCAGTGGAGTGGTGTTCGGGGTCCAGGTACAGGGCGGGTGGGGCTTGTGGGGGGTTCAAGTGTGGAGGGCTCAGCAGGGAGTAGTTGGGATGCAGAGGTGGGGGTCTGGATGCTTGGGAAAGGGCTTAGCGGTGGGTTTGGGGCTAGGGTGTGTGCTCAGGGGATGGGTCAGGGTGCAGGGGGACTCAGAGAGGGCTGAGGCTCAGCAGGGGAGTCTGGGTATGGAGGAACCAGATGTACAGGGGAGCAGCTACCCATACAGTGATACCTCCCTCTGGGGCTGAGGAGCAATGGGGGCAGGAAGTGTGGGGGAGGGAGGTAATGCAGAGATTCCTGAAGCCTTGGGAGGTTTCTGGGATTGGGCCTCACCTGATCTGACTTGCTGAAGTCCAGGTATATTATGTTCACCGTATTCCTCCTATCCACCCAAACTAGCTATCCCGTCAAAGAAGGAAATCAACCTGGTTTGGCATGATTTGTTCTTGGTGAATTCCTGCTGACTGCTAGTGATTCAGTTTTGGAAGCTAAATTGCCCCATCCAGAACAGAGAGCTAAGCAATGACTAACTGTACATTAAAATTGTTGAGCTGAATCCACTGCACCACAGGACCTGTAGGGGGACAGACAAACCCACCACCAGCAGTCAGGCACTTCTGTGGTTGAAATGAACACCAAACTGCCACACTCCTGAGGCCTGTCAGGCCTGGATGCAAGTCCTTAAAAGGGAAGAATTCAGTGCAGCCTTGATGACACTGTGGCCTGGTCTACAGTACATGATTATTTCAGAATTAGTCGAGTTACCTCGAAATAAAACTGATTCCATCCACTGACCAAACTGTTTTTTTTTTCGATTTAAAGGGCTCTTTAATCCGATTTCTGTACTCTACCTCAGCAAGTGGGGGGTGACGCCACCACTACCCCACCACTGTCCATGGACACATGCAACGGGGGGGGGGGAGTAGCACGGAGCGAGGAGGATGAGTTTTTGGAAGACAAAGAGGAGGAGGAAGAGGACGACAGTGCACAGGAGGCAAGTGGGGAATCTGTCTTCCCCCCTAGCCAGGAACTATTCTTAACACTGGAGCCAATAGCCTCCCCCCACTCCCAAAGCATGCTCCTGGACCATGATCCTGGAGAAGGCACTTCCGGTGAGTGAGAGCTTGATCGGAACCATGCGGTGGGGGCTGGGGAGAAACCCAGCTGCTCTGGGCTGTTCGCATTTAGTTTAAAGGGCTCATCCCTGTTCAGAGCCTCATCGGAGCCCCGCGGTGTGTGTGTGTGCGCGCGTGGGAGGGAGAGTGTTGTGTGAAGTGATCATCTCAGAGAGCCCGCAGGCCCTCCTTTTATATCGCAAACCCACTAAGCATTGCTTGCTATGGGAAAGGGGGCCCAGCCATTTGAAAGCATTGAAATGAATGAAGAAGAAGCAGAACCCTGCATGCCCCTAGAGCTTCCCATGGCTGCCTGCAAGCTGAATTCTGTTGGCTGGCCGCATGTGATGACTTACTCACACCAAAGTGGCAAGCACTTCAGTATAAGAAGCAAAATGAGACCTTGTACAGAAAGAACATGTGCTGTGTACTATGAATTGCCTGTTTCACCGAGAAAGAGTGTCCCCTTTGTTCTCTAAAATGTATCCTTTAAAATACTACCCTCCCTTTTTCTCCTCCTGCAGCAGGTGCAAATGTTTCAACGTGGCCCCTATCTACTCCATCCCAGAGGCTGGTCCAGATTAGAAGTTGGAAAATGTTCGCTGAGCTCATGTAGTCCTCCCACACTGATAGGGCTCAGCTGAATGCGTGGAGGCAAACAATTGCAGAGTTGTGTAAAGCATTACATGAATACAAAGAGAGGAGGGACTGCATGAAGAGAGCAGGCAGGATGCTATGGTCAAGCTTATGGGATCTAATGCGGAAAAGGTAGCAAGACCACAGACTGCTGCTGCAGCCCCTGAATAACTGCCCTCCCTCCTCCCCAAGTTCCATAGCCTCCTCACCCAGCTGCCCAAGAACATGGTGCAGGGAAGAGGCTATGGGGACCCACACAGTCAACCCCAGAGGATTGCACAAGCAGCAGAAAGCTGGCATATCCTAAATTTTGATTTGGTTTCTGGACTTATTCTTCCCTCCTCCTCCACCCCCCCAACCAAATAGTCCCCGTCCCCCATCTAGCTTCTGATTTCTCTCAATGTTTTGTGCAACACATACTAAAGAATGTTTTTTAAACAATTGTGACTTTACTTCCTTTCATATATATATATATATATATATATATAGGGGGCGGGTAACTTTAAGAGAAACACACACAACTGTCACACCATACCCTGGCCAGTCATGAAACTGGTTTTCAAAGCTTCTCTGACGTGCAGCGCACCCTGCTGCGCTGTTCTAATTGCCCTGTTGTCTGGCTGTGCAAAACTGGCTGCCAGGCGAGTTGCCTCAACCTCCCACCCTGCCATAAATGTCTCCCCCTTACTCTCACAGATATTGTGGAGCACACAACAAGCAGCAATTACAATTGGAATATTGGTTGTGCTGAGATCTAACTGAGTCAGTAAACTGCACTAGTGCACTTTCAAACGTCCAAACATACATTCTACCACCATTCTGCACTTGCTCAGCCTATAGTTGAACTGCTCCTTACTACTGTCCAGGGTGCCTGTGTACGGCTTCATGAGCCATGGCATTAAGGGGTAGGCTGGGTCCCTGAGGATAACTATAGGCATTTCAACATCCCCAACAGTAGATTTTCTGGTCTGGGAAGTAAGTTCCTTCCTGCAGCTGTTCAAACAGACCAGAGTTCCTGAAGATGCAAGCGTCATGCACCTTTCCCGGCCATCCCACGTTGTTGTCGGTGAAACGTCCCTTGTGATCCACCAGTGCTTGCAGCACCACGGAAAAGTACCCCTTGCGGTTTATGTACTGGCCGCCCCGATGTTCTGGGGCCAAGATAGGGATATGCGTTCTGTCTATCACCCCGCCACAGTTAGGGGACCACAACGCATTAAAGCCATCCACAATGGTCTGCACATTTCCTAGAGTCACTACCCTTGATAGCAGCTGGTCAATGATTGCATTGGCTACTTGCAGCACAGCAACCCCCACAATAGATTTGCCCACTCCAAACTGATTCCCGACTGAGTGGTAGCTGTCGGGCGTTGCAAGCTTCCACAGGGCTATGGCCACTTGCTTCTCAACTGTGAGGGCTGCTCTCATTGTTCTTAAGATCCAAGGGTTTGGGTCTGTGTTCACCTATGCAAATTGGTGAGGATTTTTATCAAGACTTCCACAGGAAAGGAGGTGTAGGGCTTGGGGGGATTTTGGGGGAAAGACGTTTCCAAGCGGGCTCTTTCCCTGTTATATTTGTTAGACGCTTGGTGGTCTGGAGAGCACCAGGTTTAAGCAAGTATGTCACTGTCTGAGATACGAAAGTAAAGCAAGCCATCTCCTGTAATATTTTTTAAAGCAGACATAGTTTGTCTTCTGATTGATAAAGTGCAACTTACAGGTGGTAACAGACATTACCTCAGAGTCCAGATTTTGCAAGTATTACATTTTTCATTTTTTCTTTTTCCTAATAACAGATTCAATAAATAATATTTCTCTCTTTTCACCCAGATCTATTCTTTCATGGTTTAAATACTGAATAAAACTATTTATTTTGTATGCTCAATAAAATCCTTAAGTAGAGAACTAAAAATCGCATAGAATTATTTCAAATTATGCGGAGGTCCTTTGTTGTACTAACAGGTCTCCTCCAGGAGAACTATGACATATGTACATCAAATATGAGTTTATTATACTAGGCAGGACTTTTTCAATATTCACACTAATATACTTACAATATATTTTAGTATTTCAGGATTCACAATTTGTCTTTGTGTGTAGTAGCCATGGAGGAAGAAACACTAGTGTAAATGTTTTAATTCATTTGTCTTTTGAACAATCTGGACAAAAATGCTCTTGAGCAAAACCAGGCTGTTAAGAGTAAAGGAATTACACAGTTGGAAATGATGGTAGGTCAAAGAATATTAGGATTAAAATAATGTAGTTAATTTTACATTAAACACTACGGGTGTTATTGCTTAGCCCGTTTCTTGCCCTGATTATCTAAAATGCACTGGGAAGGAAACAATAAGGTTGTGAACTACAACCACCTGCAGCTGCTTCAGGTGTTACTTTTTATCTGTCAAGCAAGCTTCATTATAATTACTTTCTACTTGAAAAAAAAGTTTTAGAATTGTAAAAGGCAATGCTAATGTGATATTAGGAACAAAGTCTTTCATTTTAATTAGGGACTGCATGCCAGTTACTGGTTCTAATGTAGGCTTGCAACATTAGGGGGTCTTGTTTGATCCTCGGCTGTCCCTGACTGCTCAGGTCATAGTGGTATAGCCAAGCACATCTTTCTATCCCTCACTGAAAAGAGGAGGTTCTGAACTGAGTACAATTATCTGTGCCTTTATCATTTTGAGAATAGACTACTGTTGTGCGCCCTACATAATGCTATCTGACCTCCTAATCAATGGCATGTGTTGAGACTATTTGGAAGCCAATGTTAATGGACAGTGCAGCTACCCATTTTGTTTCAGATCCTGCAATCAGATGTGCATGGAAGGACTCTTGTGCCCCATTGACTTCTGTCTGACACCAAGTGGGTATAAAGTTTGCCCACGCAGTGTCGAATTGAAGTTAATGGGTACATGGACATAATAATCTGCCTGCACAGATGTGATTAGAGGATGGGGGCCTTAACCAATGGAGAATTATACAGACAGTCCATTACTGTGGTGTCCCTTGGTCTGTGCTATCTGACTCTGATATTCCCACTTAAGGTGGAATTTAAGGTACTGGATTCAACTACCAAATGGAATTACTACAAGTGTGACCAGCAAACATGTTTTAACAGGTGTCCCCTAACTTAAAAAGATATGAGAAACCTTGAATTTGAAACTCACTTCTTCCCACAATTTGCCAGAGCCTATGTTTGTTAAATTTCTGAACATGCTAAACAATTCATCTCTTCTTTTAAGAATTTGGGAGTGTGAGTTATAAAGTTAGGCCACTAACACATATATACCTTTAATTCACAGGTATAAGTGTTTTCAGGATCAAGATCTTAAATATCAGACAACATGGGGGGATAATTTGTTAAGAGGTCAGTTTAAAAAAAAAAAGGCAAACTAAAGTAGCCCCAATGGGTGGACCTTAGATCACAGCTATTATATTTTTTTATTCACCATAATATTTCTGTGTAGAATTAATTTAATTATGAGAGACATATCTACTCTAAAGGGGATTTGTTTTTATCCTGGCATGCGATACAATATAACAGAATATACATGTTTTCATAATTTTATATTTACAGTCTAACTTTAGGCCCTTATCCTGAAAAGATTTATGCATGTGTAGGACTGGCACCTTTTTTGTATTGTGTGTTTATTTAAACTTTATCTCAAACCTCTTAATAGAATTGTATAATGCAAGATACTACAAGTATGTAATATATAATATAAAGATGTAAACAAACTAGCTAGTGAGTGAATTCAAGTGTTCAATTGCAAAGCCCAAAGCAGAATACAATAGGGGTTTTGTTTGTTTGTTTTGACAGCAAGATGTGGAAAATATCCTTTGATAATAATTAATCAAGAGTAAAATAAAAAGGGATGTAATTACTAAGTTACTACAAAAACACCACCAAATTAGTAATTGAATTAGAGTTATGTATGTGTTATCAAATAAATTTGTTGTATTAAAAATAAGAAAGATTTCAAATATTAAACCTACAAGTTTGACTCTTGCAAGCATATGTATGAAGGGTAGGGAACCCTGGATTCCTGGATACACAAATATCAGTGATAGCTAAGTGACAAGCGAGCTGTAGCTCACGAAAGTTTATGCTCAAATAAATTTGTAAGTCTCTAAGGTGCCACAAGTACTCCTTTTCTTTTTGCGGGTACAGACTAACTAACACACGGCTGCTACTCTGAAATAAATGACCTGGGTTATCACTGGCTAGCCAAGAGCCTGCATCCTTTCTACTCGGATACTGAACTTTCCACTGTAACACATCTTCACCACCTCTATGACAGACTTTGTAATGCACTCTATTAGTACCTGTCATTGAAGATCACATGAATGCTTCAATTAGTTCACAATAATGGATGCTATTCTTTGTATGTAAGTAGATTAACAAGAGCATATTAAAACCTGTGTTCAAGAATCTCCGGTAGCTGAGTGCAGTTGAAAGTACCAAATAGTCTTTGTAAAGTATTCATAGATATTAAGGTCAGAAGGGACCATTATGATCATCTAGTCCAACCTCCTGCACAACACAGGCCACAGAATCTCACCCACCCACTCCTGCGAAAAACCTCTCACCTATGTCTGAGCTATTGAAGTCCTCAAATCGTGGTTTAAAGACTTGAAGAACCAGAGACTCCCCCAGCAAGTGACCTGTGCCCCAAGCTACAGAGGAAGGCGAAAAACCTCCAGGGCCTCTTCCAATCTGCTCTGGAGGAAGATTCCTTCCCGACCCTAAATATGATGATCAGATAAACCCTGAGCATATGGGCAAGAGTCGCCAGCCAGATACTACAGAGAATTCTTTTCTGAGTAACTCAGATCCCACCCCATCTAACATCTCACAGACCATTGGGCCTATCTACCATGAATATTTAAAGATGAATTAATTTCCAAAATCATGTTATCCCATCATACCATCTCCTCCATAAACTTACTGAGTTTAATCTTAAAGCCAGATAGGTCTTTTGCCCCCACTGCTTCCCTTGGAAGGCTATTCCAAAAGTTCACTCCTCTGATGGTTAGAAACCTTTGTCTAATTTCAAATCTAAACTTCCCAATGACCAGTTTATATCCATTTGTTCTTGTATCCACATTGGTACTGAGCTTAAATAATTCCTCTCCAGTATTTATCCCTCTGATATATTTATAGAGAGCAATCATATCTCCCCCCAACCTTCTTTTAGTTAGGCTAAACAAGCCAAGCTCCTTGAGTCTCCTTTCATAAAACAGGTTTTCCATTCCTCGGATCATCCTAACAGCCCTTCTCTGTACCTGTACCAGTTTGAATTCATCCTTCTCAAACATGGGAGACCAGAACTGCACACAGTATTCCAGGTGAGGTCTCACCAGTGCCTTGTATAATGGTACTAAAACCTCCTTATCTCTACTGGAAATACCTTGTCTGATGCAGCCCAAGACCGCATTAGCTTTTTTCACAGCCATATCACATTGGTGGCTCATAGTCATCCTGTGATCAACCAATACTCCAAGGTCCTTCTCCTCCTCCGTTACTTCTAATTGATGTGTCCCCAGCTTATAACTAAAATTCTTGTTATTAATCCCTAAATGCATGACCTTGCACTTCTCACTATTAAATTTCATCCTATTACTATTACTCCAGTTTACAAGGTCATCCAAATCTTCCTGTATGATATCCCAGTCTCTCTCTAAATTGGCAATACCTCCCAGCTTTGTATCATCCGCAAACTTTATTAGCACACTCCCACTTTTTGTGCCGAGTTTAGTCATAAAAAGATTAAATAAGATTGGTCCCAAAACTGATCCCTGAGGAACTCCACTGGTAACCTCCCTCCAGCCTGACAGTTCACTTTTCAGTAGGATGCTGTAGTCTCCCTGTTAACTAATTCCTTATCCATCTTTCAATTTTCCTATTGATCCCCATCTTTTCCAATTTAACTAATAATTCCCCATGTGGCACGGTATCAGATGCCTTACTGAAATCTAGGTAAATTAGATCCACTTTGTTCCTTTGTCTAAAAAAATCTGCTACTTTCTCAAAGAAGATCAGGTTGGTTTGGCACGATCTACCTTTTGTAAAACCATGTTGTATTTTGTCCCATTTACCATTGACTTCAATGTCCTTAACTAACTTCTCCTTCAAATTTTTTTCCAAGACCTTGCATACTACAGATGTCAAACTAACAGGCCTATAATTACCCGGATCACGTTTTTTCCCTTTCTTAAAAAGAGGAACTATGTTAGCAATTCTCCAATCATACGGTACAACCCCTGAATTTACAGATTCATTAAAAATTCTTGCTAATGGGCTTGCAATTTCATGTGTGAATTCCTTTAATATTCTTGGATGAAGATTATTTGGGCCCCCCGATTTAGTCCCATTAAGCTGTTTGAGTTTTGCTTCTACCTCAAATATGGTAATGTCTACTTCCATATCCTCATTCCCATTTGTCATGCTACCATTATCCCTAAGATCCTCTTTAGTCTTATTAAAGACTGAGGCAAAGTATTTGTTTAGATATTGGGCCATGCCTAGATTATCCTTGACCTCCACTCCATCCTCAGTGTTTAGCGATCCCACTTCTTCTTTCTTTGTTTTCTTCTTATTTATATGACTATAGAACCTTTTACTATTGGTTTTAATTCCCTTTGCAAGGTCCAACTCTACTTGACTTTTAGCCTGTCTCACTTTATCCCTACATGTTCTGACCTCAATAAGGTAGCTTTCCTTGCTGATCCCTCCTTTCTTCCACTCCCTCTATGCTTTCTGCTTTTTCTTAATCACCTCTCTGAGATGCTTGGTCTACAACTCCTGCCTATGAATTTTTTCCCGTTTCTTGGGATGCAGGCTTCCGATAGCTTCTGCAGCTTTGATTTAAAATAATCCCAGGCCTCCTCTACCTTTAGATCCATAAATTCTTCAGTCCAATCCACTTCCCTAACTAATTTCCTTAATTTTTGAAAGTCAGCCCTTTTGAAATCGAAAACCCTAGTTGCAGATTTATTTTTGTTAATCCTTCCTTTCAGTTTGAACTGAATTAGCTCATGATCACTTGAGTCAAAATTGTCCCCTACAACCATTTCTTCTATGAGGTCCTCACTACTCACCAAAACCAAATTTAAAATGTCATCGCCTCTAGTCAGTTCAGCAACTACTTGATGAAGGAATCTATCAGCTATCGCATCTAGGAAAATCTGAGCCCTATTATTATTACTAGCACTTGTCCTCCAGTCTATATCTGGGAAGTTAAAGTCTCCCATGATCACACAGTTTCCATTAGTATTTACTTCATTAAAAACATTAAAAAGGGCTCTATCCATATCCAAATTAGATCCCGGCGGTCTATAGCACACCCCAAGTACTATCCCAGGGGATGCTCTAATAATTTTCTTCCCCAATGTAATTTTTGCCCAGACGGACTCAGTCATATCCATTTCGTCGCTTCTTATTTCTTTACATTCTATCTCATCATTGATATACAATGCTACTCCACCATCTTTACCTTTATTTCGGTCTTTCCTAAACAGCACATACCTTTCAATACCTGTAGTCCAGTCATGACTACTATTCCACCATGTTTCTGTTATCCCTATAATATCTGGTTTCACTTCCTGCACCAGTAGCTCTAGTTCCTCCATTTTGTTACCTAGGCTTCTCGCATTAGTGTACAAACATCTTAATTTTTGATGTTTGGCCTCACTCACATTCTGGACCCTATTAGGCACGGTCATTCTACAGCCAGTATAATCTATTAGACTGGTATCCACACTGCCCTTCCTCCTTATATACATTCTCCTACCCATGGCTGTATCCTTTCTTACTTTGTTTTCTTCCCTCTCAATGCTAAATTCCGGCATGGAGGTTACCTAGACATCTCCCAACCATCTCCCCCAGATTCCTAGTTTAAAGCTCTCTTAATCAGTTGTGCCAGCCTCCATCCTAGAAGTCTATTTCCCTCCTTACTCAGGTGAAGTCCATCCCAAGAGAACAGTCCTGTCCATGAATGCCTCCCAGTGGCATCCCAAAGCCCTCCTTATAGTACCACTGCCTAAGCCATCTGTTGATAGTCATAATCTTGTCACACCTTTGTTGCCCTTCTCTAGGAACAGGCAGAATCCCACTAAAGATCACCTGAGCCTCGATTTCCTTCAGCGTCTTCCCCAGCCTAGCATAGTCTCCCTTAAAACTTTCCAGTGAGAATCTAGCATATCATTTGTTCCCACATGAAGGATAATTAGGGGATTCTTCCCTGCTCCCTTTAGGATCCTTTTCAACCTCAGGTCTACATCCCATATCTTAGCACCTGGAAGACAGCACACCCTTCTATTCTCTGGATCAGCTCTGGTTACAGGCCTGTCTATTCTTCTCAGTAGAGAGTCCCCGATCACATAAACCTGCCTTTTCCTGGTGACGGTGCTATTCTCCAGTCTTTCCCCTGTTCCCTCTGGCTGCCATTTCTTTCCATTCCTATTCTCCCTTGTACTCCTCTTCAACCCATCCTGTATCCTCCTGGGGCTCATATTTCGTGTAGTCTCCATTGACTCTTCCCCTTTTCCTATACAACTAGCCGCTCTTCTCTTCTTCCTTGCCCTTCCACCTTCAGTGATTACCTGCTAAGCCCCTTCTTCATTTTCCAACTCTGCAAACCTGTTCTTGAGTTCTATTTCTCCTTCACTAGCCCATCTTTTCCTCTGCCTGGTTCTCTTAGTCACATGCTTCCACTGACCACTTTCCTCACCCAGTCTCCCCTCAGAATTCCTCAGTCCTGCTTCCATCTGCAAGTCTGAGCTTTTCCCTTCAGATACCTCATGTCTTTGCTCCATAATCTGCTTGAACCCCTTTCTAAACTCAACCAGACTTTCCACCTGCATCTCCAAACCTCGGATCTTTTCCTCCATCAGCTCTATCAGACGGCATTTAATGCAGACAAAACTCTTACCAGGTACCCCCTCCAGGATCATGTTCATACCACTGCTTCCACATCCAGTCATCTTCATTGTGTCTTCCACTACATGGGTCACTCCCACTGCTGCCTCTGTATCTGTCATAGCCTTGCCACCTAAATCCTGTTAATCTGGGAAACACAAACCACACCAAAACACCACCACCCACAGCAAAACCAAACCCCAAACAAGCACCACAAGACAAACTCCCACTCAAGCTCTGTTTACAGCTCTGTTTGCTAGCTCCTGGGCTGCTACAGCTGTCTGTGCCACTGCTTGACTGGCTGGCTATCTTTATAGGACCCCCAGTCAGAGAAGCCCCGCCCCTTAATCAGGGCTTAGTTTCTCTCCCAGCTCAAAGCCCCTACAAGCCTCTACACATACAAATAATACAAATACAAAACCAAATACAAATACCTTCTCCTCCATCAGAACTCCCACTCAGACTGTTCATAGACCTTGTTATCTCAGTGGCTTCCTTTTCTCAGTTATCAAGCTGCCTGATCTATTTGTTTCTGTATGTGATATAAAAAGGCTGCTTCCACGAGCAGCAGTTTTCTCCTACTCACGCTGTAAGTCTTCCCACACCCGATTATGCAGCAGCGTGTCTGACCAGGAAACTGGTTCTGAATGCAGAGTACTTGTTCGCTTCTCTAGAAGTAATAGTAAAATGAGGCACCTAATGCCTCTAAAGCATTTTCAAAATGTTGTACAAACATCATCTAATTAAGTTAACATTTTCAATATTAACCATAACACCCGAATAGCTGAGACACCAAAATTGGTGGCTACTTTTGAAAACACTAGCATTAACCAATTAATACATTAGCTAATAGTTGACTATGTAATATTAGCATTAGTTGATGCAGAATTAATTAATGAACATTTTATTACATTAGTTAATTTTACTTTAGTATTGCAAATTCTACTGATTTTTCTCCAAAATCTCCTGATATTTGATTTTTTTCCCCTTAAGTTCCTAGCTCCTGGACCCATGTGATTATGTGAGAATTTCAGTTTTCATATATAAGGACTTAAACAACAGAAGGAAAATATAAAGAACCTCACATTTATTTTTTAATCTCATTTTAGGGGTGGGAGCCTTGATTCAGGATTTTTTTTAAAACATATATGATGGGCAATAAAGTTACTTTAAACAATTTACATTAAATTAAATTAACACTATTGTAGATCTAAGGTGGGACAAAATTGTGTAAGCCCTGTTTTTGTTAGACTCATGGAGACCTATTTTGCCCATCTTGTATTAATATAGAGGAAAAACTGCCCTATAAAAGAAGCAAATCCTTCATACATGCATCAACCTGCTAGTTTTAATTTTTTTCCAATTTCATGGCAAAAATGGATATAGAGGATATAATCAAACAGCATAAAATAATAGAAGGAGGAAAATAATATTACCAATCCTCCTTCTTTCCTATGGTGGTAATTTCCAATTAACACCCTCAGGGTCAATTCAGAATTCTTATATAAATGAAAAAGGAAGGAGTTAACAATATTAATAACAGTTTCCTCTAGGAGAGGGCAAAACTTCAATGGATCCCAGAGTACAGGCTGTTCCAGCAGTTTGTCCTCATTAATGCTATACAGTTTATACATGTTTGATAAAATCCAACTGACTCTATACCATGAGAGATGGTGGATTCTTTTTTTTTTTAATCACGATCAGGATGACAGTTATATTTCTAGCTAAAAGTCAGTGATTTAGCTGGTTTATTCTTGCTTGTAGCCTCAATTTTCTGAGTTATGTCTCATGTTATCTACTATATCGTACAAGGATATTTTGCAATATATTTATCTTGAAGGTGACAAATATTTAGCACAGCAAAATATATATTAAAATGGAATTGGGTGAAATTCAGTTAAAGGGAGATTTTTTTTAATGTAGTTTGAAACCAAACTGTATAATATTACATTTTTTCTTTTTTGCAAACTTTAGAGATAAAAATGTTGACAGCTGGTTTTGTTTATGGATAAATTTTATAAACTGTTTTAAGTTCGAAGCAAATTCTGTTTTTTGGCAAAAAGTGTATCACCTTTCCTTCAGGTGCAAAATCTCTCTCCGAGAAATCTGATTATTACCTTGTCTTTTCAGCTATGTCCAGTGGCTTCTCTCTCTCTCTCTCTCTCTCTCTCTCTCTCTCTTTCTCTCTCTTTTTTAGTTTTGATATTATCCATGCATGAGCCAATGCTGAATTCTAATGTTTACACTCACTCTGAAGAGCATATGTTTGTCTGCCAAAGCCCCAAAGCAGATGCAAGTGTGCGACAAACACCAAAAATGAGAGACCATATAAATATTGGTGAAGGAAACTCCCATTGTGGTGGGATTCCTTTAGTGTAATTAACTCTGTCACCTCAGGACTAGCCTTTGATACCCATGTGCTGATTAGGATCTTAAACAATGAGTAGTTCTGAAGTCAATTGGCAGTATTTATGGAGAAAGGTGCTAGACATTGTGGATAAAAGCAATACAATATGCCTTAGCCTCTTTATTTCTGATGTTGGTCATTTTCAGCAATAACAGTGAAAATAAATTTATTCGGGGGGAATATAAATAACTTTAGGTCTAAATGTGTTATTCTTCACAACGAGGGACATTGTCTGGCTATGCCAAAAGAAGGACAGGAGACATTTGACATGGGTTTAATCAGGCCACAACTTTCTTATTAGATGTCTGGGACTATGATGGACGTACAGTTGGTATGGCTATGTCCACCTTTTCATGTTCTCTGTATGTATACATATCTTCTTATATATATATATCTTCTTACTATATGTTCCATTCTATGCATCCGATGAAGTGGGCTGTAGCCCACGAAAGCTTATGCTCAAATAAATTTGTTAGTCTCTAGGATGCAACAAGTACTCCTGTTCTTTTCTCATAGAAACATTGTCCCTGAAAAAATTCATGAATTACAAAACTGACATATCTCCTACAGTATATTCCCATAGCAGGAGTTAACCGTGTTAGCACAACCCAGCTGCTTTTGAGTGCTACAGGGCATTTGGATAACTTGAGCATTTTCTTATTACCAAAGAAGGGAAACTCAATCTGGAAAACTCAATCCAACTGTGAATATGTGTAGAATAAAATATATATGTATGAGAGTATCTCTATGATTTAAAATAGTAACAAAAAGAAAAATTGTAGTAGAGCTGTAAGATGTCATGGCTTTAAAAATCATTCACATTTTCAGAATTTCAATTTACACACCTTCAAAATTTTGCTTTTTGCAAAATGGAGGGGGTTTAAATTTGGAACAAACAGCATTTACTATTTCAGATAAAGTGATCTTTCTCCTAATAACCCTTGCAAATTTTAGATTAATGGCTCAAAACCAGAATAAGTTTGAACTGGAATTTGATTTAGTTTCAGTATGAATTGGTCCTGTTTTTGAGCAAATAAATCAAACTTTTTAATAAGAATTCTATTGCTGTTTGTTTGTGGGGGAGGAGGGTTTAAGAAACTAGTAATGAGATTTCTGGCCAACTCTCATCTCTAACGACCCACCTGAGTTACTCATTTTATATTACTTTAGTATGAAATGTAATGCTATTTTTGTCTTTGAAGTGTAAATAACATGAATATCTTTGAAACTTGATTCTATTTTTTCCCATTACTCTTGATGATACTATGGCATGAGCTTAGTCCCTAGGCACCACTTTTGTTACTATTATCAGCTAAAATTCAAGGTGGCTGAGCCCAAAGTTCCCAAGTGACTGAAGCTTCAGTCCTGCAGCAAGTTCTGTGCAAGCAGATACCTACTGACTTCAGTGGGACTCCATGCCAGCCCAGCAGTCTGCCTATGAACTACAGGATTGGGGCCTAAGTAAATGTCATTAATTACCTGCTTTTTGTTTGCCTTGTCATGATTTCTTTGGAATGTGATTTGTTTATACAGATAATTCATTCAGTGGTTATATGTTTGCACCAATTTACTTACTAACATATTTTAGGTGTAGTACATTTTTAACACTGTTTGCTTCCCAACATTTGAAAATGGGTCTGTTCACATTTTTCTCATGCAATTAATAAGGGAGAATTTATTTTTTTAATTTAAAAAAGTATCTGGCACTGTACACAATGACATACAATTGCTGTGGCCATGACTTTTTGAAAAGTGAACCAAGGGACAAAATAAATATTGGTGCACAAGCTCATATATTATCTCTGAAATTATCTGATTCCCCATGGGTGATTTCTTTTTAAAATTCAATTTTGACATTCACTCTTTTGGGCAGAATCGATTGTCTTTCCAATAGACAAAGACACTGCTGCAACAAATGATTTGGAATTTGTTTTCAATTTTGCATTACAAAGAGGTAGTTTAGACCTTGAAGAGCTTCCAGCAAATTGAAACTTGATGATTGTCAATGCGTAAATCTTAACATGATGAGGCAAGGCATTTTTATAGTGTTCCTTCAAGTGGGGCTTACCTGCCTCTGTTTTAAAACTTACTTTTCAAGCAATTTTTCATCTTTTCCTTAACTGACACTCATATGACAGACAGTTCGAAAAGCTTAGTATGTTTGATCAAGGTCAATGGAAAATCTAACTGCCACAGTATTAATGTGGATTTGTCCTGTGACATGCCTTGTGGCATCCCTGATTGCTTGGAGGGACTAACACTGCCTCAGTATATTTCACTTCAAGTACTGATACTGATTTGACAGTTCTTGACTTCTGGGGTAACACATGCCTGATCTCCTTTTTGCTTTTCTTAGACAATTTTTACTTTCTTCCCTTTCCTCTTTTTTGCCAGTACTCCCTTCCAAAGCCTTTCTTGTGTAAGTGCAAAAAGAGTAGCATTATGAATGATACAGGCACCTTTTCATGTGTTTTATATAGATTAAGTTCGATAAATCTTGCTTGCTCTCAGGCAGATCAACAAAGCAGAATGTGATTGGAGTTGGTTAAACTATTTTTTACTAGAGGTGGTTTGAGAAATTTTTGATGTTTTTCTGTGAAAAAAAAATGATGATTTGTGGGGGGAAAAACTGTGGTAAAGGGACAGACTCAACAAATTTCCTGTTTGTTTTTTTAAATGAGAAATTTTTAAAATTGTTGAAATGTTCTGTTTTGACATTTTGTGGGAGGGGGGGGAGTTCAATTCAAAATTATATTTACTTAAGAAATTCAAGTGCACTTACAGTAAATGAATAAATAAATAGGCTAATATCAAAACAAACCATTTTACAATTATCAAAATGAAACTTTTTGATTGGCACACCTATTATTATTCTTTTATTTTTATTATTTTATTATTTCTTTATTATTTATCTTATTTTTAGTTCATGAACATTTTGGTGATTTTGACTTTTCAATCCAAGTCGGAACTTGAAAAATGTTTGAGATCTCAAATTTTCCGAGGATGGGAAAATATTTTCCACCTAGCTCTACTCGTGAACAATATTTGTTGTAAAATGAGACCCCATTTTTGGTGAGCAAACTGACTGTGATTTTCTTCAAATGTATTTCGTTTTGTTCATAAATATTTCTAAATGTTATGGATGAGTAACTTACTCAGTGTAAGGTATGCAGCTTGTCAAAAGTGCACTCCAAGTTTTATAGCAATTCCTCAGTATTTCAAGACCAGGGTCCACTTTTTTTTAACCACGTCATTCATCTCTCTCTCTCACACACACACGCACATACACACACACATGCCACACAGAGACCAGCATGATAAATACCACATCAATAGGACATCCATTAATGTTTTTATTAATAAACAAATATACAATTATTTATTTTTTCTCTTTTTGTTTCAAGTTCACTACTGGACTGAATAGCCATACTTCACTTGCAATTTGACATTGTTTGTGGATGGACTGCATTAAATATGAATTAGTTATCTTTCACATCTACACTCTATACTCTTTGCTCCAAAAAGAGCAAACATATTCTGTGAGCTAAAGGAAATGTCAATTGACATTTAGAATTATGATTTATATTACCTATGAGAATACTAAAATGTGCCATGATCACACCCAGTTGAACAGAAATGTAAACTGAATCTAGTAGAAGGCAGTGGCTAAGCAGAGCAACAGGTGACAGGGAAGAGAAGAGGTGACTAATTCTTACCCTACAACTGTGGAGCATGTGAAAGAGACATTTTCAGCAATCCTTGATAAAAGGTATTTTACTTCTAGAGAAACCCCATATGTAATCTTGTTTCTACAACAATAAATACTAATAAAAAGACACTGTTCTAGAGCTCCAGATAGAATCAGCTGCCAGATAGAGATGTTTACTTCCAACAGCATTTGTGAAATCAGTAATACTTAAGAAAAAAATAGAACGGAAACTTCATTTTCTCTTTACAAAGGACACAAAATTCACAAAGGAAGATATTTTAGATGACAATTCTTGTTTAGCTTACATTAACATGCCTTTAAGGAGGGCAGGGGGTGTTGCCTGGCTTGCCAGGGGAAGGAGTATAGCACTTTATGGGTGGGAGGTGAGAGAGAGGCACAGGAGCTGCTGAAAACAGGGTGGATCAGCATGGTGATGCTGACTCATCCCCCAGGGACCAGAAGGCCTGAGGAGTTGATAAAGGGGAAGCCCGGTCGGAGAAACCCCTTTTCCCTGGACCAGGAGGAGCACTAGCCACCCTCCCTACTCCTTGGAAGTGGCAAAATACCAGGTTTGGTTGGGACACATTGTGGGCATTGTGCTAGCCACTCCTTTCTTAGAGTGGTGGGAGGGGATTTTTTCCCTCACCACCAGATTGGCTAAACTGGTATGGGTGTTTTTTTGTTTTTTGTTGTTGTTTTTTTTTTTGCTTTCCCCACAAGTCTTTATTATGGTGAATAGGGAAGGGAGATAGGCTATGATGTCGCAACTCATAATGTAAGTGTGGGGCAGATGTCTAGTGCGGGTACTCCATAAAGAAGGGATACACTGACCAGATCAATTGCTTGGTAAAGGACTTAAAGGAGGTGTTTGTTAAAGGAGAGGAACTGGGGGTCCATGGAGGAGGGGCTCCTATGATTGGCACAGCGGGGAGCCAGACCACCCCTTCCTTTATAACCCACCTTAATCCTCATACGAGGGGGAGAGATGGTAAGGTCCCAGCAATGAGTTGGCTGGGGACCAGGATGAAAAAAGGTAGGGTGGGAGGAAAAACTCCCAGGTAACTATTGAAATGATCATGGAGTTACCTGCACTGTACACTTTTATCTGCTGGGTAGTCCCTGACATCTAGTAACAAAGTTGAGGCCTGATTAAACCATATCCAGTGTCTCCTCTCCTCCTTTCAGTATAGCTGGACAATATATAGTCCCCAATCCTGAAAATATTTAAGTAAAATACTTAACATTGCACATTGTGAGTCGTCCTCTCACAGATACTCTTTCAGCAAACCGCCAAAGCAAAGTACTAAAGATCACGCATTACAGCTGAGCACTTTTCTGAACAGAGATGGATTTAAGCATGTTCTTCAGTGTTTTACTGAGCTGGGGCTTCGCTACATAGTGAATCATAGTACTAAGGTTCACAGCCTTACATTGTAAGCTATTCAGGGAAAGTTTTTTATGTGTTTGTACAGCAGCTAGATAAATGGGGTCTCAAATCAGACTGAGATCATTTTTCAAAAAATAAACTCCCAGTGAGAATAAAGCTTCTCAAGTACACTTGGCCTATTCTGTAAACAATGTTCACCTCTATTCAAACCCATTGCTGCAGTAGAGCTTTATTGCCTGTAACCCCAAAATAGAAACTTTATTTATACATGATAATTTTCTTACCGGAATATATATGAATGATCACATTTAAAACAAAACTCAAAATGTATTTTCCTTTCATTTCTCTTTATGCTTATACACACAAACACATGTCTAATTTGTAATATCAGAACATCCAATGAGTAATGATAGAATAATTGATGGCAAAAGTATTTTAGAAAAGAAAATGGTGTTTCAGACCAACCATTAATATTGCAAGAAAGTTAATAGGTAAACTGATCACATATATATTTATACATATACATATCTTTTATACTCAGATATTATATAACAGGTCTATGAACCAGTTTTAGCCAGTTAGCACACTATTATATGTTAAATGAATTAAATGTTGTCTTATTTGCATGGAGAAAACTCTAATAATGATTAATGGAGACTTAATCAGATATAGTGGAGATTCAAAAATGTGCAACAATGAAGGGTGAATGTTGGACCATAATATTAAATGCATTCTCCACCTTTGCACTGACCATCCTATTGTTTATATATAAAAGGAGACTAATCCTCTCAAAGGCTAAATTAGAGCTCTGAAAGCATATACATCATGAGGAGTTCGTGTTAGTAGCTCTTGTGCCTGGAGAGCAATAGAGGAAGGAATAATATCTGCAGGATGCAGAGGCAAGCATCACAACCCTAGGGATATGAGGGGAACACACTGAGCAGAGACACTTCCTACATTTTCAGAGATGTTCTCTTCACTCAGTGCCAGTCTATGAATTCTAGTTGATGCACAGGTAACCATGCCCTAATCACCTGGTGGTGTTCCATCTGGAGACCTTCATGCTCCTGGCTGTACTAATTTTCCCACATTCACTCAAGAAACTTTCACAGTTGCATTATAGCATCCTATAATTACTTTTACCACCACTTGGGGCAGCCATAATATGGCACTAAATACATCTAATTTATAAACAACCTTAAGTATGTGTTACATTCTGAATGGAAGGAAGGGTTGGTAGGAATATACCGAGTGGAGCAGTCACTTAGCGTAATTTCTTTAGATACTTCTTTACTTCCCTGTCATGGGCTCTCCTATCTGTATTCTCCAATTCTGAGCCTTCATTTTGCTCTGAACCCCTTTAGGTTGTACTACTCTAACTGTTCACAGATTACCTAAAAGTAAAAGTTTAAGGGAACTAAGTATCTCCTCATACCCTCCTTGGTCCTCTGCATTTATTTGCTCTCTTCCTTCTTATTGAGCCAGATTTCCCTGCCTCCATCCACACCTATACTTCAGACTGACATGGTGTTCTAAGGCGGAATGTTAATGAACGACATGAATGACCTGAAAATGCAATGTGGAAATATACCTCCCGTATTAATTTTCCCATTAAACAAAACACTAAATTAAACATTTATTTAAAAACATGCTTCTAGAATTCTAACTTTAGTCTATATAAATAAACCCCAATATTAAAAATATGTCCTCATTCTTCCATAGTTCTAGATATGGAAAACTAAATCCAGATACTTATACATTTTATGACTCTGTGAGACTCAAACAAATAATAATTCAGATTACAAAATACTAGAGCACTTCCTTAGCAGCAGAACTGGGAACCAAATATTATTTTTCCTCTTGTTTTTTTTTCCCCTCTATGCCTTCACCATCTCCAGTTTTCTGAAGGTCTTGCTTATTTCTGACTGATAAATAAGATTCATAAAATACAAAGAAACCTGTCAATTTCTGGGAGAGAAGAAGGGAAAGGAATAAGCAATGCCAAAGGTTAACATGGGGAAACTAAAAATAAGACACCATCCAACTTCTTTAAATCTAACTCTATTAATGTTCATCTTTACTCAAAAGATATATGTAAAATCAGAACCATATGTGATGGTAGAAGGAGAAGTTCTAAACAGAAGGTGAATAGAGAGAGATTTTGTTCTGGTGCCAAGGAAGGAAACTTTGAAAAGACATGAAAAGATTTATATGAAGATGAGACATTTTTTCCCTCTGGAAACTCTTAAGATATCTAACCCTTCCAAGGCCTACAACCTAAAGTTATTTTTACTGTTTTGATTTTATTCACATTTTGTCAGTTTTTATTATGTTTATGGAACTTTATTAAAGTTAACGAACTAATTATTCATTTTTATTGCCCAATGCTTTTCAGTGCTATGATGGGCAGAGATTAAGCAAAGGCCAATTATATTGCTGAGGTTTTGGTGGCTTCTAATAATTTCACTCTTATTCTACCTTTTTTTGAGTTAATGTTTGTTAAACTACAATAGCTGTTTTAATCTCTTTTTCCTTTACAGTTTGTAAAAATGCCAAGCCACGGTATTAGCCAACTAATTGTTTTGTAGGGGCTTTGTCTCTTTTGTTGAACATTATTGAGAAAATATTATGTATATCCTCATTTAGATTGGTATTATGTACATTCTACAGTATCTTTCAGTCTGACTAGAACATCATCTTGGGATCTGGGCTGCTTTTGTATTTGTAATCTCTACTATATACTACAGTATCTTCCTAAGAGATGTGTGTGGGTGCGTTATAACTGGTACTTGGGAGAGCTCCCTGTGAGTAAGGTTGCAGAACAGTGTAAGTTATAACCCCTTATTTTCACACACTCAAATCTTTCCATTATGTTCCCCTTTGAATAAAATGTGCCATGCCTGTGAACTGCATAGCTACTTAAGTGTGTATTTCATGGTTTAAACAATTATAATCTCTCCCTCATTTTGGTGTGAAAGATAGCTATGTAAATAGCAGTAGAGAAAGTAATTTATGAGGAAAGCTCTTTGCCATAAAGAAAAGGAGTACTTGTGGCACCTTAGAGACTAACCAATTTATTTGAGCATAAGCTTTCATGAGCTACAGCTCACTTCATCGGATGTATTCAGTGGAAAATACAGTGAGGAGATTTGTATACACACAGAACATGAAAAATGGGTGTTTATCATGCATACTGTAAGGAGAGTGATCACTTAAGATGAGCTATTACCAGCAGGAGAGTGGGGGGGGGGGAGAAAACCTTTTGTAGTGATAATCAAGGTGGGCCATTTCCAACAGTTAACAAGAACATCTGAGGAACAGTGGTGGGGGGGGGGGGTGGAGAACACTTCAGTCTCTCTGGTCACTCGATTTCTGACCTAAAAGTGGCTATTCTTCAACAAAAAGACTTCAAAAACAGACTCCAATGAGAGACTGCTGAATTGGAATTAATTTGCAAATTGGCTACAATTAACTTAGGCTTCAATAGAGACTGGGAGTGGTTGAGTCATTACACAAAGTAAAACTATTTCCCCTTGTTTATTTCCCCCCCCCCACCGTTCCTCAGATGAAAGCTTATGCTCAAATAAATTGGTTAGTCTCTAAGGTGCCACTAGTACTCCTTTTCTTTTTGCGAATACAGACTAACACGGCTACTGCTCTTTGCCATGTGATCATGGTAAAAGAATTACAGAAAGTCATTTTCTCTAGACATGGAAAAAATAACATTATACCTTTATTTCTCTCTCTGCCTCACCGTGGAGTACCTACCTCAAATCTTCCCCAGGACTTTTTTGTTGGGTTTACTGCTACAGATTAAAAGAGTACACATATCCTCATATCTCCTACCCTAGGAGTTTGAGGTGAAAGTGGTGTTCTCGTCCATACTCCCTGTTGAAGGAAAAGGCCGAGGTAGGAACCATCAAATTATGGAGGTAAATGCATGGTTATGTAGGTGGTCAGAGAGAGGGCTTTGGATTCTTTGACCATGGGATGTTGTTCCAGGCAGAAGGACTGCTAGGAAGAGATGGGATCCACCTAATGAGAGGGAAGAGCATCTTCGCTAACCTAGTGAGGAGGGGTTTAAATGAGGTTCGCCGGGGGATGGTGACCTAAGCCCAGAGGTAAGTGGGGAATTGGGATACCAGGAGGGAACACAATTAAGACAGTGCAACTGCGGAGGCCTCCTGATTCATGCTGAGAAAGTAGGGCAATCAACTAGTTATCTTAGGTGCCCGTACACAAAAGCAAGAAGCCTGGAAAACAAGCAAGAAGAATTGGAAATCCTGGTAGAGTCAAGGAAGTATGATGTGATTGAAATAACAGAGACTTGGCAGGGTAACTCACATGACTGGAGCACTGTCATGGATGGGTATAAACTATTCAGGAAGGACAGGCGGGGGAGAAAAGGTGGGGGAGTTGCCCTGTATGTAAGAGAGCAGCATGGTTACTCAGAGCTCCAGTATGAAATTGAAGAAAAGCCTATTGAGAGTCTTCGGCTTAGGTTTAGAGGCAAGAGCAGCAAGGCTGATGTCGTGGTGGGTATCTGCTATAGACCACCAGAAAAGGAGGAGGAGGTAGATGAGGCTTTCTTTGGACATCTAACAGAAGTTTCCAGATCACAGGCCCTGGTTCTCATGGGGGACTTCAATCACTCTGACATCTTCTGGGAGAGCAATACAGCAGTGCACAGACAATCCAAGAAGTTTTTTGGAGAGTGTTGGGGACAACTTCCTGGTCCAAGTGTTGGAGAAACTAACTAGGGGCTGTGCTCCTCTTGACCTGTTGCTCACAAACAGGGAAGAATTGGTAGGGGAAGTAGAAATGGGTGGCAACCTGGGCAGCAGTGATTATGAGATGGTTGAGTTCAGGTCCTCACAAAAGGAAGAAAGGAGAGCAGCAGAATACAAATCCTGGACTTCAGAAAAGCAGACTTTGACTCCCTCGGGCAACGTATGGGCAGGATCCCCGGGGAGGCTAATATGAGGGGGAAAGGAGTCCAGGACAGGTGACCATATGATTGTGGGATACTTTTGGCAGACTCCCATAACCCTAATCTGTTGGAGGCTGCATCAACACGACAAAGCAATAGGGCTTGAACAGTGGGTCCCAGCTTGACTTGAGCTTGAACCTTACACCCTCACTGGGACCTAGGAGCCTGGGTTTGAGCCTGAGTCCAAGAAATGTGTGTGTAGGCAAAAGGGAGGGTTGGGCACAAGTCTGAGTCTGAGTCTGGGCTTACATTGCAGCGTAGACATATTCTGAGTTATCTGAAGGAGATATAGAGTATGATTGGCATCTTGCTTTTATAGTAAATGATGGAGCACTGTAATTTCCAAATGAGAGGACATAAAGATTAGATCTAGGGAGAGAACCATTAGCTGAAATACAGTATGTTGCCATTTGAATGCTGGACTTAAATTTATATATTTTGAATATTTTATATTCTTCCTGAAAGTAACTGTATATTATATCATGCACAGAAAATGCAATATATTTTACATAGAATAAATAAATTGCTGTTTATATGGTATGTTTCATCAAACTTCCAGAGAGGTGTTCAGAATAACAACTATCTTGCACTTGTAGAAACACACTTTGTTACAGATGAACACACTGCTACTCACAGAGTAATGTGTGGCACATAATAGCACTACAGAGCAGTTGATTATTTTTTTTTTAACAAAAGGGTGGATTTCTGTGCCTGAAACCTTCTAAACCCTTGGATGAATATTCCATTTAGCAACTAAGTTAGGAAGTTCCATGCTTCTTAATATAACTGAAATGGATTTGTAGACTATATTAGGCCTGATTTCTCTCACATCAGTATAAGGTCTTGATTCTACAAGTTGCTGAACACTCTGCCTCCAGCAAAAGCACTTAAATACATGCATTGACCTATGTTTAGAGTAGTGAACATGACAACAATGGCAAATATTCATAGACATGTCTTTTAGCTGATAAAGTTCTAATAATATTCTCCAACCCCATTTAACATTATTGGTTGCTTTATCTAGAAATAACTATATGTATTTATATTTTACTTTGAAATTATACACTCTGCAAAGAGTTTTAGGGCCTGGCTCTTAGTGGATGTAAAATTACATAGATCTATACAACTCACTGAGATAAGCTGATTTACCACAGCTATTCTATATAGACTTCTATAGTATACTCATGATAATTGTATCTGAGAACCTCAGGTCTGGCCCCTATATTAAGGACTAGAGCTATGTGAAGTTTTGTTTTGTGTTTCGTTTGCTGACCAAACTGAGAAAATTATTGAAAAATTGTTTCATGTTGACCAAAACATTTTGATTCACAAGAAATTAAACATTTCATTTTGGTTCTGGTTTTTTCTTTAGCCTTTTTAAAGAGTAAAATTTAGGCAATTTTTGAAACATTTTTTTGAAATTTTTCATTTTGAAAATGTCAAAATGAAACATTTTGACTTTAAAAAATACACTTTGTTTTTGGCCAAAACTGTTGGCCAAATTTTACATGAATTCCTGAATAGTTTCAGTCAACACAAACTGCATATTTTGGTGAATATAATATTTGTCCCAAAATATTGCCCGCCTCTACTAAGTATCCACTCTTGCTCATGCTGTGTAGTTGTCCAAAGAGCAGTCCCATTTGTTTCAAAGGGTTTCAATATTAGGATAGGAGAATTGGACCATAAATTATTTTTAAAGAATCCGAAAAAAGAATCACATTCTGATTTTAGTCAAACCACTGTAAATCTGCAGGTTACAGACCTTACTACAGAATTTGGCTCTGTGTCAGTCATATTGTACATAACTAGTTCAGGCAGATAGGGCTGCAGTAAGGCCTGATAGACTCAACTTTCAAGTCTGTCTTTTTTCCTCTTAAGAGTTATATTTTTAAAATAATCATTTAGCATTTATATTTACTCACCATATAAATCTACTTAATACATCATGAAAAATTAAGTCTAGTTTAGAAATTTCTTGAATAAAAATCAGTTGATCAGTTTGTACATGTTTTCATTATGTATTGATTAAACTATTATAATTTACCTATCCTGGATTAATTTTTCTATCACAAATAGTATATTGCAAATAGTAGTGAATTTTGCTGTTCATTTTTTGATATGATCAAAAGTGCCAGACACATTTCTGCCATTAATCAAACTTTCTTGGGATTCTTTTGTTTGTCATTAGTTTTAATATCCTGTTTTTAATCTGTAAAATACTGCAAAGTATTGATACAGAATATTTGCCAAGCAGAGATTCAAGCTTGCAATTTATTTTTATTACATATCTGTGCTAAGATTTAACCCTTATTATATTGAACAGTGGAATGGTACATTATGTAATATTTCTGCCTAAGAGTAACTTAGTTTGCAGTATTGGAAAATTATTTCCTATGACAGAATTCAGAAAATGGGAGAAGATCATGATTTTTTTCAAACAAAACAACAGAGAAAACAAACAAACAAACAAACAATGAAGCTAGAATGTTTGATAAAGGAAAATACTGTACTTTGTCCACTCGGACTGGCGCTCTTAATTTTCTATTTTTGCAGAAAGGTCTTCTTGTTTAGGGATTGGATATATGGTGTAAAAGAATTATGAGGTTTATTTAATCTTTTCTAGTATTCTCTGTTTGAAATGAGTGATTGTACTGTTAATATAACATCTGTGTCTTCCAACCCCCCTGACTTTTTAAAACATTATGGGTAGGATTTTTGAAAGCACTTTGTGTTGACTTAATTCAGCCCCAATTATCATTGAATTCAATGGGATCCGAGTTAGGCCAATGGTGAATGCTTTTGAACATGCCATTCCAAGTTTCTAAAATAGAAATTGAAGCCACTGAGACTCTGATCCTGCAAGTGGGCCTCTGGACAGCTTGCAGAATCAGAGAATAAATCTTTCCCTCTTTTTCTAAAAGTGAGTGAAAAGTATTTCTATTAGAGTGAAAAGTATTTTGTTAACATTTTTAACTTTTACATTTAAACAGGTCAGCTTTCTGCAGGCAATTACTAAAAAGCTGAAAATGATGCTAAAATAATGTTACCCTCCTAATAGTAGAGCTTCAGGAAAGCATAGCCTTCCCTTGGGTCCTGAATGCATACCTACACAAAGCCAATGTTGACAAGGTTATTGTATTTATACTAGAGCTGTCTGATAAAAAAAAACAGCAGAAATTTAACTTTTTTTTGCTATTTTGCAAAAAATTGTTGACATTTTCCAGTTGTTCAGCTTCTACTGAGATCAGGTATAGCACAGACAGCAGCAGCGAAAGCTTCCTCCACATCACCTTACCAATACACCACAACCAATCACAGGACATATTATATGACATTTCTAAGAGTGAGGGGTAGTTGAGTCTTCATACCACTGAATCCTTAACCTCTCTGCTGAGACTGCCAATAAGGGTTGTAATTAAAGTGGTGGTTTCTATGCTAGAAACTAAGCTAAGACCAGCACACAACTTTTGTCTTAAAGGAAGATCAGCTTGAGGTGAAGTTGCGAAGGAGTGGAATAAAGGAGGACAAATAGTGGGTGTTGTTAGGACTTTGAGCATCTCAGAGGACACTCTGTGAACTGAAAAATAAAACAAACAAACAAAAAACACCTATGTATTTGTGAACATGCCAAGAAAGAAACCCTTGTCACTGTTTGTATCTGACTTAAAAATAACAGATTGACATCACTATGAAAACAAAAGAATGACAACATTAATGAAGATATTGATTTGTTATGTGTCAAATGAAACAAGATAAATTGGAGAAGGAATGGGACCAGGAAACAATTGAGAAATACAAATTAACTAACTGCTAGTCCTGTTGGAATGCTTGTCCCTTGACATACAATTACATTATGTGTTATTTCTAAAGAATCTTCTTGATTCCACTCACTTGTGAACGCTACATCTGTCTTCTCTTTTACACAAATGAGAACAAAAACTTGTACGAAAATAATAAATGGATCATCAGTTCACATAACAAGAGGGAAACCTGCTTTTTTTTAACCCCCAAAACTAAAGGCTGGAACACAGACTGTAATCAGCATTTCTCAGAAGCAACAGGAGCCTTCCTTCTATTCCTTTTAATTTGTAGACAATCACACATGTGCTTACATGCAAATCTACTGCACACGAATGTAGCAAAAAGAGATTGGCTAACCTCTGTGTTACTGAACTCAGCAGCATGAATTCACCCTTCTAGCTGTGAGAAGTAGTGCTATGCTGCTTATGGATTTTTTTTTTTCAGTTTTCTGGCAGTTCTGCAAAGTTAAAAAACATATTTTGGGTTGAAATTAAAGTTTCACTTTATTTCAAGCTTTTTTTTTTTACATTTTTACATTTTTTTAAAATTAAATTGAAGGAAAGTCCAGTACAAAGTCATTTGACTCAAAAAATTTAAAAGTTGTATTTTGAAAACATTTAATGAAATGAAATGCTATTTTTGGATGAGCATTTCAGGAAAAACTAGCATGAATTTGCAAAATGTTACGGTGTCACCAGAAAAATGTATTCCTGAGAAACATCAGCTCAGCTCTAATGGACAAATGGCAAAAATATTCAACATATAACAAAAACTGCCCCCTTTCCAAAAACGTCCGCCTGCATTCATCTCCCTGCAGATGGATTTTTGCAGCATTCTCCTATGGCTAGCCTATCCAGTTATTTCAAACGAAGAAGGGACAGAGGGCAAGTAACACATTGGAGGGCTTCTCATGGGAAACTCCCTAACAGCAGCCTCCTTTCTTTTAAACCTAAAGAACTCCACCTCATGCAAGTACACTGATCACAACTGCAGCAATATATAAAGGCAGGGAGTTGGTCTCTCATGTATTCAGGACCGAAGTCATTTAAGGTATTGCAAAATTCGACAGACAAGTTCAACTAAAGGAGCAGATCGAAATAACCTTTGTCATTTCTTCTGGGTAAGGTATTGTTACATGTACTTGGCAAGGTAAAATGGAGACATAGAGCGGGGTGTCATCAGCATAGTAGAAGCACCATAACAGGTTTCTCTCCATTAGCTCTCCTAATAGCCCCGCTACACACTACAGCGGATGACAAGATGGAACTAAGTTGAATGATCACTTCCTGCAATTCTCAGTGTAGACCCAGCCCTGCAGTCCTTATATAGACAAAACTCAGATTTGATTTTATAGGACATCTTGTCTTAATAAAGACTGCAAGCTTGGGCCCTGAGTTTTCTTCCAGAATCACTAGAAAAATAACTCTACATCACTATTGCCATTGATACAAGATCATGCTTCTAGGGAATCTGAGATACTGTCCAAAAGGAACATGCAATTTCCATGGGCCTAATCCTGCAGACTTGTCACAAGGCAAAACTGAATTCAATTGGAATTTTGCCTTGGTGAAGACTGAAGATTTTTTTTTCAACATTTGCTCTATTTATGAAGAAATATATAGTTTTAAAATGTAGGAAAAGCCTTTTTATCTTCATCTGAAGCAAAATATATAGAAAATTACATCTGGCTTTTATATATGTTTCTTTTAGTATGAACTGGGGAGCACACTTTGATTCATCTTTATATTCTTTTTCTCACTGTATTTGTATTACATTAATGGGAAAATACAGATCTACAGTGGCCAAAATAAAATCTCTAGATTCCTATGGCTATTATTATCTAATGACTTTGGAGCCTAATAGATAAAGAGCCTGTTTAGTAATTCAAAGAGATTAAGTTCAAATCCTGTTGCAAGGTTGTACTTTTATTAAAATTTCTATTAACTTTGCTTCCATCACTGAGATTATATATAAAGTAATTCCTACCTTGAAAAAGAAAAAGAGAAAGGGTACTTGATCCAAAATAGTTCACATATAATCTTTTTTTTTTAAAGTTGACTTGGAAAAAGAACAGTTTGGCCACATAAACAGCTTTTTTTGCAAAAAGGGTACAGCTTTGGAACTCTTCTATTTTTGCTACTCGATATAGTAGAGGATACCAGGGACCAAAAACAAATGTAGGAAAAATAGTTTTAATTTCTGCTGAACTCCACCAATAGTTACTGATAGATTTCCTACAGTTTTCTGTATGGTATACTAACAATCTTAAGAAAAGCAGTTTGGATCTTTATATGGTCCTAGCGTTTAAGGCCAAATGAAGGGATCACCAGATCCTATAATCTGACTTCCTGCATATCACAGACCATCAACACACCCAGCAGCCAAACACTTCTCTAACAGACTAAATGGTCAATTAAACAAGATACAGTTAGTGATAACTTGGCTTTCTTTCTGTCGTTCACCAATCTTGAGTATTAATGTTTAAAGAGAGGAAGTTACACCTAAATTCTGTCTTATTTAATTTGATAATTATGAATTACTAATCTTTTCGCTAAATAGACTGTGTTTAACACAAGACTTTTGAAACTGTTTAGAGATTTTGGGGTGACTCCGTGTTTGGGTATCCAATCTGAGACACCTTAGAGAGACCTGATTTTCAGACCCAGTATTTCCCAGTTGTAAGGTTTTAGGGCTGACTGCTGGGGACTGGATAGGAACCAAGATTTTCTTTGTAGTTGCCTGCTTTTGATTATGTGAAGTAAAGTTGTTACCCTTGCCTTTACATCTATTATATATTTTGGACCCAACCAGAGCAAGGTGTAAATCTCTGTGGTTGTGCTACTCCAGTCCTTCTACCCCTCATGTTCTGAAACAAATCAATATTTTATGAGCCTCCCAGGCAGTGCTGCAGGACATTCCTTACTGGGTGTCCTAACCAGTGTCAGCAGAAATGCTCATTAAGCACATCCCTATCTCAGCATGTAGGCCAGGTCAGCAACTCTGCCAGCCAGTGTCCCTGTTGGACTCTGCTAATTTAAGCACACAAAGGTTCTTCCAGTTCCAGGGACCAGCATGGAAAGAGCTAGCCAGTAGGTGTTTATGTCCCTGCTTTCTCCAACACACTGCCCATTTCCTTCCTCTTGTGTCCTGTGTGGAGAAAATATGACTTGATGTGGCAACTTGCAAGGTTGGTCTACCACTCAGAATAGGAGTGCAGCTCTGAGTGCCACAGTGTTGAAGATGTGCTCCTTTCATCCAGAACTTCTTCCACTTTCCCTCATCTTCTCTTCTCCTCCATTCAGAGAGATCTAAAATTATTATTTTTATTTATTTGTATGTGGTGCTACATAGTCTCTACTAGCCCATTGGGCTAGGCACCATATAAACACATATTGTAGGAAATATTGTCCCTGCCCCAAAAGCCTACACTGAAAAGTCACATTAGTGGAGGAAAGGGATACAATAAACAGTCAGCCGTTCCTGGCTTCCTGCAGCTCCCATTGGCCGGGAACGGCGAACCATGGCCACTGGGAGCTGCGAGTGGCCGTACCTGCGGACACTCAGGTAAACAAAGTGTCTTGCGGCCCGCCAGGGGCTTACCCTGAGCAAGCCATGAACCACGTTTGGGAACCCCTGATCTAGCCCAGTATCCTGTTTTCCAACAGTGGCCAATGCCAGGTGCTTCAGATGGAATACATAGAACAGGGTAAGTATCATGTGATCTGTCCCCTGTCGTCCAGTCCCAGCATATGGCAGTCAGAAGCTTAGAGACACCCACAGCACTGGGTTGCAATCCTGACCATCTTGGCTAATAGCCATTGATGCACCTATCTTCCATGAACTTATCTAATTCTGTTTTGAACCCAGTTATAATTTTGGCCTTCACAACATCTCCTGGCAATGTGTTCCACAGCCTAACAGTGCATTGTTTCCTTTTGTTTGACCTGCTGCCCTATTCATTTTATTGGGTGACCCCGGTTCTTATGTTATGTGAAGGGGTAAATAACACTTCCTTATTAATTTTCTACACACAATTCATGATTTTCTAGACCTCTGTCATATCCTCCCTTAGGCATCTCTTTTCTCAACAGTCCCATTCTTTTTAACTCTCCTAATAAGGAAGCTATTCCATACCCCTAATCATTTTTGTTGCCCTTCTCTTTACCATTTTTGTTACCTTCTCTTTACCTTCTAATATTTCTTTGAGATGCGGTGACCAGAACTGCACACAGTATTCCAGGTGTGGGTGTACCATGGCTTTATATAGTGACATTACATTTTTTCCTGTCTTATTCTATATCCCCTTCTGAACGGTTCCTGACATTCAGCTAGCTTTTTAGATTGCCGCTGCAGACTAAGTGGATGTTTTCAGAGAAGTAGCCACAATGACCCCAAGATCTCTTTCTTGAGTAGTAGCAGCTAATTTAGACCCCATCATTGTATATGTATAGTTGGGATTTTGTTTTTCAGTGTGGATTACTCTGCATTCATCAACATTGGATTTAATCTGTCTTTTTCTTGTCCTGTCACCCAGCTTTTTTTTAGATCCCTTTGTAACTCATCATGTTCTGCTTTGGCCTTAACTATCTTGAGTAATTTTGTATCATTTGCAAAATTTGCCACCTTACTATTTAACCCTTTTTCAGGATAAATTATGAATATGTTGAATAAATCTGGTCCCAGTAAAGATCCCTGGGGACCCTATTATTTACCTATCTCCATTCTGAAAACTGACCATTTATTCCTACCTTTGTTTTCTCTCTCTATCCAGTTACTGATCCATGAGAGGACCTTTTTTCTTATACCATGAGTGCTTTCTTGGCTTAAGAACCTTTTATGAGGGACATTGTCATAAATATAAAGGGAAGGGTAAACACCTTTAAAATCCATCCTGGCCAGAGGAAAAACCCTTTCACCTGTAAAGGGTTAAGAAGCTAGGATAATCTCGCTGGCACTGACCAAAATGACCAATGAGGAGACAAGATACTTTCAAAGCTGGAGGGGGGGAGAAACAAAGGTTATCTCTGTCTGTGTGATGCTTTTGCCAGAAACAGAAAAGGAATGGAGTCATAGAACTTGGTAAGTAATCTAGCTAGATATGCGTTAGATTCTGTTTTGTTTAATTGGCTGAGAAAATAAGCTGTGCTGAATGGAATGTATATTCCTGTTTTTGTGTCTTTTTTTAACTTAAGGCTTTGCTTAGAGGGATTCTCAATGTTTTGAATCTGATTACCCTGTAAGGTATTTACCATCCTGATTTTACAGAGGTGATTCTTTTATTTTTTCTTCAATTAAAATTCTTCTTTTAAGAACCTGATTGCTTTTTCATTGTTCTTAAGAGCCAAGGGTTTCGGTCTGTGTTCACTTATGCAAATTGGAGAGGATTTTTATCAAGCCTTCCCCAGGTAAGGGGGTGCAGGGTTTGCGGAGGATTTTTGGGGGAAACATGTTTCCAAGTGGGCTCTTTCCCTGTTATATATTTGTTAGATGCTTTGTTGTGGCAGCAATAAAGTCCAAGGGCAAAAGGTAAAATAGTTTGTACCTTGGGGAAGTTTTTACCTAAGCTGGTAAAAATAAGCTTAGGGGTTTTTTCATGCAGGTCCCCACATCTGTACCCTAGAGTTCAGAGTGGGGAAGGAAGCTGGACAGACATTGTCAAAGGCTTTCTGAAAGTCCAAGTACACTATATCCATTGGATCACCCTTGTCCACGAGCTTGTTGACACCCTCAAAGATTGGTGAGGCATGATTTGCCTTTCCAAAACAACATGTATGTGTCTGATAATTCTGTTCTTTACTATAGTTTCAACCAATTTGCCTTGTACTGAAGTTATTTGGCTATATTGAAAGAAGAACAGGAGACACTTGATATGGTTTTAATGAGGCCACAAATTTATTATTCAATGTCTGGGACTACCCTGCAGATAAAGTGTACATACACCCATTTTCATTAAATAACTACCCAGGAGGGTGTCCGCCAGGCCTCTTTCTTTTTCTATCTTGGTCTCCTAGCCAACACATTGCTCTGACTTTACTCCTCCCCTCCCCCCACCACGAGTTGGAGGATTAAGGTGGCTAATCATCAACATAATCTTGGTCAAGTGGTCAGTATTATATTCCTACTGCTATACTCTTATTATTCAAACATGAAATTTCTATCCATAAAGATTCAATGATACAGTTTGATCCATTTAAGTTTTTCACTATATTTGATTCAATGCTTTCATTTGCCTATAGTGCAAATCCCCCACCACCATGACTTACTCTGTCATTCCTATGTATTTTGTACCCTGGTATTACCATGTCCCAGTGATTAGGATTGTTAAGTGAGTTTTCATGATGCTTATTATATCAATATCCTCAGTTAATACCAGTAACTGAAATTCACCCATCTTAGTATTTAGTCTTTGAATACAAGCACTTATAATATTTGTCAATATTTACTTGTCTTCCTTCATGTGATGTAATTGAATGGGACTCTTTTTCATTTGACTGTTTCTCTTCAACTGCTGCATGGATTTTATCAACTTCTAGCTTCTCCTATTTACTAAGATATAGAGACTCTCCAATAATAGATCTTTCCCTAAGGAATGTCTCCATCCAAACTGTGTGACCTTCCACCATTGCCGGCTTTCCCCCAGCCCTTAGCTTAAAAATTCTTCTATCGCCTTTTTAATTTTACATGCCAGGAATTTGGTTCCATTTTGTTTTATGTGGAGCCCATCCTTCTTGTATAGGCTCCTTCTTCCCAAAAGGTTCCCCAGTTCCTAATAAACTTAAATCCCTCCTTCCTACAGCATTGTCTCATCCACACATCGAGACCCTACAATTCTGCCTGTCCAACTGGCCCTGTGCGTGGAACTGGAAGCATTTCAGAGAATGCTACCATGGAGGTCCTGGACTTTAATCTCTTAGCTAGCAGCCTAAATGTGGCTTCCAGAGCCCCTCTTCTACTTTTTCTTATGTCACTGGTACCTACATATGCCACAACCACCAGTTCCTCCCCAGCACTGCACATAAATCTGTCTAGATGTCTCAAACAATCCACAACCTTCATACTAGGCAGTCAATTTACTGTGAGGTACTCCTAGTCATCACAAACTCAACTATCTATATGTCTAATAATTGAATCCGTCATCATTACCACCCTCTCTCTTCCTACCAACTGGGGTATCCTCCCCTGAAGGGGTATCCTCAGTGTGAGAAGATCATCTGGAAGGAGGGTCCCAACTATGGGATCATTTCCTCCACTCCAGTTTGATGTTCTTCTTCCTCATGAGACTTTCATCCTCCTCAACAGCACAGAGACTGTGAGACTAAGGGTGAGACTGCTCTACTGTGTCCCAGAAAGTCTCATTTATATTCCTTTTTGTCTCCCTTAGCTCCTCCAGTTCAGCCACTCAGGCCTCAAGGGCCTGTACTCAGTCTCTGAGGGCCATGAGCTGCTTGCACTGAGTGCATACGTATGCCTCCTGACCACAAGGCTGGTAATTATACATGCTGCATTCAGCGCAACAAACTGGATAGCCCCCATTCTGCTGCTGGACTTCTGCCTGCATTATTTTTACTCCTGCAGGTTTTCGTTAGGGTTTTTTGGTTTAGTTTGGCAGTGGGCATTGGTTGTTCCAAGTTTAGAGAATGTTAGCTATTCTGGTTCTCATGCTTCCTCTTAACCTGCCTCTCAAAACTCCTGTTTGCTGCTTCTGTTTGCTAGCTCCAATGAATATATTCAATGATTGACCAAATCTTTTCCATTGAGAAAGGTACCAAGAGGTCTATGGTTGGTTATCGGTTTAAAGGAGCCCAATCCACAGAGATATTTGTAGTAGTTTTCACATGCCCATACATTTGTTAGATACTCCTTTTCAATGTGCACATATTGCCTTTCTGGTTCTATAAAGTGTATGAAAGAAGAAGCACATATAAAGTGTATGAAAGCAGCTGGCTTCCACTCAGATCCATGTAGCTTCAACAATGCAGCACCAAGGCCATAGCTACTGGCATCAGCATTGACCACTGTGAGTTTGTTTACATTGTAGAGCTTTCAAACTGGATCAGTTGAGACCATTTCTTTTACTGTTTTGAAAGCAGTCTCCTGATTTGGCCACCATAGCCAGAATATACTGGACCTTAATAGTACACTCAGTGATTTTGTCACTGTAGTAAGATCTTGCAGGCATCTACCAAAATAATTTACCAGCCCTAGTGTGCATATCAGTTCTGCTACATTTGTTGGTGCATTCAGTCCTCTAATTGCTCTTACTTTCTGAGAGCTGGGCCTAGATCCATCTTTGTTAATTTTCTGACCCAAAAATTCAATTTGGTGTTGTCAGAGAACAACTTTCACTGAGGCTGTTCTTCCATTGACAACCGATGTACTAAAATATTGTCATTTTCTTAAGCAGCTCTACCATCTTTCTTTGGAACATTTTATAAGTGCTGGCAATCCCGAAATGTAATGTTTGATAGCAAAATCTCCCAGATGTGGTAAAGAATGAAGCAATCTCTTTGGCTCAAGGAATTTGCCAGAAACCTCGTAAGGCATTGTTCCCTAGCCAATGGGAGCTGTGGATCCAGCACTCATGGTGGGACGGGGGCAGAGCATGGAGCCTCTGTGGCTGTTCCTCTTCCTAGGAGCAGCAGGGACATGTAACCGCTTGCGGGAAGCCACCTGAGGTGACTGCTGCCTGGATCCAGCACCCCGAAACCTCTCCCGCACCCCAACCCCCTGCCCTGAGCCCCTTCCCACACCCAAACTCTGTCCCAGAGCCCACACCCTGCACCCCCTCCTGAAATACCCATTTCTAGAGCTTTCTGGTGCATAAAGTGTTGAATAATACAGCTTTTACAGTATCTGGTTTTTGGAGGATTTCTTAAGCAAGTCAACTTTTTTAAATGAAAAATTTCCACTTTTAAAAATAAACTTTAATGAAAAGTATTAATTTATTTTTATTTTTTTCAGTTATTCAACTGAATAAATGAAAAATTGTTAGAAGTCAAAAACTGTAAACAACCACCATTCAAAAAATGCCCATGAAAAATGTGATGGAATTTTTTTGGATTTTTTAGATTTTTTTAATTTAGAAAAAATATTGTTTATTTTTTGCTCTTGCCTATTTTCTATTGTTAAATACATTTTATAATTTTATGAGTACCCATTTACTGAACTTTTGTCAATTTGTTTTATTAGTTTTTAATTGTCTTTGCTTCTTTACTTTTTTTAAACTATGATTTTTCACTGTTAAAGTAGCAAAATTACACTCCAGTTCAGACAGATGAAAATGTGGCCCTTTTGCTTTATGTATCAAGACCGACATTTCCAAAAATATTTAGAATACTCAGCTGAGAATGTAAAAATGGGGGGTTACTACAAATAGTTTGCAATTTCTTCTTGTTTAGGCATTATCTGGAGACATGCAGATGTAGATCATTGATCACTTGAGTAGTTCCAGTTTAATGGAACTTCTCATGTGTGTAAAGTTACATGCTTCCATAAATGTTTGCAGGATCAGGTCCCTAGTAATGCAACTTAGAGTAGATGCATATGATTGAAAATTTATACCCAAATGTAGGAGACGCGCTCTCCTACTGACTTGCTCAGAGCTTCTTTTTAGTTTGCAGCTGCCTTTCTGTGTGTTTTACATTAGAAAACTTCAGCAGGCTAACTTGACTGACAGCCAGCTAGTTACCATAGAGTTGAGGAAACATCAGAAAAGACTAGTGGCTTAATTCAGTGATGTTTTAAAGCTGTAAAGACCACTTTTTAGAATGTATACTATACTTAAATATTTACCAGTTGTCACAAGGACAAAACAATCTGGTAATGTCTGTGGGAGGGGTTACAGTCACACTTACATATTTATCTGGTAAATTGTAAGGGATAGTCATTATTATTGATCAGTTTGATGAATTCAGCATAATCATATCTCATGACTAAGTATTGCACAAAGATAAAATAAGAAAAAAAATTTCAAAAATACTACCTTAAATCCCAATCCCACAATAATAATAATCTCTGCATAGAAACACCCCTCTGTTCAGGGAAACCTCACTGAAGGATCGTTAGTAATTGCACAACAGCTTCAGACTATAATTCGGAAGATTTTTTTATATGTTAATAAACATACAACAGATGTAGTATGTTTTTTGGCTCGTGATTCAAGAATGGTAGGTTACATGATTCTGGTAAAATTTTCCTTTGTTTACTTAATCATCTTCTTATATTTCAGTTCCTTTTTTGTCTATTCTGTGGTTCTTCCCTTGATGTTTGTAAGTGGACATAGCATATGAAATAGCCCACTTGCTGTTAATTCTGATTGCACAGGGTTTTTAATGTGGATAAATTATACAACTATTATGATTCAGAGACTGTTTGTATTCCTGTTTAGCTACTGCAGTGTAAGTTATTGTCCAGTTGTAAGATAATGGAATTTCACTAGCTTGCTGCACTAATTTCTCTCAAGTGTATAACAGTTTTCTTTGTTATTGTTTCTTATTCTTGTTTTATAAAATAATAATAATCAGTAATAAATAATAAATAAGGTTTTGTCCTACTTCTCCCCAAAATATCCTCTCAAGCCTTTTGTTCAACCCTCTGCTAATGGAAACTTGTTTATGTAACTAAATTAACTTTCCCATCATTTTTCACACTATTGACATTATTAACAAAATAACGCATAATGATATCACTTAGTCTGATTTCACTTCTTTCACTTTAGTATGGTTGCTGCACTGAGCACATTAAAAATGCAGCTCTTCTTCCTCTATAGAGCATGATTATTGGGTTTAAATTTTATTCACGGTCAGATAAGTCAAATCCCTCTTCCCTAAAGTGAAGATATTTTTGCTCACTTAAACAAATGTCCTGAGTACAAATATAGCAAAAGTCAGATTAAAAAGGGCTGTGTTTCTATCTGCACTGTTACTGGGATGCTGTAATTGCTAAAAACAGCTCTCCATTCAAGCAGGTGGGAAAAGACTGATTTTAAATTTCTTATTAAAAACAAAAATGCCATGAATTAGAGTCTGAGCAAACCAGTAACTATTCTTTGGGGGCAGGGCAATATTAGTAGGATTTAATAGACCCTTCAGTTTCATCCAGAAGCAAAAGGTCAAAATGGCAGGCTATATTTACAGAGCACTCTGCATAGGCCATGCTGCTTCTGACAAATTGGTGTCTCTTACTCCCTGTCAATAAAAGGAGTTAAACATCATAGTATTTGGGGAAAGAGAATGATAGATGCTTGAAGCAATTTAGCTGAAATAGCAAGCAAGCACACTATTGCTCTGACACAGAATTAAAGGTAAAAACAGTTCTCTACATGAAATTAATAAGACAGAGGAGCATAGTATTGCTGCGGGAATGCTTCACCCTATCGTTCATGGAAGCTGAATGACAATTTACTGCCCCCTCCACATATAAATCATTAAAGGAATAAAGAATCTGTGCCAGCATTAAAAGCAGTGTAACCCAAACCTACTTGGAGATGAACCAGTAAGCAAAAATGACAGAAGAATTTACAAATCAATGAAAGTAACTTATGTATCACCCATATGGGAAAGATTTCATATTCATTCTTGGGTATGAAAGGTCAGAGTCATTCCTGTCAAGTACAGAAAGGTACAGAATAAGGGAGCCCAGAATATATCCTGCTGATTTAAGGGATGAGTCATCCAAATCTAGTGACAGCAACAACGTACTATAAACAATGGGAGAACAAGAAGTCCAGCAGTTTGATTCTGGGGAGAGTGATAGCTTCCAACAAGCAAGATGGATGGTAGATGCCTAAAACAAACAAAAGAAATATGGAAAAGCGATACAAAGTTTTTAAAAAGACAGGAGACGATAACAGTAGCCTTTTAGGGTCCAATCATAAAAAGGACAAAAAGCCTGGCAGTAAAGGAAACTCCATCTCAAGGGTGGCAGTTTATTGTTGCCCTAATGACAGTATCAAGCATTGTGTACTGAGTGTAAAATTGTTGTCAAGTAGAAATGGGCTCTATATCACAGTAATGCATAGGCTTTTAAAGAGAAACCATCAGCCAGACCTGTCATAGACAATACAGCTATAATGGGAAGCATGTCAATGTTATTTATTTTGTAGGAAAAATAAACTCTTGAGAGTTAAGGTCAAATTTCCAAGAGTTATACATTAGAAGGCAGATGGTGGCAGAAATCACACAAAGATGCTTGCAGTTCTTTCATATCAGCTGGCACAAGACTCACATTGCACTTTGAATTAAAGTTAACAGTCAGTAATACCTTTATTGCCATTACCAATTCTTTATTGTGTGTCAAAAATCAACTGAAACAGCTAGAGTTCCAAAAGGGCAAGAGCAAAATAAACTCCTAAACAAAATAACTCTGTGGTTGCTCAGCAACCAGGGCTATCAGAACACAGGGCCTAAGTTCCCACAAATTTAATGTGCTAATCATTTAACTGCACTGAGGATGTTTGTGCACAGAAGTCCCTCATATGATGAGGAAGATATGGGCTACAGTTCTGTGAGATGGATCCATGCCTTTCATAGCTGATGAAAGCCAGTGGTGAAATTTTATATCCATTATTGAAAGGATTGTTGATGATTCTCTACAGGAGGGGACGATGCTCACCATCTTTGAACAATTAGTGGTTAGGCCTTTGCTTTAGATAGTACCTGTAAAGATTGTGCTCGATTCTACTGACATCTTGCATCTATATTGTTGTTTCATGTCTAGGTATGATATAGAAACAACTTTATTATCCTTGGTCAAATAACAGGTGTCCCTATTTGCTTTATTAGTTCTGTTAGCAGTCTTTGATATGTTTGACCAGCAGGTGTTACTGACACACACTTAAATTATCTGGTGAGCTAGTCTGATTGTTCTACAATGGCCCCATCCTGTCTTTCCAAGATCTCTCACAGAGTGGTGTTGGAGAACTGCTCATTTACTTCAACGTCTCTCTGTCATTTTCCCGATTCAAGGGACAATATTAATTAGACTATTGATGTGACCAGCATAGGCACTGACTCTATGGGTGCTCCAGGCCTGGAGCAGCCACAGAAAAGAATTAGTGGGTGCTAAGCCCCCACCAGCAGCCAGCTCATCCCCTCGCGACCCAGCGTCTCCAGTTCGCTGGCAGCCCTGCTGATCAACTCTTTCCCCTCCCTCCCAGTGCCTCCTACCTGCTGCGATCAGCTGTTTTGCAGCATGCAGAGGTGCTGCGGGGTGGGGGCAAGGAGCCGGGATGGGGGCGTGCTTGGGGGAGGGGCAGAACTGGGCTTGAAGAGGTGGAGCGGGGGTGGAGCGGGGCCAAGAAGAGGCAGGTGGGGGTGGAGGCTTTGTGAAAGGGGTGGGGTTGGGGTGGGGACTGGGGCAGAGCGGGGGCAGGAAGAAGTGGGGAGGGATTGGGGGCTGCTGGGGGTGCGGCTGAGGGTGGAAAGGGGGGTTGAGCGCCCGTGAGGTCCAGAGGAAGCTGACACCTGTGGTGTCCAGTGCTTTCCAGGACTAGGACCTAGAAGAGTATTATCTGGTTGCAGCTCATTCATCAGTGGCACTTGGCATTCTCTCATTTTCGCTTATTCACCTTTAGACAATTTGTTGAGTATTTAGGGAGCAATACCATAAAACTAATGGTAGTCTCTCCATTGAATTCAATGGACCCTGGATCAGGCCCTTAGTCAATTAACTGAAACAATCTCATGCCGCATAATTAAATTTAGCTACCTTGCAGTATAAAAGGGCCAGGATAAATCTTCTGTTTTAGGCACAGAATATTGGCTTCGTTTTTACCCTTTATTTATTTCTTTAATTTCTTTTCCCTTTTAGCTGACCCCTATATTTAAGTGCTTTCTACAATTGCTAAAACAAAAGTATATTGTGCTGTTGTTTTATGCTCTAGCCAGTGAATGAGGACTGATAAATACTGAACCCCTTTTACATCTTAAAAGGTAGTATAACCATTTGTTGCATGTCTGAGTTGTTGACTCAAGATTGTCAAATAACTGGCCCAATTAGAATTATTTAATCAAAGGTTATCAGTTTGAGATTAGTACAGCACTATATAGAATACAGAAAGAAATAGATACATTGCCACCCTTTGTTGTCAGAACAAGAGCTGGCTCTTTGTTTGTTCTTCAATGTATCTGGAGGTAAGTGCATTTATCATTCCCCCAACAAATTTCCTATACCAGTTTCATTATATAGGGTTTTGAAACAAAGAAGATCCCTTTACCAAGAATATTCTCCCAAACACATATCTTTTTTATGTCATTTCTATATGTTCTCAGTTTACCTGGTTTATGTGTAAAGGCATGATTATTTACATCTGAGAGGACTAACAATTCTTCAAGATAACATCTCTCAGTGGTCCTTCTTACCTCGCACATTCTTCTTTATTGATTCTCCAACAGAGAACATCTGCTGTAACAATTATCCCTTATTAGTTTCCCAAGTCTATATATGCTTATGTAAGCTGAGTGTGTGTGTGTTAAGGAGAGCATTTCCAAGACTATCTGGAGTTTTATAGACATGAGGGCACCTAAGAATTATAAAATACTGCATAATGGATACAATTCCTGAATAGTTACACTCAGTCTAGGGCGAGTGTTCTGAGCCTTAGAATTAAGACATACTGTTGTTGAAGATACAGATTCTAAGGAATTGTTAATATATAAATGAACCAAATATACAGAAATAACTAAAAGTGTTGATATTTACTAACACATTTAATGTTTTGATTTTCTGTTACCTTTGTTGCTTATGGTAATACATTCAAGCATAGCAGTGTACTTTAAATGATGTCAATACTATATGTTTTAAACATTATTATCCTATTTATAAATATTTAAGATTATTTTACATTTCAGGTCCTCATTTCATATAAGTTTTAATATAGAATTATTCCAGAACTTGAAAATTAAACAAAATCTCAGAGTTTGTTGCAGCCTACCTAACTACTGAATAGCTTTCCCCCTTTGTTTTTATCTTGTCTTGCTACATATCTTCATTGTTTACCTGCTTTAAAATAAATTTTTCACACATTTTATTTGTTCCATCAGTTTAACAGAAACAAAAACAGCCAGCCGTAAATTGTACTTGCAGATAAAGGTTAATGATAAGTAGGTTCTTGTGCTCTGCTGCTTCTAAAGATGAAAAGCTATTAACATTAAACTTTTTACTTTACTACTGTACATCCAATGAATAATAGTAATTGTTACCTAACCCTACACCAATTCATTTGACCTCATTCATATGCATCATTAGAAGAGTTTTCAGGTAAATTTTACATTTTTCCAAGTAAAGAGTCTGACTCCATTAAACTCTGTTTTCCTTCCCCCTACGCATAAGTGATAACCTCTGAATATTACACTCAAGAGTTGCAGAAGTCAAAAGAAGGTCAGAGTCAAATGGAAAAGTGGCATGCTCTGTTCAAACAGCAATTTATACTATATATTCAGAAAAGAATGACCATTCTATTTGCAGTGGTAACCCCATCATCACAATGCATGCATATTGCATTTAATATAAAACTCAGTGCACATAATGTTCCCTTTCTACTGAAAACATAATACAGTGTATCATTCCCTTTTTATTCTGTTACTTCATTATTGTTTTAATAAAAGATAGTTATAGAAAAGGTAAGATGGGGGACAACAGGCTTAGAACAACACCACTCATAAACAAGGAATGTGTCTGAAGACTATCAAATAAACCACGTCTGTCTGCCCAATATCTGGTATCTCAGAGGCATCATCTAATCTATTACTGCTTTCTGCCCTCCTTTGGGATGAATTCTTCTACAGCACTGGACAATTAGTTTATACAAAGGAAATGCATTTCACTTCTCCATGCACCAGGTCAACCGAATCTGGTTCCAGGAACAGCAATATTATTGCAGAGATTCCTTTTTAAAAAAAAACATACACCACCTCAAGCTATTAAACTTTGTACCATTTGCAGCAATTCAACTCAAATTTTCACGTTTCAGGGGGGTTTTCTACATGAATTCCTCTATAGACTGTTTTACATAAGGCTTTTTGATGGTTCACGTTCAACTCATATCACCCTAAATTTTATGAGCCTTTTTAAATCTTAATCATCTTAAGTTTTCAAAAACTACATCATGCAGAAGCTACACTCAGTGGGCACAATCAAGATAATGTAAAATATGTCAAAGCTGTGTAGGTAAAGTTACTCCAGTCCATTCTTCACAGAAAAGTGAAGATGTTTTAGTGGTGAGGAAATGCAGTCTGCATAGTTTCATCAAGACCTTACCTGCTTTTTCAGCTCCTAATCAAAGTCAGAGTAATTGTTTTGTCTGTTAATAGTTCTTTGAGACATCAGTGCCAGAACTAGCCAGGAACAGGTTTTGTGGGTGGGCCAGCAACACACATCCACTCTTTACCACATGTCTAACCACATGTCCCCTACAATCCTCATCCCACACCACTGGGATCCATCTACAGGCCCTCAAGATGCCTCACCCCTCCACAGCCCAGAGCTTCTAATTTACTTTTCATCTCTTGAAAGGGAAGTCCTAATTACCTTTACACTGATTATCTCCTTGCACCCTCAGGGCACAGAAAGTGGCCAAATAGCAGGGGCAGGGCATGAAAACTCTTGCTCTTGAGCTAGTCCTTAACTGCGTAAAGTCTGATTCTCCAAGAGCCCAAATGGGGCTGGCTGGTCTACTCAGACTTGCCATTCAGAGTTTCCTTTCGTATGAGACAGGGCCACCCCTTCACTGCAGAGAGAACAGTAGTGACATCAGATGGCATGCTCATCTATTGCTTGAAGCTTCTCTGCAGCATTTTTTCTGAAGATTTTGGTTCTGTTCAAGGGTTATTGGATGAACCAAATGGTCCTCTCCAAATTTCTTAATTGTTTTCAGGTATAAAGAAAAGGAAAAGGGGAGGAATGATGGGAACACTGAGCCTTGGGGTGGCTCTGGGGGATCAGAGTGTTGCTTTGGTGGGTGTGCATGAAAACTCTGTGGGCATGGGGGAGGCAGTTACACCTTGTGTAAAATTAATATGGTGAATATAATGTAATGGAGGTTAAACTATATGGAAGGAATGTGCATTTTCCCAGGACGTGTGCAGTGTATATTCGAGAAGGGGTAAAAAAAAAAAAAGCAAATAAAACATGGTACTTCATTAAAATCCTATTTGGGCTCCAAAAGGGGCCACAATAGGTTGTGCTTTCTTTTTCAGATCTGTGTGTGTTTTGGAGCAGGAGATGAAAGTGGGAAGTAATCAGAACTCTAGTGGAAGTGGAATGTTTCCCTTTTAAGACAGTCTCTGAGCTGCTAACATCTTTGGATCCAAAAGCAAGCTAGTAAGCCTCTGTGTGTAAATGCAAATTACCTAGCTGATGCGCACAAAGAAGCTGCAAATAATGAATACATCTGGTCAGCAAACAAGCTACTAGAAGACTCAGATTGTGGCCCTCCAGGAAAGGGAGGTGAAAAAAACAAGTCAAGCCTGAAAATAAGGGGGACAGGTTAACCCTAAGGGGTGTGTGTGTACAGTGCTAAAATCTGAAGCTGTCTCTCAGCTATTACCTGAGAATAAACTTAATGCTTGGTACAGCAGAGAAACTATTGCAAACTTGGTCTGTTGTACAAGAGGGGAAACCTAGGTACACCACCTCATGAATTTCATAAATGACCAGTAAGTGGGGTAATTCATCAGACTGACTATAGAACAAAATAAGGACAGCCTGGAGGTAATTCTTCTGTTTTTCCTGCAATTAGCAAGGAAATTTGTAAAAGAAAGTGATTTTATTATTACTATTATTAAGCAATAATCTGTCCCCACCAGGGGGGTGGAAATTGTTTCTTTTGTTTTTCAGACACTCTACAAGCAAGCTGGCGCCAGCGGAAGAATAACTCAGAATACCATGGATCTGTGTTTTGTGTTTGTCTGTGGTGTTTGTCTTGTTGCTAGCATTGTTGTGTTTTAATGAACAGAAAACCTCATGACATGGGTGGGGGATGGCTTCAAAAGGCCGACCTTGGGGGGGAAGATGTGTATGGGAATGCAAAATGCTCAACTAGGAGATCAGCACCTGTGTAATAGCTACCGTGGTACCTGGAAATGGAATGGCAACTAAGGTGGTCCCCAAAAGCCCTATGGAAATAATGAGAAGGGGAGGAGCTCACTGGGAGTCAATGGAGGGGTGTGTAAAATAGTGTAAATTAACAGAAGATGTTTGGATGTGCCCCTCTCCTATGATTATGGAGGAGCAGGATCAATGGCCTATGCAAGGGGTGGACAATTGGGTGTACAGTGTTTGGCTGGGAATGTACATATTACTGTGGGCACAATTACCCCAGCCCATAACCAAACTACACACATCTACATGCTGCTATCTGGACTTTGGTGCACAAATGGATCTGTGAATCTTATTGCTGTGAATAATCAAACCAGGGCATACTGCCTGATTCCATACCAAGTGGTCAAGCTGGTTTGGACAATATCCCATTTCTCTGTGAACATTCAATGGACTTATAATATGGACAAAAGCAAGCAAAATCTGCAGGGGCAGCTTGTTGCAACCGCCGGCAACTGGACACATAAGATCGTGACCCTGTCGAAGGAGGAGAGGCAGTGGTTTGGGGGTGTCTCGAATGTTGGACCATACTACAGTGGTCAGGACTCGGTGTTGCTGTGGATTTTGTATTGTTAACTGTACTTGTGTTACGTTGCATATGGAGATAACCTATAAGTAATGTAGTAATCCCTCCAAACCCTACTGTGTACTAGACAACCTAGATCCAACCTTCTCGGGCCCACTATAATGGGAAGTCTGGAACACTAATTGGAATGGGTGTGGTATGCCCGTACGAGAGAAGGTGCAGGGCACTATACGACGCAAGGGGCAGTGGGACAAATGGAATATCGACACCTTCCACCTTGATGCCTGGCCCTATCAGGAAATGTGTCGCTATATGTCCTATGCTTTTCCAGGGATACCTGGGCAGGAGGATCCCAAAAGAAAAAGAAAAAAAAGGGGTGGAGTGTTAGGATATAGATATTCAGGACTGTCTTTAAAGGCCTATACTCTAAGAATTTAGGTGTATTCTTTATCACTTGGCTAGTTAGAGGTATAAAAGAAAGAATCAAAATCACTGTCTGCCAGTGTAAGATCCTTCTCTTACTTTGACAGTCTGAGGCCCTGTTCTTACGCCAAGGCCTTTGGCTAAGCAACAGAGGCAGCCATAAGCTGGGACGCATCCGGTCACCTCCTCACATTCCAAACTAGTCACATTGAAATAAGGTGCTATTGGGCTGTTAAGAACACAGTCCTGTCCTGATAATGCCTAATGCCTACAGAGAAAGGGAAGTGCCTAGAAGATGTAAAAGGAAACTTAGTTTGATAGCATCCTGTCTGGCAAGAACTCACTTATCAATAGTTGGGATGTGAAATCCTCACTTCTGTATTGTTTTGTCATTATAGTTCCCACTTTGCTATTGTTTGTCTGTATAATCTCTGTCTGGTTCTGTGATTGCTTCTATCTGCGGTATAATTAATTTTGCTGGGTGTAAACTAATGAAGGTGGTGGGATATAATTGGTTAAATAATCATGTTACAATATGTTAGGATTGGTTAGTTAAATTTCAGGAAGATGATTGGTTAAGGTATAGCTAAGCAGAACTCAAGTTTCACTATATAGTCTGCAGTCAATCAGGAAGGGTGTGTGTGTGTGGGGGGGAGGAATGGGAACAGGGAATGGGAGTGGGGAAATTGGAATCATGTTTTGCTAAAGGGGGAAATGGGAACAGGGAATGGGGTGGGGAAATTAGAATCATGTTTGGCTAAGGGCAGGAATGGGAACAGGGACACAGGTGTAAGGCTCTGTGGTGTTAGAGCTGGGAAGGGGGACACTAAGGAAGGAAATTGGAATCATGCTTGCTGGAAGTTCACCCCAATAAACATCAAATGGACTTCAGGTATTGTTGTTCTCTATTCATGCAAGAAGGACCAGGGAAGTAAGTGGGTGAAGGAATAAGCCCCCTAACAATGACAGAAGGGACAGAGGTTAAAGGCTAGCAACCCATATCTCAGTAAAGTCCTGATAAAGTGGAACAGGCCTGCTGATGTGTGAGTAAAGGATGGTCTCCAGGTACCCTGTGGAAGAGTGTTAAGTTGTTTGGGAGTGTGATAAGTGAAGGGGGGGTGGGCGGGGAGTAGCTCTGTTTTATGGACACCCAGCCAGCCAGTTAGCTACAAAATCACTGTTAGCAGCTGTTCTCTACTTGGTTCACCTGTAAAGGGTTAAAAAAGCCCATAGGTAAAAGAAAAGGAGTGGACACCTGACCATGAGAGCCAATGGGAGGGTTAGAACTTTTTAAAATTGGGAAAAAACTTTCCTTTTCTCTGTCTGTTGTTATTCTCCAGAGAGAAGGGACAGAGCAGAGACAAGGCTGGATCTATGCTGTAAAAGCTGTGGGGCAAGTATGAAAATCACCAGATCATACCTAGAAACTACTTATTTGAAACCCCCAGATATGTAAGTAGATCAGGAAATGTCTAGGAAGACACGATTAGATTTATTACTTTTATCTTTTCATGGCTTGTGCACTCCTCTGTGCTAACCCGCAAATGCTTTTGTTTTGCTTGTAACCACTAAGCGGGACCTCCAGAAAACCATTCTTAATACTTAATTATTATATTTTCTCAATTTAAATCTAGCAATAGCCTAAGTTCCAGATGTATTTTATTTCTTTTTGTTTTTAATAAAATTTACCTTTTTTAAGAACAGGATTGTTTTTGTGTCCTAAGAGGATGGTGCATATGTTGCATAATTAGCTGGTGGCAACGGCTGATTTCCTTTGTTTTCTTTCTCAGCTCTTTCCCAGAGTGAGGCTGAAAAGGCTTGAGGGTACCCCACAGGGAGGGATTCCCAAGTGCGCCCTTCTGGCTTCAAAGGGTTTTTTTGCATATGGGTGGTTGCAGCATCTACCCATCCAAGATCAGAGAGATGCTGTAACCTTGGGAGATTAATACCAGCCTGGAGTGGCCAGTATTAATTTTTAGAATCCTTGCAAGACCCCACCTTCTGCACTCGAAGTGCCAGAGTGGGGAATCAGCCTTCAAAGGTAGGCTCTAATGGATCTGTTCAGATTACAAATCAAAATCTCTCAGATCAGTTTAAATCCCAGCAGCCCAAAAATGAGTTCAGAAAATGGCTTCTTTTTTGGCACAACTCTAATAATATCACAAACATGTACTTTTCTTTTGTTTTTCTAGCTAAACCTTTTGTTTCCAATATTTTGTGTTGATTTCTTTTTCTGGCTGAGAAACCTTAGCCCTTTTTCAACACATCACTGCTGCTAGGGGAACTAAGTATTCTTCCCAATTGCTATGGTTTTATTTTTAATGTAAAACTAAAGTTTAGTAGAAAATTAAAAGTCCAATACAAAAATATAATTCAAGCAATATATTGCCAAGTACACTTTTTATCTTCTGTTTTTGGAAGTCTAGTTTTTATATGCTACAAGAGAATTTATCAAATTTGGCAGGCTCTGCTACAAAGAGAGCCCTGTAAATGCAAAATTGCAATGTGCCAAGTAAAAAGAATTCCCCTAACATATGGTTATCCCTCAAACAATCCTTTACCCAAATTTATTTTTCCATCAGATGATCAACCAAAATTGACACAGGTGTTGACACTAAACTGGGAGGAGAGGTAGATACGCTGGAGGGTAGGGATAGGATACAGAGGGGCCTAGACAAATTAGAGGATTGGGCCAAAAGAAATCTGATGAGGTTCAACAAGGACAAGTGCAGAGTCCTGCACTTAGGACGGAAGAATCCCATGCACCGCTACAGACTAGGGACTGAATGGCTAGGCAGCAGTTCTGCAGAAAAGGACCTAGGGGTTACAGTGGACGAGAAGCTGGATATGAGTCAACAGTGTGCCCTTGTAGCCAAGAAGGCCAATGGCATTTTGGGATGTATAAGTAGGGGCATTGCCAGCAGATCGAGGGACCTGATCGTTCCCCTCTATTCGACATTGGTGGGGCCTCATCTGGAGTACTGTGTCCAGTTTTGGGCCCCACACTACAAGAAGGATGAGGAAAAATTGGAAAATGTCCAGCGGAGGGCAACAAAAATGATTAGGGGACTGGAACACATGACATATGAGGAGAGGCTGAGAGAACTGGGCTTGTTTAGTCTGCAGAAGAGAAGAGTGAGGGGGGATTTGATAGCTGCTTTCAACTACCTGAAAGGGGGTTCCAAAGAGAATGGATCTAGACTGTTCTCAGTGGTAGCAGATGATAGAACAAGGAGTAATGGTCTCAAGTTGCAGTGGGGGAGGTTTAGGTTGGATATTAGGAAAAACTTTTTCACTAGGAGAGTGGTGAAACACTGGAATGCGTTACCTAGGGAGGTTGTGGAATCTCCTTCCATAGAAGTTTTTAAGGTCAGGCTTGACAAAGCCCTGGCTGGGATGGTTTAGTTGGGGATTGGTCCTGCTTTGAGCAGGGGGTTGGACTAGATGACCTCCTGAGGTCCCATCCAACCCTGATATTCTATGATTCTATGATAATCAGATTCAAAACATAGAGAATCCCTCTCAGCAAAACCTTAAGTTACAAAAAGACACAAAATCAGGAATATACATTCCATTCAGCACAACTTATTTTATCAGCCATTTAAACAAAACAGAATCTAACGCATATCTAACTAGATTGCTTATTAACCCTTTACAGGAGTTCTGACCTGCATTCCTGTTCTGGTCCCAACAAAGGCAACACACAGACAGAGAGAACCCGTTGTTTCTCCTCCCCCCCTGCCAGCTTTGAAAGTATCTTGTCTCCTCATTGGTCATTTTAGTCAAGTGCCAGCGAAGCTATACTAGCTTCTTAACCCTTTACAGGTGAAATGTTTTTTCCTCTGGCCAGGAGGGATTTAAAGGTGTTTACCCTTCCCTTTATATTTATGACAGGAGGCCACTTCCTCCTTTTCCCCCATCACCTTGTTTAATTCTACCCAAACACAGATTTTTTTGAGTCGCTGAAATATCTGGATTTGTTTTGACCAGAACTATTTTTCTGTCTCTCCCCACCCCATTGGCCTTCTTGGCAACAAGGGCACACTGTTGACTCATATCCAGCTTCTCGTCCACTGTAACCCCTAGGTCCTTTTCTGCAGAACTGCTGCCGAGCCATTTGGTCCCTTGTCTGTAGTGGTGCATGGGATTCTTCCGTCCTAAGTGCAGGACTCTGCACTTGTCCTTGTTGAACCTCATCAGATTTCTTTTGGCTCAATCCTCTAATTTGTCTAGGGCCCTCTGTATCCTATCCCTACCCTCCAGCATATCTACCTCTCCTCCCAGTTTAGTGTCATCTGCAAACTTGCTGAGGGTGCAATCCACACCATCCTTCAGATCATTTATGAAGATATTGAACAAAACCAGCCCCAGGACCGACCCTTGGGGCACTCCACTTGATACCGGCTGCCAACTAGACATGGAGCCATTGATCACAACCCACTGAGCCCGACAATCTAGCTAACTTTCTATCCACCTTATAGTCCATTCATCCAGCCCATACTTCTTTAACTTGCTGGCAAGAATACTGTGAGAGACCATGTCAAAAGCTTTGCTAAAGTCAAGGAACAACATGCCCACTGCTTTCCCCTCATCCATCTGCTTAATTCAGCAGTTGTTATAGATCAGGTCAAAATGAATTATCCTGACAGTATACTGTCATTGATTTTACTATGATTGCTTTTTTTTTTTAACTGAAATTCCCTCTTTTCCTCCTTTTCTCTTTTTGACTGGTCTCTGAAGTTCTTGGTAAATACTGTCTGTGTTGTTTAATCGTTTTAGAGATTTCCAAGCCTAATTGGCTTAATAGTGACTGTCAGAATAAGAGAACTCTAGCTGCTGTCAGAAGTTTACATCTGAAATGAGCATTAATAGACATATTCAATGTATGTCCATCATAAGGAGGATATAGATTTGGGACTGGACTGAGTGAATTAGAAGTGCTACTGTTAAGAATATAAAGATATCTTTTCTTCTCAGCCAGGAATGGACTCTGGAAGTGCCAAGCTATAGGATTCCACAGAGTTTTCTCATCTGAAACCCTTGGAAAGTAATCCAATTTATTTTTTGACCAGATCTAGACTACCACATCACTTTGAGGAATGACTTACAGAAACTAATGGTAGGTAACAAAAGCTTATTTCTTCTGCTTTTTGATTAGACCATTCGTTGCATGTTCATTGTATCAACAGATCTATTTGTGTGTGTATGGAATTGCATAAACACATAAGGAAAGTGTAAGGAGAATCAGTGAGCCCTATCTGACAAAAAGAAAAAGAGTACTTGTGGCACCTTAGAGACTAACCAATTTATTTGAGCATAAGCTTTCGTGAGCTACAGCTCACTTCATTGGATGCATACTTCAGTCCTTTTGGTACGATGTCCATCTGTTTGCATTTGGAAAGGAAGATGATGTCTGTCTGTATCTGTACAAGTTTTTTCATGCAGTTGGAAACCTGTCATTATGCAAGGCACTGCATTTAGCCATATGGAGTGGAAATCTATCAACTGCATGAAAAAACTTGTACAGATACAGACAGACATCATCTTCCTTTCCAAATGCAAACAGATGGACATCGTACCAAAAGGACTGAAGTATGCATCCGATGAAGTGAGCTGTAGCTCACAAAAGCTTATGCGCAAATAAATTGGTTAGTCTCTAAGGTGCCACAAGTACTCCTTTTCTTTTTGCAAATACAGATTAACACGGCTGTTACTCTGAAACCTATCTGACAAAGTTTCTTGAATGTGGATATTTCAGAATCAAGCTCAAGAATGTGCAAAGGGATGGGAAAGGGAATTAAAAAAGAAGTAGATATTGTGGATTGCTTTGGTTGGGTAGGCTTCTTGTTTATCCAGGTCTGAGTTAATTATTTTTTTATAATTTTATAATTATTTTTATCATTTTAATAATAGGTTTTAAACTACTAAAGAGTACATACTGAATGAAAACCCCGTGGTGCAACAAAAAAAATAGAGTCCCTGCCTCCACTAAATCATAGAATCTTAGATATGTAGGACTGGAAGGGACCTCAGTAGGTCAGCTAGTGCAGTCTCCTACACTCAAGGCAGGACTAAAAAAACCTAGATCAAGTGGGTGTGTTGTTACAAGCATATAATACAAGAGCTCCACGTTCTGTAGGGACTAATTGTCTTCCAGCTATGATTCAATGTGTTTGATCTACAAAACTGCACCTGGTCTGAGAAGATTATTGGAAAGATTGCCTCTTTCCTTATGCCATGTTGGGTTGATTAGAATATACTGAAATACTTTCAATGTTAGCATATGGGAGTTCAAGACTCCAGAACTGATAGTAAGGCATTCTCAGTAGTGGATCTGTACTTTTGAAATCTACTTCATCAGGCAGTCCAACAAAGCTTTTGATTGGTGAGTTGAAGTATGTGGTGTAAGATGTATCTGTTTGGTCAAACTTACATCTAGACCATTTTGGGGAAGAGTTTGCACAACTTTGCAGACAGAATGTTTTAACCCTGTATATTCTGAATTTTGTATTTTTAAATTCATGTAAAGCATCCAGGTACTGAGATGAAGGATGCCATTTACAAATTAGCAAGCATAATCCATGCACTGTAGAAGAGGTGACTACAAAGTCAGTGATGACAGTTCTGTTTATATCAAACATACAGCCCAAGATATACATGATCAGCATTTACGTTTAGATAGATATATAGCATGATTTTAGAGGATCACTTTATGCTATTGTGTCTCTATACCTAAAAGAAAATTAGCACATTGAAAAATATTGAGAGGGATGGCATGGTAGAGGTAGACTTGTAGTAAACATGAACATTAAAAGGTTAATGAGATTTGGAGATGCAGGTGGAAAGTCTGGTTGAGTTTAGGAAGGGGTTTGAGCAGATTATAGAGCAAAGACATGAAGTATCTGAAGGGAAAAGCTCAGACTTGCAGATGGAAGCAGGACTGGGGAATTCTGAGGAGAGACTGGATGATGAAAGTGGTCAGTGGAAGCATGTGACTAAAAGAATCAGGCAGAGGAAAAGACGGGCTAGTGAAGGAGAAATAGAGCTCAAGAATAGGTTTGCAGAGTTGGAAAATGAAGACGAGGCTCGGCAGGTAGTCACTGAAGGTGGAAGGGCAAGGAAGAAGAGAAGAGCGGCTAGTCGTATAGGAAAAGGGGAAGAGTTAATGGAGATTACACCAAATATGAGCCCCAGGAGGATACAGGATGGGTTAAAGAGGATTACAAGGGAGAATAGGAATGGAAAGAACTTGCAGCCAGAGGGAACAGGGGATAGACTGGAGAATAGCACCGTCACCAGGAAAAGGCAGGTCTATGTGATTGGGGACTCTTTCCTGAGAAGAATAGATAGGCCTGTAAACAGAGCTGATCCAGAGAATAGGAGGGTGTGCTGTCTTCCAGGTGCTAAGATACGGGATGTAGAACTGAGGTTGAAAAGGATTCTAAAGGGAACCGGAAAGAATCCCCTAATTATCCTTCATGTGGGAACAAATGGTACGGCTAGATTCTCACTGGAAAGTATTAAGGGAGAGTATGCTAGGCTGGGGAAGACACTGAAGGAAATCGAGGCTCAGGTGATCTTTAGTGGGATTCTGCCTGTTCCTAGAGAAGGGCAACAAAGGTGTGACAAGATTATGACTATCAACAGATGGCTTAGGCAGTGGTGCTATAAGGAGGGTTTGGGGATGTATGGCCACTGGGAGGCATTCATGGATAGAGGACAGTTCTCTCGGGATGGACTTCATCTGAGTAGGGAAGGAAATAGACTTCTAGGATGGAGGCTGGCACAACTGATTAAGAGAGCTTTAAACTAGGAATTTGGGGGAGATGGCTGGGAGATGTCCAGGTAATCTCCACGCCGGAATTTAGCATTGAGAGGAAAGAAAACAAAAGTAAGAGAGGATACAGCCGTGGGTAGGAGGAAGGGCAGTGTAGATACAAGTCTAATAGGTTACACTGGCAGTAAAATGACCGTGCCTAATAGGGTACAGAATGTGAGTGAGGCCAAACATCAAAAATTAAGATGTTTGTACACTAATGCGAGGAGCCTAGGTAACAAAATGGAGGAACTAGAGGTACTGGTGCAGGAAGTGAAACCAGATATTATAGGGATAACAGAAACATGGTGGAATAGTAGTCATGACTGGACTACAGGTATTGAAGGGTATGTGCTGTTTAGGAAAGACCGAAATAAAGGTAAAGATGGTGGTGTAGCATTGTATATCAATGATGAGATAGAATGTAAAGAAATAAGAAGCGATGAAATGGATATGACTGAGTCCGTCTGGGCAAAAATTACATTGGGGAAGAAAATTATTAGAGCATCCCCTGGGATAGTACTTGGGGTGTGCTATAGACCGCCGGGATCTAATTTGGATATGGATAGAGCCCTTTTTAATGTTTTTAATGAAGTAAATACTAATGGAAACTGTGTGATCATGGGAGACTTTAACTTCCCAGATATAGACTGGAGGACAAGTGCTAGTAATAATAATAGGGCTCAGATTTTCCTAGATGCGATAGCTGATAGATTCCTTCATCAAGTAGTTGCTGAACTGACTAGAGGCGATGACATTTTAAATTTGGTTTTGGTGAGTAGTGAGGACCTCATAGAAGAAATGGTTGTAGGGGACAATTTTGACTCAAGTGATCATGAGCTAATTCAGTTCAAACTGAAAGGAAGGATTAACAAAAATAAATCTGCAACTAGGGTTTTCGATTTCAAAAGGGCTGACTTTCAAAAATTAAGGAAATTAGTTAGGGAAGTGGATTGGACTGAAGAATTTATGGATCTAAAGGTAGAGGAGGCCTGGGATTATTTTAAATCAAAGCTGCAGAAGCTATCGGAAGCCTGCATCCCAAGAAACGGGAAAAAATTCATAGGCAGGAGTTGTAGACCAAGCATCTCAGAGAGGTGATTAAGAAAAAGCAGAAAGCATAGAGGGAGTGGAAGAAAGGAGGGATCAGCAAGGAAAGCTACCTTATTGAGGTCAGAACATGTAGGGATAAAGTGAGACAGGCTAAAAGTCAAGTAGAGTTGGACCTTGCAAAGGGAATTAAAACCAATAGTAAAAGGTTCTATAGTCATATAAATAAGAAGAAAACAAAGGAAGAAGAAGTGGGATCGCTAAACACTGAGGATGGAGTGGAGGTCAAGGATAATCTAGGCATGGCCCAATATCTAAACAAATACTTTGCCTCAGTCCTTAATAAGACTAAAGAGGATCTTAGGGATAATGGTAGCATGACAAATGGGAATGAGGATATGGAGGTAGACATTACCATATTTGAGGTAGAAGCGAAACTCAAACAGCTTAATGGGACTAAATCGGGGGGCCCAAATAATCTTCATCCAAGAATATTAAAGGAATTTGCACATGAAATTGCAAGCCCATTAGCAAGAATTTTTAATGAATCTGTAAACTCAGGGATTGTACCGTATGATTGGAGAATTGCTAACATAGTTCCTCTTTTTAAGAAAGGGAAAAAAAGTGATCCGGGTAATTATAGGCCTGTTAGTTTGACATCTGTAGTATGCAAGGTCTTGGAAAAAATTTTGAAGGAGAAGGTAGTTAAGGACATTGAAGTCAATGGTAAATGGGACAAAAAACAACATGGTTTTACAAAAGGTAGATCGTGCCAAACCAACCTGATCTCCTTCTTTGAGAAAGTAACAGATTTTTTAGACAAAGGGAACGCAGTGGATCTAATTTACCTCGATTTTGGTAAGGCATTTGATACCGTGCCACATGGGGAATTATTAGTTAAATTGGATAAGATGGGGATCAATAGGAAAATTGAAAGGTGGATAAGGAATTGGTTAAAGGGGAGACTATAACGGATCCTACTGAAAGGTGAACTGTCAGGCTGGAGGGAGGATACCAGTGGAGTTCCTCAAGGATTGGTTTTGGGACCAATCTTATTTAATCTTTTTTATTACTGACCTTGGCACAAAAAGTGGGAGTGTGCTAATAAAGTTTGTGGATGATACAAAGCTGGGAGGTATTGCCAATTTAGAGAAGAACAGGTATACCCTACAGGAGGATCTGGATGACCTTGTAAACTGGAGTAATAATAATAGGATGAAATGTAATAGTGAAAAGTGCAAGGTCATGCATTTAGTGATTAATAACAAGAATTTTGGTTTTAAGCTGGGCATGTATCACTTGGAAGTAACAGAGGAGGAGGAGGACCTCAGAATATTGGTTGATCACAGGATGACTGAGTCGCCAATGTGATATGGCCGTGAAAAAAGCTAATGCGGTCTTCAGATGCATCAGGAGAGGTATTTCCAGTAGGGATAAGGAGGTTTTAGTACCATTATTCAAGGCACTGGTGAGACCTCACCTGGAATACTGTGTGCAGTTCTGGTCTCCCATGTTTAAGAAGGATGAATTCAAACTGGAACAGGTACAGAGGTACAGAGAACAGGTACAGAGAGGTACAGATGATCAGAGGAATGGAAAACTTGTCTTATGAAAGGAGACTCAAGGAGCTTGGCTTGTTTAGCCTAACTAAAAGAAGTTTGAGGAGAGATATGATTGCTGTCTATAAATATATCAGAGGGATAAATACCAGAGAGAGAGAGGAATTATTTAAGCTCAGTACCAATGGACACAAGAACAAATGGATATAAACTGGCCACCAGGAAATTTAGACTAGAAATTAGACTAAGGTTTCTAACCATCAGAGGAGTGAAGTTTTGGAATAGCCTTCCAAGGGAAGCAGTGGGGACAAAAGATCTATCTGGCTTTAAGATTAAACTCGATAAGTTTATGGAGGAGATGGTAAGATGGGATAACATGGTTTTGGTAATTAAATATTCATGGTAAATAGGCCCAATGGCCTGTGATGGGATATTAGATGGGGTGGGATCCGAGTTACCCAGGAAAGAACTTTCTGTAGTATCTGGCTGATGAATCTTGCCCATATTCTCAGGGTTTAGCTGATCGCCATATTTGGGGTCGGGAAGGAATTTTCCTCCAGGGCAGATTGGAAAAGGCCCTGAAGGTTTTTCGCCTTCCTCTGTAGCATGGGGCACGAGTCACTTGCTGGAGGAGTCTCTGCTCCTTGAAGTCTTTAAACTACGATTTGAGGACTTCAATAGCACAGATATAGGTGTGAGGTTTTTTGCAGGAGTGGTGGTGAAATTCTGTGGTCTGCGTTGTGCAGGAGGACAGACTAGATGATCATAATGGTCCCTTCTGACCTAAATATCTATGAATCTATGAAACAATGACATTAGAACAAATTTGTTGTAATCTCTCTCCTTTCCTGTTCATAGAACCTTTTTTTATTATTTTTAGCTACAGAAAGTAATAATTTTCCAAATAGTCAAAACTTCCAGCAATAGGTGATAAAATCCCAATGGAAATGAGCCCCAGAATTCAAATGTTGAAGTTATGCCCATTTATGTTATTTTGTCACTAAAAAACTGTAGTAATTATACCTGATTGCTTTTTCCATTGTTCTTAAGATCCAAGGGTTTGGGTCTGTGTTCCCCTATGCAAATTGGTGAGGATTTTTATCAAGCCTTCCCCAGGAAAGGGGGTGTAGGGTTTGGGGAGGTTTTGGGGGGGAAAGACATTTCCAAGCGGGCTCTTTCCCTGTTATATATTTGTTAGACGCTTGGCGGTGGCAGCAATAAAGTCCAAGGACAAAAGGCAAAATAGTTTGTACCTTGGGGAAGTTTTCACCTAAGCTGGTAAAAATAAGCTTGGGGCTTTTCATGAAGGTCTCTTCATCTGTATCCTAGAGTTCAGACTGGGGAAGGAACCTTGACAAAACCAAAAACCACATCACATCAGGTTTCTCTCAGTCCCAAGAGACCAAATCACTTACACAAAATCAATTGGCATTTCAGATCTTACACCAAAGATGATGCTGGAATCCAATTGTATAGTAAACTAACTATTAGTTTATTAGCTAAGTAAAACAGAATGAGAGTTATTGAGAGGTTAAAACAGGAAAAATATAATAGGTGAGTCAAATTTGTAAATCCAAAATGTTAGCAGAGATGTAGTAATTTGCCAGTTTCCAAAAAGTCTTTTCAGGGCTACTCGGAATAACTCTGGGGATCTCTTTTCAGAGTAACAGCCGTGTTAGCCTGTATTTGCAAAAAGAAAAGGAGTACTTGTGGCACCTTAGAGACTAACCAATTTATTTGAGCAAAAGCTTTCGTGAGCTACAGCTCACTTCATCGGATGCATACTGTGGAAAGTATAGAAGATCTTTTTATACACACAAAGCATGAAAAAATGGTACCTTTTGTAGTGGTAAACACCCATTTTTTCATGCTTTGTGTGTATAAAAAGATCTTCTATACTTTCCACAGTATGCATCCGATGAAGTGAGCTGTAGCTCATGAAAGCTTATGCTCACATAAATTGGTTAGTCTCTAAGGTGCCACAAGTACTCCTTTTCTTTCTGGGGATCTCTGTCTTCTTGTTCAGTTATTCTACCCTGTTAGAAACCAAACTGTCCAGAGATAAATAGTACTTATAACTTCTTTTCACCTACAACAATCTGTCAAGTGACTGTACCCACACATAAAGGCCAATTGCTTTAAATTTAGCACTCTTCTTCATTTGCATTTGATGAGTTATTTAGGGATATACATAATGTAAATGTTGCCATTACATTATAATAGGAATAGATAAGTGAAAACAATAAAAGTAACATTTCATTAGTTTTAATGAAGTTTTAACGTCTGAATACACTCTTACATTAACACGTAATTTGATCTCGGGTTATTTAATTACTGGGCATGTATAATGCTAATATAGTGTAATTGTAAACAACAGGCTATAGATAGGTGAAAACACTAATATTAACATTTCCTTTGATTTTGATAAACACCCAGTAATTTGGCCTGAACATATACTAATATATTTAACCCCTTTGATATTCACACACAAGAGAATTGGCCTATGGCTCTGGTCTGAGCTGGTCTGTCAGCATCACAAAAGGAAAAGAGTGAACAAGTTGTACCACTGGTGAAAAGTGACTGTCCTGTTGTGCATCTGGCATATGATCCATCACTTGAGTTTTAATTTAATTTAATTAATTTAATTTAATTATTTTTTAAAATATTTTTAGTTAATCGCGTGAATTAGCTAATTTAATTAACTAATTTAAATCATTTAAATCATGACATATTCCATGTGAAACTTATCTATATATTATGTATGAAATCCTATCTCCATAGTCAACTTGACTGACTTTATATATAGGTCCAACTCACGTACCCAAAGATGTCAGCAGGAGCAGAATCAAGTGCATAATGAGTACTTATATGATATGAATTCATCCTGGATGAAGAGAGGTCATACATAGAACATACCTATTAAAAGATCATCCAGTCCATCTCTCTGCAAATGAAAGGCTGTTACCTACAGTGCATTTTCAAGTGCTTTGCCCAATCTAGTTTTAAATGTTCAATTCAATGGGGTTTCCTGCACTTCTTTTTTGAGACTGTCCCCCAGCATAATAGATCTGACAGCATAATAGAATGTGGTGTAAGTTAAAGTGCTACCACAAAACCTAATTCATAGCATGGGCTGGAATCACTGTAACAGGAGTAATACAACACCACAATTGAAAGAAAGTGTTCATCCAACATGAAAAAGAATTGAAACAATTTGTAGAACATTTAGAAAGTTTTATAGCTTTTTGTACAGGAGAGCTGCCCATGGTGTTCATAAAGCAGATTTAGCAGACTATTCATACAGACATGAAAGGACAGAAGTAGCCTGTGCTCACTGATGATTTCAGCAAAAAGAAGCAAATAAAGATGTGCTACATTGATAGCCATGTGTTAGAAACCAGTGACTTCTGTTTTGTTTAACCATGCTAAACACAAGGGTATGCTAAACATGAATTTCCACTACCTCTGAAAATGTTTGCTTTAGAGCTTGTTTGTGATTTTAATCTGTTGCTATGCCTCCAAGTTTAAAAATATTTAAATCTACTGCAAGAAAGTCATTTCAGTTCTAGAAAATCCTTATCTAAATGTGGTTTTATCCTGAACAAGTACCAGGTTTATTTATGGTGATTTTCAAAATTTCAATCCGTAAGCCTCTAATTTTTAACCCAGGGTCTGAGAGGTAGACTCTATTATTTTTCTCCTTGCTCATCACCCCTACTAATAATAGTTCTGCAGATCATATGATGCTCGAAGTGACACCTGCATAAACCAATTGCTTTCAGGGAACTTCTACAGATGTAACTGTTTGGAATGTAGTAAACAATTCTGCTGATGATGCACAAAGAGAAATAAAATCCAGTTGTTTTAGCTGCATTGGCTCTGCAAGGGTAACAGGTATAAAAAACAGTAAGAAAACCTTTCACTTACTAAAATATTCTGAATTCACACAACAAGCAGGTCTGTTAAATAAGAATGTACCATTTCTTCACTGTCATTTGTCAAAATGGAACCATACTATAAACAAAAATGGTCCTTCACTAAAACTATTTTTAAAGCAATTATGCTGAATATAGTAAGATCTCCATTTTAACAGTATTTTTGTAACTTTTTAAAAGCTTCTCACGTTAGGACAAGCTTCTTCAAATTATGCTGATGTCGGCATCATCCAAAATTCAGAATTTGACATTAATTTTCATTTTAACTGGCTATGCAAATTTCATAGAATCATAGACTTTAAGGTCAGAAGTGACCATTATGATCATCTAGTCTGACTTTCTGCACACTGCAGGCCACTCAATCTCACCCACCCACTCCTGTAACAAACCCCTAACCTATGTCTGAGCTACTGAAGTCCTCAAATCATGGTTTAAAGACTTCAAGGTGCAGAGAAACCTCCAGCAAGTGACCCGTGCCCCACGCTGCAGAGGAAGGCAAAAAAACCCCAGGGCCTCTGCCAATCTGCCCTGGAGGAAAATTCCTTCCCGACCACATCTAACATCCCATCACAGGCCATTGGGCCTATTTACCACAAATAGTCAAAGATCAATTAATTTCTAAAATTAGGCTATCCCATCATCCCATCCCCTCCATAAATTTATCAAGCTTAGTCTTGAAGCGAGATATGTCTTTTGCTCCCACTGCTCCATTTGGAAGGCTGTTCCAGAACTTCACTCCTCTGATGGTTAGAAACCTTCATCCAATGTCAAGTCTAAACTTCCTGATGGCCAGTTTATATCCATTTGTTCTTGTGTCCACATTGGTACTGAGCTTAAATAATTCCTCTCCCTCCCTGGTATTTATCCCTCTGATATATTTATAGAGAGCAATCATATCTCCTCTCAGCCTTCTTTTGGTTAGGCTAAACAAGCCAAGCTCTTGTCTCCTTTCATAAGACAGGTTTTCCATTCCTCGGATCATCCTAGTAGCCCTTCTCTGTACCTGTTCCAGTTCGAATTCATCCTTCTTAAACATGGGAGACCAGAACTGCACACAGTGTTCCAGGTGAGGTCTCACCAGTGCCTTGTATAAAACAGTACTAAACCTCCTTATCTCTACTGGAAATACCTCTCCTGATGCATCTGAAGACCGCATTAGCTTTTTTCATGGCCATATCACATTGGCGACTCACACTGTGATCAACCAATATTCTGAGGTCCTTCTCCTCCTCTGTTACTTCCAAGTGATACATCCCCAGCTTAAAACCAAAATTCTTGTTATTAATCACTAAATGCATGACCTTGCACTTTTCACTATTACATTTCATCCTATTATTATTACTCCAGTTTACAAGGTCATCCAGATCTTCCTGTATGATATCCTGGCCCTTCTCTGTATTGGCAATATCTCCCAGCTTTGTGTCATCTGCAAACTTTATTAGCACATTCTCACTTTTTGTGCCACGGTCAGTAATAAAAAGATTAAATAAGATTGGTCCCAAAACCGATCCCTAAGGAACTCCACAAGTAACCTCCTTCCAGCCTGACAGTTCACCTTTCAGTGTGACCCACTGTAGTCTCCCCTTAACCAGTTCCTTATCCACCTTTCAATGTTCATGTTGATTGCCATCTTTTCCAATTTAGCTAATAATTCCCCATGTGGAACCGTATCAAATGCCTTACTGAAATCAAGGTAAATTAGATCCACTTTGTTTCCTTTGTCTAAAAAATCCGTTACCTTCTCAAAGAAGGAGATCAGGTTGGTTTGGCACGAACTACCTTTTGTAAAACCATGTTGTATTTTGTCCCAATTACCATTGACCTCAATGTCCTTAATTACTTTCTCCTTCACATTTTTTTCTAAGACCTTGCCTACTACAGATATCAAACTGACAGGCACAAGTTAGATCCATAAGTTCTTCAGTCCAATCCACTTCCCTAACTAATTTCCTTAACATTTTAAAGTTAGCCCTTTTGAAATTAAAAACCCCAGTCACAGATCTATTTTTTGTTTATCCTTCCATTTAGTTTGAACTGAATTACCTCATGATCTCTTGAACCAAGGTTGTCCTCTACAACCATTTCTTCTATGAGGTCCTCACTACTCACCAAAACGAAATCTAAAATGGCATCCCCTCTTGTTGGTTCAGCAACTACTTGGTGAAGGAATCCCTCTGCTATTGCATCCAGGAAAATCTGAGCCCTATTATTATTACTAGCATTTGTCCTCCAGTCTATATCTGGGAGGTTAAAGTCTCCCATGATCACACAATTCCCATTAGTATTTACTTCATTAAAAACATTAAAGAGGGCTCTATCCATATCCAAATTAGATCCCAGTTGTCTATAGCACACCCCAAGCACTATCCCAGGGGAGGCTCTAGTAGCTTTCTTCCCCAATGTGATTTTTGCCCAGACAGACTCTGTCTTATCCATTCCATCACTTCTTATTTCTTTACATTCTACCTCATCATTGATATACAATGCTACTCCACCACCTTTGCCTTTATTTCTGTCTTTCCTAAACAGCACATACCCTTCAATACCTGTACTCCAGTCATGACTACTATTCCACCATGTTTCTGTTATCCCTATAATATCTGGTTTCACTTCCTACACCAGTAGCTCTAGTTCCTCCATTTTGTTACCTAGGCTTCTCGCATTAGTGTACAAACATCTTAATTTTTGCTGTTTGGCTTTGCGCACATTCTTCACCCGATTAGGCACAGACATTCTACCACCAGTATCACCTATTAGACTGGTATCTGCACTACCCTTCCTCCGTATGTCCATTCTCCTAGCCACGGCTGTATCCTTTCTTACTTTGTTTTCTTTCCTCTCAATGTTAAAATCCGGCGTGGAGATTACCTGGATATCTCCCAACCATCTCCCCCAGATTCCTAGTTTAAAGCTCTCTTGATCAGTTGTGCAAGCCTCCATCCTAGAAGTCTATTTCCCTCCCTACTCAGGTGAAGTCCATCCTGAGAGAACAATCCTCTTCCATGAATGCTTCCCAGTGGCCACATATCCCAAAGCCCTCCTTATAGAACCACTGCCTGAGCCATCTATTGATCATCATAATCTTGTTACACCTTTGTTGCCCTTCTCTAGGAACATGAAGAATCCCACTGAAGATCAACTGAGTCTTGATTTCCTTAAGCGTCTTCCCCAGCCTCGCATAGTCTCCCTTGATATGTTCCAGTGAGAATCTAGCCGTATCATTTGTTCCCACATGAAGGACAATCTGTGGATTCTTTCCCACTCCTGTTAGGATCCTCTTCAGCCTCAGGTCCACATTTTAGCACCCGGCAGACAGCACACCCTTCTGTTCTCTGGATCAGCTCTGGTTACAGGCCTGTCTGTTCTTCTCAGTAAGGAGTCCCCAATCACGTAGACCTGCCTTTTCCTGGTGATGGTCTGATTCTCCATTCTATCCCCTGTTCCTTCTGGCTGCAAGTCCTCTCGATGCCTAGTCTCCTTTGCAATCCTCTGCAACCCATCCTGTATCCTCCTGGGGCTCATATTTGGTGTTGTTATCTCCATTGACTCTTCCCCTCTTCCTATAGGACTAGCTGCTCTTCTCTTCTTCCTTGCCCTCTCACCTTCAGTGACCCTTCTTCATTTTCCAACTCCACAAACCTGTTCCTGATCTCTTTTTCTCCTTCACTAGCCCGTCTTTTCCTTTGCCTGGTTCTCTTAGTTACATGCCTCCACTGTCCACTTTCCTCACCCAGCAGTGTCCCCTCAGAGTTCTTTCGTCCTGCTTCTGTCTGCAAGTCTGACCTTTTCCCTTCAGCCTCCTCATGTCTTTGCTCCATCATCCGCTCAAACCCCCTTCTAAACTCAACCAGAGTTTCCACCTGCATCTCCAATCCTCGGATCTTTTCTTCTATCAGTTCTACCAGGTGGCACTTCATGCATATGAAACTTTTAAGGTACCCCCTCCAGGATCATGTACATGCCGCAGCTTCCACATCCAGTCATCTTCATTGTGTTTTCCACTGCTTGGGTCACTATGACTGCTGCCTCTGTATCTGCCATAGCCTTCTCACCTAAGTCAAAAACCTTCTCCTCCAACACAACTCCCACTCAAACTCCCCTGTTTAGAGGTCTGTTTTCTGGCTCCTGTGCCAAGTAATGTTTTGGCAGGCAAATAAAAGATCACTAGGTGTTTGGTTTTTTTCCCCCCATTATCATAAATCATCATGAGAAACAATGGGAATGTAAATTTTGTGCCTGGATTGATAATTTTTATGACATTTGTAGTAGAGTCAATCTAACTGAAATACCAAACATTTTTCTTTATTTAAAAATGCTTGTATCATATCCCCAGAGTTCAGACAGGCTTAGATTCATGATCAGACAACATGAATAAGTCAACCACTACAGTCTGCCTTTTAATCAGAGATCCCCTTTTTCTCTAGGCTCCTGAAGAGATCTAGAAGATGGTTTTTATTATTATTATTATTAATAATTATTATTATTATTATTATTTATTATTGAACTTCTATCTCTCTGTAATACATAGTACAATCCAATATTTTTTGCATAATTTATTATAGTGCTTAGTAGTCCCAGTCATGAACCAGGACCCCTTGTGCTAAGCACTGTGCAAACATGGAACCAAAAGAGAGTGCCTGCCCCAAAGAGTTTACAATCCAAGAATAAGAAAAGGGGGAGTACAAGGAAACATTAAAACAATATGCTCAGCACAGTAGGCTGTGATCTCTGTGCACAAATAGCCAACCCATTGTCAGTGTTTTTGTTGGCCTCATGACAGAGGAGAGTTTTAATGAAAATGAGTGAGTTTTGTGCATGTTTACAGGGAGGTTGTTCCAGGCATGAGGGGCACCATGGGAGAAAGCATAACTCGCATGCATATGTGTGATGCAATGTATTCTAACCATTTTAATGGTCCAATCGTATTTTCCTGTGTGAGTCTGATGTGCTGGCCGCCGCTTCCTACAGTCCCAATTGGCTTGGAACATGAACCGCGGCCAGTGGGAGCTGTGATCGGCAGAACCTGTGGATGCGGCAGGTAAACAAACTGCCCCCTCCCCGCAACAGAAGAAAATAAGCAGAAGAAAGGCTGGGAGGAAGCAGTAATGGGAGAAGGAGGAAATAGGAGTGGTTGTGTAATGACCGCCCTGCACCTTTAAGCAAGGGGTGGTGGTGGCGGTGGGGTGTTTGGCTCGCTGGCCAAGTGAAGAGAACGGTGCTTTATGCCTGGGGTGGTGGGGGGCGGGGAGATGAAAACTGCTGCAAAAAGGGGCAGCGTGGTCAGAGTGGGCTGGGTTTAATAGAGGTTTTATCCACTTTATGTAAAATAATAATAATTAAAGTCAGGGGTGGGTTTTGGCCATGTTGTCAAGATAATAATTCCACAAGAATGAATTTGGGGTACAGTGGCAGGGCCATTGAACCAATTGCCTATGGACAACTTGAGGGTTTTCCCCCAAGGCTTGGCCTCTGGAAAGGCTCCAGGGAATTACATTGCTTCATAACCTCTCTGGGGTTGACAATGGCATAGCACACACTGTCTCATTTTCAGGTGCACAAATTTCTGGACTTGGCAACAGGAAACAGCCAGGGACCCAGACAGATTCCACTAGTGCTATGGCATTTAATGGTTGTCATTGTAGTGTGGAGATCAGTTGCTCTGCACACATGGCAGAGCTATGAGAGACGTTTTAATGACTTCATGATCATGAATGCTGGTCAACAGTATGGCCCATTAACAGAGGAACAGGTTCTGTGATACATGCTATTATTAGCAACCCATCAGTACCAATGTGGACACAAGAACAAATGGATATAAACTGGTCATTGGGAAGTTTAGACTTGAAATTAGACAAAGGTTTCTAACCATTAGAGGAGTGAACTTTTGGAAAAACCTTCCAAGGGAAGCAGTGGGGGCAAAAGACCTATCTGGCTTTAAGATTAAACTCAATAAGTTTATGGAGGAGATGGTATGATGGGATAACATGATTTTGATAATTAATTGATCTTTAACTATTCATGGAAAATAGGCCCAATGGCCTGTGATGGGATGTTAGATGGGGTGGGATCTGAGTTACTACAGAGAATTCTTTCCTGGGTATCTGGCTGGTGAATCTTGCCCATATGGTCAGGGTTTAGTTGATCGCCACATTTGGGGTCGGAAGGAATTTTCCTCCAGGGCAGATTGGAAGAGGCCCTGGAGGTTTTTCACCTTCCTCTGTAGCATGGGGCACAGGTCACTTACTGGAGGATTCTCTGCTCCTTGAAGTCTTTAAACCACGATTTGAGGACTTCAATAGCTCAGGCACAGGTGAGAGGTTTTTTGCAGGAGTGCGCAGGTGAGATTCTGTGGCCTGCATTGTGCAGGAGGTCAGACTAGATGATCACAATGGTCCCTTCTGACCTTGGTATCTATGAATCTATGATGTTCTCCACAATCTCAAATCGCCTTTCTGCCATTACATTCATCAGTAGCTTAAATGGTTATCCTGATCCTTTCAGTGGTTTTTTAGTTTGAAGGGTTTTGGCTGGGTGGTCGCATACCGGTTGCCCCAGGGTGGATTCTCATCGTCCCATCACGGTTTACATATTCAGGCATCTTGGGCAGATCCTTGGCGTCGTATGTCATAGTGGACAGGAGGTGGCCTTGTTCAGGGCATTCTTGACAGCATTTTGTGGTGCTTTCAGGATCAGTGAGCTAGTACCTGGGTTTGGTAGGGGCTGTACAGGAAGGGCTGTGCAACTGTGTAATATATAGTGGCATGAACATTCAGTGATATTACACTTGCAACGGTCAAAGATGGATCAAGTCAGCTGGGGTGAATCTGTTATCTGCGGGCACAGTATTGTCTTTTGGGACACGCGTCCAGGTTGCCCAAGGGTTCGCAGCCATGCCTCAGTGATGAAGCAATACTCAGATGGCATGGAAGGAGAGGCATGTTATGGGATCCACTAATACCCCTGCTGTATGCTGTGTGGGTTTGTCAGCGGCCCCAGATATAATTGTGGTGCATCTTGGGGAACACAATTTCGGATGTTTAAGGGGGTGGAACTAATGCTCAGAACAAGGGGCTGAACTTGGGGCTGATCCTTGAACTTTTTCCAGGAGTTAACATTATTTGGTCAGACATGCTTCAGGACAGGGTCTGGCGGGGAGCCATGAACTCTTCCTTCCTCCCCCAGAGTGGACAAGGCAAGGAGATATGTGAACAGGGAAGAGGCCAAATTCCATGGGATCATAGGAGGAGAAGTAATTTCACAACCTGGGGTTCACCTGACTGACTTAGGTATTGTCATGTTTTTAACTGATATAAAAGATGGCATTAGAAGATGTCTGGGAACCCGACTGGGTGTGAGGAGGAGGCAGCCAAGCTAATTTCTGGTGCCCCCTTGTGGCAGATGTCCAGTGCGGGTACTCCATAGAAAAGGTATACAGTGACCAGATAAATGACTTGGAAAAAGAGGTGTTAATTAAAGGAACAGTTGAGGGTGGTTGGGGACTCCTATGATTGGTATGGTAGGGAGCGAAACCCCCATTTTTATAGACCACCTTAACCCTCTTATGCGGGGAATGGGGGTAAAGTCCTGGCAATGGATTTGTTGGAGGAACCTGGAGGGAAAAAGAGGGGGAGCTGGTAAAAGCCCCCTGGGTAATTATGGAATAAACATGGTGTTACCAGCACTGTACACTGTTATCTGCTGGGTAGTCCCAGACATCTAATAATAAAATTGTGGCCTGATTAAACGCATGTCACATGTCTCCTGACTTTCTTTTGGCATAGCCAGACAATGAATTATGGAGAACTTTGGTGTTGAGAATGAAAACTTTGTAGTTCAGATGGAAGGCAATGAAGGAATTTTGGGGAAGAAAATGAAATGGCCTCAGAAGTGAAAGGGGAAGATGATTTCAGCTGTGATATATTAGATCTGCTGGATAAAGGAGTGAAAAAAGGACAAATAGATGCATTGGCCAGATTCAACAGAATTACATTGGAGTTCAATTTATCCCTTTAACATCATGTTACTCCCGTGACAATGACATCTGTCTATTTAATCAGTAACTGTCAGTTTGTAGTACATACCTAATAACCTCACCCTCTTCTCATAAATAGGAGAAAATAGGTAAAAACAAAATGCAGAAATAACATATGATCCTACATGTTTAAAGACTACATAACAATCTCTTGCTTAAATTTAAACACTTGCTTCAGTATGGTTAAATTGGTGCTTATGTAAACTCTTCTTTTTACCAACCTACTCACACACTTACTTTTTCTATAATATTTTTTAAAAAAATATTTTAAAACATATAGCGTATTTATAATTAAAAGAAAACAAACCAAACAAAATAACCCTCCCCAATTTAACTTAAGTTTATGAATCAGTATCAGACAAGTCTAAGTAAATCAATAACATATACAAAAAGTTTACCATTGTATAGGATTCAACTTAATTATACTATTATCAAGTAAAATAAATTATCACACTGTGAATACTCAGTAGCAACATCCAGTTTGCAAGTAGTTACTGAAGAGAGTTTTGAATATAGAAAATCACTTTTGTTGTTGAAAATCACTGAGTTGCCATTTTTTTACCATATGGCAGGGAAATGTGAGTTTCTTCACACTCCAGATTGTTATGATTTTTTGGTCATTTTATTCCAAATAAATATTAACACGAGACATTCTCTGTAGAACTGCTTCATTAATGTACATTTCAGGCTTAAAACCTAAAAGTAAGCTAGCACTTTTACCAGGTTTCAACACAGAGAGATCAAGAGGATAAATGTAAACTTTTGCCAGTTTTGAGGTCTATCATCACAAAATTATTTAAACCAGTAGCATTGGCAGTGACGTGCTTTTTCCTGACATACTCAAGAAGTGAACATTATCTATCACTGCTGTCTTTGATGTATTTATAATAGTGTTATTCATGTTTTATATTCTAACCATATGACTGATCTTCATGTATAACCACAATTATGCTTTAGAAGTACAGAATTTCAAATCTGTAATATTTCTGCAGGAGAAGTGATGGGGAAAAACTGCTTGCCACTTCTATCCTGTTGAACGGAAGCATATATTTCAAATCTCATTTCCGCATAGTAAATGTTTTAAAATGGGATTAGCTGACAACATTCAGTATAATGGATTTTAATTTACACATTGCTGGTGGAACTGCAATAACTCCAGAGAGTTGAAGGAAACAAAGGAATATACATATTAGTAGTTAAAGCAATCAGTGTTTAGTTCCCTCCTTTCCCTATCACTATCTCAAAATAATAGAAAAAATGACAGTTATATTTTTCTCTGAATTCATAATTACCTATCACCTAAAAAGTCTTCTATAAATCAGTCTTTTATAAATCATGAAAACATGGTATACTAGTTGCACAGAACAATTCTGGTATCAAAAGAAGGCATTTCAGACAGAAAATGAAGTATGTAAAACATTAATGGAGAATGTTTAATATTATCCACTGGATGAACATATTTCATGGACATTTTAAAGGCCTAATATTGTGAGATGCTATTACTGAATGCTGGAGATGAAAGGAGTCAGTACAGCACAGAAGATGCTCAGAATCCCACAAGATCAACCCTTAATACTTTAGTGTGAGTGTGTGAAAACAAAGACGCACACAACTTCTTTGCAAGTAAGATATTACACAATCAAATTTTAGAATTCAGCAGACTGTCAATTCTAACGGTAGCAAGGTAATTGATTTGCACATCTGGAAAATGATACAGTATGTCAGATAAGGGCATATTGTTGATTTATCGCTATGTACATAAAAGGTAAGTAGCAAAAGGACACATGTAGAATAGTAGTGTGAGTAGAATAGTAGTACTGAGTAGAATACCTCTGAAAGCACACTCAGAAGCTGCATCTGAAAAATGGGATAATGATACTGATCATGTTTGTAAGGCGCTTTGAGGTCTACTGAAGAATAGCCTAATATAAGAGCTAGGAATTATTATTACTATCTACTACACTCTGTAGAAAAGTCCAGTGCTGGACTGTGGAACTGTGTAGAACTGTGGGAATGCTCTTGGCAAGAAGTTGTCTTTATGACACTAATTCTGCATCAGATGGTGCAATAGGTGACCTGCCTCTGCTAATGATGTAGGACACTAGCTAAGTATAGAATAGGGCTTCTACCTACAAAAATGAAAGCAAGCAAATAAAAAAGAATCAATGAAGGGCCCCCAACATTTAAAATGAGTATTAAATATAGGCCTAGACTGTCCATTTACTCATTCTGAAACTTACTTTTTCAGAATGCTGAGCTATACTTTAAAGTGAACTGCTCTGATATGATGGCCCATTTCACCAAAATGAATTTCTTAAGGACACATATGCAGTCAGACCCTGATCCACAGAGGGACTTAGGTGTTGTGATGCTGAGCAACAAAACGTCTAACTTTTAGGCACCTAGAAAAATCACAGGAACAATGCTATGATCCACAAAGCCTGAGTCAGATGATTAGGTTCCCTATACAATGAATGGAGAGACATATAGGCCTAAGAATGTGATCCGCAAAAGCCAGAAAACTAGGCAGGACATGCTTGCCAATGGGAGATGTTGACAAGAGGGGAGATAAGTGTCTATCCATGGCTGAGAACCCTTGACCTGGAGTCAGGTGGCTTAGGCACCTACGTTGTTTCTTATGAGAAAAATTCCACACAAAATGGTTGGAGGAGTAGGTGGTGGAGGCACCCTCTTTACAAATTTTAGCCCACTGGTTAGAGCACTCACCTGGAAAATGTGAGACCCAGATACAATTTGCCTAATCTCTCCATCTGAAGCAGTTCCACTATGAATATAGTCATTGGAGCAGGGGGACTGGACCCTGGATCTCCCACCCTCCCAGATGTGTGCCCTAACCTCCAACCTATAACATAATTTTCACACTCTCTCTCTCTGGCCCAATGACTCTAAGGGTAGGTCCCCACTTAAAACGCTGCATCAGTTAAGTTAAGACCAAAGTGTACTGTTTTCCAAAATTACTGTGACTCCAGTCTTAGTGTCTTATAAGGTAACTAAACTGGGCACAATTGTTTAAGGGTAATAATAGCAGTATAGCCAGGGTAGCATGGGTGGCAACTTGGGCTAGCCACCTGAGTACATATCCAGGGGACCAGGTGGGTTTGTCTGTCTACCTGTGCTGGGAAGCATGTTCCCAGCTGCAGTGTAGATGTACCCTTAGTTTAACTTTCTCACTAATCCATGTTGAAATCTTGGGAAGCTGTTTCCTTGGGTTGGTAACTTCTTGTGTCTTCTCTGTTCTTAGCTATCTGTGACAGCTTGCATGTAGAGATGGTCAAGATGAGTTCTGTTGACTTCTGTGTTTGAGCAGGGTAGCAGGACATACGTGAGATAGATGCTCACTTCAGAGTTTTATACTCTTCTTCTTCCTATTTTCTCATCATTACAGGAAAACACACCTCTTTCAGGCTTTTTATATTGAAAGTTGGCTTCTGTCATCCTTTTATTGGCTCAGCACCTTAATGTGTTGTCCTTAGGAGCCTCTTCATCTTATGAATAGTAATAGTTTGTTAATACATATATGTGTTAGGGTTGTAGTTCTTTCTTGACAATTACATTTCCATTTGTTGTGGTGGTGGGAGATTCTCAGAACATCTTTAAAGTTAGTGTTTTAACGTTAGGGTTTTTTTCAGTCTGTTTTCTGATATTTTATTTTTTCAGTTTAATCTGAGTTTAACAGGAAATTAAATTTTGCTTTCAAATAGTCCAAACACTCTTGTACTTTATACTGCATATTATATTAATGAAAAATTTGTCATTAATATAAATATACCATATTAAATAGCTTATTACATTAGTAATTAGTTTACCAAGATCAATATATTCTATGTTGGTACATAAAGTATTTTATAATTTATATAGGGAATTTAGATAAGAAGCTGTGTGTTTTGTTAGCATATTGACGTGTATATATATCACAAAGGTAGCCATTTCAACAATTAAGAAATAAACAAAATGTTTAAAACATTTCCAGATATACATGTTTTCCCTCGAGGCTTTTCTGGATGCAGTTTTTAGAGTGATTATTTAAAAACAAAAATATTTCAACAAGGACATTTCTAGAATTATTTCCATGGTTTTACTTGGAAATTTTTCTTGGGAGGGTAAAAAAAGCCCAGTTTACAATCTAGATTTATTGCTCTGATAACACAACCCTATGCTCCTTTTCACAATCAGGACTTTTCCTAAATCATGATGTTCTACATGGTTTGTTTTCTTGAAATAAGGATAATATTTGTATCAGACTGCAATCTTATACAAAAGGGGATGTCCTAAGCTAGATAGCACACACTTTGGTTTATCTCTCTCTTGACCCAAGCTCCTTAGAGTTACCATCTGTTTGTATAGCAATTTAAATATTTTGTACAAAGCACAAGTTTCAATAACCAATACATCTTATAAACATAGCCCAAAGACAATAGTAAAAAATTAAACAGGAATGGAAAAAATGTCTTTTAGAATTTGTATAAATACTCTTATGAGTAATAAACAATGCTTTATGGCTAAGGAAAGGTTTTCTTCCTGTCATTTGTCTTGCCTTGGAGTGACAGAAAGCAGAATAATTATAAGAAGAAGAATGGGGAATTTTAACTATCCCCATATTGACTGGGTACATGTCATTTCAGGATGGGATGCAGAGACAAAGTTTCTCAACACCATAAATGACTGCTTCTTGAAACAGCTAGCCCTGGAGGAGAGGAGAGGAAATTCTTGACTTAGTCCGAAATGGAGCACTGGATCATGTCTAAGAGGTGAGTATGGCTGAACCACTTGATAATAGTGAACAAAATATAATTAAATGTAACATCCCTGAGAGGAGGAGAGGAACACCAAAGAAGTTGACCACGGTAGCATTTAACTTAAGAAAGGAGAACTACACAAAATTAGGAGGCTAATTAAATGGAAATTAAAAGGTATAGTCCCAAAATGAAATGCCTGCAAGCTGAATGGAAACTTTTTAAAAACTTCATAATAGAAGTTCAAATTACCCTGAATTTAAAACAAACAAACAAACAAAAAACACAGTAAGAGGACCATAAAAAGTGCCACTATGGCTAAACAACAAAGTAAAAGATGTGGTTAGAGACCAAAAAGCATTCTTTAAATATTGGAAGTTAAATCCTACTGAGGAAAATAGAAAGGAACGTAAACTCTGGCAAGTCAAGTGTAAAAATGTAATTAGGAAGGCCAAAAAAGTGAAGAGCAACTAGCCAAAGACTCAAAAACTAACAGCAATTTTTTTTAGGTACGTCAGAGGCAGGAAGCCTATCTAAACAATCGGTGGAGTCACTGGACAATTGAGATGCTAAACGAGCACTCAAGGAAAAGAAGGCTACATTAATTTTTTCGATCGGTCTTCACTGCTTAGAGTCTGAGGTGGATTCCCACACCTGAGCATGCTCCAGCTTTCATCCAGACCACATCATGATCTATTGTCTACAGCCAACCTCTAAGATACAACCGCATTTGCTCCAATCCCTCAGACAGAGACAAACACCTGCAGGATCTCTATCAAGCATTCTTAAAACTACAATATCCACCTGCTGAAGTGAAGAAACAGATTGACAGAGCCAGAAGAGTACCCAGAAGTCACCTACTACAGGACAGGCCCCAAAAAGAAAGTAACAGAACCCCACTAGCCGTCAACTAAAACCTCTCCAGCACATCCTCAAGGATCTACAACCTATCCTGAAGGACGATCCCTCACTCTCACAGACCTTGGGAGACAGCCCAGTCCTCACTTACAGACATCCCCCCAACCTGAAGCAAATACCAGCAACCACACACCACACAACAAAAATACTAACCCAGGAACCTATCCTTGCAACAACCCTTGTTGCCAACTTTGTCCACATATTTATTTAAGGGACACCATCATAGGACCTAATCACATCAGTCACGCGATCAGGGGCTTGTTCACCTGAACATCTACTAATGTGGCATATGCCATCATGTGCCAGCAATGCCCCTCTGCCATGTACATTGGCCAAACTGGACAGTCTCTACGCAAAAGAATAAATGGACACAAATCAGAGGTCAAAAATTATAACATTCCAAAACCAGTCAGAGAACACTTCAACCTCCCTGGACACTCAATAACAGACCTAAAAGTGGCAATTCTTCAACAAAAAAACTTCAAAAACAGATTCCAACAAGAAACTACAGAACTGGAATTAATTTGCAAACTTGACACCATCAAATTAGGCTTAAATAAAGACTGGGAGTGGACAGGTCATTACACAAACTAAAAACTATTTCCCATGCTAATTTTTCCCCCTACTGTTACTCATACCTTCTTGTCAACTGTTTGAAATGGGCCATCCTGATTATCACTACAAAAGGTTTTTTTTCTCCTGCTGATAATAGCCCACCTTAATTAATTTGTCTCGTTAGAGTTGGTATGGCAACACCCATCTTTTCATGTTCTCTCTGTGTATATATAGATATATAGCTATATATCTATATATATCTATATATATCTTCCTTCTGTATTTTCCACTCCATGCATCTGATGAAGTGGGTTTTAGCCCATGAAAGCTTATGCCCAAATAAATTTGTTAGTCTCTAAAGTGCCATAGTCTCCTCGTTCAACTGTAATTTGTAATTTATCATTTAAATCAGCTTCTGTACCACATGACTGGGGGATAGCTAATGGGATGTCAATTTAAAAAAAAAAAACTCCAGAGGCCAACCTGACAATTAAAGGCTGATAAGCCAAACTTCAGTACCAGACAAACTGGTTGAGACTATAGTAAAGAACAGAATTATCAGACACATAGATTAACATTTGTTGGGGAAGCGTCAACATGGCTTTTATAAAGAGAGATCATTCCTCACCAATCTATTAGAATTTTTTGAGTGGGTCAACAAACATTTGGACAAGGGTGATCCAGTGGATATAGTGTACTTAGACTTTCAGAAAGCCTTTGACAAGCAAAGTTATCAAAATAAGCAGTAATATGGTAAGAGGGAAGGTCCTCTGATGGTTAAGTAACTAGCAAAAAGATAAGAATAAATGTTCAGTTTTCAGAATGGAGAGGGGTAAATAGTGTTGTCCCCAGGGGTCTGTACTGAGACCAGTGCTGTTCAGCTTATTCATAAATCATCTAGAAAAAGGGGTAAACAGTGAGGTGGCAAAGTTTGCAGACAATACAAAATTACTCAAGATAATTAAGTCCAAAGCAGACTGTGAAGAGTTACAAAGGGATCTCACAAAACTGGATTACTGGGCAACAAAATGGCAGATGAAATTCCATGTTGATAAATGCAAAGTTATATAGATTGGAAAACATAATCCCAATATATACCTACAAAATGATGGGGGTCTAAATTAGCTCTTACCACTCAAGAAAGAGATCTGGGAGTCATTGAAGATAGTTCTCTGTAAACATCCATTCAATGTGCATTGGCAATCAAAAAAAGCTAACAGAAATGTTAGGAACCATTCAGAAAGGGATAGATAATAAGATAAAATGTCATAATGAGTCTATAATCCATGGTATACCCACATCTTGAATATTGTGTACAGATCTGGTTGCCCCATCTCAAAAATATATATTAGAATTGGAAAAGGTACAGTGAAGGGCAACAAAAATGATTAGGGGTATGGAAGAGCTTCCTGCCCAAGAACCAGGGGTATCCCAATGAAATTAATAGGCGTCAGGTTTAAAACAAATAAAATGAAGAATTTCTTCACAAAACATAGAATCAACCTGTAGAACTCTTTGGTAGGAGATGTTGTGAAGGCCAAAACTATCATGGGGTTCAATAAACAGCTAGATAAGTTCCTGGAGGGTAGGTCTGTCAATGATTGTTAGACAGGATGGGCAGGGATGGAACAGCATGTTCTGAGTGTCCCTACTGTCTGTTTGCCAGAAGCTGGGAGTGGACAACAAGGGATGGATCACTTGATAATTGCCTGTTCTGTTCACTCCCTCTGAAGCACCTGGCATTGGCCACTGTTGGAAGACAGGATACTTGGCTTGATGGACCATTGGTCTGACACAGTATGGCCATTCTTGTGTTCTTACATTCTTAAGGCTTTTGCAAGGTCTTTGATCAGCTTGAGCATTTTATAACATAACTAACTAAACATATGCATATGTTTTTTTATATTTTAAGGCATCCTGACTATGCATATTCGTAGCTATATCTTAATATTAAATAAAGATCAGACAAGTTTAATGACCTAACATTAAAAATATTAATATTATTTTTGAACCAAAATTGAGGATTTCCCCCTAAAGATCACTCTCCTGAGAGACAAAGTCCCCTGTTCATATCCTTTCTCCCTATTAGAGCACAGGGGGAATTGAAACTTGGACTCCTATATCCCAGGTTTCAGAGTAGCAGCCGTGTTAGTCTGTACCCGCAAAAAGAAAAGGAGGACTTGTGGCACGTTAGAGACTAACAAATTTATTTGAGCAAAAGCTTTTGTGAGCTACAGCTCACTTCATCGGAAGCATGCAGTGGAAAATACAGTAGGGAGACTTTATATACAAAGAGAACATGAAACAATGGGTGTTACCATACACACTCTAACTAGAGTGATCGGGTAAGGTGAGCTATTACCAGGAGGAGAGAAAAAAAACCTTTTGTAGTGATAACCAAGATGGGCCATTTCCAGCAGTTGACAAGAACGTGTGAGGAACAGTAGCTATAATCATTGGGCTAAAAGAGACAACCTGGGCACCATTACCGCCTCCTATTCCAACAGGGTTTTGAATGGGACCCAACCCCTTTTGGGGGCCAGTCTCTGAGCACATTTACGAGATTGGGTCCAGTGTGATCATTGGGACAAAAAAATTACCCTAATTGTGATATGAAATGCAAAAAGTGTGCTAACATTCATAAGATGTTACCATAAACTGTAATAACAAATTTTGATGGGGTTGGATACAAAAGGAAGATAGCATGACTGGATTAGTCTAAACAAAAAAGCCTACTCAAGGACTGTGTTGAGATCATGCTTAGTAAACAAGAAAACGTTGGTCTGGAAATTAATCAACCAAAATTGGTGTGTCACAATCTAGCCCTAATTGGTGGACAAATTGATGACAGGATGGGCTATTCCACTCATCACTCCCTTTTTGGGTCCTTAAAGAAAGAAGCTTTGGGGTGAAAAGATAGAAGAACAGATGGAGGTTACTGGAGTGAGCTTCACTCTCATTGCTGCCACCCCCACCATTTGCTGGGACCCTCAGCCTTTGTCATCTGGATCCTGACCAAACCAGGACAGAGAGAGGGATCCAGATGACATTGTCACCCCTAGCAGCTCCAGCTGAATCCCAAACACCTTCTGAGATGAAATGGGGTCAGATTTTAACAACAGCAGCAACTGCAGCAGCTCCAGCCCATCTTGACAGGCTTCTTTTCTTTCCCCTGAAAGGACAGATATTACCATCTTTGATGACATCTAAGAGACAGTCAACTATGGGTGGGTGGGGATATTCCTTCTAAAACTCTTTCCCATGAAAGGGAAAAGGAACAAGAAATGTTGTTAAAATGAAAGCCTTACTTAATAATTTATATTTTGAATGCTTTTCCTTCTTTTTTGCGTCTTTAATAAAAGGTTAAAATGATTTTAATGGTGATTTTCCCTCGTAATAGGTCAGCTGCTGTCTCTATATATCAAACTCTGAACACTGTTTAGTATTGGACAGTGATTGGATTATGTCAACACCTTTAATATCTTTCAGACCCTACATATTATCTAAATTGGGCCCCATAAATGAGATAGGCCCACCTATCTTTCCCTGTTTGTGAATCACAGTGAGGTTTACGTGGAAGATAGGCATGCAAATGCCTAGAGTGAGGGAGCAGCAAAACCTAGAAATAGAAATTTAGGCTTGTGAGGAGCTTCTACAGCTGAATTTTAGGTATCATGGGGTCTTAGGCACCTACAAGGTTAGCTAGCAGATGACTGGGATTTTGTGGATTGCAGTGGTGTCGAAAACTAGGACTTAAATGTCTAAGTAACTTTGTGAATCTGAGCCTCTGTCTTTAACATGGTTTCTCTTTGTGAATTTAGGCTGGGATCCTGGGAGTTGATCAACAACATCCTATGTTGTACTTAAAGAAAATAATATATGTATTGATGATGATTTGTTATGAAAAACACATTCCTAAAGTATGATATTACTTTCTGAGAAGAAATACATCAGCATGGTCATATAAATTGATTGGAAGATTTGCAAATTTTAATAACAACATACAAATTAATAAGTGTTTGAATTTGTGTTTTGGGCCCCAATTTAGAACATATCAGGACAATCTATCAACAGATTTGCCAAGGGCCCACAATAAAAGACTGATATTTATTAGAATTATACTATTGATATTTTGAAATTGAAATGATTTTACGTATAACTCATTCTGTTCCTTTTTCAGGTGCCCCAATTTGCTAATTATTATACATATTCATAAAAAGCCTAGGTAACTCATTGCTTTTGCTGTGGAAGCAAAGCAGGTACTAAGAGCTGCTCCTAATTTTCAAATGCTACATAATATATTTAATCATTTATAAAGAGGTAACCAGAATCTCCCTTGCCTAAAGTGATATTATTGGAAAAAGTAGCTCAATTTGGCAGAAACAACGTCCCCTCCATTATTCAGTGACATATCTGTCAAGTGAGAGCTTCCATTCTTCATGTGATTCTGTTATTTTTCATTGTAAACCGTAGTACACCAGGAATAGTATTGCTGTAAGGTTTAACTTGATTAAATAGTTTGTATGTGCAACCATTAGAAGATATATGATAACTTGAGAAATCTTCTGTATTTGGGTAGCTGTGCAATGAAATATTTTCTCCAGTGTCTATATTTTAGTCATTTATATTTGAATATGGACAGTTGACTTTAGTGGAGAAGGAGGGGACAATATGCAAAGATAATTTAAACACCGCTCTTCTTGTAAATTATTGGGCAAACAATGATAAAGGAGACTCCTGACATGATTATGTAAAAATATAAGATAAAGAGGAGGCCAATGGCAATAAATAATAAGTTCTGAGACTGCATAAGAAGAGATAATTATGGGGAAAGGGACAAGAAAAAGCAATATATTACACCAATGATACAATGAATTATCAGAAAGAAATAATAAGATTCAGAGTTTGTATACTGCTAAAAGTACTCTGTGTTGGGGGTGGAGAGTTTAGTGATTAGAAAAAGTGATGAAGTGGTGTAAATGAAGATAATCATCCCTGATGATAAAATTTCAAAGAAAAACAATGCTAACTGTTTTATTAAATTATTAAATCTATCTTGAAACTGAACACTTTAATTATTGGAGATGTTTGTATGTAGCGCAGCTTATAATGAAGGTTGCTCCACACTTGCCGTTATAAGACCATTTTCAATTACTTGCCAAACTCTTAACCACTTGGGCTTAAATTTTCCAGGCTAGATGCCTGCCTGTGGCTGAATATTTTGGGAAACTTTCAGCCAAAATGGTTCAGCTATTTCTGAGGAACTTAGGGAAAATTGTTGCTTTTTCATATTTAATTCTGGTGACCTTTTTGAGAAGCTCTAGTGACTCCATGAGCAGAAGGCACTTGAATGGAGATGGATTTTTTGTCAGAGATATGCCTTTTGCAGTCACTGAAAATCCACTCGAATTAGGCCAAGTTATAAACTTTTGAATAATTGCATATGCTCAATAGAGACTTTCTAGAGCTTTGCAGCTAAAATCTCTGGAGATTCCAAGCATATTGGGCACATTCCAACCCAGGGCTTCAACAGACTTTCCCTGTGAATGTCAGTCTGGGTAGCTGTGGGCGGGAACAGTAACTGGAACTAAGAGCAGGGCGACTGTCTCTCCTGTGGTTTTGACCTCCCTGCTGAACCCCTTCAACGGCTGCTTGATGTAAACATCAAGAGGACAAGACCTGGACCTAGGGATGGTGAGAAGAGTAGATTGAGACAAGATTGAGACCTGGGATTGGGAAGACTAGTACTTGCTGAACTAGAAGACTGGAACTGGGCATGTGAAGAAAGTGTGACTGGGATGAGGAGCCACGGGTGGGGAAGAGACAGGACTGATACAGGGACAGATTTCAAGTAGGCATCAGGTTTTGGAGAAATAGGCACATTATAGAACACTCCCCTCCAGAGCCTGGAACAGAAACCAAGTCTCTGCATTCCTCTGCTATCAGCAAATGCCTGTGAAACTCCTTGGGAGTGCAGGTCTCATCCCCCTCTAGTGGCGGTAAACACAGAGAATGACAACCTACCATCGCTATTGGTTATTCCATTAATTCAAGTGTCAAAGGTTTGTGTGTGGTCTCTGTAGGTTCCAACCCTGCTGATAATTTATGTGGTTTTCAATATGGTGCCACATGATGGAATTTCTGATTATCTCAGTTTACTTTTTTACAATAACACACTTCAAAATCATGTTAAAAACATTATTAGGGTTGCAAAATCAAGCACCAAACAGTTAGGAAACAACAGAATTAAGGTTGCCTGTGCAACATTAATTTGCCCCTCTTGTGAGTATGCATTAAGAAGGTCTGATTAAAAGATCAAATAGTTTTTTCCACAGCTCTGCTTCATTCAGTACACAGGATAAACCTTCTATGTGTATAAATCAAAGTTTTGTAATGAATGATACTGTTGTCTGTAGGACTCCTGTTTTATTTGTGGCAGAAGTTGGAAGGTGTGTACTATTTGGGGGTACTGGGACAGGTGAGTCTAGGCCCACCCAAAACTAAAGGCCCTCACCCTCAACTAAAGGGATGGGGAACTATTAGGCCCAGGCCACAAGTGAGTATGTGGGACAAGGAAGAAGAGAAGAGGAATGGAAGTGAGGTCAAAGGTAAAAAATCAGGGAAACAGAGCGTGACACTGAGTGTGAACCCTGGACAGCGCTCACATCCCATCAATAATACCTAAGGATTCAGTGGACACTGCACAAAGGAACTCTCTTCAGAAACATGATTGCATAAAGGAGTGGAAATAGGCCCCACATTCCCAGAATGCCCTCTCCCAGCTTACTCCTTCTGGTATGTTGGATGGCCATCTTGTCCAGGGCCAGGAGGAAGAGGATGTTGACAGGGTCACACAAATTTGTGGGGCTGCACATAGTCTGTACAAGAATTAGGAGGTTGCTGGGAGAAGTGCAGCTAGAACCTCAGTAAGATGTTCTGGAGGATCTGTAAGAGAGGCTGTGATCTGACACACTCTAGATAGATGTATGCCAGGGTCTCCCTCTCACCACAAAAGGGACCAAGGGACTGGTATCTGGGGAGTTTGTGAATTGTGCCAGGTACATACCCATGCTCATAGTTCTATGGAGAAACCACCAACTAATATTCCCAGTGGACCATGGAACCAGAGTAGAGTTGGAAGATGTGTAGTGAATAAGGATGGAACTGCAGGAAGAGAAAGAGTAATTGCATAATTAAGGCAGTTGAATGCCAGTCTGGATAAGTGGATTCTATCTCTGTATCTGCCACACAGTATCTATGTGATATCAGTCAAATCACTTAATCCAGGCTTTTCACAGGTGATCAGTAATTATATACTCCTCATTTTTGGGTACCTGGCTTGAGACCTTTGGGTCTGATTTACAGCAATCACAGCTGCTACTGAGGTCAATGAGATCTGTGCTTTGAACATATAAAGTGGCATCAGTAAGCTGTTTATTTGTACCCTAAGCTGTCCATTTTTGAAATTGGCAAGGAAGAAATTAAATCACTTGAACAATCACCTTTCAGTCTCAGAAACATATAGGAGTACATTTTAACATTTTGCTGTTGAATTCAATTAATGAGAGTTTCAGGTACCCAGCTTTCTACCCACAATTCAAAGACAAAGTGGCAAATAAATCTACAAATTTCACCCTCGAAAGGAAGGCTGTCCCTGTGAATAGTTAGTCCATACTATGTGCTCTTTTTTAATGGTGCTTTTTATGCTATTCATGCTGTTATTACTATTGCCTATAGTATTTGCTTTATTGTTCTTTATTTTCTTTGTTTCTTTTTTCCCGTTGTTATAAATGAAAATACAATTTTATGAAATTACAGAAACTTAAATTTCATCTGGTACAGCAATAGGCAGCATAGCAGCTTAATTATGCCCTGTCTGTTTCATCTTAAGACTTTCCACACAACTCTCTTAGAGATAGATATTTCATAAATAGGCCCCTAAAGATTTTTTTAGCAGCGAATTGCAACACATTGAGCCAGGAAATGCGCAGAAAACCATATAAAATATATTACTGCCTTGGCATTGCTAAGAAAACTTCTTATAGTTTTGAAAAGATATTGACTTATAAAGTCATCAAGTTTATCTGAGCTTCAGAAGAGACCATCAGGATAACTTCATGAACAGATTCATTGTAGGCACTTTGCAAACATGAACAAAAGATAATTTTATTTCAATAACACTGAAAATGATTGCAACTAAACTGCACAGGGATGCTCTTAATGCAGTGTAAATGATTTGCTGACAGAATGAACTGTTTCCCAAAGGCACTATAAAAATTGAGTCAGCAAAATCCCTTTACCTTGGTGGGTAAGAAGTTGGAAATTTTCTGATAAAGGTTCTGTAGCTCCCTGTGTTACTGTATAAGAGCTAATTCCTTCCACTATGAGACATAAAATGGTAAAAAAAAAACAAAAAGCTAAAAAAAAATAAAAAGAGAGAAAAATCCCTACTACAATAAATCAATTGTTCTACTGTACTTATATATACATACGTGTATTGGAATGAATGTTAGTTAATTTTTCTTTAATTGCATTTTTATAAGTGTAGTAGTATTGATAGCCTAGAGACTGAAATCATGTATCCACAGAACAAATACATCAAAGCATATCTTAAAACTGGACTGGAGTGATTGCATTTAGGAGTTAGAAGGTAGCTCAGTCTCCATGTTCTGTTATCCTTGGTCCCTTTGCTGAGGTGTCCAACAGGGCTACAAATTAGTGATGACCGTGATGGTGATTATTTTTGTGATGCAGAAATTGTTCCATAGAAATTGGATTGAGATCACCAACTCACTTCTAGAATTAGTCAACATTTCTTGTTTTTTTGAATTTTTGATGATTTTCTCATCAAATATTTGATTTTTGATATAAAACAAAATATTAGAGGATAATTTTTGGAGGGTTGACTAGCTTTCGAGCTGCTCAAGAGTTTTTGATGATCAAAATTTTTAATTAAATAGGGACATTTTTCATTTTTTTTAAAGAAGTAGAAAAATCAGAACATCAATGCTGCTTTTATTTTATGTTTATTTTTATTTTTTACTTTTACTAGCTCTTCTCATCCCAGACAAGACACCCAACATGATTAGGTAATAACTCTTGGTTATACCCAACCTTGAGTTGCATTGGACTTTGAGGTTACAGTCTACATATTTCTTCATCTACCTCCTGAGTCATATCTTCCCCAAAGAATTAATATTGATTATGGGATTTTTAAATCTATTTCTGCCTCAAAGACATCTAAGCCTGTCTCTTTAATTCCCTATAAACATTAGTTCTAAAACCTTCCAAGGTTTATTCTCATATGCACAAATTTTTGTTCAAATTTATGCAACATACCTCTGTTATAATAAACCACCATACTAGCCACACTACCAGAAATATATGTAGCTTGAAAAAATTAGATAATGAGTGCCACCCATCTGCCTCAACAGGTGAGGGGACTTTATGGAGCCAGTGGTGAAGGTGGACAGTCCCAGTTGCAAGGGAGGGATACACTCACCAAAGGACACCAGGTAGTTCCTCCCCTCGGGAATCTCTGGCAACCTTTGGCCAGATGGTGAGAGGTCTCATTGGCTAGCATTCCCCAGCTCCCAGAATTTATCTTGGAGTGGGGGCTACGTGGAGACTCTTTTGGCTCTGTTCTAGTAGCCCTACCCTACATCTACATTGTACTAGGAATGGGAGCCAGGCCTGATAGATACTGCAGAACTAGCTGATCACCCATGTTGGGGTCAGGATGGAATTTTTTCTCCCATTGGCCAATTGGCAGTCCAGGAAGTTACTTCCTTCCTCACAGCACCTTCAAGCCACAGTGGATTAAGAAGGGAGGAACTTAGGTTGAGTTGTTTATTTGTGGCAACATGTGGCTACTTTTCAGTGTGTTAAAAAGATAAAATGAATAGTCCCCAGATGTAAAAGACCTGGAATTTTGGTGGTGGGCTTTGGGCTCATGTGTGGGAGCATTTGGGCTTTGCGGGCTGAGGTCCTTCCTTACCCTTCTGCACCGTCTGTCTCCCTCATGGAGGGGAGGGTGTTAGGATTCAGAGAGAGCTGAGTCCTGGGGCATAGGCTGAGGAGAGCCTGCCCCAAATTATAGGTTGACACCATACTCACCCTGTGTAAGCGATAAACTTCTGTTTTTTTGTTTTGTTTTGTTTTTCCAAAAAGAAAAGATTAGTAGAATCCTGTAATGTAAATAACAAAAGTTCCTTCAACAGTAATGCACCATAGTCAGATTTTATGACATGCTTAAAATATGTTTCCTTACAGCACAAAAATGTCCATGGGAACATACGCAAATTCTGAAATTCATACAGAGTCAACATGTCAAAATATTCCCTCCACCTCCAAAAGTACTGGCATGACCACTGGTATGAAATGGAGAGAGCTGGAATCAGCAAAAACTAAGGCAGCTGGAGTGGCCCCCATTCTCAGGGCTGTCCAACCAGTCATCTGGATGATCTTTTCCACCAGATTGGCAGTGCTGAAAAGTTAGCAGCTATGTTGATACAGGTTTTTAGCTCATGACTAAGCTCTCTAATGGTGGATCTGAGATAGTGCTTCTCCAAGAAAGTATCAATTTTTCACAATTTTTATTCTTGTGAAGGGAACCAGTTAGTCCAGCTCCTCCCATGCACTCCTAGCCAGGATTCCTGTTTCAGCCAGCAATACAGCTGCAAGGAGTTTTTGCAGATGGCAAAAGGAGGCCAGAAGGAGTCACATCTATACGTGACCTGCCAATGGTGTTTTGCTCCTCTCCACACTGTTCAGTTGACAAGGAATTTGCAAATCACAGACTACTAATCACCTGAAGACACAGACTTGCCCAAACTTAAATGCATATCTTGTAAAGTACAACTTGCCTCATTTACTATGCATGCATATAACACTTTTAAATTTCTGGCTTTGCAAAAGTGTGACCACATGAGTAGCCCCACCTTGCAAAACATCTCGTTCTAATTCTCTCTCTCTCTCTCTCTTATTAGATCATGCACATTTCTGAGACAGAGAGAAAGAGAGAGAGAATGTCACTTAGTTGATGAGATTTGGATTTGCGAAAGCAGGCAAGAATTCTAGTCACAGCTCTGCCACAAACTTCTGTTATAACTTTGGGCCACTTTTCTGGTCCAGAGTTTGCAAAAAATGAGGTGAGGATAAGATATTTGCCTCCTGTGGTGTGAGTCCTGGTTAAATATGTGAAGTGTAGAGCCAGTCAGTGGAAAAAGCTGGATTGTGACTCAAGGTATAAAAAACTGAAGAAATAAACATACAAAAAGTATGCCCCTGGTAAGTGATCAAGTAGAATTTGATAAGACTGTAGTATTTATGTGATATAGAGCACAGGCAAAACAAAGTGAATGAGACAATTCTATATTAGCATGAAATATATTCTCTGATTATTAATTTGATTATTGTTTAGTTGAATTATCTAAAAATATAGAGATAGGAAAAAAGTCTTATATCCCAGTATGCTTGTGCCTTCTTATTTTAAGATATTATATTTTTTTGTCCGAAGATGTTGTTAGAAACATTAGGTTTACAAGTGCGGACATCAGTACCAACCATCTGCTGTTAATTTTGTCAAAGAAGTGAGATATTTAGAGCAGTCACCTATAAAATGTCACTATTTACTCAGTTACCACATGGTATTTCCTCCTCTAGGTACAATTTATCACTTTTTATCATGATTAACATTGATTTTATAATGACTAACTATATTAATGTGAGGAGGATTTGGATAAACAAAAACAGTGTGTCTCACCATAGGAAAACAAGATTCCCTCTCAGGACACAAATTAGAAGAGAATATTTAACTACAAAAAGAAAATTGGCAAATTATGCTTCTCTTTGAAATACACCCCTCCATTTATACAATCAAGACTTCATTTAAAGTGATTCTTTTTTTTTAAAAAAAAACTGTAACACTTCAGTATTGATGGGTTCATTTCTTTTCTTTTGTAACAGAAGGGTGTTCTTAAACATAAGGAAGTAATAGGAAAAAATAGTCTGAATTTACAGTTCCTCAAAAATTCTTGATTTGTTTTTCATTAGCTTGATTTTTTTAAATATTTAATCCATTTGAAGCAGGAATTGAATTTATTCTACAATTCCTTTAAAAATCCTAATGTCCTTTTTAACCTAACACATCATTACAATCATATTTGGAGCTCTCATTTCTTAAACTATAGCCCATGCCTAACTTGAGTAATGAGGTGTGAGAGATAAAGCTATTAATTGAGGGACAAAGCCAGGTAGCTTTGTGTTACCTTTGGGAATGACCTTTTCATCTTTAACCTTTAACCCTAGTTGAAGCTATTATGACCTTACCACAGTTTTGTCAGAAGGACCATCTTTTTGACTTTTATGGGTTTTTTTAATAAAAAGTATGTTTTTGACTTAGAAATAACTATTACAAATGTTATTATCTATGAATTAGCAATATAATTATCAAATCAGAGTTTCAACTGGAACTAAGTTTAGAAATCAACAAATATACACTAATGTGGATGGCTTTAACAATGGGAAAAAATAATTAAATAAACAATCAAATCATTACAATATTAGCATAACATGTGATCAACTCTTACACAAAATATCCCTGGAAACATAGGGGCATTATCTACTTCCCAGCTCTTGGAAATAGTACTGAAGCCCTTCAAAGTTGTCACATTACCAGGTGACTTTCACCTTTGCTCTTTTTATGCCTAATGTATTCCCTGTGATACAGGTGTATGATGGGGTATACAAACTCCACACCAGAGAGAAAGGGGTTAAGGAACAGCTCTGGGCCAAGGCAGCCCCACCCGCAGGGTCTGCACAAGATGGAGGCGGGGTTTAAAAAGGGAAGCAGAGCAGCTCAGAGGGAGGCAGGGAGTGGAAAGGAGCAGATGGCTTCTCTGAGGGGCAAAGTGATGCCCAGAAACTCATTGCCTGACAATGCAGACCTGCACAAACCTACAAAGGAGACACAGTTGACTGAGTCTGCCGGTGAGAGACTAGACTGAAGATTCTGTGATGCTAAATGAGACTTGGGAAAGAAGTGGTTTGTGGCAGCTGCTTAGCATCCCAACGTGCTGCCCACTGTTGGGTCTCTGCCTGGAGCCTGGTGGAGAGAGCAGGCCTGAGCTTCCCTCACACTGAAGGAGGACATTACAACAACAAAAGCATTCACTTCAGGTGAGAACACAGCTGGAAAAGATTTTGACCATTCAAGGGCACATGACCCAAAGTCCCCATGCATAAAAGGGAAGGACTGTAAACCCTTGAGGGAGAAGGGTGCTAAAGGACAGGACTGTGTTTTGAATGGGGAGATGACTTTGAATGGACTTCAGAAAAGCAGACTTTGACAACTTCAGGGAACTGATGGGCAGGATCCCCTGGGAGAATAACATGAGGGGGAAAGGAGTTCAGGAGTGCTGGCTGTATTTTAAAGAATCCTTATGGAGGTTACAGGTTACAGGTTACAAACCATACCAATATGTAGAAAGAATAGTAAATATGGCAGGCGACCAGCTTGGCTTAACAGTGAAATCCACAAAAAAGAAGCTTACAAGAAGTGGAAGATTGGACAGATGACCAGGGAAGAGTATAAAAATATTGCTCGGGCATGCAGGAGTGAAAACAGGAAGGCCAAATCACACCTGCAGTTGCAGCTAACAAGAGATGTTAAGAGTAACAAGAAGGGTTTCTTCAGGTATGTTAGCAACAAGAAGAAAGCCAAGGAAAGTGTGGGCCCCTTACTGAATGAGGGAGGCATGCTAGTGACAGAGGATGTGGAAAAAGCTAATGTACTCAATGCTTTTTTTGCCTCTGTCTTCACGAACGAGGTCAGCTCCCAGACTACTGCACTGGGCAGCACAGCATGGGGAGGAGGTGACCAGCCCTCTGTGGAGAAAGAAGTGAGTCGGGACTATTTACAAAAGCTGGACGAGCACAAATCCATGGGGCCGAATGCGCTGCATCCGAGAGTACTAAAGGAGTTGGCGGATGTGATTGCAGAGCCATTGGCCATTATCTTTGAAAATTCATGGCGATCGGGGGAGGTCCTGGATGACTGGAAAAAGGCTAATGTAGTGCCCATCTTTAAAAAAGGGAAGAAGGAGGATCCTGGGAACTACAGGCCAGTCAGCCTCACCTCAGTCCCTGGAAAAATCATGGAGCAGGTCCTCAAGGAATCAATTCTGAAGCACTGAGAGGACAGGAAAGTGATCAGGAACAGGCAGCATGGATTCACCAAGGGCAAGTCATGCCTGACTAACCTAATTGCCTTCTATGACGAGATAACTGGCTCTGTGGATGAGGGGAAAGCAGTGGACGTGTTGTTCCTTGATTTTAGCAAAGCTTTTGACATGGTCTCCCACAGTATTCTTGCCTGCAAGGTAAAGAAGTATGGGCTGGATGAATGGACTATAAGGTGGATAGAAAGTTGGCTAGATTGTCGGTCTCAATGGGTAGTGATCAATGGCTCCATGTCTAGTTGGTAGCCGGTGTCAAGTGGAGTGCCCCAAGGGTTGGTCCTGGGGCCGGTTTTGTTCAATATCTTCATTAATGATCTGGAGGATGGTGTAGATTGCACCCTCAGCAAGTTTGAAGACGACACTAAACTGGGAGGAGAGGTAGATATGCTGGAGAGTAAGGATAGGATACAGAGGGCCCTAGACAAATTAGAGGATTGAGTCAAAAGAAATCTGATGAGGTTCAACAAGGACAAGTGCAGAGTCCTGCATTTAGGACGGAAGAATCCAATGCACCACTATAGACTAGGGACCGAATGGCTAGGCAGCAGTTCCACAGAAAAGGACGTAGGGGTTACAGTGGAAAAGAAGCTGGATATGAGTCAACAGTATGCCGTTGTTGCCAAGAAGGCCAATGGCATTTTGGGATGTATAAGTAGGGGCATTGCCAGCAGATCGAGGGACGTGATCATTAGCCCCTATTCGACATTGGTGAGGCCTCATCTGGAGTACTGTGTCCAGTTTTGGGCCCCACACTACAGGAAGGATGTGGAAAAATTGGAAAACATCCAGCGGAGGGCAACAAAAATGATTAGGGGACTGGAACACATGACTTATGAGGAGAGGCTGAGGGAACTGGGATTGTTTAGTCTGCAGAAGAGAAGAATGAGGGGGGATTTGATAGCTGCTTTCAACTATCTGAAAGGGGGTTTCAAAGAGAATGGATCTAGACTGTTCTCAGTGGTAGCAGATGATAGAACAAGGAGTAATGGTCTCAAGTTGCAGTAGGGGAGATTTAGGTTGGATATTAGGAAAAACATTTTCACTAGGAGGGTGGTGAAACACTGGACTGTGTTACCTAGGGAGGTGGTGATATCTCCTTCCGTAGAAGTTTTTAAGGTCAGGCTTGACAAAGCCCTGGCTGGGATGATTTAGTTGGGGATTAGTACTGCTTTGAGCAGGGGGTTGGACTAGATGACCTCCTGAGGTCCCTTCCATCCCTGATATTCTATGAACTTCCAACCCCCCCGTCTGGACACTAGGCAGCACTGTTAGTGGTTGTTCACTTTCTACAGGGTGGCTGACCATTTCTAACTTCTCCTTAACTGGCAAAGCAGTTCCTGCACTCTTCTATGACCCATATTAATACCAGGTAATTTGAATAGGATTTATTTAAAATTTAAAGTTTGCACATGCTATTTCTTTTGATACTCACTCTCGCATTCACACCTTAAAACATGCAGAGTCCACAATAAGATAATGGATGCCTCCACTAAAGAGAAAAAACATTAAAAAGTACTTAGAGAACAATGTTGGCTCCTTGGTTTTTAGCTTCAAGGGCAGGATAGCAGTTCAAAGACTAAGTATTGTCTTTAAGTCAGCAAGTTTACTCGGGATCTCAGCTAGATCGGCTGGTAAAGCATGTGAAGTCTTGGACTCTTTCCTTCATCCAGCTTCAGGACAGAAGGGGTATGGCCTTCTTGCTGTCATGGTGGCAGAAGAATTACCACATCCTCAGTGTTTCCTTGGATTGTTAAGGTTGTAAGTTCTGGTTTGTTCCACCCTGTGGCATCTCTCCAGAGATTTTATGAGAAAATAAGGGGATTACAGGTCTCTTACCTCAATTACATAGACTAATCAGAGCCAAGAGATGGACAGATTTAATTTTGATAGTCCAGGAAGCATCATCTCCTTACTGGCAGTACTTTGATACTAAGAATCATCAACCACAAGGACAGGTGTCCTGTGGATATGAAATCAACAGGAGATGACTCCACAGCTGCAGTTTTCTGCATACCTCCTTTGACATGTCAGCTAAAGAGATAGCTGATCTGGCACTATTGGGAAACTATAATTTTAGCTGGGTGAAAAATCAGCGCTATTACTAAAAAGTATCTCATGTTCTTACTCGAGGCCTGTTTACCTTACAGAAGAATGCATTACCTTGGTTGCATTGTGTCTCAGACAGGTTCAATGCATCTGGGAGTGATAAGGAGCACACTCAATAACAACCTAAGCATGTTGGGGGTGAATATTTTACTTGTCAAAAATGCAGTTTTGAGTTGGCACAAAACTATTGGAAAATGTGTGAAAATTGTCTATTTAATTTTTAAAATGGTTTTAAAAAATCAAAAAGGAAAGGAAACATTTAATTTCAGGTCAATGAAAATGTTGTGGTCAGCACAAAATGATTGTTTTTTTCTGATTTTTTTCCAGCTACTGAACCAAAAAATTTGATCGTTTGTGCAACACTACTCAGCAATGCCCACTGCTACATGCTTTAACAGGATCGAGAGTGCCCTCCATTGCTATGCCAACTCAGCATTATTGATTGGTGTGAAGTCTCAGCTCCTCCACTACATCTTCTGAGTTTTGAACACCACTGCCCATGCTAGATTGTGACGTGTGAGCTATGGAATTCAAGCCCTTGGATTATGACCAGCACTTTCTATCTCTCATTATAGGACCAGGCAAAGAAATAGGCTCATAAGCCCCATTTTCAAAAGTGACTTAGGATATGTGTTTACTGAAGCTGAAAAATATAAATTCCAGTTCAAGGAGACATTTCCACGCTTGGTCTGATCAAGCTAGTGTGCTAAAAATAAAAGTTTAGCCATGGTAGCATGAGCATTAGGAGGGACTAGCCCAGGGGTTGGCAACCTTCAGCACATGGCCCATCAGGTTAATCCACTGGCAAACTGAGAGACATTTTGTTTATGTTGACTGTCCACAGGCACAGCTCCTCTGCAGCTCCCATTGGCCAGGAACAGTGAACCACAGCATCTGGGAGCTGTGGGGGGCTGTGCCTGCGGACAGTCAATGTAAAGAAAATGTCTCGTGGCCTGCCAGTGGATTACCCTGATGGGCCATGTTCCAAGAGTTGCCAACCCCTGATTGCCAGTCAACACTGCTGCACCTGTAGGAGGAGTTAAAAGGCAGGGGAGCAGGTCATTTGGTGGCAGACCAGAGAAGAGAGCAGACCTGCTATGGGCAGCTCCAGGAGAGATAAGCTGAGGAAAGGCAGAATCTCTCCCTAAACTGCTGCCCAAAGGTCCCTCTCTGAAGGAAGGCAGGGCCTGCTGCAGGGGCACCTGAGGGGGAAGCACTCCCTCTCATATGAATTCTGAACTTGATTGATCCTGCCCCCGCTTTTTTTTGTTTGGACTAATCCAGCAGGGGAAAGCCCTTGGACTGAACTGGCCCCAGGAGGTTGGGTCATAGCATAGTAGGAGGCAGTTGCCACCCAAGAGGAAAGGAGAATGACTTTGCTACACACAGCCACCAGAAGGTCCCTTGGGTTGAGCAACATCCCTCCCACTGCCTTACCCCAGACAGTGACTTTGGGATAATCACAGGGAGGTAGTAGAAAGTGACCTGGTGAGGGCTGCCTTAAATATCCCTGGCTGTCAGAGCACTGATAGCTCTCAAAGGGCCCTGGGTCAGAGCCCAGTGGAGTGGGAGGGCCCAGGGTCCCCTATCAAGAACCCCCCTGCGTGTCACAGGCCGAAGCCCTGACCACTAGACAGTACTCCCTACCAACAATCCCCCTGACATCACAGGCCTAAGCCATGACCCCTAAGTGGCGCTTCCCTACCAATCAACCCCACGAAACGGTCATTACAGGGGTATGAGTAAACAGAACTACAACTCCTGTGAGGCACTATAGCAGTATATACAAATCAAAGTATTAGGTTTGCAGCCAGATATTTTGGTCATCAGCTGAAAACCAAAACCTTTTTTTGTGGGGAGGGAAATTTTTTCCAACAAAAGAAAAATGAAATTTTCTGTGGAACATAGACACTCTGCAAAAATGTTTTTGTCAAAAAGCCAATTTTGCATTGAAAAACAGTTTTGACATAAAATTTTCTAGAAGAGATAATAAGGGATCATTATTCAGGATTTACCAATTGAAAAGATGGATACACATCTGAAAACTATTTTTTCTCATGAATGTCATTTCTTGCAGACTTTTCCAATGGATAGCTCCTTCTTGCCAAATTTAAGTTGGATGGGATGTCTAAATATGGCTGGTAATAAAACTGTCAGTGCTCCTTTACAATAGATTCTTACCCAACATCTCAGACACATTTACCTTCTGGTTCCATTTTCTGCTGTGTAATAACCAACTGAGCTTCAAGTTGATTCTCCAGTTCCTGGTCATTTTGTTAAGCAACTGAGGGATCTCTACCTATGACTCTTTTTTCTTCTCTTTCTTTTCTTCTTTAAACCAACAGTATTTTTTTGGAAAGTCACAGCCTAATGTTGTCTCAGTCATATCCATAAGAAAGGTCCAATGTCTCATGGAGCCCCTACGTTACTTATTACATTCCTTCGGGCATTTTCCTTGGCTCTGCAGAGAAATTATTTTTAGGCCACATCTCTCCTCCAGCTGATAAATCTGTTGTAGGGCAGACTGGTGGACACGAGAAGATCAGGGATAAAAACTGCACAAAGATCTCATTGTAAACTTACTCTCCAAATGATCTATCAGGGCTTCACTGTTTATAGAGTAGGTCAGGGGTCAGCAACCTTTGGCACACGGCCCATCAGGGTAATCTGCTGGCAGGCTGCAAGACCTTTTGTTTATGTTGACTGTCCGCAGGCCTGGCCCCCCGCAGCTCTCAGTGGCCACGGTTCACCGTTCCCGGCAAATGGGAGTTGCGGGAAGTGGCGCAGGGCACGGGGACATGCTGGCTGCTGCTTCCCACAGCTCCTGTTGGTTGAGGACAGTGAACCATGGCTGCAGGGGGCCAGGCCTGTGGACAGTCAACGTAAACAAAATGTCTCGCGGCCCACCAGCGGATTACCCTGATGGGCTGTGTCAAGGTTCCTCCCCCACTCTGAACTCTAGGGTACAGATGTGGGGACCTGCATGAAAAACCTCCTAAGCTTATCTTTACCAGCTTAGGTCAAAACTTCCCCAAGGTACAAAATATTCCACCCTTTTGTCCTTGGATTGGCCACTACCACCACCAAACAAATACTGGTTACTGGGGAAGAGCTGTTTGGACACGTCTTTCCCCCCAAAATACTTCCCAAAACCTTGCACCCCACTTCCTGGACAAGGTTTGGTAAAAAGCCTCACCAATTTGCCTAGGTGACTACAGACCCAGACCCTTGGATCCTAAGAACAATGAACAATCCTCCCAACACTTGCACCCCCCCTTTCCTGGGAAATGTTGGATAAAAAGCCTCACCAATTTGCATAGGTGACCACAGACCCAAACCTTTGGATCTGAGAACAATGAAAAAGCATTCAGTTTTCTTACAAGAAGACTTTTAATAAAAATAGAAGTAAATAGAAATAAAAATAATCCCCCCTGTAAAGTCAGGATGGTAGATACCTTACAGGGTAATTAGATTCAAAACATAGAGAACCCCTCTAGGCAAAAACCTTAAGTTACAAAAAAGATACACAGACAGAAATAGTTATTCTATTCAGCACAATTCTTTTCTCAGCCATTTAAAGAAATCATAATCTAACACGTACCTAGCTAGATTACTTACTAAAAGTTCTAAGGCTTCATTCCTGGTCTATCCCCGGCAAAGACAGAATATAGACAGACACACATACCCTTTGTTTCTCTCCCTCCTCCCAGCTTTTGAAAGTATCTTGTCTCCTCATTGGTCATTTTGGTCAGGTGCCAGCGAGGTTACCTTTAGCTTCTTAACCCTTTACAGGTGAGAGGAGATTTCCTCTGGCCAGGAGGGATTTTAAAGGGGTTTACCCTTCCCTTTATATTTATGACAGGCTGTGTGCCGAAGGTTGCCGACCCCTGAAGTAGGTCTTATGACATGCCTCCAAGTCTGGTAAATTAGCTAGCACATTCGTTTTTCCTTGCTGACAGGCACTGAGCAATTTCTACATTAGTGATACATCCAAGCCCTAAGCATAGTCTAACACTGTTTTGCTGCAAGCTGTTTCTAAGTTATACATAGAAAAGCTTTATAAAACTCTACTCAAAGACCCAACTCCACCAGTTTAACTCACATTAAATAATACCTTACTCTGCGAGTAGTCCTGTTGAAATGCAGGAAGCTACTTGCAAATTAAAAGCTATATTGGAATTTTAAAACAAGCCCTGAGTAAGGATGTGGCATGTTCTTGCACTCCTCCCACCCCCGGGAGCTGACCATGGGCCACGTTGTGCTTCAGGTGCCTTGGCCACTCCATTGTCAGGAGAGGGAAATCATGGCTCTAACTGCTCCAGGACCCTTCTGATAAACTCCCCAACCACTTGAGTGCAATGGGGAGAAGCGGCTCCTCACTCTTCCCTGAAGTGTGATCAACTATGCAGGTACCCTGCATAGAGTATTAAGAAGGTAATTTGTTCCCTTTATATTGCCATCAAGAGACAGAATACAGATGTCATGCTGTCTGGTATGGCTTACAGCTGACAGCGCCAATTTCAGGTCAACAGAAATCTCAGAAAACAGGGCAGACAGCACAAGCTAGTGGTATATCCTATCATTAGACTTCACCAAGCCAGTAACAAATGTGAACTCCTGGACTACTATATTACCCTTAACATGGAGCCATGGACAGGCAGACTACCCCTTACGCCCTCCAGTCCCACTTCACCATCCAGACAAACTGGACTTTATGATGAAAGGTTATTCAAACCAAAATTCACCACGTTAATCCCAACCTCAAGGGCCACAGTCAATGGATACTCTTGATCTCACCAAAGTCAGTGCTGTAGCCAATTTCTCTAATAAACTAAAGATTTATTAGCTAAGAAAAAGAAATAAGAGTTATTGAGAAGTTAAACTAGGTAAAATACATTAAAGGTGAGTCTAAGTTTGTAGTTCGAATGATAGTAGAGATATAATTTCTATTAGTTTCCATAAGTCTCTCAGGGTTACCCAAAATGGCTTTGGGGACCTCTGTACAATTGCTCAGGATTCCCCATCAGAATCCAGCAGTCCAGCGATGCAGAATTGCTCCCATGGTTCCTTCTGATAGTTGAAAACAGCCTGGCAAGTGTTTTGAGCACAGCATGGGCTCTTGATTTTTTGACTAATTGTAGACAAAGTTTGTGGATTTTCCATTGTTGAACACAAAGACCCATTCTTTGAAGTTAACATGCTCCTTCATACATAGTTCTGAGGTTCCCATCTGATTTATTGAGAATTTAGAGATAATGTATTTAGTTATAGCCATCAAAACAATCTTTCATTAGTTTACAGGAACAATGTGATAGCCAAAAACAGTCCTTCATTAGTTTTCAAGAAGTTTTACATATTAAGTGAACTCACATCTAAATGCTAATACATCTGTTTGATCTAGGGCTAACTCAGTACAGTGTAAATCAACACATTTCAGACAATAACATTATCATTTCAAAAAGAATGAGGAGTACTTGTGGCACCTCAGAGACTAACAAATTTATTTCAGCATAAGCTTTCATGGGCTAAAACCCACTTCATCGGATGCATGCAGTGGAAAATACAGTAGGAAGATAGATGTATAGATATATAGATATATAGATACAAACACACACACACAGAACATGAAAAATGGGTGTTGCCATACACACTGTAATGAGAGTGATCAATTAAGGTGAGCTATTATCAGCAGGAGAAAAAAAAATTCTAGGGATAATCAGGATGGCACAATTCCAAAAGTTGACAAGAAGGTGAGAGTAACAGTGTGTGTGGGGGGGAGGTGGGGGGGCAAATAAGCATGGGGAAATAGTTTTACTTTGTGTAATGACCCATCCACTCCCAGTCTTTATTCAAGCCTAATTTAATGGTGTCCAGTTTGCAAATTTATTCCAATTCTTGACGTCTGATTTGTGACATCATTTCACTAGTTTTTAAGCATTTAGGGCAAATGTAATGATCAGGCATATGACATGTACTTGTAATGTGATAACATGCCCCTTTGTTCTATTCTAACAAGTGAATTGGCTTGAACACACTATGACCTTTTAACATTTTGTTGGTTGCAATTAACATGCCAGTGAATTAGCCCCTGCTGCCGCAGTTTGAGCTGGCAGCCTGCTGGGCAGCATCACAACAGGTCAAAGGTGTAGTTTAAGCTGTTACTCAACATGAGCAATGGTGAAGGAATCAGACCACAAAAAAATAATGGTATGTTTGTACAGAACGATATATTATTCTTTAGGAGGTAAGCTTTAATATTGATGCACAAATTGTTATTAATAAAAATATAATAATTTATTCTTATGCCAGGTTGTTACACATGTGCCTGTACCTTCACTAACTGTAAAAAAAAAAGACTTATATATGGTACTTGAAGAATTATAGCTTATATATTTATATTTCTGGATGCGGTTTTATTAACTGAAATGCGCAGGCTAATTAAATAAATTCCTAGAACATTTCTGCTTTCTCCCACTAAGGGTAGATCTAACATTTTGAGCTGAGGTGTGATTCTCAGCTTGAAGAGACATATCTGTGCTATTCCTGATTGAGGTATAACACTAAAAATAGAACACAGCCACAGTGGTTCGAGCAACGGGAAGGGTTAGCCACCCTGAGTACGGACCTATCATAGATGCTAGGTGTGTGTTGAGAGAGCAAAAGGGTAACAGCAAGTAATATTTAAATCCAGCGAAGCACTAAAAGAGGTGTGTTTTATTCCTTCAATGAATCTCTGAAAGAAGAGTAAAAAGTAAAGGAGTACTTGTGGCACCTTAGAGACTAACAAATTTATCTGAGCATAAGCTTTCGTGAGCTACAACTCACTTCATCGGATACAGAGTAATACGGCTGCTACTCTGAAACCTGAAAGAACAGTGTAAATCTCTCCAAATTAAGTATGCATCACTCTCTCATCTCTCAATTTCAACAGCATTCCTATCTCCACATTCTCATCTCAGTCTGTGCATCTCATCCCTTCCAACCAAGTGAACTAGAGCAACGAGACCAAGGAGCCAACATATGGCATCAAGAAGAAGCAGTAAAGCACTACTTCTGTACATAATGACACCACCGAGACTTCATGAGTGAGAGAGTTTGCCAAAGCACTGCCGTGGAATTTGATTTATTATTTTTCTTATGATAATTTAATGGGATATTCAAATGCTATTGCATGCATCCGACGAAGTGGGTATTCACCCACAAAAGCTTATGCTCCAATAAATCTGTTAGTCTATAAGGTGCCACAGGAGTCTTTGTTGCCTTTACAGATCCAGACGAACAGGGTTACCCCTCTGATATATTGTAATTTAAGATAGTAACAGCTTCTCCTGTTAAACACAAAAATGATTTAGACAATGTATTCCTTGGTAAACTTATAAATATTCAAATTGAAATTAATATTCTTAATATTCATTAATTTGCCTTTAATAAAACAGCTCCTTGCATAGTTTATTTCAGGTAATTGAATTTGAATACTTTATTTTGGATTCATAAGACTTAATTAGGATTACTCACCTTTGCTGATTTATAAATGGTGTTGTTATCTAGGACACATTAATACAGGATTCACATCTAATTTTGGAAATAATATATTTTGCTCTTAACTACAGAAGGAAGCCTCACCTGAAGTTGACCCACTCTCAAAGTGCAATCTCTGTTAAAAATTCTCCACAAAGAAACATAAAATATGGTTACTTGAGTTAACATTACACAGTGTTTGGTTTCTTATTTTTTTCTTCTTTTTAATCATAAAACAGTCATACTTAACTGTAGTTATTTTAGTTATTTTTAATTATGAAATCTTCTAAGATAGGGTAGAGAACCTGATGGGAGTTAAACTGTGGGTCACGTCCCTGATTAAAAGAAACTATTATTAAGATTTTGCCCACCCTACCTTGTTTTTATAGACTATGTATTTTAGTAATTTGGGGAATAAAATGATTGTCACTCAACAGTTTGAAACAGCTCTTTGTAGGACACAATTCTGGCAACAAATAATTCTCCAATGCTCCATGGTAAATATTTACAGTTATTTTGGTTTTGTGTTTTTTTAATAATATTGATTTATGGTAATTAGGACTGCATGTATGTGGAGGTTTGCTGGTCCTAAAGTTCTAGAAATCAGGAATAGGGCAACAGAGAAAAACAAATAAAAATATTCAGTAGTGCTTTTCATCTTCTAGCATGTACATGTTAATTAATCCTCACCACAGCACTCTCAGAAGTAAGTTTTATTTTTAAAATATCCCCACAATCAGTAGCTTTTCCTAAGAATTGAATAAGCAAAAGTATTCAAAATACTAGAAACTAGGCATTAGCCAGTCAAAACTTTGTGTGTAATGTAGCAAAGGAACATACATATACTGAAATAGATGTACTTTAAATACTATTTGAAGAACAGTTTATAGGTGATCAAAAGTGAACTTTCTTTTTGATTGTGTGACCTTTCACAACCTTGAACTTCTTTCATTTCTCCTAGTACCTGGACGGATTCTTCTGGTTCTTTGGTAATCTGTGTGGAAGAGGCAGCTTTATGGACAAATGATTCTTGACCACCAATATTTTTTGGAAAATGTAGAGGACTTCTGAGATGACTCACGGAGAAAGTTTTCTCTTGCCAACATTTGTCAGTGTTTCAGCATTAGATGAATGGAACATAGGGCCATCACCTGAGCCAATACAATTCCAACTCATAAACATACAAGTGTTGTAGTTCTGAAAATTTTCAGAGTTTTCAAAGTTCAGAAATTTTGAAGCATTCTCTGCCTCTGGCATAAAAAAAAACAAAACTCCAAACCAGATTACTTTGTGTTATCAGACTGGAGTCCTGAGTGTTTTCTTTCAGCTCTAACAATAGCTCATGCTTGCTATTGGTTGAAAGGCTGTGGTACTGTGAATGGTTACTTGCAAAGTCAACAAACTGACAGATTACAGCATTTAAAAATTAACTGCTTTTACCTTTCATCTTTCAGTTCTTAAGTCATCAGAAAAAAAGTTGTATTGGTCATTGCCAAAAGCTACTCCAGTCCTCCAGCTAGAAGCTTCTGCTTGATCAAATTAATTTTTATGATAATATTTTGAAGACCCTTTTTAAAGACATGAGTTTTTGGTTCCTGAACTACATCAACCAGTCAGTATCTTGGTCCTTCTGTACCAAAACACTCCCATACAATTTTGAGTACTGTGACAAAGCTCTGTCCTTGTCTCAGTGGGTCCTGTGCTTCCTGGTGGATTTTGCTAGCCTCAGAGGCTCACTGTGACCCTCCACGTAGCCCTTCTCTCTCTAGAGGCAAGGGTCAAAGACTACTGAGCCATTTTCATCATAAGCTAGGAAAGGAGGTCAGGAGAAGCCTCCCTCCCTCACACAGTCTCTGTTGTCTCCCAGTCTCAGTGATTAATCAGGGAGGGGTGGTGGGAGCCCGGGACCGCACTCTACTCCAGGCTCCAGCCCGGGGACCCTAATAGTAGCAGCTATGGTAGCTGACTTTTTGGAAATAGAACGTGTACAATTCCCTGGGCCACTTCCCCACAGCAGACCCACTCAATATCTCCTTCACTGTTACCGCAGGGCCTCCTTCCTTGTGCCTGATATGGTTTGTACTGCTTAGTTCCTCCAACAGCACAGCTTCCTCCTACAGATCCTGACACGTGCACCCAGCTGACTAACTGGGAGGCTTTTAACTAGTATCAGCCAGCCCCTAATTGGCTTCAGGTGTCCCAATCAACCTAACTATCTTCCCTGCCTTCTGGAAAGATTTTAATTGGCCCCAGGTGTCTTAACTGACCTGGAGCAGCTGCCATTTACTTATCCTGGTAACAGGGATTTGTTTAGCCTGGGGCTAATATATCTGTCTCCCACTACTTTTCTATAGTCATCTGGTCTTGCCCCATCACAGTACACATTAATGCAGTATTAGGTACATAACTTGGAAGAGGTGGAGGATTCCTGTCACATCTTGTTCCTTTCAACATGACTACAGGGTTCAGATGGTGGGGTTTCAGGGATCTCTGTTTTTCCAGCAACTTCTCTGTCTGGTATGGCAGTGAAGCTATTGTTTCTCCCATAAAAACATGCACAGAATGTATTTAGTTATTTCCTCAGTGTTGCTGGGAGCTTGATTTTTGCTAATCCTAATTGCAGTCTTTCAAAGAGGTCATTGTTTTAATAGAGCTGGAAAGGGGGAATTTCTCTGGTAGGCTTCTTTTTTGCCCCCAGCATTTTCTGGTGTGTCTTGTGGCCCATATTTCAATTTTTGTAAATATATGCTATTATCTTTTTTCAAGTATGCAGTCTTTCTGTTTATTTTAACTGTATCTTTTATTTCATTTTCACTTAATAAACATGAGATGAGACATGCAGAAATCTTAAGGAAAAGGATCCTTTTTTTCCTGTGATGGGAACACATAATTCCTACTAATATAAATGGAAATTACTCATGTGTATTGAAGAAAGAATGCAGCCTAAGATTTCTAGCTCAATTATATACTATGCTTACTACTTGGCCTGCCATTTTTTCATGCCACCTCTCTGTACCTTTTTATCTTTCCTTCTTTTCAATGCATTGTATTATGGGGGTGCAAGGGGGCGGGGAAACTTAACCAAAAGATCTATACAATAGCAAACCCCTTTGAAAACTCTACAGAATATGACTGATGAGCAAGTCAACAATTATATGGAGTCATAAAATTGAATCATTATTTTTGTCCATGTGGAGAGTGGCCATTAGACTGTGGAAGCTACTCCATTCATTAGATTACAGTTGCCTCTGTAGACTAGCTTTGCTACCACTTTGTAGTTTATCACACCTTTCTGTCATGGAGAACCACATTCCCAAGCCAAGTAACTCAAGCCCATCACTTGGGACAATGTCTTTCTAAGGGAATTAATGGCAGTTCCTTCAAAAACATGAGGAAAATTGAGCACTAGGTGTTGAAGAGCACTAGTTTACCTGATCAGAATTGAAGTTTAGGGACAGATTTTCAAGTGTTCGTCACTCATATATGGGGCCAGATTTTCCAGACAGATCAACTTTCAGTCAGGTACCTCAATAAGGACCAGATTTTCTGTTTTCCAACTACCTGTAGTTCTGAACAAGTTTCAAAATTCTGGCCTAAGTGATCTTGTCCATGGTTTGATACCATAGATGCCTCCTTTAAATGTTTAATTAATTTTATATTAAGTAGTAATGTTCAATACTATCAAAATTCCCCACACCTTAGACTGTCAGGAAACAACTTAAAAAGTGCTAATTTTAAAATATTTTCTATGTCAAAGTTATCAGACTTTTCACCAACAGAGCACGATAGAAAGGTCAAGTGACCCATGAAGGGAGTGTGTATGACATTTGAAAATTGTAAAGAAATAAATTTTAGTCTGGCAAATGTGATTACAGTTTTAACTATGGAGCTGCTAGGGGACCTTCATAATAACTTTTCTTTCTTCAGTTCAATTACTGGAAAATATAAATTAACACAAAATGTTCTTAGCTTGTTGTCCCCCGCCAATATATATATATATATATAATCAAGACATGGAACCAAAACCGTTATATATAGACTAGTCAAACAGATGAAGAACAAAGCCCTAATTCTGCAAGGTCCATAAGCACATACCTAACTTAATCATCTGAATAATCCCATCAAAGTTAGGCATGTGATTATGGACCTTTCTGAAACACAGATTAAAATAGCATTTTAAAGATCATGGTTAATTTATCATTTTACTTGAGTTTTATATGGATGTAATTTTTTTGAGTAAGGCTGTAGTCAATCTGACCCAAAACTGGCATATGTTTTATACACATTATGAAAGTCGCATCCTATCAAATTGGCCTGTATGTTATGGCATAGAATTGGCTTCTGTATTTATTGGTGAAATTAACAAATATGGTACATCAAATAGTAACAATTATGTTTTGACGGGGAGAAAATTGGCTCACTGAAGATAGAAATGCAATCATTGTGGTCTGTCTCCTGTCCATAGAGACAGTTTCCTCTTTGACAACCAGGAATATATAATGCTTCCCAAAGCAAGCTAAATGAAACTTTGGGCTAATTACACTTAATGGGGTTATATGTTAAAATGCAGCAGATAATTTGCTGTCTTAACTTCCAGAAGATGCAGTCTATTATGTGACTTCCAATTGACTAAAATGTAACGGTCTGGGAAAAAAAATATGCTGCCAATTATCTTGAATATTTTTATGTTCAAGAGATATACATTTATTTTTTGTCTTATGTTTACATTAATAAATAAATAAATTAAATACCAGAGCCTGGTATTAATAGTTTGTAAAATATATGCATGTCACAAATCGATATTATTTCTTTCATTAGGCAGTTAATTATGGACTAATTATTTCTTTCATTATGGCAGTTAATTAAGGTATTAATTAATCAGACCTTAAATGTAATAGTGATAGTATTAAGGTAATTTATTATAAAAACAGTTTTATAAAGCTCTTTAATTATTTTTTCACACATGTATTTAAAAAACACACTTCTGAACATATGCAGAATATCTGTCTGTTAATTTATTGAGAGAAAACAGACTTACACAAACAACAAATAATATTTATGTGAATAAATAATTTAGAACTGGACTGTCTCTGGAGCAAAGTAGTATCTAGTTAGAAGCCTGTTTAAATATCAGATACTGTTTATTGGAAGAAATATGAGAAAATGTTAACATGTAAACCAATAAAATGTTAGTTCTACAGCCAAGCAGACATGATATGGCAGCAGAGATGCACACAGGCACACCAGTCTATGATGCTGGCTGCTTACAATATGCAAAGGCATCATTTCACAAACCAAGGAAGCTGATAGTCCCTGGGTATGCCACACTGTGAAAGATAGCACCTAAGATAAAATTTTATGCATCTCACCACCAGAAAGATGTCAACAAATTGGAAGGAGTTCAGAAAAGAGCAGCAAAAAATGATTTAAAGCTGTAAGAGACGAGTGTAGAGGAGAGTTTGCTGTGGAATGAGACAGCAACCAAAGTAACTCAAAACCAAAAGGAAGTTCTGCATGTAAGATTCAGCCAAATACAACAGTGTTTTGGGGCAAATAAGGCATAATTAAACACATTATTGAAACAATCAAAGGCCTAATGTTACAAATGATTAAGATATTGTGTCTTTTAGGTATGTTCATAGATAGATAATTTAAGAAATGGTATGGAGAACCTAGAAATATTTGCATTAGTATCCACTGAGGGGAATGTAAATCTTTTGAAATCAATTACATACCTTGAGTCAATATATAAAAGGACAAGTGATAATGAAGGGAAAAAATGAGAAAATATCTCCACATAAACAAATTTGAGAAGCAGATTTTTTCTCTCGCAGATTCATAGGTTTTATTATTGGATAAGAATTGTATCAGAAAGTCAATTTATATTTTATTGAAGTGTGTATATTATCACATTAGGTACATGGATATTTGTCTTTAAGTTAAGCTGTTATATTGGATCAATGAACAGAATCTGTGGAATTAATATCTGACATATATTTTACTCCAAAATACTTTTTTTCCCCTTTGGAGTCCATTTTGTGGGAGCAGATTAGAAAGGGCTGGAGAGATTAATTTGAGCATAGATAAAAATACATATTGCTTAACTAAGGAACAACTAAGGGTGGTCATGGAAACAATCTAAATGTCTAATGAAGAATAGAAGTTACACAGTGTGATGCAGAGGAGCTAGCTAGAAGAAATGGTATAAAATTTAGAAGTGGAAAATATAGGGTAAGGGCCTGATTCTCCACTGCTTTTCAGTTTATGTAATCATTGGTATGTATGCAAAATACTACCATTCTGATGCACTAGTGTTTTATACCCATTTTGCACGGGTCTGCCACACAAGAATGCACACACTGCAAAAACGTGGAGAATTAGGATGAAATCAATCTTGTCAATGAGATCCATGGCCAAAATGAGCAGAACAGTCTCCCAAGGGAAGTGGTGAGAGTGCCACTGTGTCACAAATTTAAGGTAATATTGGACATAACTTTAGTAAATATCGCAAAAAATGGAGCATTGATACATCTGAAGGAGGAAATATCTGGTGACAAAATAGCCTTTCCCAATGCTAATTTCTATGATTCTGTGAAGGAGCTGAAGGTATTAATGTTTAAGGATGTCTGAAAGAATTAATATGTATACCTTAGCCAAATGGTGGCTCAGGAGGGGATATCTACAAGTATCATACATATGTAAATACTAAAGGGAGAGTAGAATTTTTAGGGTGGTAGAAGACAGTGAAACTAATAATAATGGTATGTAAGTATAAAAGGGAAAAAATATCCTAACAGTGAAATTCAAGATGAAGGCTTTTTTTTTCCCAATGAAGTTGATAAACAGGACACTGCATTAGATATTATATACCTTAAACTTTCACTGGTAAAAGATGAACTAGATCCATGGGTCTCAACCTCATCCATATCAGGGTCCCTTCTTCCCACTATTCTCTCTCATCTAGCTGGTATCAACCTCACATATATGTGAGGGAGCAGTATGTGGAGGTCATGGTATCATGATCCCCTTGTTGAAACTCAATGAGCTAACAGAACTTTTTCATGTCCATGATTCGTACACTTGGCAGTAGCAGAAACTATTAGTATTAAAAGGAAATGGGAAGTGAACAGGGGGAAGAATGGCCACAGAGCTGGTTCATCTGCATAAACTAGGGATGGGCAGAACCTCCAAAGGGGAACAAGCTCTCTGGCCCCAAGCAGAAGTATGGCCATGAAGGCAGCTTAATTTTCTTTAGTTTTCTACCCAGAATTCTTCCACTGACACTTTGTGAGTCACCATAACTGTACATAAACTTGGACTTGGTTGGGTGGTGAAATTGAAGTGAGTAAGGGGGAAGGGGCTCCTATGTACTCTGTTCCAGAGTGTTACATGTCACTCCTTCCCTTCTACTAAGTATCCTACGCTAATGAGAGGTCTCTTTGCTGAACCTGCAGAAGACAGAAACAAAGCTGAGGGTCCTCCTATCCAGCCCTAAATAAAGCTGGAATTGCAATAGCTGGATGCACCAGGCAGCACACTGTAATGGCCTGTAAAAAGGCCTTACCGAGTGTACCTTGTATCTCTGGAAAAGAACATTTACCTATCGAAAGTTCACACTGGTAGGGGCAGAACGGAGTTAACAGACTACGGCTAAAGTCACTGTGGGACAATGTTTTACTTATCATTCATAAGGATATATTGTTGCTGTGTTTTGCCAAGTTGATGCTATATTCCTTTATTCCCTAATGAAGTTTTCCTTGTTTCATAAAGAGACTAAGTGATTTTGAGAAAGAAAGTATTGCCTATTAGGGGTTCCTTGTAAGGTTTTTACCCAGAATTGTAGGATAGTTAATACCTTAATTTAAAAACAAATACCCTTGTACCTAGTGTGGAGGGAAAGCTTAGAACTAATAAAAATGTTCATCACTTCTCAGATAATATACATATATCAATAGGATAGAAATTGTCTTTCTGATCTAATAATAAAACCAATGAATCTGTGAGAAAAAAACCCTGCTTCTCAAATTCCTTTATATAGATTTAATTTTCTTATTTTTTTTCATTATCTATTGTCCTTTTATATAATCGACTCAAGATATATAATTGATTTTAAAAGATCTACATTCAGATCAGTGGGTGTTAATGCAAATATTGTGCGGGTGGGGACTTGAGCTGGTGTTTTTGTTAGCTTGTACCCAGCCCTCAAAGGTACCTGGCTAAACGCTTTCACGTATTTAGGCACTTGCATCATTTTCAAAAGTGTTGAGCCACCCAACAGCTCCTACTGTTAACAACTAAGAGAGCTGGAAACCCTACTTATGCCCAAACTCCCACATTGCAAGTCCTTCCCACTCCCGCATCTATCATCTGTTATTGATTTATTCCCAAGAAACCAAGGATTAAGTGCAGAACAAAACAGTTTATTAAAGAACCCCCAACAATTATACCCAAATAACAAGCAGGGAAAACCACTTAAGTGTTAACAATACAAACAGGCTTTAAGCCAAAGCCCTCAAACCATATAACACCAGGGTTGGATAAGACTAAATAAAAGGGTTAACATATCACCATTCTTCTCACTGTTTACACAGGCCACTGGATGCTCGGGAACCAAGGACACCACCAGGATCACAGGACATCAAGTGACAGGAGCCACGAACACAAACACCAGGATACTCAGGACAAGAAGAGGTAAGCAATCTTCTATCTTCTCAACTCTTGCCATGTTGTCTCAGCAGGTAATAGATGTTAGCATTGGGTTGTCTCTATGATGGACAGCCCCCATCACAGGGTGCTGCAACCTTTTATCACCTCTACTTGCTGGTTAGAACTTCCCAAGTCACATGACCCTTTACCACCCAAACTTTAAAACAGGCACCAACATTTTTCACCAAACTACTGTTACTTGGCAGAATTAAATTCACAGGGGGAACAAGAAGGGAACACAAAATGGAGGGTGAAGAACTACTAACAGAAAACAAGATGGTGAATTGCAGTCATCTTATACCACTGACCTCAGTAAGTCATAACTATTTTAAATAATTTAATTTTGCGAGCCATTACATTCAGAAGTCACCACTTATATTTTCCATTTTGCTATATTAATGCAAATAAGATATTCAGAATTACATAATTTAACTAGAAACATTAACAATAATCTATATGTTACAGGTAAAAACTGAAATTACAGTTCAGTGTAATCTCTTAATTTATTTGAACCCAAACTTCTCCCTGGGTGTGACATAAATCCATATGTTATTCTTGAGTTATAGCCCCTGTATATAGATCACTGATTTTGTTGAAAGATATGTAAAACCACACATAGCTGGACAACTCCCTACTGGCTCTACCTGTGGCTGTATGAGAGCATAAATTGTTCCTTGGAAAGATAATTCAGTTATACTGACTAAATTGGCTTAAGGACTGCAGATTTCTGAAATCTGTAGTAGCCATTTTTTTCCCCTGAAAATACTAATTTTGCTTCAACAATGCCCCCTCTTGGAGATCTGACCTCATGACCAGGGAGGGCCAGGGACTGTGGAGAACCACACTGTCTGCTTCAATGATTTTTGTAAAAAAAAATAATGGTAATGGTTGATGTAAAGAAGAGAAAGAGAAGAAAATGTCGAAAGAATGGAGAAAGTCCATACTGATACCCATATACAAACAAAAAGGTGACATATATGACAGGTCCAAGTATTGCAGAATTAAATTGCTGTCCCACTGCATGAAAGTGTTAGAGAGAATCAGAGATAGTCATATTCATTGACTAGTGGAGCCCATTTTAGGAAAGGAACAGTCTGGCTTTAGAAAAGGAAGAGACGACAGATGGTATGTTCATTTCTAGACAGTGGAGAAGAAGCAGGAGGGAAATGTCAAGCATGGATGTATTTTTTCCCTTGATTTGGAAAAAGTGTTCGACAAAGAATCAGGGTGACTGCTAGTGACTCCAATTCTAATTCTATGGGGTACCCAGCAGATCTTGTCCAGCTAGTGGTAGGTTTGTATGACAGTTCCATGACTAAGATGTGGACATTCTTTGGTGTTACAGAGGGTTTTGAGGTGAAGCTTGAGCTCCACAAAAGATCAGCGTTTAGTCCATTACTGTTCATAATTGTGATTGACTTCATAAGAAAGCAAATCCAAATGGAAGGTGGTACAAAGTTGGATCTGTAAAGATTTGTAAAGATGATATTGCGCTAATGGCTGATAGCGAGGAAGATTTGGTCCAGATGACTCATAATTAGAACAGGAAACTAACTAAATTAAGGCCGCAAAATAAGTTTAAAAGTCATGGGATGGACTCTGACCAACCCAACACCTGAATATCAACATCAAGTGCCAGAGCCTAAATCAGGTATGTGCTTTTAAGTACCTGATTAGAGGCAAAAGGAGAACTCAGCAGAGAACTGAAAACAAGGCTGCTGAGAACTGGGAATTCTGGTGCAATGTAAGTAGAATGATTTATGTTAAACAGATACTCAGATTACTTAAGGGACAACTATAAAAAAGCATGGTGAGACCAGCTCTTCTGTATAGAGATAAACTTGAGAAGAACTGAAGCCATTGAAACGAGATATTTGAGGACAGTGAGAAGGAATTCTCTGTTTTCTTTTTTACAGTTTGGCAATTCACTAATGGGCCTCCCTGTCTTCTATTTCAGAAGCCACTAATACTAGCACCATTTTATGTTTATATATAGTTAGGGCTACGATTATGTCATGGAGGTCACGGAAGTCATAGAATCTGTGACTTCCAGAGAAATCTGTGACATTTTCTGCCCCGGAGCTGGACTGCTGTCAGCAGACAGCCCCGCAGCTCTCAGCCACAGCTGGCAGAGGCCCCTAGCAGCTCCTAGCCACTGGGCAGCAGGGGGACCCCGGAGATCCTTGAGGGTCTCCCAGAGCTCCCACTCATCGCAGGCAGTTGGGCTCCCCACAGCAGCCCAACTGCAGTTGGCAGCAGGAGCCCCCGGTAGCCGCCCAGCTATGGAGGGTGGTGGGGGTGGGCAGGGCAAACCCTCCTCAGCCCAGACATGGCAGATGGTGGGGGACCCACCCCCCCTCACTGCAGCAGACCAGATGTGGCGGGTGGCAGGGGGAATGCACAGGGAGCCTGCAGTAGTCCAGCCATGGCAGGCAATGGGGGATCCCCCCAGCAGCCCAGCCATGGTGATCGATAGGAGCCCTCCCACAGAAACCCAGTCCAGCCCAGGGGGGTGGTGGGAGACCTCCCACAGCAGCCCAGCCCAGGGGGGCAGTGGGAGCCCTGCGGATCTGCCCAGCAACTGTGGGTGCTGGACCCTCCTCCCTCCCCATTTTGTCAGGGATATTTTTAGTAAAAATCACGGACAAGTCATGGGCTTCCATTAATTTTTATTTATTGCCTGTGACCTGTCCGTGATTTGTACGGAAAATATCCATGACAAAATCTGATCCTTATATAGTAAAAGCTCTTTTATCTGGCACTTCACCAACTGACATGGTCTATAAACCAGCATTTCTGATCTGTACTGATAGTCCGGTTTATAGTGTGGTTGGTGGGGGTCAGCAGGGGTCTGGGGTGTGGGAGAGGCTGCAAGGTGCACTCTGGAAGGGAGTTTGAGTCCGGGAGAGGGCTTGGGGCAGGGAGCTGGGGCACGGGAAGGGCTCAGGGTGCCGGATGTGGGGGGGTGATCACCTCCAGCAGCTCCCCATTCCTGCTGTTGCTGGCGAGGCGTGGCCAGGAGGCTCTGCAGGCACTCTGCCTCTGTCCCTCCTCCTCAAGCACTAGCTCCGTGGTTTCCAGTCCATTAGCTGGGAACCACGGCCAATGGGAACGACGGGGAGTGGTGCCTGCCGATGGAGGCAACATGCCAGACATGTCAAACTCGCGAAAAAAATGCAGAAATTGGGCTTGTTTTTGGCTTAATTGGCTTGTGAGTTGCTTGTTGGCTAGTTTTTGTCTTGTACCTTATTGCTTGGTTGGCTTGTAGCTTGTTGCTTCTTTTTTTGTTCAGCTCCTGGCAAGCAGAGATGAGGGGCGGCAAGCAGGGACAAGGGGGGTGGAGAGAGAGAGTTAGGGCTGGTCTACAATGGCAGTTTACAGCACTGCAACTTTCTGGCTCAGGGGTGTGAAACAATACCACCCTGAGCGAAGCAAGTTTCAGTGCTGTAAAGTGCCAGTGTAAACAATGGGCCAGTGCTAGGAGCCTCACTCTCAGCACTGGTAGCTATTCCCCTCGTAGGGGTGGTTGTTTTAGAGCACTGGGAGAGCTCTCTCCCAGCACTGCGCCGTGACCACACGGCCATGTTAAAGCGCTGCTGCGGCAGCGTAGTGCATTGCCAGTGTAGACAAACCCTCAAAGGTGCACACCAGGCCCACCACAGTCCCAGACTGCATGCCGGGAGGATCTAGTCACATAGAGTGTTGCGGTTCTTAGGATTGGCTTGTTTTGGCCTAGTTTTGAAATTTGATTAGCTTGATTTTTGGCTGATTGTGAAAGTCGGAGAGCTCATTTACCACATGAAAGTTGGCAACTGTCCAGCATGCCTGCTTGCAGCGCCGCCTGGCTGTGCTGCCGCCAGGAGCAGCAGGGATGGGCAGCCGCTTGCAGGGAGCCACCGGAGCTGAGGGACCCCCATCCAGCACCCCGAGCCCCCTCCCATGCCCAAACCCCCTTCGAGACCCAAATTCCCTCCAAGAGTGTACCCTGCAGCCCCTCCCATGCCCCTGCCCCTCATCCGCCTCCCACTACAAAGCTCTCCCTCTGAGTTAACCAGCACTTTTAATTTACCAGTACTTCCGTTCCCCTAACATGCCAGTGAAAAAAGCTTTTATTGTATATAGTTACTAAAAGCAGTTATTTTGTACTCACCTGTGTCTGTGCAGTTTCCTTATTTGCTTAATATTGTGTGGAGAGTAGAAAACAGAACACTACCATTCCTGTTTTATGTATTTATAGAATTGTAATAAATATGTGTATTGATTTTTCTCAGGATTCATATACTATCCTAACTGTGCAATATGTTTATTTTCCCTGACATTTTATCAAAAACAATAAAAAGTTACATTTAAAAAATAAGACAATGCATAATTTGATTCTATGACACACAGTATTAGTCTTGCATTCTTTTAGAGAAGAAATCTATACGAATTTAGCTGTCATATTACCTAAAAATACCTTTTGTATTGAATAATAAACTGCACAGTTATAGTTTTAAAATAGCAAACCTTTATTGAATTTTCTCCTCAGAAGTACCACAGGGGGAAATAGCACACTTATACAGGCTGTGCTTTTGGAACATGGAGTATATACCACCCACTGGCACTAAAAAGGGTTAACTAGAGCTGGAGAGCTCAGTTAGTGCACCTGGAGATTGGGCAGGCCCCACAGAAGATAAAGCTGAGCTGAGAGAGGAGTTGGATGATGAGCATAAAGGGAGGAAACCCTGATGAGAAGGAGGCTAAGGTCTGTGAATCACATGTGTCAGTACTCTGATACCATTGGGTGTGATATAAGTATCTATCAGAGAAATGCTTATCAATTTAAGGATGAAATTGTTAGATTTAATTTTTTAGGATATGGTTAATAGAAACAGTGGAGATAAGAATAATAAACAATATACAATGACTGTTGGGAATTAAATAAGCAAGATGTAACTGGACAGCATAAACTTCCACATGCTAACAGAGACAAAAGTTGGGTAAAAGTCATAAGTGAAAAGGAAGGACTGAAAGAGATTAAAATTTTTAGTAATTGGAAATCAAATGATAGCTGGACGGTTGCCTCTGCAGTTATGGATTTGCAATTATACGCTAAAACAAAGGGAAGAGCAGGACCATCAAAGATGACAAATAAAATTTATGAGTTTATACATGGCAAATGGGTCAGCATTGCCAGATCTAAACTGATGGATCTAAAGATGGCACCGTGAGTAGAGTGGGAATGGCCTTTTGTATCCCTGGATTTGGAATAAATAGATCTATGAGACTATCCAATTTTGTGGCCTTTATGATGTCTGGATTGGTGGGCACACTTCATGTCACTGACCTAATAAGGGATGAATGTCCAGCTACTGTTGCTATCCTATCTGACTCATTATCGAGATAAAAGGCAATTAGAAAGGGAGCCTCAGAAAGCAGGAATGATTTAATCAATGAAAAATTGTTCTTAACTATTGTGACAAAGCTCTGTCCTTGTCTCCGTGGGTCCTGCGTTTCCTGGAGGATTTCGCTAGCCTCAGAGGCTCACTGTGACCCTTCACTTAGACCTTCTCTCTCTAGAGGCAAGGGTCACAGCCTACTGAGCCATTTTCATCATAAGTCAGCGAGGGAGGTGCGGAGAAGCAACCGTCCCTTGCACAGTCTCTGTTGTCTCCCAATCTCAGTGATTAATCAGGGGACAAAGGGGGGAGCCCGGACCTGCCCTCTACTCCAGGCTCCAGCCCAGTGACCCTAATAGTATCAGCTATGGTAGCTGACTTTTTAGAAACAGGATGCGTACAATTCCCTGGGCTACTTCCCCACAGCAGCCCTCACTTCCTCAAGTTCCACTTCGCCCTTACCTCAGGGCCTCCTTCCTTGTGCCTCATATGGTGTGCTCTGCTCAGTCTCTCCAACAGCACAACTTCTTCTTACAGTTCCTGACATGCACCCCCAACCTGACTAACTGGGAGGTTTTTAACTAGTTTCAGCCAGCCCCTGATTGGCTTCAGGTGTCCCAATCAACCTAGCTGTCTCCACTGCTTTCTGGAAGGATCTTAATTGGCCCCAGGTGTCTTGATTAACCTGGAGAAACTGCCATTTGCTTACCATGGTACCAGGGATTTGTTTAGCCTGGGGCTAACATACCTGTTTCTCACTACTTTCCTATAGCCATCTGGCCTTGCCCCATCACACTATGGAGATAGTACAATTAGGTATACATATACTAATAGCATGGATTATGTCACATGGCAATGAAAGGCAGATAAAGCATCAAAATATGTCCTAAAAAGGAGGAGGCTGATATAAGGATCCCTCTGAACACACAGGACATCACAAGTTTTGTTAAGAGGCCACTTAAGAAGGACTAACAGGAAATATGGAACAAAGAGAAAAAAGGATTAAGGTTCTATGAAATATGTCCTAAACTTGAGGATAATGTTATATTTCACAGTTGTGATAGAAGAAGTGAAGTAATTATATTTAGAGTGCTAACAGGTTACTGTGGCCTGGATCACAATTTATATCTACTAAATATACACAAAGACAAGTTGTGCAAAACATGCAAAATTAAGAAACAGTTGAGCATCTGCTATGGTAATGCAGGGAGAAATACATAGAAGAAAGATTCTTTATGAAGAGTTGAGATGCCTCAAGATGAAAGAATATAGTATGAAAGGATTGGTGAAGGTACTGGGAAAGCAGGGTAGCATTAAAAAAAGCATCACTGTGCTTTCTTTTAGGATACAGGACAGGGTGAAAGGTTATAGATTTTGATTATGCGAAAACAGTAAGTGGCATTCGTAGCCTCACATGCTGAGGCCCTGTGCCATAAAATGACATGAAAGGAAAGGAAAGAAAGGGATGCAGGGAGTGATGTGAAGAACTCTGCAGTCCCTCTCTGGATGTCAGAGAGTAGTGGAAAGGCCTAGAGAGAGACAGATGTACAGAAAGCCTTTGGAGCTATGGGAAAGGGCCTGAAGGAAGGCCAAGGTAAGAAGAAGTCCAGGGATGTAGTGAGGAGCCTGAAGAAGCAAATCTTATCTTCTCCTCACAGGGTCCCTAGACTGGAACCCAAAGGTGAGTGAGGGCCTGTGTTCCCATATTGGACACAATGTTTTCTTCTGTGGAAAATATCATTGAAATGATATAAATGTGTTTTGGTTTTGGTCCATATATATGTTTTCAGCCTATAAATGTATGTGTATTATATCTATCTAATCTATCTAAGCTGAAAACAGAAATATTTTGATTTGGAAATGTTGCCATGATGCTTCATGGGAGGTGATGTTTGGGTACTTCAGACTCCCATTCTCCTATAAGGGTTGGGCTCCCTAGTCAGACTGTGTCTCCCATGATTTTAGTCTGTCCTCATGGAGAGTGGAGGTGGTTGCATCATAAGTGTCCCTGGCCAGGATTTACCATGGAAGATGTAGTCCAGCATGAGAGTCCAGCCAGCAGAGGGAAATGGGGATATGAAGCTGTTACCCCAGAATTTGATATTCCTGCGTGTTACCCCAGAATTTGACTGTGCTGCAGTCAGCAATTTCGTATGTTCAAACACTGCCAGCTAAACATCTAAACATCACATAGCTAGGAAAATCTTAGGCCCTGAGAGGCAAGGCCAATAACTGCATGTTTGCAACCTCCCACTCTGATAGCAAAACTGCCTCAGAAATCTTACAATGTATATTGGTGACAAGATTAAGCAGGCAAGTGAGAAGGTATAGGGGAGAATGAGGAAGGAGTAAAACAAACATGTTGTTGCATAATAAGCAGTGAGTTCAGTTCACCTCTCACCTAGCCAGCAGTTCTATTTGAACAACTGAGCATATGTCACAGATGATACATTGACACATAATGGAGAATGAAAATTGAACTTTCACTATTTAGTCAGTAGGCATTTGATTTTAAGAGCTAGACTAAGACCTTTAATATTATTCTATTGTGTGAGCTTGTAGTAACATTTCCTTCTGAAATTTCACTAGAGGTAAGAGAATTCAAACCACAAAAATATTCAAAATTACCTTGGATAGAGTTCAAGCTGAATCCACAAGACCACAATGGTTTGCTCAAAATTTGTTCTTCTCTGTGAACTAAATGCAGGAAGATTTTGGATTTGTTTGCCCTAAATAGATATAGAAATTGCTATTGATAGTGTATTTCAAGTTGGAGACCATTTTGTTAGTGTCATGCACAAAACAAGTCATGTGGTATTTCTCATGTGTCTGTGACTGGTTAACCTATTTCATATTCATAAACTTGTTTTCCTAGTAAATGAGGATAGATTTCAGTTCAGCAGTCTGAGCCACCAAGAAAAGTCAGATTAAAACCACCCTTGTGCTGGGAGGCACTGGCCTAGTACATATATCACTTTTCTTATTACCCTACAGATATTATTATATACTTTGATTCACGTAACAGTTATAGCTAAGTTTTAGAAAAGAAATATTGTTTTCTTGAGATCAGAATTCTATTGCTGCATCACAGATGAGGTGTAGTCCTGCTTCCAGTTCTGGCAAACTAACAAACTAATACAGAGCCATAAAATTGCATGAGTCCATTGAACCAAACCTCTCTTTGAAGTCTACACTGAGATTTCCCCATGAAAAAACAAGGTTTACTTTGACTCTGACTTGGTCTTTTTAAATTTAATTTCAGAGCCTGCATATCTTATGAACCAGTGCTCTCATAAAAATGTGTGAACCACTTTCAAGCTAACCACAAAAGAGATCAAATGCCTTAAATTTGACTCATTCACTTTTTCCTCAAGATAATTGCATAAGGTGAGCTATTACCAATACTGGTACTAGCTGGTATAGCTCACCTTACCTGATCACTCTCGTTACAGTGTGTATGGTAACACCCATTGTTTCATGTTCTCTGTGTATATAAATCTCCCCACTGTATTTCCCACTGAACGCATCCGATGAAGTGAGCTGTAGCTCACGAAAGCTTATGCTCAGATAAATTTGTTAGTCTCTAAGGTGTTAGTCTCACAAGTCCTCCTTTTCTTTGTATATTATGATTGTGTATTATTTGCATTACTGTAGCACTTAAAAGCCCTAGTCATGGATCAGAACCCAACGTGTTAGACACTGTTCAAACATAGAACAAAAACCATGTCCCCTGTCCCTAAAAGCTTTATAAAGGAAATATATCAAAAAGAAGTTTAGCAATAATTGTAAATGGATTGATAGTCTTATGAAATAATATTTAGCACAATGCCTCAATTAAAATTTTACGGGCCCATTTCATGAAAAGAAAAGGCTTCAAGTCTATACATATGTAAATAAATACAGAGTAATTGTTAGATAGTATGTTTGTGTCACTCCTAATTTACAAAGAAAATTCAGCATGTGTCAAGGTTCCTTCCCCACCCTGAACTCTAGGGTACAGATGTGGGGACCTGCATGAAAAACCTCCTAAGCTTATTTTTACCAGCTTAGGTTAAAACTTCCCCAAGGTACAAACTATTTTACCTTTTGCCCTGGAGTTTTTTGCTGCCACCACCAAGTGTCTAAAAATATAACAGGGAAAGAGCCCACTTGGAAATGTCTTTCCCACCAAAATCCCCCCAATCCCTACACCCCCTTTCTTGGGGAAGGCTTGATAAAAATCCTCACCAATTTCCATAGGTGAACACAGACCCAAACCCTTGGATCTTAAGAACAATGAAAAAGCAATCAGGTTCTTAAAAGAAGAATTTTAATTAAAGAAAAAGTAAAAGAATCACCTCTGTAAAATCAGGATGGTAAATACCTTACAGGGTAATCAGATTAAAACATAGAGAATCCCTCTAGGCTAAACCTTAATTTACAAAAAGACACAAAAACAGGAATATACATGCCATTCAGCACAACTTATTTTATCAGCCATTTAAACAAAACAGAATGTAACGCATATCTAACTAGATTGCTTACTGACTTTTTACAGGAGTTCTGACCTGTATTAATGCTCTGTTCCCAGCAAAAGCAACACACAGACAGAGAGAACCCTTTGTTTCCCCCACCCCCTCCAGCTTTGAAAGTATCTTGTCTCCTCATTGGTCATTTTGGTCAGGTGCCAGTGAGGTTGCCTTAGCTTCTTAACCCTTTACAGGTGAAAGGGTTTTTCCTCTGGCCAGGAGGGATTTAAAGGTGTTTACCCTTCCCTTTATATTTATGACAGCATGAAAGAAATCTGCATACATACAAGGATTTGGCTGGACATATACCCAATGGATTATTATAAAAACATATTATAGGCATTGGAAACAATCTTTTATATACAAAGCAGGGTTATTTTCAAGTGGCCATGCAAAATGTCCACTTTACTGGCTTTCAGATATAATATTCCTTTAGTTCCATTTGTCCTGGAAACAATAGGGTACTAACATGCACAAATAGACCTAGTTCTACAAACGTTGCAGATAACCGATAGTTGCTTCATTTCTATAAGGTCAAAACATTTTGTTTTGACTTTATCATTTCTAATATATAATATAATACAATTAATAAAGCTGACACTTTGCATTTATATTATACTATAAGATGATATAGAATTGATTTTTACTTATATTATAAATTTATAACATAGCGTCAAAGAATATAGTCTAAACAAAATGATAACATTGAAAATAAATCTTTCAACCTTATTGAAATGAAACATTTCAATAACTTCCCATAAAATTGACTAAATAGATAGATTCCTGTAAGTGCTTAAATTTCATTGAATCAGAATTTTACAATGGAAAACTGATCCACTGGAAATTTTTTGACCAGCTCCAAAAGCAGAACATAATGCATAAAGGTGACAACATTTTGGTAAAATCAAAACCTAACTGAAAATTTTACAGTCCAAACAAAGCTTAAGCAATGGAGAGAATGACCATCCTGCTGTATTAGTACACTGTCTCACTGAACAGGAGGCCTTTTAGATCACAAAAAAGATATATATTTGTAACTTCCTGTAGCTTTGAATTCTCTGTTAAAATAAACTTGCTGACCTTCTCAACACATTAGGAAATATAAATCAGGCCACCAGACAATCTGCCTGGGTAAAATATTGCACAGAAGAAAAATCACAGCTCTTTTGGAGTCTTAGGGCTCCTCTGACTTACAGCCCACTGCAGAGCCCACCAGGAGTTATTATTCCATTTGGGGATCACTGGAGTGTAGCACATTCCAGCTATGCCTCTTTTCCTCCACAATGGGCTCCCTAAACAGGAGGCTATGAGCAAAGATGGTATAGAGGCAGCTTTGCTGACTCTCTGCTACCAAGGATTCCTCTATGTCAGTGGGCAAAACAGCCTGATTTGTCTTGAAGAATCTGCAGTCTCATTAGAGATTTGGGTAAAAATAATTAGCTGTGAAGGGTACAGAGACAAGGCTAGTAATTTGTTAAGAAAGGACACATATGGCTCAGGATTATGCTTTTTATGCTGTGCAAATACAAATAGATATGAACCTGCAACATGTTGAGTGCCCTTTTAACTCCCATTGATTCCATTGTAAATTGAGTGCAGATCAAGCACTAAACTCCCTTGCATGGGTGTATGTATCTCACACTAGCCCAGCAACCAAAGAGTTAATACAGGCACTGCCGGCTGCTGCTGATTGGCAGTTGCACAGAAGCTGGGAGGATAAAAGGGTTTTGGGGTTTTTTTTGAAGCAGAAGGATGGGGAGGCTAACAGCCTGCTAGGCTATGTAAGCCCAGGGGCTGCACCACACTTGGCCAGAGGGGGCACCATTGCCCTGATGCATGGCCTCACACTCCCCCACTCATTCAATCAAAATGAATACACCTTTTTCTCTGATACTGTTCAAATGCCCTGATAGGAGGAGCTTGGTTTTCCCCTATTTGGGAGAGACTTTCCATATTACTCCAACAAATACTATGAAGAGTTAATTTATTTTTTAGAAACCAACTACAGAATGAATGCATATGGAGGATGATAATAGGACAAATCCTGCTCACCTTAGTCATGTGGATAGTCCCATTAGCTTCAGTTGCTTACAGTATATGCTTATTTGATATTGTAAATGGCCATAGGCTAAATTTTAGCTGTGCTACCAAGTATTCAACAGCAAAGGTGTGCAAAGATTTCATTAGTAAACCTGGAAAGTTTATGCAGATAAGGGTTTCATTACAAACTCAAAACTCAAACCTTATTTGCCAAATTTCATGAAACTTGGCTAAACTTTGGAGTTTGGATGGAAATAATTTGAAATTGAGTTATTAATTTGAAATTGAGTTGCACCAAACCAATCTAACTTTCAGCTGAGCATTACTTTGTATTTTGGCATCTTTTCAACCCTGAATATTAGATTGAACTTCACTGGGTTGAAACTTACATGAATGGAAGTTGATGAGACTCAAACAAACCCATGTGAACTGAAACCTCTTGGTTTTCCACATCACTTCTTATTATAGCTGAGCCTGATTATCAAATGCTGATATTTGTCTTTTTTGGCCTTATCAGCAGCACTAATAAATTTAAAACCAAAAATGTATTAATCACCACTATGGGTTACAAAATGATGTGATTCAGTTGTTTCTTTCTCTTTGAATTCCACTGTCCATAGGTCATACTAAATACATTAACTTTCTACATATAATGAGTTGGGAATGATAATTATTGATTCACAGCCTCTCTACTTAGAGTGGAATACAATATTTTTTGTCATTGTGTAAAGGTGGCATTTGAATGCCTGAACTGAATAAAGTAGTATTCAGTGCCAAGATGAATGTCTCAACTTCAAGATACTTTGCTTGGTTGAATTTTGTCAAATATTCTTCAGCTGTATAACCCTTTGAGACTATAGATAGAATGAAATGGAAAGGAATTTAATTAGAATGTGCTGGGAATGTAATGTGGGACATTACGCATTTATTAAAGAAAGCTGTTTTTGAACAACTGTGTTACACATTGGGAAATTATCATTACTGATAAACAAAATATATGTATGCACAGCTGAGCAGACCAAATATAAAGACAATGCATAAAATATTTAACACCATCACAAATTATAGAACTGATGCTGCATGTGAATATTTTAAACAAAATACATTTATTGCACTTGCATAGTATGATATCCAGAGTGAGTATTTTGTGAAGTTTATGTCCCTCCTGATTGTTCATTTTTAAACTTCCATAAATGTACTGTAGTTTCATGCCAATTTTAGTCATTGAAATGCTGTGTAGCTATGATTAATTTCAAAGGCACATTGGTCCAGGGTTATTATTAGGTTAGTTTGTTAATGCACAATCTGTCATGAAAGCCTTGAAGTGGAAATATAGCAGATGCATAACAACTTCCAGTTAAAAAATCCTTAAATTACAAAGACATTAATCATTTTTTTCAGTTTCTGTATAGAGCAAAAATATTGTATTCTGTTTAACACGGCTTATTTTTACAAAATCAATGTGGTAAGAAAATGGAATAAAAATTCCTCTGATATTCAGAGCTAAATTTTAAAGATTTGTGTACCAATATGCACGAGTCACATTTGTAGGCTGAGTCGGATCTCAATTCTGCTTGCTTGCACTAATGTTACTCAGCTGGACTTGAGTTTGATCTCATTAACACCTGTGTAAATTAAGGGCTAGATTCTCTCTGCTTAACTATGTTCTTTTCCACATCTTTATTCCTCAACTTGCCATGGATACTAGGAAGGTTCAGGGTCAGAGACACAGGGCCTGATGGTGGCACATCTCTCCAGAAGGGAGCCACCCTTCCCCCCCCCCCCCACTTATGGGTATTGTCCAGCCCCTTTGTGCTTCCTGAGTAGCATACAGGGGCCAGAAACTCATTAGAGAATCTGTTTCCCAAAGGTAACTGCAGAACTCAGTGGAGTTACACTGGTGTAAACAAGATCAGTATCATTCCCTGTGTGTGTATGCTTGTGTTGTATATGAAGGATTGGGGAGAGATTCTGTACAACTTTTAACAAAAGACTTAGAAGAACGTTTGCATTTGCTTTCTGTGATGCATGTCTGATGAAATATTTCCCTCTGAACTGAGCCTTGCAGGAAATTGCCTCCAAACAAATTTAGCATCATAGATGAACTATGTCTCTAACCCTCTTCGTACTCCTGACCCATTTCACATATAGGGTATTCTACTCTACAAGTGAAATGTGTGATTGCAGCATGAGTAGGCATATGTATGCTATCTTTAATCTACCTAACATGGGTAACAATAATAGTTTAGGCATGGTGGCACAGGCTTCAGCAAGGCTAGCAATCCAAGTGCATAACCAGAGTCCCTGAAGGATGTTCCCACATCCTCTTCCTTCACATCACAGGAACTGTCAATGTCTTCATAGAGAAGCTTGATGGTATCCACTACAGTCATCCTCCTCCCCACTGTTTTCCCTGCTCTCCTCAACATCTCCTTCTGTAATAATACAGAAACTTCCTGCTCTTCTCTAAGCACTGATCCTATCATCTCTTGCCTCCAGACATTCCATGCTTCCATTCTAAGCCCCTCAGACTATCACTGGCTCCCTCCCCTCACAATGTTCTAGTCTCCCCTATCCCCAAAAGGTATCCTTTAGCTTCACCTACCTCTCCAGCCATCACCCCATTTCTCTTCTTCACCTCACCTCCAAGTCACGCAAATGCACAATCTAAAATTGTTACATTGTTGTACCCTGAAATACTTTACACCCTTCGACACCTTCTTGTTTCTTGCTTTTCCTGTTATTCTCCCTCTTCCATCCCCTCAGTAGTTAAATTAAGTGATTTTGCCCACCCACTAAATGGCAGATTGATCCAAGTTACACTGTGGTCTATTGCCACTTACATTCATCAATATTACACTTACACTCATCAGTTTACACTCAACATGTAAGGTAAACCACCATTAAATCACCTTTCAATTATGCCCAGAGATTCCTATGGGACTAGAGCCACCCTACAGAAGGGATGAATTTGGCCCAATATCAACAACATATTATATGATTTTAAGTGTAGTTATATTTAAGACAAAACCTTCTCTATATCTTAGAGAGAACACCTTGATTATGACACTTTGATATAGATGACTAATGCATTTCCAATAAGCATTGGCTCTTCCACCTCATTAGCTTTGTTTTTAGCGACACCACGGAATTCTACTACATACTAATACAAAACAGTTGCACATATGTTTTTTTTTCTATTTTCCTATTAGATTGATCTTTTAAACCATTAATCCTGCAAATAGATATGTCTTCATCATAGATCAGGGGAGCTGTTGGCAAGGAGCAAACCTAGACTCACTGCAGGAAGGATTATTACAGTACCAGAGGGGCTGTCAGGTTCATTATCTTCACCCTTTGCAAGCATATTCAAAGAGCAGCAATGGTCTCAGCTCCACAGAAAGCTCTGATGGTATCATCAGTTCATTTGTCTCGTTCTGTGCCTACATTCATACCCTTAGAACCTTTTGTGGCACTGCTTCAGATGAAGTCTACACTGTACATTTCAATTTTCTGTCTTTCTTGACAACCGAGTTCAGTATATTTCAAGATAAAACAGTCAAAACCAATTTATCATAGATTAAACAAACAAGTGTTTATTGACAGACTAGAGGGGAAAACAGAAAATAAAAGTCAGTTCAGTATTAAATACATGAGAGTAGGCACTATGGGAAGTTATCTCAAGTGGCTCTAGACTTTAATTACACTGGAAACAAATTAAAAGAAACCCAGATTACATATCATGGTTAAAGTTTTCTCTTTGTTTCTCAGCAATTATAAAGTTAAGCAGATGTTCTCAGTGCATATTCTGTTTAGTCTATGTTTGCAGGTATCATGTGGGTCCCTGACCTCAACTTGAAGCAACCCTCTTTAGGCAGAAAAACTCCAGGGAAGGTGGTGGTCCAAATGCACTTTCTAGGGATCCTTCCTGGGATACAACAACCTCCATTTCTTCCATATACCCAATGGGTTGAATAAACCCACAGTGTTCTGTTCCTTTGATCCCACCAGGAGATACAAATTATCCAATGTTTCAGAATCTTCGAAGTATATCACAGATAAATACACATTCATTTCAATCAGCATTTTCCCTTTTCAGTTGGGAACATCTGAAAAGGTTTTATCATTTACTACCATTATGTTTCTGTTTACACATTGTCTTGATTTATTTAGGTTTATTAAAAATGCTTCTATACATTTAGTTTTGCAGTTTGGAATACAGCAAATTAGAGATGATCCCACATTAGAACAACTGATTCAAACACCATAAAGTGTGACAGTATTTAGATCTAAACTGTTATATTTAGATCCATCTTCCAAATCATTTTGGTTCTCAGTCCTGGAAAAGGATTAGTTTTCCCTTCTAGGATTCCCAAATGGAATTAGATACTGCTTCCCTCACTCATGCTTGACTTGCGGCTCACTGGGGGTGTTGCAGTGGTGTTGCAATCTGGAAGCCCCACTGAATGTAGTGCAGAGGAGATTGACCAGATGGCACGCCCATTGTTGATCCCAGGAAGCAAAGGAGTGGAAACCTTTTGGCGCTGCTCCCAGAAAACAATTATGCTGAATGGTATTCTTGAAGGAAATAAGAGAGATGGTGTGTGGATCTGGGAATCTCTCTGTGCAAATTTGTGAATTCTGGATGATAATATAAATTCTTACTATGAAGAGTGAAGCATTATGCACGCTTATGTGTATGTGGATCCACTATTGCTGACAGGACCTCTAGTAGGTAAACACCAGACAGAGACAATGGGGGATATTAAAAGTTAATGACTATACTTTGACAAGGCAAAAATTATACTAAAAAGCAGCTGCATCTTTGAAAAACCAATGTTTTTCTACTCCTCTGGAAGGAAGAAGGGACATAGAAATAGTGGTAATTTATCAGGAGTAGAACTAATACAACCAGGTGGCCAGAATAAGTGAATGCACAGGAACAGGAGAGATGGGCAAGAACAAGGTAGATGTAAGACTTGTCCAGGGCAAAGGAAGCAAGCTGACCTATGGGATAGAAGGTGTGGCACTCTGTACCTCCAAGCAGCACCCTGGAACCGCCATATTCACCCTTCATATAATTATGATATTTTTCATACAAAGCATGTCATGTAAGATATCATATGAAAGGTCATGATCGGCCGAAACCCATTCTTCTCTCAAAATAAGTATATCATTAATGTGTATCAAATTATGAGATTTTGCTGTATGGTTGTTACTGAAATATGCTGTGAGTTTGCTAGTGATATACAAAGGAGGTGATCTCCACTCAGGAGAGTGTTTAATGACAATTAATCAGCAGGGGAGTTGTAATCAAGGGATTTACAATTCAATGAGAATTGCACAAGTCCACACCAGGGGGATTTCTCAACTCTGTGACTCAGCAAAAGCAAACCAGAACACGTCTGGGCTACTGTTTTCCAGTCACATGGACTGAGGGTACAAAATAAGGGACAGTGGCATCATGCCTTTGCCTTTCTCCTCCTCCACTTACGCTGGAAGCAACAAGAATGCTGAAAAGACAAAGACTACAACTGACTATATTGGTCTAGGCTTCAGGGAGAAGCCTGTATATAAATAACTGTAACATCCATTGGGGTGAAAAAATTGCTTGATCTAAATACCTAGTGAAATAAGGTTTCACGTTTAGATTGTGCGCTTATCTTTTATTTTCTTTGGTAAGTATCTCTGATCTTTTGTGCCTACCACTTATAATCACTTAAAATCTACCTTTATGTGGAGAAGAAACCTGTTTTATATTTTACCTAAAACAGTGTTTTGGTTGAAACGCTTGGGAAATCTCTGCTCAGTTTACAGAGGCTTGTGCATGCCCCCTCCACATTGAGGGAGGGGTGGACTGAATTTACACTGGCCAGACTTCTGACCAGGGCAAGGCAATATAGCTTTGGGTGCAAGGCTAGGGAATTGGGGAAATTGGCTGGTGCCTTTCTCTGTGTGATTCACGAGTGGCTCTCAGAGTGTTCTTACAATCTAGCTGGGTGTGGGGCATCACCTGCTGTAGTGCTGAGTGATAACAGTGCATGGAGGATTTTCTGCTTGTCACTATCAAGGCACTGTGAGAGACAGTACAGGGTAGAGAGTAAAGGGGGCACATCCAGTTCCAGGAGATCTTGTAACAGAAGGCTCCATGTTCTAGTCTACAATCCACACACTGGTCAATGCAAGGACAGATGACAGATTTTGTCACCAAATAGTCACCAAACCAACAAGATGTGATACCATTTTAGATTTGGTACTGGTGAGTAGTGAGGACCTCATAGAAGAGCTGGTTTTAGGGGGCTGGTTGCAGACGACAACGTTGGTTTGAGTGATCATAGAATCATAGAATATCAGGGTTGGAAGGGACCTCAGGAGGTCATCTAGTCCAACCCCCTGCTCAAAGGAGGACCAATCCCCAATTAAATCATCCCAGCCGGGGCTTTGTCAAGCCTGACCTTCAAAACTTCTAAGGAAGGAGATTCTACCACCTCCCTAGGTAACGCATTCCAGTGTTTCACCACCCTCCTAGTGAAAAAGTTTTTCCTAATATCCAACCTAAACCTCCCCCACTGCAACTTGAGACCAATACTCCTTGTCCTGTCCTCTTCTACCACTGAGAATAGTCTAGAACCATCCTCTCTGGAACCACCTCTCAGGTAGTTGAAAGCAGCTATCAAATTCCCCCTCATTCTTCTCTTCTGCAGACTAAACAATCCCAGTTCCCTCAGCCTCTCCTCATAAGTCATGTGTTCCAGACCCCTAATCATTTTTGTTGCCCTTCGCTGGACTCTCTCCAATTTATCCACATCCTTCTTGTAGTGTGGGGCCCAAAACTGGACACAGTACTCCAGATGAGGCCTCACCAATGTCGAATAGAGGGGAACGATCACGTCCCTCGATCTGCTCGCTATGCCCCTACTTATACATCCCAAAATGCCATTGGCCTTCTTGGCAACAAGGGCACGCTGCTGACTCATATCCAGCTTCTCGTCCACTGTAACCCCTAGGTCCTTTTCCGCAGAACTGCTGCCTAGCCATTCGGTCCCTAGTCTGTAGCTGTGCATTGGGTTCTTCTGTCCTAAGTGCAGGACCCTGCACTTATCTTTATTGAACCTCATCAGATTGCTTTTGGCCCAATCCTCCAATTTGTCTAGGTCCCTCTGTATCCTATCCCTGCCCTCCAGCATATCTACCACTCCTCCCAGTTTAGTATCATCCGCAAATTTGCTAAGAGTGCAATCCACACCATCCTCCAGATCATTCATGAAGATATTGAACAAAACCGGCCCCAGGACCGACCCCTGGGGCACTCCACTTGACACCGGCTGCCAACTAGACATGGAGCCATTCATCACTACCCGTTGAGCCCGACAATCCAGCCAACTTTCTACCCACCTTATAGTGCATTCATCCAGCCCATACTTCTTTAACTTGCTGACAAGAATACTGTGGGAGACCGTGTCAAAAGCTTTGCTAAAGTCAAGAAACAATACATCCACTGCTTTCCCTTCATCCACAGAACCAGTAATCTCATCATAGAAGGCGATTAGATTAGTCAGGCATGACCTGCCCTTGGTGAATCCATGCTGACTGTTCCTGATCACTTTCCTCTCATGTAAGTGCTTCAGGATTGATTCTTTGAGGACCTGCTCCATGATTTTTCCGGGGACTGAGGTGAGGCTGACTGGCCTGTAGTTCCCAGGATCCTCCTTCTTCCCTTTTTTAAAGATTGGCACTACATTAGCCTTTTTCCAGTCATCTGGGACTTCCCCCGTTCACCATGAGTTTTCAAAGATAATGGCCAATGGCTCTGCAATCACAGCCGCCAATTCCTTTAGCACTCTCGGATGCAACTCGTCCGGCCCCATGGACTTGTGCACGTCCAGCATTTCTAAATAGTCCCTAACCACCTCTTTCTCCACAGAGGGCTGGCCATCTACTCCCCATGTTGTGATGCCCAGCGCAGCAGTCTGGGAGCTGTCCGTGTTAGTGAAGACAGAGGCAAAAAAAGCATTGAGCACATTAGCTTTTTCCACATCCTCTGTCACTAGGTTGCCTCCCTCATTCAGTAAGGGGCCCACACTTTCCTTGGATTTCTTCTTGTTGCCAACATACCTGAAGAAACCCTTCTTGTTACTCTTGACATCTCTTGCTAGCTGCAGCTCCAGGTGCGATTTGGCCCTCCTGATTTCATTCCTACATGCCCGAGCAATATTTTTATACTCTTCCCTGGTCATATGTCCAACCTTCCACTTCTTGTAAGCTTCTTTTTTATGTTTAAGATCCGCTAGGATTTCACCATTAAGCCAAGCTGGTCGCCTGCCATATTTACTATTCTTTCGACTCATCGGGATGGTTTGTCCCTGTAACCTCAACAGGGATTCCTTGAAATACAGCCAGCTCTCCTGGACTCCTTTCCCCTTCATGTTAGTCCCCCAGGGGATCCTACCCATCCGCTCTCTGAGGGAGTCGAAGTCTGCTTTTCTGAAGTCCAGGGTCCGTATCCTGCTGCTTACCTTTCTTCCCTGTGTCAGGATCCTGAACTCAACCAACTCATGGTCATCGCCTCCCAGATTCCCATCCACTTTTGCTTCCCCCACTAATTCTTCCCTGTTTGTGAGCAGCAGGTCAAGAAAAGCCCCAATTGGCTCGTCTAGCACTTGCACCAGGAAATTGTCCCCTATGCTTTCCAAAAACTTCCTGGATTGTCTATGCACCGCTGTATTGCTCTCCCAGCAGATATCAGGAAAATTAAAGTCACCCATGAGAACCAGGGTGTGCGATCTAGTAGCTTCTGCGAGTTGCTGGAAGAAAGCCTCATCCACCTCATCCCCCTGGTCCGGTGGTCTATAGCAGACTCCCACCACTACATCACTCTTGTTGCTCACACTTCTAAACTTAATCCAGAGACACTCAGGTTTTTCCACAGTTTCGTACCGGAGCTCTGAGCAGTCATACTGCTCCCTTACATACAGTGCTACTCCCCCACCTTTTCTGCCCTGCCTGTCCTTCCTGAACAGTTTATAACCATCCATGACAGTACTCCAGTCATGTGAGTTATCCCACCAAGTCTCTGTTATTCCAATCACGTCATAATTCCTTGACATCACCAGGACCTCCAGTTCTCCCTGCTTGTTTCCAAGGCTTTGTGCGTTCGTATATAAGCACTTGAGATAACCTGCTGATCACCCCTCATTCTCAGTATGAGGCAGGAGCCCGCCCCTCACAGACGTTCCTGCCTGTCCTTCCTCCTGGTATCCCGTTTGCCCACTTACCTCAGGGCTTTGGTCTCCTTCCCCCGGTGAACCTAGTTTAAAGCCCTCCTCACTAGGTTAGCCAGCCTGCTCGCAAAGATGCTCTTCCCTCTCTTCGTAAGATGGAGCCCGTCTCTGCCCAGCACTCCTCCTTCATGGAACACCATCCCATGGTCAAAGAATCCAAAGCCTTCTCTCCGACACCACCTGCGTATCCATTCGTTGACTTCCACGATTCGACGGTCCCTGCCCCGGCCTTTTCCTTCCACGGGGAGGATGGACAAGAACACCACTTGCGCCTCAAACTCCTTTATCCTTCTTCCCAGAGCCACATAGTCCGCAGTGATCCGCTCAAGGTCATTCTTGGCAGTATCATTGGTGCCCACGTGGAGAAGCAGGAAGGGGTAGCGATCCGAGGGCTTGATGAGTCTCGGCAGTCTCTCCGTCACATCGCAAATCTTAGCCCCTGGCAAGCCGCAGACTTCTCGGTTTTCCCGGTCAGGGCGGCAGATAGATGACTCAGTCCCCTGGAGGAGAGATTCCCCCACCACCACCACCCGCCTCCTTCTCTTGGGAGTGGTGGTGAGCAAAATTCATGAGCAAATTCATTTTAAACTAAATGGAAGGATAATCAAAAATAGATCTGCAAAGAAGTTTCTTGATTTCAAAAGGGAAAACTTTAAAAAAATAATGGAAATCGTTTTGGAAGTGGACTGGACTGAAGAACTCAAGGATCTGAAGGCAAAGGAGGCTTGGAATTACTTTGTCAAAGTTGCAGAAGCTATCTGAAGCCTGCAACCCAGGCAAGGGGGGAAATTTATAAGGAAGCATTGCAGACCAAGCTGGATATCAAGCATCTCAAACCGGTGATTAAGATAAAGCAGAAAGCCTATAAAGAATAGAAAATAGGATGGATCAGCAAGGATAGCTACCTCTTGGATGTCAGAAAGTGTAGGGATAAAGTGAGAACTAGAAAAAGCCAAGGAAAGTTGGACCTTGTGAAGAGAATTAAAACCAATAGTTAAAGGTTCTATAGCCATATAAATAAGAAGAAAGCAAGGAAAGAAGAAGTGGGACCGCTGAGGATCGGGTGAAGATTAAAGATAATCAAGGTAGGGCCCAACATCTAAACAAATATTTGCCTCAGTTTTTAATAAGGCAAAAGAATAGCTTGGGGTAGTGGCAGTGTGGCTAATGGGAATGAGGATATGGAAGTAGAAAGTACCGCATCTAAGGTGGAAATCAAACTCAAATATCTTAATAGGACCACATCGGGGTCCTGGATAATCTCCATCCTAGAATATTAAAGGAACTGGAGCATGAAATTGCAAGCCCCATAGTAAGGATTTTTAATGAATCTCTAAACTTGGGGGTCATAATCTATGACTGAAGGATTGCTAATATAGTTCCTATTTTTTTAAGAAGGGAAATCAAAAAGTGATCTGGGAAACTACAGGCCTGGTAGTTTGACCTCTGTTGTATGCAAAGTCTTGGAACAAATTTTGAAAGAGAAAGTAGTTAAGGACCAAGAGGTAAACCGTAATTAGGATTAAAATACAATATAGTTTTACAAAAGGTAGATCATGCCAGGCAGACCTGTTCCCCTTCTCTGAGAAGATAACTGATTTTTTAGACAAAAGAAATGCACAAGATCTAATCTACCTGGATTTCAGTAGGACATCTGATACAGTTCTATATGGGAAATTATTAGTAAAATTGGAGAAGATGGGTATTAATATGAGAATTGAAAGATGGATTAGGAGCTGTTAAAATGGGAGATTATAAGAGATCATACAGTGGTGAACTGTCAGGCTGGAGAGAGATTACTAGTGCCGTTTTTCAGGGATCAGTCTTTGGACCAATCTTATTCAACATTCTTATTAATGACATTGACACAAACTGTAGGAGTGTGCTAATAAAATTTGTGGATGACACAAAGTTGAGAGGTATTGCCAATATGGAGGAGGACTGGAATATCATACAAGATGATCTGGATAACCTTGAAAACTGGAGTAATAGAAATGGGATGAAATTTAATAGTTCAAAGAGCAAAGATCATCCCACGTAGGGATTAACGATGAGAATATTTGTTATAAATTAGGGTTTATCAATTAGAATTGACAGAGGAGGAGAAATATTTGAGTGTATTGATTGATCACAGGATGACTCTGAGCCACCAATATGTGGTGCAGCTGTGAAAAGGCTAATGCAGTCTTAGGATGCATCAGGCGAGGAATTTCCAGTAGAGATAGGAAAGTGTTAGTATCATTTTTCAAGGCATTGGCGAGACCTATTCTGGAATACTGTGTGCAGTTCTGGTCTCCCATGTTTAAGAAAGATTAATTCAAACTGGAACAGGTGCAGAGAAGGGCTAATAGGATGATCTGAGGAATGAAAACCTACCTTATGAGAAGAGACTCAAAGAGCTCGGCTTGCTTAGCCTAGCCAAAAGAAGTCTGAGGGGAGATATGATTGCTTTCTATAAATATTATCAGAGAGATAAATACCAGGGATGGAGAGGGGTCATTTAAATAAGTGCCAATGTGCACACAAAAATAAATGGATATAAACTGGCCATCAGGAAGTTTACTCTTGAAATTAGACAAAGATTTCTAAGCATCAGAGGAGTGAGGTTCTGGAGCAGCCTTCTAAGAGGAGCAGTGGGAGAAAAAATCCTAACTGGCTTCAAGGCTGAGTTTGATAAGTTTATGGAGGGGATGGTATGACAAGACTACCTACAATGATATGCAGCCGACCAGCGACTACTGGACAGTGATGGGACACTAGATGGGGAGGGATCTGAATTACTACAGGGAATACTTTCCAGATGTGTCCCTGGTGGGTCTTGTCCACATGCTTAGGGTCTAACTGATCACCATATTTGGAGTTGGGAAGAAATTTTTTCCTGGGTCAGATTGGCAGAGACCCTGGTTTGTTTGGTTTTTGCCTTCCTCGGTTTAAACCTTCCTAGGTTTAAACTAGTGTAAATGGTGGTTTCTCTGTAACTTGAAGTCTTTAAATCATGATTTGAGAATTTCAGTAGGTTCTGAGACATAAGTTCTGGGTCTAATACAGGAGTGGGTGGCTGAGTGTCTGTGGGCGGCAATGTGCTAGAGGTCAGACTAGATGATCATGATGGTCCCTTCTGGTCTTAACGTCTATGTGTCTATGGGACTCTGACCCTAGCCCAAAGAATTCCCTGGAGTGGTGAGGAAACTGAAGCAAGGAAATGTTCATAGGGTTTAGTGTTTTGTATGATCTGTATGCTCTCTTGTGCTTTATGTGATTAAGTAAAAGAGCAAGTGTGTTAGACTTCTGTAAAAAGTGTCTCCCTATGTCTCTCTTCAACTACTGTGTGCTTGCTGAGATATTTACACTCTAAACCAGAATTAACACATCTTTGGAAGGAGTTTTGCAAGAGAGTGTGTTTAAGTGTGGGCGAGTCTGAAAGGTCAGCAATGCACCCAGATGGGCTAGGCATCTGGTCAGAGGGTTCCAGCGCTCAGGAGGGAGTGTTTGACTGTAGGTCTATGCTCTGAGAATGTGGTTTGGGACCCTGAAGCTGGGGCAGTGGCTGATTCGTTAAGGCTCTGGAGACTTAAAGCACCCAGGGATCCAAGGACACAGAGGCTTGGATTCACCTCACAGCAATCATAGTGAGTAGTCATGAGGGGGCACACAATAAGTTCTATGACAGATGGATGCAGAAAGTATGTGGGAATGTGATTCAGATGCAGAATCCTAAAATGGATCTAGGCCAGTTGACGTGCAGATGACAATTTGAATACTGAATTCCAACTTTAGTTAAAATTGGGTCCAGATTCAGATCCCAACAATGCAAAATAGCCCATCTCTGACCACAGTTATAACCGTTCCTTCCTGGTATGGATCAACATATATTCAGCTCCCCAAGTCTCTGCATTGTCCTTGCCCATTTGGACAAGAAAAAGTTCAAGTAATCAAACAAAAGTGCTGTAAACTTTGGCATAGAACTGAAATCCTTCTCCTGATACTCAAAAGTCCTTGCAATATTTTCATTGAGCATTCTCTTGGCTGATTTAAAATTACCTCCAACACCTTTCTCAGGTCAGACTTATATAATGCAATTTTGGAGTTGTAATACAATAGAGAATTTGAAATGACCAATATAAATAGATCAGTAAAATTAAAGTTGAACAGGTTGCTCATACCTGTCACAACGATGATTTCCCAGTAGGGAGTAGCTAGGTGCTGCTGACTGTAGGAGTAGGATTAGTCAGTATGATGGTAGATATCAGGTGAAGAAAAAGATATATGTAATCTGGATAGAGGAGAAAAGGGGTACAAATACCTTCCACAGAATTCCCTTTCCTCTTAAGTAGAAGACAGGCAGTTATTTCAGATGCTCATTTTGGGGGTTATTAAGAGTATATACTGTATCCAGTTCTATGTAATTTTCTCTACAGTAACAAGGTGGTACTATTTCTATTAAATTCTAAGACCAGACCAAACCTGGCCTGATTGTTGAGCTTCAGTTTTTCTCTGATCTGTTCAGAGCTTTCAAAAGATTTGCAATATGGTTGGCCTGCATATCTTGCTATCTCTGAAATTATTCTTTTCATTGTCACAGCATTAGCAGATGCAATTTTCCATCAGTCAGGTATCTTGAAAATAATCAGTGCAGTGATATAAACTCCTGGTATTTTTACTTGGCTTGTAAAAAGAAGTCATTCCATTTTCAATTACATAATTAGAAAATCTTTATAGATGCATAGTAAAAGCTACATTTTCAGCAGAGTTTCTGGAGAATGGAGTCCCTAACCTTGTTCTTGTTGATGTAATATTAGTCCATAACTTTTTCTGAAATGCTTTGAAAATTAAGCCCTAGATCTACACTTCAGAAGAAAAATAATATTAGAATAAAATTAGGAAATAAAAAGCAAATTAGTAGGCAAATTTCCAGAGAGAAATACAGAGCATCAGTAGCAACCTTGAATATAATATCAATATCAGACTTGGTGCTTAGCTCTCAAGGTGATAGCATCATTTTTTTATCCCAGTGAAAGAGCTCCAACTAGAATAATCTTGCAGGTAAATTGATGACAAAAGAAAAGGATAAAATAATGTAAGAAGAACAATCTACATCAAAATTAACCCTGAACAGAAGCAGCTATCATCATGAACAACATTTCAAAAGATTCAGAAGCTAAGTTCAGAAATATCTGATATTGAAGCTTTTTTCAAGTTCAAACCTTAATGAAATCCCCATCAGCTCTGGCTTTGTATTTCATGGGGGAGCACGTTTTAAGGAAGAAGCCCAATTCCCTCCACTTGTACTCTTGTGGATAGCATGTTTCCAAAGCCGGGCTTGGAACCTTCATTCTGTATATGCAGGCAGTTATTCTTCAGGGGGGAAATCTGAAGTCTTCCCCAGTCGTTTTTTAACAGCACTGGATGGACCACACATTTTGGGAGACATTTCTAGTAGGCCTTAAATTCTGATGCCACTGAAATTAAATTTTGTCCACTCAAGCAATGGCACACCCCAGAGTGTACTGTATACCTTGGAAGAGAAAGAAATAGGATTCAGCAATGTTTGGGACCCAGCAAACACAATACACTAAAATGAAAGAAAAGCAGTCAGAAGGAAGAAGAACTCTTACCTGATAGTTCAGGGAAACCAACGAGAGGGTCGTGCAGTGTTAAGGGGAGTAAGAGCCACTAGAAAGGGTCACTTTAGCATTTTCACAGTTTCTCTACACCTATACAGTCAAAAGATACAGCATATGTCTATGGCTGATTTACAATACAGCAGAAGAATACCAGTCTGTATAGTTTAGGAGTTTAACAAGAGAGGGGCCTTAGTGAACTTTGGAATAGGAGGGCTGCAGCAACACCAGGAATATCTGTTTTAGGTTCACAGTGTGCTGCCAAGACAAAGCAGCAATCTTTCAGGTTGCAGAGGAGCAAAATTTCTGATCAGCTAGAATTAGGACTTCATTGAGTAGCAAGGTGTGCAGCTCTTATCCTGGGATGGATTATCTATTATCCTGGAGCTGTTCTTTCTTAGGAGCTTGAAGGACAGGGGCTTTCCTCTGCTGCAAAGCATTGGACTTGCCCTCTTTCTGCTTCAGTCTGTCTTTTCAAAGATAGCAGCATAGGACCAGGACTTTCCCTAGTGTGGAAAACACAGAAAGACTCCCAGACAGAGAGGAAAGACAAATGGAGAGGTAATTGGCAGAAAAATGGTCATTCTATGGATTAATGGACCCCAGAGATTCATATGCTGTTTTAGCAAAAAGCCACTGTAGTAGTAGTGATATGTGCACTGCTCCTTATATGTGACATGATGGGGCAGCCACTTGTGTTACGTTATATTTGATGAGTTGAAAAGTAGTTTTTTCCAATTGCATTATTATAGTGCTTTCTCCTTGTGGTTTGAAAACTGTTTGGGAGCATTTCCGTGGTTCTCTGTTAATCTGAATCACCACGGATGTTTTAGGGTCTATTTAAATAGTACATTTGGTATTATTTTGACTCTATTCACAGTAGCTAACAGGTACATTATAAATGGGTATTTGCTAGCAGAAACAAACAGAAACCATGGTGATGATTGTCCATGGTGGTGGTTCTTCTTTTCTGCTCTAGAACTACCATTAAATAACTCATTTCCATATAGATTTTGGAAAGTTTCAGTGCCATGTGCAGTTCTCATTTTTAAACCTATTAAAGATAAAAGTGAATAAAATAGAGGGTATGCCTAAAATACCTGATAATTAGGTTGGTTACTTAACTGACATGTTCCTTTTCTCTGTAGTACAGATCATTATATTATGCTACATAAGTATAAGGACAGCTATGAGCAAAGGACAGCTATGAGCAACAGAATATGACAGCAAAACAAACAAACAAACATCCCATAATTTTGGGATCTTCTTGCAATTTTAGCTATTTTCTAATGGTTCAGTATAGCCCCATGCACTATTGTTCTGTTACATAGGATCATAATAATTGCCATACTGCACAAACCCTGTGGTTCATCCGGTTCAGGGTTCTGTCTCCAGCAACAAATGCTCAAAGGCAGGTGCACAATAACTCATAATAGGCAGATAAGGGATAATCTGACCCCCATATTAGGTCTCCTCCTAATCCTTAGTAGTTAGAAATTGATTTAAATCTTGATAAACATGTTTAGGATCTCTTCTAAAATTATGTGAGCATTAATTCCGGGCTATTCTTAATATCCAAAAAACTATCCAATCATTTTTTGAATTTGCTAATTTCTTGGGCTCAATAACTTCCTGTGGCACTGAGTTCCACAGTCTAACCACAATTTAATAGTGTTATGTAAATGTTTCCCCCTTTTTAACAGCTTTTTCATTTATTACCTTTTAATTTAATTGAGTATATCCTTGTTCTTGTTACCTTTCTAAGGTAAACAATCCCCATCTTTTCATTTTCTCTTCACATGAGAGATTTCCCATGGCCCTAGTCATATTTGTTGGCCTTTTTTGAAACTTTCTCTTCCATATATTCTACACTATATTTTTGAGGATTGGGTGACCAGTACTGCACACTGTTTTCTGGATGAAGTTGCACCATTGATTTATATAATGAAAATATTACATTCCCATATTTTTTTCATGCCATTCGTTCTGCATCTTGTTAGCTTTTTTGAATGCAGCTCCACACTAAGCAGAGATTTTCACTGAGCTGTCCACAATGACATCTTTTAGAACCCTATAAGGCAGTGGTGGGCAACCTGGACCCTCAGTATGGTACTGCAGTAGTAATGATCGCACTTCTTTTTATATCTTCACTAGTGCCACAACAACCATAAATCTCAATCTATCTTTGTCTGTATAGGAGAGAGATAAGATTAATATACAACTTGTGGTTGAATAAATAATATCTCTGAATCTTAATTTTTTAAAGGCTGGCTTTCAATCAAGTAATATTTCAGGTCTATATATATCAAGTGGTCTAAATCGGGGGGCTCTCAAACTGTGGGTCAGGACCCTCAGGGGGTCGCAAGGTTATTACATGGAGGGGTCGCGAGCTGTCAGCCTCCACCCCCAAACCCCACTTTGTCTCCAGCATTTTAATGGTGTTAAGTAAATTAAAAAGTGTTTTTAATTTATAAGAGGGGTCACACTCAGAGGCTTTCTATGTGAAAGGGATCACCGGTACAAAAGTTTGAGAACCACTAGTCTAAAGCCTCAGTAGAGCTGGTATCTTATGATGAAAATCAAGAAACGGCAAAAGGATAAAAACTCACCTACAAAAAAAATCACAGTAATTATTATGTGATGGGTGTCATGAGAGGAATAATCAGTGAAATAATAGTGCCAAAGACACTACCAAGGTGTTCTACATAAATGTGAACTTTTCTGAATTATAAATACATGAGTGGTAGCAACAAAAGAAATGTATCCATCTGCAGACACCAGTAATGATTAATCTGGACTCTAATTTGGTACTGAAGTGCATTTTGAATGCTTGGGTAAAGCCTAATTTCACAGAAGACAGACATTTCTAGGATGTATAGTAACACTCATGCTCAAGAACAGAGATTCTCAGACTGTGGCAGAGTACTTGCTCACGGCCTGTGGAAAGCTGGTTACACAATGCTGGTTTTCCTGCTTGAAACTGTGAATGAACAGGAGGTTGGTGCATGTGCATCTGGGCTCATGGGTCTCAAATGCAGGTCTGTGCTCCATTCCTCTGCCCAGCAGCTGATAGACAGACCAGCTGGGACTTGGGCCCATGAAGCCCAACTGGGGCATGAGCCCCACCCCATGCTGTGATTGAGAGAGCTACAAGGCTCCTGATTGGGCACAGCCCCTATTTAAGCCAAGGGGAAAAAAATGATGTTGTCCATATAACTGGACTTTATCCTGCTTGGACTGCTGGTCTGGCATTTGCCTATTCCTTCCTTTTGATCCGGACCTGCTGGTATGCTCACTTGGACTGAGCCTTGTTAATTGACTCTTGATCCCTGCCCTCGTCTTTCAACTCTGATCTCCTGGTGTTCCAATCTGGCCTGATCCCTGGTAATTGGCTCCCGAACCCTTGGCCTGTGCCTGATGTTAACCCCTAGGCTAGGCTACCCATGGCTCAGCCCTGACAGCGTGACTGTTAATGGGAGCGGAGATGGTGCACCAAGACCATTTCTTCATTAAAATGTGACACACGCTGAAGACATGGTTCAGAACCCTGGCACTAACAGTACAACGTTTGTAATATTATTATTTCTACAAACTTTGCTAAATGTTTTCAGACATACTTGCTAATGGTCTGTGGAGATCTGGCTGGTTACATGGGCATGTCTCTTGAGCAATCTGTGCGCACTTTGTAATTGAGAACTGTGAAAAATATAATACCAAATCAATTCCCTATCTGAGGGTCATAACCTTTTACTTTATTGCTATCTAACCCCATTTTAGCCTTATTCACATTTCCTTCTTTAAAAAAATGTACTCCCAAAGTTTAAATGATAACATGTTCAATGCTTTGAATCTAAAATATATACCTATTTACAGTCACAATGCAAAAACTATCACCGTATGTGATAGTTAAGGGCCATGTCAAAATGTCTCATTTAATGTTCTTTAGCAGGATAAAACAAAGTGCTTCCTTAACAACAGAGACAAGGGTCAATGTTCCTGGAAATTATTTAACATGCTTAATATTAGATGGCTTGCATTTCATCTCGCTGACTTAAATGTTTAAATCTTTCAGTGGTTTTACTGTAGTGGATTGATGTGCTCCAGCAGAGTTAGCTTATCACTGCAAACCACACTCTGTTGCTAGCCCTACCTCAAAGAAAACGTAAAATGCATTCAGACGCTTTGATATTTCAATGCCGATTCTGTAATGTGTATTAAAGAATAGAAAATACACTGCATCAGAGTGAATTTTATGTTTAACTCTATGTCAGCTGACAATCCTTACATGTGTCTTGTAAACATGGAAAACAGGAAAGAACAGATATTAGTGGATGAGGAATGAAGAAACTTAGCAAACACGAATAACTGAATAATTATTCTATCCATGTTATACCATTTCAGGTAATCTGCATTTTTCTTTCAGGAAAAATCAAGTTATATATTTTACAATGATCATAGATATCTAGTGCATTTCCTGCATAATCCTTCAGAAATTAGCAGTCAAATTCTTTATTTATTTTATAGTACATTTTTATCGACTTGTAGAGAATGTAAAAAAAGCATGAATTTAAAGTGTAAGTGCATTCCATGATCAGGATTCTGTCAAAAATGGGAAAAGTAGATTAATTCCACAATTCAGCCTGAATGCTTGAGATTCATCTTTCATATGGATTATGACCCTAATTATTAACAATAGAAAATTAGGAATACATTGACTTCATCAAAAATCCTGGGTAAATGTCTCATTTTATGGACTATTTTCCAGAGTTATGAACATGTGCAAGCCATGAATAGATTCTCTTTTACATGGCAGTGATTCTTTATTCAAGTGCATCATTAAGGATCTCCTGGCAATGCAGATGGTGACAAATTGAAATTTCCCTTGATGTTTATCCAAAATTGCTACCTCGTCTTGCAGCTCACTATGCTGGTGCAAGACCCTGTTGATGGGTCCACATGGGCACAGTGGGCACATGGGCTTTCAGTGAATTGCAAGACAGGGCTCTTGTTGTGGCTAAGCCATTAGACTGTGCATTATGAATCCTGAGAATCTCCAAAATTCCTTCTTAGACAGCTGATCCTTTTGTATCCACTTCTCTAGAGTTCCCTTTGCTGATTGGGTTGCAGGATCGCAGGGGGATGTTTATCTTCCCCATCACAAATATGTAAGAATAGAAAGACACTTTTTTTCAATGAAATCAAGTCCATGAGAAACAACAAAGGAAAAGGAACATCTAAAATGCCAGGTTGTCAAAGGAAACTACCAGCAATCATGAAAGACATCTGCCTGATTTTTTTTTTCTTGTAAAAAGAAAAGGCTCAGTTTGGGAGCAGTAATCCTGAAGATCTGCAAATATTCACTGGGGGGGGGGGAGGGGAAGGGGAATCACTATTCCTGTGGCTTTTAAAAATAAGCTCAGAGTGATTTCCCCCCCCCCCCAGTTCTCCTTCCTTCTCCCCTCCACATTACTGTGCTGCCCTACTGTTTCTATGGCAACAAGCAGCATTCTTTCACTCCCCCCTACACACACACACCCTCTACCTCCTGCCTGGCAACGCTCCCCTGCAGCAATGGGAATCCCAGTGCGTGAAAACAAACAAGCATAGATGTATGTACAGACTCTGCTGTGTGAAGCTGTCAGTGGCAATAAAGGATTAATGCCCACTTGAATCCATCTTTTCTTGCACAGGTGCTCTGCAGAAGATAATGAAATAGGTCAGGATAGGGGAAGCCAATCAGGTTCCCCAACAGGACAGCAGGAAACTCCAGAAAAGTGTCTACTTGGCAGAGGAAAAAGGGAAATGTCTTGAAGAGCTGCTGGTCAAGCTCTTCATTTAAAATAAGATTTGTGATGAATTGTAGACTTTATTTTTTGGGTTAGAAAATCATTTGCAAATCAGTGCTGAGGTCTGTGACTAAATGTGTTGTCTACCAGTTTCCTCAAAATAATTAAAATGAATCATTTGGGTTCATAGAATCATAGAAGAATCATAGAAGATCAGGGTTGGAAGGGACCTCAGGAGGTCATCTAGTCCAACCCCCTTCTCAAAGCAGGACCAATCCCCAATTAAATCATCCCAGCCGGGGCTTTGTCAAGCCAGACCTTGAAAACCTCTAAGGAAGGAGATTCCACCACCTCCCTAGGTAACCCATTCCAGTGCTTAGTGAAAAAGTTTTTCCTAACATCTAAAGTTCTTCACAAACTGTTCATTATGACTATTTTTTTATTCATTGTTCATCATGTGATTAGTCACTTACGTCATATGGTATTGCATCTTCTGCTGTGGATGTCCAGAACTAATTATTAGACAAGAGTATAACGAATAACAAACATTGTGCATAAATTTCAGGATCAATAAATGTTTGTATTGAAATTGATGAAAGTTTTGGGATTTGCAAAGATTTTCACCAACATGCAGAAATCACTGGATTATTTTAATGTATGTAATGGATAACTTGACCACAAGATGTGTCTCTATTAATGTTATTATTAAATAGATAACATTAAAATAAGAACTTTCATCAGTAGTTGGCTGCCTCTTCATCCTTGAAAAAAAAGCATACTCTAATGGTGAAAGGCAAAATTCACCGCAGTGTAATTCCAATGAAGTTGATGAATTTGGCCCAATTACTATACATTATGTGATATAAAATCAAAAGAGTGAGCATTCTGGGTCTCCCTTTTTTAAAAAAAACCTTTACCATAATTACCCAGAACACTGTACAACAATAAAACAGTGTTTTGGAACATTACTATACATTACTACATTAATTTGTTATAAGGGCTCACTTTCCCCCAAGTAGCAGTATTTATCTATATTGTCAACCGAAAGCATTCAGAAATCATAAGCCATCTCTCAAAAAAGCTTGAGATTTTGGGAGGTGAGAAAGTTGGCAGTTCATTTTATTTCTGTTCTGGTTTCTGAGCTTTCAGTGTGTACTCTGGTCCCATTTTTGAGCTTTTCTGCACAATCATTTAGGCTAGAAGCTTAATTTCAAAAGTAACAAGCTAAGATTCTTACATCATCACATGTCTCCAGGATCTGGGCTCTAAGAAAAACACCGGTTATCACAAGTCTTGTGATAAAATTGCAAGAGTGGGCACTGATTTAAGAGCTTCATTGTTTTGTTGTTGTTGCTGTTATGGAGTGTTTTATTGCTTCTGAGTTCTTTCCATTGATCTCCTCTAATTTCAAGACAATAGTATGTTTTTTCCTCCAACTAATGTCCAGATATTCCAAAGTGACTGCAAATCCTTTTCTTCAACTGCTTTTTTTTTTGCTTTTCTAAGAGTCACAAACCTGATCTTATATTTTGCTTCACTACAAGTCGTTTGTCCACCTATTAATAAAATTTCATAAACTTTCACAATAATAAAACTTTTACTTTAAAGCTTTATGCTGCAAAGTAAAAAATCTGCTTCTTTACCATACTACTCCTTGTATTTTAACGCGGAAGCATTTATATTACCCCAGTGTGGGTACACAAGGTGGAGAGAATGTTGCAAGGAGCCTCCTTCACACTGGACTATGGTCTGATTACAGTGACAGTCCTTGTACTCCCCTGGCTTTACGTCCCAGACTCTTCTGATGGGATGGAAAGAGTCCCCTTCCTCCCTCAGTCAGCATAGCTGGCTATGCACAGAAGTGAGGGGACATTCTGCACTCTACATAAGGATAGTGCACCTCCCGTGCTCCTGTCTGCTCCTAGACATGCTGTGTAAGTAAGTCCTTGTCTATACTACACTGTTTTGCCAGCAAAAGGCATCACTACAATGCTCCTCCCACCAACAAAACTCTGCAGCTTTGCTAACAAAATAAAACCACCTCGACAAGAGGCATAGAGCTTTTTGCTGCAAACTTGGAGCTACAAAGGATCAGTGTAGACCAGGAATCAGCAACCTTTGGCTGATTTTCCCGTCAGGGAAATCCTCTGGTGGGCCTGGACGGTTTGTCTACCTGCCATGTCCACAGGTTCGGCCGATCACAGCTCTCACTGGCCGTGGTTTGCTGTTCCAGGCCAATGGAGGCTGCGTGGGCTGAGGGATATGCTGGCCGCCGCTTCCCGCAGTCCCCATTGGCTTGGAACGGTGAACCGCAGCCACTGGGAGCTGTGATTGGCCGAACCTGCGGATGCTGCAGATAAACAAACCGGCCTGACCCGCCAGCGGATTTCCCTAGTGGGCCATGTGCCAAAGGTTGCCGATCCCTGGTGTAGACATTGTGTTTGTTACATTGCCGTAACTGGCCTCCAGGAGGTACCCCACAATGCCTGTTCTGCTCAGTGTTTTGAACTCTGCTGCCCTGAATCCAACTACACAGACATGCACCCCTTCCCTTTCAAAGCCTCAGGATTTTTTGTAATTCCTCAGCTTGGAGAGTTCTCATAACTACTGCCCAGCTTCGCATGCCTGCTCCTGGCAGCAAATGCACTCCTGCCTGGACTACAGGGGAAGTGGATTTCCTTGGTCTGTGGAGGGAGAACTTGGAATCACAGAATCAAAACATTAACACAGAATCCTGCTCTCCCTGGCACTGGCAGAATCCTGCTCTCTCTGTCTACCTAAAACTATTTTCATTTGTCTACCTCCCCAGGATAACCACGGAGAAGCTTACAGTGTTAAATTGCATTTTTGTCTCCCTGGATAACTGGCTGTGTTGACAGAACATGTGTGGCTCTTTGAACTCCAAGGAAGAGGAGGTAGACTTAAATGCTTGCAGATAAACTGAGAAAGGAATTTTAAAAGGGTTGCTTGCCCCATGGCCCACAGAGCTAGTGGTAAGGCAGCCATGATTACAGGATGAACCACACTTGCGCCAGGTGATCCCAGAATAAAAAGAGCAGAAAGCTACAGTAAAAGGAGGAAGCTTAGGTGAATGTAGCCACTGCAAGGAGTGAGAATGCTCCTGCATTACCCTCAGTCAGCAGGGGAAAAAGGTCTCCAAGCAAGGAGGTGTGGAAGAAACTCTGTCCAAACAAGAAAGAGACTGTAAAGATCAGCTGTAATGAAGAGTTTGTGTTTTGTTATTTTGGGTTAATAAGTAGAGAAACTTTAAACTTATTGCGTGGCCTACAGGGCCAATATGTATCAGAAGATTAAACAAATGGGACCCCTTGTAGGGATTGTTGAACTACCTTTGAACTCTAAGCCCTTAAAGGCCCCTGAGAACAGGGGGAAGAAAGGCAGGGTGCTGCAGAGTGACTTCAAGCCAGGAGCGGGTGCTTAGGAGGTGACTGTACAGTATTATAATAATAAAAGAAAAACAGAGGGAGGGGGAAACAAGGACATAATGCTGACATTTTAAAGCCCTCCTAATGCACAAGTTAGCCTAAGGGCCTGATCAGTTTCAGTTGTATGAATAACTTTATACTAATGTATTTTTGTAAATAGTTGCTAATTGGAAACATGCATGCTTCTGTTGACTTTAAGGTACAAAAACACTGTGATAAAATACTGGATTCCCTATTTAATTAAATACAGAACTTTTCCACCGTAACTGAATGGTACTTAAACTTCAGACATTCCTAATTTAAACAATAATCAGCATTACCAACAGATTTCAATTTAGGTAAGTGGTGTTGGGGGTCTTCTCCCCCCACCCCCCATACACACCCATTAATAGGATTTAAATCAACTGGATTATTTTGCCTCTGTTCCCAATTGCTGTTGTCTGCCACCATGTAACTTTACCTATAGCCAAAAAAGGCAGGTGAATCAACAGCTATTCTACTTGATGGATCAGCCAGCAGGGCTGCTTTTAGATAGACAGCTGGTGTGTGCCTCAAGAGACACTGTGCCACCTGTGCAAATTATTCAGCCTCCACTGGCCTTGGGCCAGGCTACTTCACAATCTGCTTCTTGCAATGGATAGTGCCTCATGCTATTTGTACTGTCCATCATCCAGGCATTTAAATTTGTAAGTCATCATCTGAGCTGAACCAGGAATCTAATAGTTAATACACCATTAGCATTGTCAGGACTCTCTGTGACTAAAATTGTCTTGTTGCCTTTGGGCCAATTCTACCCCCTTGTGATGACTGCTAAGCCAGCCTTGTGCCTCTGCATCTGAAGTTCAATCTGCTTCAGATGCAGGGGAATCTGGATAGGTTTTCAACTACAGAAGGCAATGCTATGTTTAAGGGGATTAGAGTACCATGAGAAAAATCAAGAATTGTTTAAATTCCCATTCATAAATGGTTCCTTTTTTGTTCTTTGTGTGGATTATTTTAAAAGATAGACCACCCAGATAAAAAAGTTTTGAAGGAGCACAATATCACCAAAGATGAAAATTTCCTCTTGGACAAAATCTCAAGGAGAATTCTCAAAACTATACTGTATACTTCCTCCCCGTACCAAAACCTGGTTAAAACTATTTATCTGTACTGGTGGTTAGACTTGATTCTTCAAGTAATCTTGTTTATTAAATAAATGTCAGTATAAGTGAGTTACATCCCTTGATCTCTTCCAAAATAAACAATCACAACTTGATCTTAAACAAACATGAATAATGATCATTTTTTCATTATAAAACCTGGTGTAAAACTTTCAAATAAGTAAGTTAGGCAGGATTTTATTGTACATTAATTAAAATAGAAATCACATTTCAATAATTAGTAATATGTTTAACTCTAATAAATGCCTGATGAAGATGATGATGGGTCAAATCCCGAAAAGAATTGGAGTTGCTGGTGCTCAGTAGGTCTCTGGGTTTGGTCCACAATAATGAAATACGGAGATTTTGAATAGTAAATTATGAATTTCTGAGCCAATTGCAGCCAAGAGTTGGAACACTCTTTTCCCCTCATTCATACTTTTGTCATGAGATAGAGAGAGAGATTCTGACTCTATGACCAGATATATTATCTTAGAATATTAGGAATGGAGGATTGTGCTCCACCTGTGAAATGTGAATAAAATACTTCCTTTCTCTTACTCTGTCTGCCTTTTTCTATATAGTCTCCAGGTTTGCTTGGGTTGATCCTTTTACACACATGGCCCCCCACTGATTCAACAGAACTCTGCATGGGGCCATATGACTCTTGTGAAACTCCTTGGGGACTTAGATATTAAGCTCTTCAGGGATATAGAATGCCTTACTATGGTGCCTGCACATTATATAACAAAATTGGAGCCCAATATCATTTGGGGACTCCAGAAACTACTCACTCCCCACCTTCCCAAGAAATACGTCAGTACAATTTCAACACATAATATGCTGTCTTCTAGAGGAGGAGTATAAAGATGGACAGTGGGGTACTGTGTAGGGTGCCTTCAAATGTATGGGTGGGTATATGCAGAAAGAATAACTTAGAAAACTTGGCAGATATTAATCATAAAACTGAAATTTTAAAAAATCAACTTTGTAACATTAATAAGTGAGAATCACATTCACAGAGGGAAATAGATGGAACTTCAGATAGAAGATGTAACCCTCTTCTTTCCAAGCAAAAATGAACAGCTTCTTCTAGAGAACACAGCAGCCTTGTAAAGGGAAGAAATACAGGTATGAAAGAGTTAAATGGTGTCAGCAAGAATAGGACTGGGAAACTGGATGCACACCTCATGAAAAGAAAATGAGTAGTTGTGGCACCTTAGAGACTAACATCTGATGAAGTGAGCTGTAGCTCACGAAAGCTTATGCTCAAATAAATTTGTTAGTCTCTAAGGTGCCACAAGTACTCCTTTTCTTTTTGCGAATACAGACTAACACGGCTGCTACTCTGACACCTGATGAAAGGGAGCAATCTATCTTGGTTCTATCTGATTCATTGCTGTATTTTGATAAGTCCATTATCTACAATAGTTACATTGGTATAAAACTGGAGTAATACAGTGGTGAATCAAGCCCCTCATGTGAAATTTAATGTTAGCAGACACATAAGTAGATTGAGTGGTTAAGAAAAGGTTAAGAGAAGATTTCATCATAGCATATATGTAACTACACAGGGAGAAGACTTCTCTTAGTAAGGTTTCTAATCTAGCAGACAAAGGTGTAACTAGATCAAATGGCTGGAGATTAAAGAATTTAAAAAAAAAAAACCTGGATGTAAGGCACAATTTTTAACAGTGCCATAACCAATTAATCCTTAACAATTTACCAGGTGATGTGGCAGATTCTCCTTCATGTAAAATGTTTCAACACAGATCGGATGGCTTTTGGAAAGCTGTGCTCTAGCTCAGTCACATTTCATTAGATTTGTTGCAAGAAACCTTGTGTGAAGTTCTATGTCCAGAGTTATGCGGGAGGTCAGACTTGATGGTCATAGTTATCTGTTCTGACTGTAAAATCCATGAATTTGATTCGCATAAATATGAATGTAGCCAAATTAAGAATGCATGTTTTTGTTAGAAATTAACCATTTACTATAATTATGTATGGTAAATACAGATTACTTAATATATATGTGCATACAACATATTCTTATGTAATAATTTCAAAGGTAGGTACTGTGGTCTGTATGCATAAAAGAAGTTAGGCACCAAAATCCCAGTTTCAGGATCACTGTGATGCACAAAGCTCCCCCTAAACCCAGTACATACTTAAACTCACTTGGCCCCTACTGCTGCTGCCCTCTAGGGTGATGGACATCTGTATCCTACCTACACCCCAGCACAATTCATACACTGGGAGAAGGCGGGCATTCAGCTGCCTAAGTCAAGTGCTGAGAGGGTGCCTATGGGGTCCCTTGGGTGAGTTCACACAACAGGATGGGCTGGGGGAAAGGGAGGAGGAGGGGCCCTCCCTCAGAACTTTTGGCCCAGTAGTTTAATGTACTGACATGGCTGTAGGAGTTCCCCAGTTCAAGTCCTCCCCGCTGCTTGAGTGGGATGCGGGATTTGAACAGGCATCTGTCATCTACCACTTGAGGGCCCTAGTGGATGATCTATGAATATTTGTGAGGAGGAGGGCAGAAAAAGAGTACCCTCATTCTCTCCTGTTGACCCTATGGCATTCTGGATAAATACTTGAGTTATTTTGATGAGAGAGAGAGAGAGAGAGAGAGAGAGAGAGAACACAAGCATGAGAGTGGCTATAGGAGGGAGGGTTAAATCAGCACCCTAGGATCTAGTATCCATGCTCCAATGACTGTTCCCAGTTCAAATCTCTTCTCCCTTCAGGTGGAAGGGGACCAGATGAGTACCCTAACCACATGGCTAAAAGTATGAGTGAGGTGATTGCCCCCTCCCTGGCTTCTTAATGAAATGGCATAAGCACCTAACTCTAGGATAGAGTTCATAGCTGAGAATCACTAGGAGAGATAGGTTTCAGAGTAACAGCCGTGTTAGTCTGTATTCGTAAAAAGAAAAAAGAAAAGGAGTACTTGTGGCACCTTAGAGACTAACCAGTTCATTTGAGCATGAGCTTTCGTGAGCTACAGCTCACTTCATTGGATGCATATGCATATGCATCCGATGAAGTGAGCTGTAGCTCACGAAAGCTCATGCTCAAATGAACTGGTTAGTCTCTAAGGTGCCACAAGTACTCCTTTTCTTTTTTCTTTTTTTCTTTTTAGGAGAGATAGGTGCCTCTTTACAGCCTGGACATAGGCACCTATCTCCCTGAGAAGGGAGGGACTTAGCCCCCACCTCTCCAGTCAGCAACACCCCTTCCCTAGCTTAGGCAACTCCCTGCCTAGTGTGCTGGCTTTTCTGAATCAGTCTATAGTGCCTTTGTCTCCCCATTAACTGTAAAGGAGCCTACCTCAGATTTTCTGAATTGCAGTGATTTTTCTAGGTGTCTATAAATTAGGCACTATAACATTCAACATTGCCACACCTAAATCCTTTTGTGCACCCAGGACTTCATGTCCATTTTCAGAGTTGTTTAAGCTTACATTTTTTCATCTTCATATTCTAACATAGCCACAGGTAGTTGACATTATGGATTAATAACCTGCAAAATTTCACTTTTAATCAAAGGGCTAAGAATTAGAAGCACATAAAGGTGTCTGATCTATAAAACACTTGCTTTCTGTACCCTGCTGAGTTAAAAATGAACAAAATGATTTTATGCTGAAGTTGTTAAAATAAATTTACTCCCATGCATAGTAGACCTTTTAGGCCACTCGTTAGCCAAAAGTGAATTTTGATTCTGGGGGATTAAGATGCCTAACTCCCATTGAATTCCACTGGGAATTGAGCATCTAAATCCATTAGGCCCTTTTGAAAATCTCAGGCAGTTTCTTCAGTGAAATTTTGTGTTCAAAAGCAAAGAACCTTCTCCTCCTAATGAAAAAAGATCCATATAACAGATACATTCACCAGTAGTCATCTCTAGAGTATCTATTATGTAATCATGTGGAGGATGTAATTTTTAGGATCAGACATGGGCACTGAAATGTCAATAAATTAATCAAGTTCTATACCAGTGCATCCGAGATCAGAATCTTTCCCATTTACAAGAAACTAATTCAGTTGAGTGTTTGGGTGGTCATGATCTTTCAGGCAGCTGATGAATGCTTACAGAAATGGTGGAGATCCGTGAAGTTTTATGAATCTTGAATGATCATGTGATGGCCAACCCCACAGGAATTGAGACCACCAGAACTAAAGATCATGAGCTGCTACAGCGGGAGCTAAAGAATCACACCTTTCTAAGTGTTTGCTGTAATAATACACATCCTTTATGTATAAGATGTAGCAGGACACCTGTAATACACACTTACTAGTGGGTTATAATTGTGTGAAAATTCGTTAATTCTTAATCTGTTTTTGGTGAAAAAACTCCAATCATGCAGCAGAAACCATACCATGGGACTTAGGCAATGAAGCACACATCACAAATAACAACCCCTAGACTTCAAATTGTTGGCATAACTATTAGACAAAGACTTTAAAATAGGGGTAGATTGTGGCTTGGATTCTATAGTGGGTATGTGGAGATGTACCACCCCAGTGAGGGCTATCAAAGAAGCTGTGCCTCAGGTGGAGGAGCTGCTCTGTACAGTTGGGTGGTTACCAGTCTGCTTCATCTTAATGGTTGGGACAAAATTCTCTTCCCTACACCCCAACAATGTGCTAGCAGAGAGTGGGGATACTAAAGCACCACATTCACTTCTCTTTCTGCTGCTTGTTAGCATCTGATGAGGAGCAGGAATGAGCAATCTCTGAGCTCTCCAGTGTGCAAGGATTGCTATTATGGAAGCCCCTTCTACAGCCAAAAAAAGGGGAGGGAGGTTTCTTGTGAGTCCCTCTCTCTTGACAAGCCAGAGTCTCTCACCTTCTGACCCATTAACATAATCATTCTTGATTTTTATGATTATGAATGAGTCAGACAGAAAAGGGGACTAAATCTGCAATAGATATTATTTGCAGTGAGTAATTCAACCATCTCAAGTCAACTGTTGTAATTTTATTAATTTACCAAGGATCCTTTTGGGGGGAAAATGAAAACATTGAATTGTTCCACTCAGCAAATAAGTTTTCTTCCTGTGTGCCTGTACAACTTCTTTGGTACCAAGATCTGGATCTCCCTCTATGCCTGCCTCTCACCCCCCTGCACACTTCTGAGAGATAAAACTTTGTTCTCTTATTTTCTCATGAGGACCTGAGGACCTATTGAAGCTTATAAGCCAGTGCAAGAGACTGAACAAGTTATGGTGGTTGCTAGATACAAGAAAGATGTTCTGTATCAAAGCAGGCAAGGAGGAGGGAATATTTATCTTCCCCAACTTTAGCCCTGTGATGCAGACCAAAAGCAAAGAATTTGAAGAGTTAGAACAAAGCTTTATAAAAAGAAGAAGAAAAACATTTCTTGTTTCTAGTGAAACTCGGTATTATTTATAGGAAAACTTGCTTGTTTGTGATCTTTGTGTGTGTACTACACTATTAAAAACTGAGAGACTCCTAGATCGTAAAATAATAAGTTGGGGCCAGAGACACTGAGCACCAGAAAAACCTGCTGAAGTCAATAGGAGATCAGCATGCTTGGAAAATCAGATCCTGTGGTTCACATAAGTAATATTTAAATATTAATTTCTATCTATTATACATGTTTTGTTAGTAGCCAACCCCATTTTGTGGTTATACACCTGTCCTTTAGTGTTGATGTAGAAGAGGGAACCATTCAGTGGAGGAATTGGGGCCAGCAACTAAGAACTGGATTCACAGAGTTCTCATCTGTTACTTCTGATAGGACATCCTGAAGGAAGATGATGTATTAGAGGACTTGCTTGTAACAGGGAAGAAGAGGAGACACCTGGTTAGACTCTCTGGCATTAGGTTCTTTTCTGACCTACCATTTGGGGTCCAGGGAATAGAAATGCTGAATGTGAGGTACACTACATGGGCGAAGAAAGGGGGTTATTGAGCAGGTAGAGCCTTGCAAGTCCTACCTATCTCAGCGGGCTGTGTCCTATGACCAGTATATTCAAATTTGTACAGTGGCATATTTTCAGCAAAAATAGGCTTTTATCTGTATCCATTCTACTCCCTTTTTGTGGATTAAACTTGTGAATTAATCTCATCCTCTTGCCAGTTGTTTCTGCTAACTAGTGGCCAGTTAGTAGTCCCCCATCACCTGGTTGGAATTTCTGAGGATAGACTGTTGTAGATAAGACTCAAACATTGTGGTTTACTGGCAATTTATCTGTCAGGTGAGCCATGGTTAAGCCACTAGAAGTTGTGCCAAGCTATAATCAGCCTCTTGCCTACATCACAGTGCTACAAACCCACAGTAGAATGATTGTGTAAGCAGCAGCTGCAAGTTAAAGCTGCATTAAAGACTTTAAACATATGCACTCTGCAAGAATCCCATCCACTTTTGTAAATGACATCTCCTTGTTACTTGGCAAGTTTTTAATGACACAGGGCTAAATCCATGTGGAAGAATTCCAAATTATCCAAATAATTTGAAAAAGATTTATTTAACCACACAGATAATCACAAAAAGGAAAGGAGTACCTGTGTCACCTTAGAGACTAACACATTCATTTGGGCATAAGCTTTCATGAGCTACAGCTCACTTCATCAGATGCATGCAGTGGAAAATACAGTGGGGAGATTTTATATAAATAGAGAACATGAAACAATGGGTGTTACCATACACACTGTAACAAGAGTGATCAAGTAAGGTGAGCTATTACCAGAAGGAGAGCGGGGGGCGGGGGGGAGGGAGAAGGGGGAAAAACGTTTTGTAGTGATAATCAAGGTGGGCCATTTCCAGCAGTTGACAAGAACGTGTGAGGAACAGTAGGGGGGGAAATAAACATGGGGAAATAGTTTTACTTTCTGTAATGACACATCCACTCCCAGTCTTTATTCAAGCCTAAGTTAATTGTATCCAGTTTCCAAATTAATTCCAATGCAGCAGTCTCTCTTTGCAGTCTGTTTTTGAAGTTTTTTTGTTGAAGAATTGCCACTTTTAGGTCTGTAATTGAGTGACCAAAGAGATTGAAGTGTTCTCCGACTGCTTTTTGAATGTTATAATTCTTGACGTTTGATTTGTGTCCATTTATTCTTTTACATAGAGACTGTCCAGTTTGGCCAATGTACATGGCAGAGGGGCATTGCTGGCACATGATGGCATATATCACATTGGTAGATGTGCAGGTGAAAGAGCCTCTGATAGTGTGGCTGATGTGATTAGGCCCTACGATGGTGTCCCCTAAATAGATATGTGGACACAGTTGGCACCGGGCTTTGTTGCAAGGATAAGTTCCTGGGTTAGTGTTTTTGTTGTGTGGTGTGTGGTTGCTGGTGAGTATTTGCTTCAGGTTGGGGGGATGTCTGTAAGCAAGGACTGGCCTGTCTCCCAAGTGATGGGTCATCCTTCAGGCTAGGTTGTAGATCCTTGATGATGCGTTGGAGAGGTTTTAGTTGGGGGCTGAAGGTGATGGCTAGTGGCGTTCTGTTAATTTCTTTGTTGGACCTGTCCTGTAATAGGTAACTTCTGGGTACTCTTCTGGCTCTGTCAATCTGTTTCTTCACTTCAGCAGGTGGGTATTGTAGTTGTAAGAATGCTTGATAGAGATCTTGTAGGTGTTTGTTTCTGTCTGAGGGGTTGGAGCAAATGCAGTTGTATCATAGAGTTTGGCTGTAGACAATGGATTGTGTGGTGTGGTCTGGATGAAAGCTGGAGGCATGTAGGTAAGCATATCGGTCAGTAGGTTTCCGATATAGGGTGGTGTTTATGTGACCATCGCTTATTAGCACCGTAATGTCCGGGAAGTGGATCTCTTGTGTGGACTGGCCCAGGCTGAGGTTGATGGTGGGATGGAAATTGTTGAAATCATGGTGGAATTCCTCAAGGGCTTCTTTTCCATGGGTCCAGATGATGAAGATGTCATCAATGTAGCGCAAGTGGAGTAGGGGCATTAGGGGACGAGAGCTGAGGAAGCGTTGTTCTAAGTCAGCCATAAAAATGTTGGCATACTGTGGGGCCATGCGGGTACCCATAGCAGTGCTGCTGATTTGAAGGTATACATTGTCCCCAAATGTGAAATAGTTATGGGTGAGGACAAAGTCACAAAGTTCAGCCACCAGGTTTGCCGTGACATTATCGGGGATACTGTTCCTGATGGCTTGTAGTCCATCTTTGTGTGGAATGTTGGTGTAGAGGGCTTCTACATCCGTAGGGGCTAGGATGGTGTTTTCGGGAAGATCACAGATGGATTGTAGTTTCCTCAGGAAGTCAGTGGTGTCTCGAAGATAGCTGGGTATACTGGTAGCGTAAGGCCTGAGGAGGGAGTCTACATGGCCAGACAATCCTGCTGTCAGGATGCCAATGCTTGAGATGATGGGGCATCCAGGATTTCCAGGTTTATGGATCTTGGGTAGCAGATAGAATACCTGGGGTTCTAAGGGTGTGTCTGTGTGGATTTGTTCTTGTGCTTTTTCAGGGAGTTTCTTGAGCAGATGGTGTAGTTTTTTTTGGTAACCCTCAGTGGGATCAGAGGGTAATGGCTTGTAGAAAGTGGTGTTGGAGAGCTGCCTAGCAGCCTCTTGTTCATATATCGATCTATTCATGGTGACAACAGCACCTCCTTTGTCAGCCTTTTTGATTATGATGTCAGAGTTGTTTCTGAGGCTGTGGATGGCATTGTGTTCTGCACGGCTGAGGTTATGGGGCAAGTGATGCTGCTTTTCCACAATTTCAGCACGTGCACGTCGGCAGAAGCACTCTATGTAGAAGTCCAATCTGTTGTTTCGACCTTCAGGAGGAGTCCACCCAGAATCCTTCTTTTTGTAGTGTTGGTAGGAAAGTTGGTAGGAAAGTCGCTGAGGGTTAGTATGTTGTTCAGAGGTGTGTTGGAAATATTCCCTGAGTTGGAGATGTCGAAAGTAGGATTCTAGGTCACCACAGAACAGTATCATGTTCGTGGGGGTGGAGGGGGAGAAGGAAAGGCCCCGAGATAGGACAAATTCTTCTGCTGGGCTAAGAGTATAGTTGGATAGATTAACAATATTGCTGGGTGGGTTAAGGGACCCACTGTTGTGGCCCCTTGTGGCAAGTAGTATTTTAGATAGTTTAGTGTCCTTTTTCTTTTGTAGAGAAGCAAAGTGTGTGTAAATGGCTTGTCTAGTTTTTGTAAAGTCCAGCCATGAGGAAGTTTGTGTGGAAGGTTGTTTTTTTATGAGAGTATCCAGTTTTGAGAGCTCATTCTTAATCTTTCCCTGTTTGCTGTAGAGGATGTTGATCGGGTGGTTCCACAGTTTCTTTGAGAGTGTGTGGCACAAGCTGTCAGCATAGTCTGTGTGGTATGTAGGTTGTAATGCATGATACAGTTCTGTGGTGACCTAGAATCCTATTTTCGACGTCTCCGACTCAAGGAATATTTCCAACACACCTCTGAACCCATCACTCTCACAGATCTTGGGAGACAGGCCAGTCCTTGCTTACAGGCAGCCCCCCAACCTGAAGCAAATACTCACCAGCAACTACACACCACACAACAAAAACACTAACCCGGGAACCTATCCTTGTAACAAAGCCCGTTACCAACTGTGTCCATATATCTATTCAGGGGACACCATCATAGGGCCTAATCACATCAGCAACACTATCAGAGGCTCTTTCACCTGCACATCTACCAATGTGATATATGCCATCATGTGCCAGCAATGCCCCTCTGCCATGTACATTGGCCAAACTGGACAGTCTCTATGTAAAAGAATAAATGGACACAAATCAAACGTCAAGAATTATAACATTCAAAAAGCAGTCGGAGAACACTTCAATCTCTTTGGTCACTCAATTACAGACCTAAAAGTGGCAATTCTTCAACAAAAAAACTTCAAAAACAGACTGCAAAGAGAGACTGCTGCATTGGAATTAATTTGGAAACTGGATACAATTAACTTAGGCTTGAATAAAGACTGGGAGTGGATGTGTCATTACAGAAAGTAAAACTATTTCCCCATGTTTATTCCCCCCCCCTACTGTTCCTCACACGTTCTTGTCAACTGCTGGAAATGGCCCACCTTGATTATCACTACAAAACGTTTTTCCCTCTTCCACCCCCCCAACCCGCTCTCCTGCTGGTAATAGCTCACCTTACCTGATCACTCTTGTTACTGTGTGTATGGTATCACCCATTGTTTCATGTTCTCTGTGTATATAAAATCTCCCCACTGTATTTTCCACTGCATGCATCCGATGAAGTGAGCTGTAGCTCACGAAAGCTTATGCTCAAATAAATTTGTTAGTCTCTAAGATGCCACAAGTACTCCTTTTCTTTTAACGGATACAGACTAACACGGCTGCTACTCTGAAATAGATAATAACACTGATTCTCCTATTGTTGAGATTCCTATAGTTAGGATGCAATTCTCTCAGAGTTCAGGTTGATGAATACTCAGGATCCCATTCTGAACCCAGTCCTGTTCCTCTTAAAGTTAATAACAAATCTGCCACTAACTTAAAGGTATGCAGTTGTGGAGTTGCTGTGTTTGTCCCCGGATATTAGAGAGACAAGTTACATGAGGTAATATCTTTTATTGGACCAACTTCTGTTTGTGAGAGAGAGAGAGACTTTTGAAGTTACACAGAGCTCTTCTTCAGGTCAGTTGGTCTCTCTCACGAGCAGAAGTTGGTCCAATAAAAGATATTATTTCACTCACTGTGTCTCTCTAACTTAAATGGTCATGATCAGCTTTTCTTTGCACAGCAACTTAACCCAATAGCATTGTGTAAGTATAAACCAAAAGTGGGTCTTGTAGCTGAACACTGACTGTGGAAAGGGGAAGTGCAAACTTCCAAAGCCATCCTTCATTCAGATCTCCTACACCCATATTTATGGGGTGGAGACAAAGGAATATTCCCAATGAGATTGATTGGCCTGCTAATGTGCACAGATGTCTAAGTAATAAGAACATACATAGCTGGATCTCCCTGTATGGTATATTTTAAATTTAGTTTAGTGTTCTAATGCTCGCATTGTCTCCCTTTTCTCAGTTATGAATCTTTCACACCAAATCCAACCATGGTCAGTCTCACAAGTCCCTATCCCCTGCCCCCCCCTTCTGCCCCCGCATCCCCATATACATAAAATCATAGGAATGTAGGGCTGGAAGGCACCTTGACAGGTCATCAAGTCCAGCTCCCTGTGCTGAGGCAGGACCAAGTAAACCTAGATAATTCCTAACAGGTATTTGACCAACCTGTTTTTAAAAGCTTCCAATGATGGAGCTTCCACACGCCCTTGAAAACCTATTCCAGTGCTAATTACCCTTATGACATAGACACATTCTACAGAGTAAAGCAAAATCACGTTGCACTGATCTCATTGTGAACATTAACATTCTTATAAAAGGCTCTTACTTGCTGTGCTTGATGTAACCATTAGCTGGAGGCCTGATGGTGGGTAAATCACGTCATATTTCTGTGCATGTATCTCCCTTTGTCTGTGTTGTCTATTTAGATTGCTAACTCTTTAGGCAGGGACTGTCTCTTATGTGTCTGTATCAAGGCCCAGCTGACTGGGTCCTCAGTCTGGGTTGGGTGTTCTAGGCACTACTATAATACAAAGAATAACTGGAGTCTTAAGGCTCAGTCTGCACTGCAGACTTCGAAGGAGCACACAGGATTTTAAGAAAAGCCAGCATGTAAGGGAAAGTGCAGTAAAACTGTGAGCAGATGTTCTTAGCCTTTGAAGGGTTTCTTCAGCAGAGTCCCCAGAACAGTTTGCTGCAGCACTAATCTTTATTTGCTGCTAGTATTAACTGAGTCTTGATCACTGAAGATGATTAACTTGCTTGATTTTTCCCCATAAGTATGCAGAGTTGAAATGAGAAAAGCCTTTACTTTAGAGAAGTCATTGCTTCATTTTGCAATGAGCTGATAACTCCCAAGATTTCTGCCTCACCCTTTAGAAAGTGCTTTTATTACATAAGTTTCTGTCCTAGCACTTATAATGTTGCTAGTTCTCTTGGCCTCCTATGCATAGTGCGGAGAGCGGACTCACATTGCAATGTGCATCACCATGTCAGTAGCTGCAAATGATACACGGCATTTTTGACTGAACATGATATTTTCCTCTGATTTCTCAAGGACTTTGGCTACTTAGACATCAAAAAGTTGCTGCCTCCCTGATTCTAATGTGAGGGAATCAGGGAGACGTGTGAGGGAGCTGAGCGATGATGGAACCGCTTGTTGCCCTTCCCCCTACTCGCTTTTAGAGAGTGGAATTCAGAAGAAAGTCATTTTGTGTTTTGGTTGGGGAGATTAGATTGCGTGATTTGAAAGGGAGTAAAATAGGAATGGGCTGGGCTAGACTGGAGAGGGAGATAGGTAATGAGGACTGTTTAGAAGGCAATCTCTGGGGGCTTGTGGCTGTGGGAGGAGAGAAGATGGTTTGCACAATGATTTAGGATTGATCATTTGTGTAGGGCGAGGGGGAGTGTTCTGCCCTGCTAGGCCTGTGCAGCTACGAGCTATTGCGGTTTGGCCCCATTGCCTATCAACAAAATTCAAACTTCAGTTAGGATCCAATGTGCAGTAATTGGTCATCCCTTTGGATACTCCCCCATATCCCTGCCCACAGAGCTCTCTCTCTCTTTCACTGTTGTTATAGAGGTACTGAATCAGCATTCTGCTACAATCTGTGTTAAACCCTTGTTAGGGGGTGAAGGCTAGCCAGGGGGGTGTTGGCTCCATTGTTGGTTGAGATTGTCCATATTTTCCTCTGGGGGCTGAATGCCAGTGGTTTTTAAAGAAGACACTGTAAAGCCAATGCTTTAGGCACTAATTCTTGAAGCTGACATTCTGACTAATGATCTTATGCAATTTCTCAATTTTAGGAAAAGTTATTAAGGAAATTGTCAGGGCAACTCTGTTGGTTTCTTAGATGGAGTCAAATGGGCTATGGGCCTCAGTGTAGGGTAGAAACTGTACTGGTTGCATTAGCTGATGATCACTGTGCCCATGCTAATTCTTTTAGGGGCTGTTTTTGATGCTGCTGATCATGAGGTTCTGAAGTCCTAGTCAATGGCAGGTAACACGTATACTGTTTTGTTGGCAAAGAAGAATCCTCGAGCCTATTACAGCAGTTGTGAAACAATCAGAAACTACATTGTACGTTTTGAATTTAGGCTGTTTTGAACTCAGCATGCCTGTTTCTCAGATGTTTTGGGTACACAGCAAGTTAATTGAATCATTTTTGCAATACTGGTCTAACTACAGTTATGGAATAAAACACAGCTGCTATTATTAGTACTATACAAGATATAAAGACAAAAGTCAGCTAAGATGAGATATATAGCATCAATGCTCATGAAAATCTCCATTAAAGGAGCATATGTGAAACTCACAGCCCAAATCATTTTATTTAGGTAACCGTAACATGGAATTTGCTTGCATTTGTAGGTTGAAGATAAAAGGGTATATTCTTTTTTAAGGCACAAGTAGCACAGTGGTGCCTAATTCTCATTGGCTTTCAATGGGAGTTAAGTGATTAAATACCATTTAAGCCTCTGAAAATATATGCCATATCCATGTGATTATTTTCACTTTGTTCTGGTATTGTGCTTTAAAAAAAAGGGGGGAGAGGGAATGCACTAAATCTTACTTTATCTTCAAGCTGTTTTTTTGTGTTTTTTTAACGCTCACCATAGCACACTGATATACAATGTAAGGACAATGAACACTTCTGTTGCACACAGTTGTATTTTGTTATTTTCATTACATATTAAGATACTAAAGTTTTGTCCATTTCTTTCTGCAAACAGCAATGCTATAGGTCCATTAAATATGCTTTTGGCTGTTGTGTGACTGACTAAATATGAAATAGAATATACAATATACATGACATTTAAGCATTTTAACATCAGCTCACATAAAAAAAATACTCTCTCACTGTTCTCATGTAGTTTCATTACCATTTTTGCACAATCTTTTTTTCAATTGAAAAACCCATTTAAAATAAAAGCTGTGAGAAACCCAATCATTTTACTACTAATTACTGATAATGATGGAGCAACAGTTGGAGATATAGGTCTCCTACATATTCACATGTCATCTACAGGTTTCAGAGTAGCAGCCGTGTTAGACTGTATCCGCAAAAAGAAAAGGAGGACTTGTGGTACCTTAGAGACTAAATTTGTTAGTCTCTAAGGTGCCACAAGTCCTCCTTTTCTTTTTGTCATCTACAGTAGACATTTGTTCAAATTTCAAGCTGACTATCTATCAGTTCTCTTATCCTTGACCTGGGAGGACCACACACTCTAAGAATTTGAGGCAATTAAGTTTCAGTCCTAAAATGGCCTCCACTGAGCAGAAACTGCCAATTCAACCATATTGTGTGGAATTGCATAAAATGATGTCAAAGTTCTTCATAAATTTTTTGTGTTTTTAAAGAAGAATACATTTTGTACAACAAAAGAAAATTTTTGCCCAAAATGACATAAAAGAGTTGATTTTTTTCTGAATAAAAATGAAGAAAATCCTGTCAAAATAAGATTTTTTTTTCCTTTAAGCCTTCAACGTGAATGTTAAATATTGCAGTAGGAAGAAAACGAAAAAAAAATGTTATTTAACCAGGATTCCATTTCAGCTTTATGTTCTGTATATTGCCAGTGGTGAATTTGGCTTTTTGGGTTTAAGTTGTTGGGGTTTTTTTATGGCTTTTGTTACAATCATTTCTGCAATTTCTATCCCTATCCCTCAAAACTCTTACTTCTGAGAAACTTCTGTGTTCCAGATCACGTTACCCAATGGCCATTTAAGTAGGATCAACAACTTCTTTTCCTAGCCTTCAGTCTTTTTTATGGTCACCCACTTCCAGTGAGCTGTGGGTTCAAATTAAACCAGTACAACTCAATCTGACCAATTCTTTGAGTTCCTTCTCTCCACAGTCTTTTCCCCACCACCCTCATCTATCTCTTCCTTCCATCTATATTTATACAAATACTCAGCATAGTTGGGAAATTAGCTCTGGATTTAGGCAGCTAAGACTGTAGTTCATATCAACCTTTATTTTTAAAAATTCCCTCTATATAATTCTTCTAACTCTTCACATTCATCACTCATGCTTCACTGTTCTTCCTTGGCTAAAGAGGAATAAAATGGTTTCCATTCATAATTTAATAAATGGTGCTTCTGAATATTGCTAGCTTATATTAATGTGCAGTGAAACATTTCTTTGTACTCTGCTCCCCAGCTGTTCAATGGGCCAGTCCTGGTTAGTAGTACACAACAAAACTTGGAAGCCACCAAGTAGGCAGCATATGATCAAATCCTATCCTGCCAGCTGAACTCCTCTGAACAGCACAGGTAATCTATTTATGCTCATATCGGGGTCAAGAAGTGATCTTTGATGCTGACAGCAGCTATTATGCTGCCGCTTCAGCCACAGAGCAAATGTTTCTTTAAACATGAGGTGAGGCAGGGGGAAGACTTGAGTCTATTTTCCTTGAATGTCTTAAGATGAAATCTATATAGCAGTTTTTAAATCCAAAAAGAGGTTTATTAGACAGAAGAGGCACCTGCCTAATTGATGCAAGACAAACAGTGGAATGTACATTAGCTACCCCACAGAAGACTAGCACTATTATCTCAGTCTTCCTCTGTCACATTACACTTCGTCATGGGACATATGCATATGTTAATTACAACACAAATGAATTCATATAAATGTGCACACAGACAAAACCATAATACAATGCTAAGTCCCCAGAATTATTCAGTGACAATATAATACAAAACACTTGATTTATTTTTTAAATATGAAGGCTACTTCCTTCCCTAAATGAACATTACATTTAGACAAATATCAAATAGAGATTCATTGTGTCTCATTTCCTCAATAAAATATGAGGCATTTCATCAAGTTTAAAGCAGGCAAACTTTTTAAATGGAAAATGGTCTCTCTATAAATATTCTGACTTTCAACAAAAAATCTCCAGAACAAACTTTTTCAGTTATTGGTTTTCTTGTCTGAGTGTTTTAGAGTTTGTTTGTTTGTTGTTTTTTTACTCCTTTTCTTTCTCTCATCCCCTTATACATTTTGCATCTGAAAATGGAAGGGAAAGGGGATGGGGGAGAATACTTTTCAGATTTTCAGTTTTAGGCTTTGCTCATCAAAAGAAAAACTGAAAATGATTTTTTGAGGAAACATGTTTGTCATTTGTAATTCTAGTTGAAATGAAATCAAACCCGAAGCTCACACTAAATACATGTTGGAGCTCTTTTACTTCACTCACATAGTAAACATTTGGAATATCTTGCACTAAAATTCAAGATAACAAATTGGATGTATCTTGCAAAAGCATACATATGGGCTTAACTTTATGCACTGTGAGTAGCCTCAGTGAAGACAGTCAGAATATTTAGAGTGCATAAAATTAAGCCCATGTGTAAGTCTTTGTAGGATCAGAGTCATGGATAGCAACGTTATATCACAGTAAAAGGGATTAGTGGGGATGCATGTAGAAATTATGATGTGTCTTGGTCAAATTACAAAGATCTAACTGACTGCCAAATGTAGATAAGGGAAAGGATATTTCCATAGTCGATATTTGTAGGGACTTCAGTTGGTTTTCATCTTCTTTGGAGAACTGAGGAGGAGTCATTTGTTAAGGTCATCTGGAGCCTGAGCCTCAGCTGGGACAAACTGGCCAAGATCCAGTGACATCAATGGAACTAAGCTGATTTTCCCCAGCTGAGGCCCTCACCCTAGATGAGCATATTCAATGCTACTGTTTCCTTGTAATTGAAAGGGTTGGCTTTGGTTTACCCAACACTCTCCATCTGTTTCTGCTTCTTATCTGAGGACATAAGTTTTAAAGCCAGTGCTTCCCAGGGAGAACAAATAAGAACACGCTTAGTTAACAGTTGTGCACAACTGTAAGTGAAAATTATACAACTCACTTGCAACCAATTTATAAAAATGGAGGGAAAAAATGTCCACGTTTCTCAAGCAAACTCATCCTTCGCAGTCTACTTACCTTTCAAACAGATGTCATAAATACATTATTTTATGTACTTAAGACATTTTTCTTTTTTTCTGTTTAATTAGTTTGACACTACCTTAGGGTATGTCTACACTACCAAATTAGGTCGAATTTATAGAAGTCATTTTTTAAGAAATCGGTTTTATATATTCGAGTGTGTGTGTCCCCACAGAAAATGCTCAAAGTGCATTAAGTGCATTAACTCGGCGGAGTACTTCCACAGTACCGAGGCAAGCGTCGACTTCCAGAGTGTTGCATTGTGGGTAGCTATCCCACAGTTCCCGCAGTCTCTGCTGCCCATTGGAATTCTCGGTTGAGATCCCAATGCCTGATGGGGGCTAAAACATTGTCGCGGGTGGTTCTGGATACATATTGTCAGGCCCCCGTTCCCTCCCTCCCTCCATGAAAGCAGCAGCAGACAATCGTTTCGCGCCTTTTTTCTTGAGTTACCTGTGCAGATGCCATACCACGACAAGCATGGAGCCCACTCAGGTAACCGTCACCGTATGTCTCCTGGGTGCTGGCAGACGCGGTACTGCATTGCTACACAGCAGCAGCAACCCATTGCCTTGTGGCAGCAGACGGTACAGTACAACTGGTAGCCGTCATCGTCATATCCGAGGTGCTCCTGGCCACGTCGGCCAGGAGCGCCTGGGCAGACATGGGTGCAGGGACTACATTAGAAGTGACTTGACCAGCTCATTCTCTTTAGTCCTGCAGTCAGTCCTATTGAACCATCTTATGATGAGCAGGCAGGCGATACGGATTGCTAGCAGTCCTATTGTACCATCTTCTGCCAGACAGGCAAGAGATGAGGATGGCTAGCAGTCCTATTGTACCATCTTCTGCCGAGCAGCCATGAGATGTGGATGGCATGCAGTCCTTCTGCACCGTCTGCTGCCAGCCAAAGATGTAAAAGATAGATGGAGTGGATCAAAACAAGAAATAGAACAGATTTGTTTTGTACTTATTTGCTTCCCCCTCTCCCCCGTCTAGGGGACTCATTCCTCTAGGTCACACTGCAGTCACTCACAAAGAAGGTGCAGCGAGGTAAATCTAGCTATGTATCAATCAAAGGCCAGACCAACCTGCTTGTTCCAATAAGAACAATTACTTAGGTGCACCATTTCTTATTGGAACCCTCCATGAAGTCCTGCCTGAAATACTCATTGATGTAAAGCCACCCCCTTTGTTGATTTTAATTCCCTGTAAGCCAACCCTGTAAGCCATGTCATCAGTCGCCCCTCCCTCCGTCAGAGCAATGGCAGACAATCGTTCCGCACCTTTTTTCTGTGCGGATGCCATACCAAGGCAAGCATGGAGGCCGCTCAGCTCACTTTGGCAATTAGGAGCACATTAAACACCACACGCATTATCCAGCAGTATATGCAGCACCAGAACCTGGCAGAGCGATACCGGGCGAGGAGGTGACGTCAGCACGGTCACATGAGTGATCAGGACATGGACACAGATTTCTCTGAAAGCATGGGCCCTGCCAATGCATGGATCATGGTGCTAATGGGGCAGGTTCATGCTGTGGAACTCCAATTCTGGGCTCGGGAAACAAGCACAGACTGGTGGGACCGCACAGTGTTGGAGGTCTGGGACGATTCCCAGTGACTGCGAAACTTTCGCATGCGTAAGGGCACTTTCATGGAACTTTGTGACTTGCTTTCCCCTGCCCTGAAGTGCATGAATACCAAGATGAGAGCAGCCCTCACAGTTGAGAAGCGAGTGGCGATAGCCCTGTGGAAGCTTGCAACGCCAGACAGCTACCGGTCAGTTGGGAATCAATTTGGAGTGGGAAAATCTACTGTGGGGGCTGCTGTGATGCAAGTAGCCCACGCAATCAAAGATCTGCTGATATCAAGGGTAGTGACCCTGGGAAATGTGCAGGTCATAGTGGATGGCTTTGTTGCAATGGGATTCCCTAACTGTGGTGGGGCCATAGACGGAACCCATATCCCTATCTTGGCACCGGAGCACCAAGCCGGCTAGTACATAAACCGCAAGGGGTACTTTTCAATAGTGCTGCAAGCTCTGGTGGATCACAAGGGACGTTTCACCAACATCAACGTGGGATGGCTGGGAAAGGTACATGACGCTCACATCTTCAGGAACTCTGGTCTGTTTCAAAAGCTGCAGGAAGGGACTTTATTCCCAGACCAGAAAATAACCATTGGGGATGTTGAAATGCCTATAGTTATCCTTGGGGACCCAGCCTACCCTTAATGCCATGGCTCATGAAGCCGTACACAGGCAGCCTGGACAGTAGTCAGGAGCTGTTCAACTACAGGCTGAGCAAGTGCAGAATGGTGGTAGAATGTGCATTTGGACGTTTAAAGGCAAGCTGGTGCAGTTTACTGACTCGCTTAGACCTCAGCGAAACCAATATTCCCACTGTTATTACTGCTTGCTGTGCGCTCCACAATATCTGTGAGAGTAAGGGGGAGATGTTTATGGCGCAGTGGGAGGTTGAGACAAATCGCCTGGCTGCTGGTTACGCGCAGCTTCCACCTGTATCTCCAAGCCTCAGATCTTCTCTTCCATCAGTTCTATTAAGCAGCACTTCATACAAACAAAGCCTAAAGAGCCTATTGGTATCCTAAGTGCCTATAGGATTTGCAAGCTAGATTTCCCTTTGCAGAATTTAATTTAACTATAATTACAACAGCCAATATTTTAATAGCATTCCATGAGCAAACTGATGTGTGGCTTACTCTAAGTTTATTGTCTTTAGTAATGGAGTGAAAGCATTTTAAATTGGGAGTACATCATGACTGCTGCACCTCTGTTTTTCTGTTTGCTCTTTTAATCTGAAATACCTGACCTCCTTTGTCAAGATAATATCCAATATTTATTGATTTATTTTGACTTTTATTGTGTGCCTGGTGCTATAAGAACTTTTTTCTCTTATTTAAAACTACATGCTTTAGCAAAATGCATTAAATAAATATTTAAAACAGACCTCCAGAATTTCTTTACAATTCCCAATCTCTATTACCAACTGTATCATATTCCGCCTCCCTTCTCCCCCAGCTCATTCTTGCCCTCCAGAAAAAGCCGGGGAATCAGATGAATCCAGTCTGTGATGATCACACTTCACCCTGGACTTCTTATAGAGAACAGCTTTCTACCAGTCCAGGAAGGTGCTAAAATATTACGACGATGCCTATATAATAACCTACATAAGCAAATAGATCATAGCGTCATCCAGTTGTACAATGATGCTATTAGCTCAAGAGGCTCATACGATCACAGTGCCACAAGAGAGTATATGTGGTGGTTAATGCTCAGAAAATGGGGCTTTTTTATTCTGTTTCATAGATGACTGGGGTCTCCCCATACTGGAGTGGGGGACAATCTAAAGGGGAGGACATGTGACCACCCCACATGTCTCCACTTTGCCCCCAACTCAGGACCCCCATGCTCTCCTCATCCCCTGTTACCTGCCCCGGGGGCACGTTCAGCCGCTCTTCCTGGCAGTCGGGCCCAAGCAGGGAGCAGGACAGTGCCAGTGCCAGTCCCAGTCGCTGCTCTGTGCAGTGTAGCCAGCTGCCTGCAAGACAGTCTGGCTGGGGAGGGGCAGCAGCCTGCTCCCTGCTTGGGTTCAGCTTCCAGGGACGGAACCAAGCATGCAGGTTTGGAGAGGAGGGCTCCGGCTCGCTCGGCTGCTGCTCCCAGAAGCTGAACCTCAGTGTAACCCAAGTGTGTGGGTTACATAGGCAGGGAACAGCCCGCCGCCACCATACCCAGGCAGCTGCTGTGCTGCAGTGGGCAGTGTCCCAGCAGTCAGAGGAGGCTCAGGGCCCACCCCTTCCGCTCCTGCTCTGGTTCTGCCCCTTCCACTCTCTGCCCAGGCCAACTAGTGGGGGGCCCTTGACCTCACACGGCCCCCTAATGCGACACCTCTGATTTGTCTATACATGGGACTAGTGTCCAGATCAAACCACATATCCAACTGTATTGAACTACATATATGAAGGGTTGTATTTTAACTCTGAAATATCTCTAGCTTGCCATTGTGCTTTCAATCAAGCCTCTGATTTGTATCACTGTTCAGCAGTCTTCTGGACAGTGAATAGTTCCAATTTCACGGAGGTAAGCCAAAGTTATTCACCTTCACAACCATGAACTACAAACTGCTATTATAAGCAATAGCTAACAATGTCCCTCTTAAGATAATGAAGCCTATTGCTCATAAAGCTGATTTATGATGTGTTATCAAACATCACAAACATCAGATCAACTTTCATTTCTTCCATTCAGCTCTAAAAAACCACTGTAAACTGAACTCCAAAAAACAGCTTATGCTGCTCTTGAATCTTTTTATTCAGTTTTAAAACTAAATTTTAAAAAGTCTTTTGTTATCATCTGGGCTTTTAAGTTGCCACATCGTTCAAATTCTGTATCTTTAACTACTTTAATATAGCTGTTGATGGAAACAATTATAATTTTATGTTAGGCTGCTACAGCTGGAGTTCCCCAGAATTCTATTCTGCGGGTCATTGCTGTTCACAGTGAACATTAATGACCTACTACTTCATTGACAAGGGCAGGGACATGCATGTATGCAGATGATTTCAGGTTTCATAAAGCAAACTATCAGTTCCTTGAGCTGTTAAATATGCATTATGTAAGTTCATTGGATGTTGCAAACATGGTCTCTCTCACCTCCAGCTCCTACTCTCTTCATCTGATTATTTTGCTGTACAAGGCAAAAAGGGCAAGGCTAAAGGTGCCTGTAGAGCACTTCTTTCCCAAAGCTATACACCAGTAATTAGCACAGACAAAAAATCTCTCCTCACATGCCCTGAGTCTTTTTTAAAATATCCATTTCACATAAGACCTGGATTAGTATGGGGTGAGAGCACAATATTGTATAATTAACAATGTATAGCACTGCAAGTAAGTAACCACTGAATAGATAACCACTTTGACTGACAGGTTTCAGAGTAACAGCCGTGTTAGTCTGTATTCGCAAAAAGAAAAGGAGTACTTGTGACACCTTAGAGACTAACCAATTTATTTGAGCATGAGCTTTCGTGAGCTACAGCTCACTTCATCGGATGCATACTGTGGAAACTGCAGAAGACATTATATACACAGAGACCATGAAACAATACCTCCTCCCACCCCACTCTCCTGCTGGTAATAGCTTATCTAAAGCGATCACTCTCCTTACAATGTGTATGATAATCAAGTTGGGCCATTTCTAGCACAAATCCATGTTTTCTCACCCTCCGTCCCCCCCACACAAACTCACTCTCCTGCTGGTAATAGCCCATCCAAAGTGACCACTCTCTTTACAATGTGTATGATAATCAAGTTGGGCCATTTCCAGCACAAATCCAGGTTTTCTCACCACCCCCCCGCCCCTCCAAAAACCACACACACAAACTCACTCTCCTGCTGGTAATAGCTTATCCAAAGTGACCACTCTCCTTACAATGTGTATGAAAATCTGCCTCTGCCCCCCAACCTGAAGCAAATACTCACCAACAACCACATACCACACAACAGAACCACTAACCCAGGAACCTATCCTTGCAACAAAGCCTGTTGCCAACTGTGCCCACATATCTATTCAGGGGACACCATCACAGGGCCTAATAACATCAGCCACACTATCAGAGGCTCGTTCACCTGCACATCCACCAATGTGATATATGCCATCATGTGCCAGCAATGCCCCTCTGCCATGTACATTGGTCAAACTGGACAGTCTCCACGTAAAAGAATAAATGGACACAAATCAGATGTCAAAAATTATAACATTCATAAACCAGTCGGAGAACACTTCAATCTCTCTGGTCACGCAATTACAGACATGAAGGTCACTATCTTACAACAAAAAAACTTCAAAGCCAGACTCCAGCGAGAAACTGCTGAATTGGAATTCATTTGCAAATTGGATACTATTAATTTAGGCTTAAATAAAGACTGGGAGTGGCTAAGTCATTATGCAAGGTAGCCTATTTCCCCTTGTTTTTTCCTACCCCCCCCCCCCGCAGATGTTCTGGTTAAACTTGGATTTATGCTGGAAATGGCCCACCTTGATTATCATACACATTGTAAGGAGAGTGGTCAATTTGGATGAGCTATTACCAGCAGCAGAGTGAGTTTGTGTGTGTGGGGGGGGGGGTGAGAAAACCTGGATTTGTGCTGGAAATGGCCCACCTTGATTATCATGCACATTGTAGGGAGAGTGGTCACTTTGGATGAGCTATTACCAGCAGGAGAGTGAGTTTGTGTGTGTGTGTTTGGGGGGGGGGGGGTGAGAAAACCTGGATTTGTGCTGGAAATGGCCCACCTTGATTTTCATACACATTGTAAGGAGAGTGATCGCTTTAGATAAGCTATTACCAGCAGGAGAGTGGGGTGGGAGGAGGTATTGTTTCATGGTCTCTGTGTATATAATGTCTTCTGCAGTTTCCACAGTGTGCATCCGATGAAGTGAGCTGTAGCTCACGAAAGCTTATGCTCAAATAAATTGGTTAGTCTCTAAGGTGCCACAAGTACTCCTTTTCACTTTGACTGAGTGGTAGAGCTGGTCAAAAATGCCAGTGGCAATATCTATACAAAATCTATGTTTCCCCATAATTTCTAACATCATTTTTTTCCATTGTAAAACAAAACAACAATCCTCATTTGTTAGGAAAATTCAGAGTTTACTGGAACTTTTCTGGTTTTCAGTTTTCCTTCCAAAAACACCCCAGAAATTTTAAAGCAAAATGAAAATATCGGTATTTATTAATACAAGAGAGTACAGAGTCAACTCCCCTCCTGCTGCTGGTGTTTCTGCTACCTCCCATTTTGTTTTTGCCCAAAGCCAGGAAAGACACATCCCTGAACTTCCTCTCAGAGTTACTTCCTAGTCCTAAAGAGGCTGTCTGCATATGCACCAAGGAGTCCACTCACCAGTTGAGTGTAGCAACTGTTACAATATTCACAAATACAATGTTTTGCTATATTTCCCATTTTATTCATACCTTTCAGAAATATTTCATCTTTCAAGCTGAAATTTTATTTTCTTGGTTTGGTCTTAAGGCTTAATTTTTGGAAAGTTTGATCAAAATACCCTCATCATGCTTATTAGGCAAGCTGTGCCTTAGACCCCTTTTTTGTCCCCTTGAGTGCAGTTTCAAGTGGCATCAAATCAAAGTGAACTACAGAACTTTTTGGTGCATGGTAGTAGGGTCTATACAACAACTTAGTGCACAGCCAGTTCATATGCTGTTGATTTGCCACAGACTAAATGTCCATATAGACAAGCCAACCCAAGGTGCAAAGCACACAGAGCAAATGATAGAGTACATTACACATAGTTCTCCTTGCCTTCTCCTTAATCTTTCCTTACAAGCACTGCAAATTCCTCTCAACAAAAATAAATTTAATTTCTGGCTGGGAAAAGCCGACTGTCCTGCTTGCAGCATGATCTCTCTATGTCTGTGTCATTCCCGGTCAGCCTCAGTCTGCTAATAACCTGCCCCCCCCCGCCTTCTTTAGACCAGAATCTTTAAGATTTTAGAATTCCCTTTGATCCTGGGGTTTTGGTTTGGGAAGAATACACTTCGCCAGACAGGTTGGATCCGGGCAGGGGGTCTTCCCCCAGTTAATAGTTTCCCCGCTGTTTCCTCAAGGACTCTTTGTTTTTGTGGTTGTTTCCTTTCTCATTGAAACATGGCGGGGGTGGATAGTTCAGTGGTTTGAGCATTGGCTTGCTAAACCCAGGGTTGTGAGTTCAATCCTTGAGGGGGCCATTCGGGATCTGGGGCAAAAATTGGGGATTGGTCCTGCTTTGAGCAGGGGGTTGGACTAGATGACCTCCTGAGGTCCCTTCCAACCCTGGTATTGTATGATTCATTGGGTTCTCCCTTACATCCTCATTTGGTTTAACTCTATGCACTCAAACAGGGTAACAACACAGGTAACCTGAGGGAAATATGATATATAAAATAAAATGCACAAACTCCCTCATTCTCCACAGCCTTCAGCTGTTTTTTTTTAATTTAAAAGGGAAAAAATAAACACTGCCAGAACAAACTTACTTTTGCCAGCTCAGCTTGTGAGTTCTTGATTTATACAGCACCAGTTACCATGGTGTATCTTGAATGCTCAGCCTTAACACTGCAATAATGCCAGTTGATGTGGGGAGTGGAAACAAACCATCATACTTGCTTCTGTTTGTATCCTATCAAGCTTTGAAATCTTTATTTTCTTATTATTATTTTACAGAGGAAACTTATCTCTTACTCTAGCTCAGTACAAATTTTAACTCCTCCCCTTGATATGATCTATTGAAAGTACATTCTATAGTTAAAGAAATGTTCCAGGTTTTTTTTTCCAATAAATGAGTAGTTCAAATTTTGCAACCCTGAATAAACTAACAGAACTCTAAAAGGAAGAGATGTATATGAAACCTATTACCCCTTCTATCACCCCCTCCCCAAAAAAGGCAAGGTGTTTAGCATTGAGGACATTTAAAATATGGTTATTAAATTAAATGCAATGTCCATACTCCTTTCCTATCATACATTTAATGAAGTTCAGTGTAATGGGCTCCTGCCATGTGTTCCCTGGACGATTGACATTGCTGGACCACTGGCATAGAAGGATAGCCCTTGGTCAGGAAGGACAGACAGGGAAAAAAGGGAGGAGGTGTTGCGTTGCATATCAAAGATGCACTGAGGCTGAAGTAGGAGGGGGAGGCAGGTCTATTGAAAGTTTCTGGGAAAGGAGAAAAGGAGGAAAAAACAAGGCTGATGTCATGGTAGGCATCTATTGTAATCTTCCTAACCAGGAAGAAAAGGTGGATGAGGCTTTTTTTAAACAACTGAAAAAAATCATTGAAAGCACAGGACTTGTTGATTACATCTGTTGGGAAAATAACACAGCAGGGCACAGATTATCCAACAAGCCACTGGAATGTCTTAGAGACAACATTTTTTGTTTGTTTTTTTGTTATAGGAGGTAGAGAAAGCCATGAGGGAAGACTATTCTAGAACTGATTCTGATAAACAGGGAGGAGAGGGTCGAGAATTTGAAGGTGGAAGGCAGCTTGAGTGAAAGTGATCATGAAATGATGTAGTTCACAATTCTAAGGAATGGTAGGAAGGAAAACAGTAGAATAATGACAATAGACTTCAAGAAGGCAGACTTTAGAAAATTCAGAGAATTAGCAGGTAAGGTCCTGTGGGAAGCAAATGGAAAAACAATTCAGGAGAATTGGCATTTTTTTTAAAGAAACATTATTAAGGACACAAGAGCAAACTATCCTAATGCATATGAAAGATAGGAAGTATGGTAAGAGACCACTTTGGCTTAACCAAGAGATCTTCAATGAACTCAAAAAAGAATCATGCAAAAAGTGGAAACTGTTCAAATTATGAAGGATTGATATAAAACCACTAACACAAGCATGTAAGGACAAAATTAGAAAGGCCAAGGTATGAAACACAATTACACTAGCAAGAGACATAAAGGGTAACATAATGTAAAGCTGTCTTGTAGATGTAATCCACAAACACAAAATGTTTAAGATACAAATGCACAGCAAAGATTCCTAACTTGATATACAATGAAAATACATGTGCATGCATATACATAGGGAGGCATAGGAGGGAGAGAAATATATATTGTGACAGGGTCAGGCAAGATGGCTATAAGAGAGTAATTTTTTTTTGAAGCTAAAAAGGTATTTTTTATTTGCATAACACACTTACAAAACAAAACAACAGCATATGCAATGTTTAACACAGCAACCAATCACAATTGTTTTCTCATTAGCTTCAGGGGAGAGAAGTGTTCAAGCTCGCCTGGCCCCAGAGTGGGGGGCCTCCTCGACTCTCGTGGTCTTCCACCCTTCCGAGTTACCTGGTGGTCCAGAGCGAGGGGGCTTCATCGACTCTCAAAGTCTGCCACCCCCTCGAGTTACCTGGCGCCACGCCCGAGTGTCACCAACAATTCCCTCCTCTGAAAGCACCCAACAAAAGGGGCAGGCTGTGGGGTGGACAACCCGGGGGGGGGTGGGGGGGGCACATGCACACACGTGTGAAAGGACCCCTCTAAGGTGGTGGTGTCCGCAGCAGCAATGGGTGGAGCTGGGGTCCCTTACTCTCTCCCCCAATCAAAGGGTCAAAACAAAGGGAGCCGGACGGGACACCGAGCAGAGAGCCTTGGACAGTGCCCACCGCTCCTCAAAAGCATCAAGGGAGTAGGTGGATGCCTCCCAGAGGAACTCCGCTCGGATACGTGAACGGACCGAGGATCGGAAAAAGGCCCCACAGTTATAGTAAACTCCATCAGCCAACCTCCTCTCTCTGGTTTTATAGATGGCTGTTTTAGCCAGGGCCAAGAGGAGGTTAACTTGGAGATTCCCGCGACTTTGTGAGGCCACGGATGGGGAGTGCATAAATAAAAAGGTGAGGGGAAAAATGCAACCAAAAACATAATAAAAGATTTCTGAGGAGCCGGAACAGGGGCTGCAGCCTGATGCACTCCAAATATACGTGCGCCAGGGTTTCCCTCACACCGCAAAAGGGACAAGTATCTGGGATGGGGTTGAACCGCGCCAAGTACGTGCCCGTGCTCACAGCTCTGTGAAGGAGCCACCAACTGATGTCCCCGACGGGCCTCGGAACCAAGGTGGAATATAGGCTAGCACACCGGGGCTGCTCACCCTCCAAAGGTGGCAGAAGGTCTCGCCACTTTGTGTCAGGGCAGGACACTAGGGTGAGGGCGTGAAGGGTGTGGAGCATGAGCGTGTATAGATGTTTCCTTGGTGCGGTTTGGAAGCATACCGGCTGCAGTTCATGCAGCCGGCTCACCGTAAACGGGTGAGGGGATCGATTGGGTCTACAGGGCAGGGGTCCAATTAAAAGGTACAGCGGGCCTGGGGTAGAGGGTGGGCGGGGCGTGCCCTCAAGCAAGACCCGATCGAGGTAAGCTCTAGAAGCGGGCAGCAAAGCGGCCTTCACCTCCTGAAGTACACGCCAGGGGGTACGAGGTCTGGAGAGCCCCATGTGCTGAGCGAGCGTCAGGGAATCCAGCCAGTCTCCCTGGTCATAGTCCAGGAGGTCTCAGACTCTCGTCACTTCTGCCAGGATCAAGCTCTGGCACACCGAGCGGGACTCCGCCACCTGTACACAGAGCTGGAGTTGTGTAGCAGGGGCTCCACGAGGAGATCTGCCCCCTCGGTGGCCACCACGGACCTGGTCGTTAAAAACAGTTTCCAAGTCCAGAGGAGGTCCTGGTAGAAGACCGGCAGCCCCGAGAGGTCTCGCGGAAGACCTCCCGGACAAAGATAAAAGAGCTGCCAGTCATATCGGAGCCCTCGGATGTGGCGCAGGATGGCGTGCGCCAGTGTGCTCCACGCCGAACTGCCTGCACCATAAAGGAGCCTCTATAGGGCCTGGAGGCGGAAGACACAGACCTGAGTGTGCAGCCACTTCAGGCCCTGTCCTCCTTTCTTCAGGGGTAGATGAAGAACCCCTACAGGGGCCCAGTGCATTGCTGACCAAAAGAACCCCAGAATCGATATCCGGAGGTTGGTCAGGAAACCCGGGGCCGGGAACAGGGTGTTGAGCCGGTACCAGAGCATGGACAGGACTAGTTGATTAAGCACCAGCGCTCTCCCTCGGAGGGAGAGACATCGGAGTAGTCCCGTCCATTTCCGGAGCTACTCTATCACCCCGCACTCTAAGTTTTCCCAGTTCTCTGGCGGAGAGGGATGCGTGGCAGAAAGGTAAACTCTGAGGTAGAGCAGCGGACCCGCGCTCCACCGGACGGTCTGAAGCGCGCGTGGGAGAGAGCTCGCCTGCCACCAATCTCCTACTGCCAAGCCAGAGCTCTTGGCCCAGTTGACCCAGGCAGAGGAGGCTGCCGAATAGATGGCCTGGAAAGCCTCCACCCACGCCAAGTCGCCCGGGTCCTGGACCACGAGGAGCACGTCATCGGCGTATGCCGACAGGAGCAGCCGCAGCTCCGGCTCTCACAGCACCAACCCTGTCAACCTCCTGCAGAGGAGACAGAGGAAGGGCTCAATCTCCAGAGCGTACAGCTGGCCCGAGAGGGGGCACCCCTGCCGTACTCCTCGCCTGAAGTTGACCGGTTCAGTCAGGGTCCAGTTGAGCTTAACCAGACAATCTGCGGAAGGGTACAGCACCCAGAGAAAACCCACAAACTGGGGTCCGAAGCCAAACACCCGTAGAGTGCTCAGGAGGTACCCGTGGTCCACCCTATCGAAAGCCTTCTCCTGATCTAGCGACAGGAGGGCTAACGACAGACCGTCTCTACGCCCAAGTTCCAAAAGATCCTGAACCATAAATAGGTTATCAAAGATACTGCGGTCTGGGATGGTGTAGGTCTGGTCTGGGTGGATCATGTCCGCCAGCACAGACCCTAGCCTCAGCGAGATTGCTTTCGGTACGAATTTGTAGTCTTGTGCTGAGGAGCGAGACAGGACGCCAATTTCGTAAATCACAGAGGTCCCCCTTCTTTGGCAGTAAGGTGAGCACAGCTCACCTGCACGAAAGAGGGAGAACCCTGCTGTGCAGAGACTCGGCCCAGACGGTGACTAGGTCTGGGCCGAGGATATCCCAAAACACGTGGTAGAACTCCACGGTCAGCCCATCCATGCCTGGAGACTTATAAGTGGGCATACGACGGAGGGCTTCCGAGAACTCGGCCAGAGTGAGAGGAAACTCTAGCCAGTCTCGGTCGCTCGCGCTGACCGTAGGGAGCTCCTCCCAGAGCACTCTGCAAGCGCCAGGGTCGGTCGGATCCGGGGAGAAAAGACTGGCGTAGAAGGCTCGGGCCCTCCCGCACATCTCCACCGGTTCCGTGAGGGGGGTGCTGTCTTCTGCCAGGAGGCAGGTGACGTGTTTCTTGGCCCCCCTCGTTTTATCCAGGGCATAGAAGAAGCGGGAGCCGCGATCCATCTCCCGAAGGAGGCAGATGCAGGATCGAACAAAGGCGCCCCGGGCCCGATGGTTCTCGAGGGCCCGGAGCTCCTCCCGCTTCTCCCAGCACGCTCTGCAGAGGAGTGGGTCCTCAGGGCTGGCAGTCAATGCCTCTCCAGCTCTAAGACCTCCCATTCCAACTGCTCTATCGCCACATTTCTCCGTCGGCTGGTGTCCCGGGTGTAGTCACAGCAGAAAAGCCTGGCGTGCACTTTCCCCAGGTCCCACCATTGCCATGCCAAGGGAAAGGCACGCCGCTGCCCTCGCCAGGCCAGCCAGAATTCCCGGAAGGATGTCACGAAGCCCTCATCCTCCAACAGACTGTTGTTAAAATGCCAGTAGGCTGGCCCCGGCCTCTCTGCACAGAGGGAGGCTGTTATGGTGGCTAGATGATGGTCAGAAAATGGGGCCAGCCGAATGCTGGAGGAGTGGGCTTGTGAGAGATGGAAGTGTGATAAATAAATGCGGTCCAACCGGGAGTGGCTCGACTGATGGGCTTCCACCCAGACAAAGGTGAACGTGGAAGTGTCATCCAGGTGGTGGTCACGCCAGATGTCCACTAGGGAGAGATGTTCGACTATCTCCCGGAGGGTGTCCATGGCCGCCGGGCTCTGCTCGGTCCCCGAGCGGTCCTGTTCCTCGAGGGTGGTATTAAAGTCCCCTCCCAGGACCAGGCACTCGTGAGAATCTAAGGTGCCAAGGAAGGCGGACGCCTGCTGGTAGAATTGCAGCCGCTCCGGGCCCGATGTCGGGGCATAGACATTAATGAGGTTAACCACGAGCCCCTCCATAAGGACCCAGAGATGCAGCAGGCGACCCGGCACAGCCTCGGTGACCCCTAGCACCTTGGGCCATAGGTCGGGGAAGAACAGGGTCGCCACTCCAGCTTGTCGAACCGTGGCATGACTAAAGTAGACCCTGTCCCCCGACTCCAGCGTCAACTGTCTTTGGTGGTCGGGTCCATATGGGTCTCCTGCAGGAAAACCACAGAGTACCCTCCCTCCCGAAGGAAGGAGAGCACCTGGGACCTGCGGAGAGCCATCCTACAACCCCAGGTGTTCAACGTTGCGATGGTGAGAGGTGTCATGGTGAGGGTCGGGGGGGTCCTCACTGGCAGGGACGCTTGCATCTCCCAGCGGGCCGCGCAGCAGTCTGTGACCCATCCTATAGGTGAGTAATTGTTCACGGAAGACGCGGACCCACCAGTAGGCCGCGGCATCCTGCTTCCCCGTCCCTTTACCTTCCCCCATGAGGGCCCTTGTGGCCTGGAGGATTTGAGAAAAGTCCCCCCATCGCTGGAGAGCAAGTTGTACCTTGTTGCGGGAGCCACAGACATCCTCTAAAAACTTCCGCAGCTCTCCTCGCAGCTCATCGGGGGGTGGGGTTACGGTTTCCCGGTTGTTCCGCGGCGGGGCCCTTGGTGCAGCCCTGTGGTCCACTAAAACGGACAAGCAGGGTGCGGAAGGTACCTGATTGGCTGGAGCTTCTAGGCCCATCTCAAGCTCTGAGGCGATAGGGGGGCGGTGGAGGGAAAATAGCAGCTCCTAATGGGTCGGGGCAGGAGAACACAAAGGCCACTCCCTGGGGGTCATCAATTGAGAAAGGGAAGGAGACAGCCCTGGGGGCGGCAATGACATTGCAGGAGGTAAATTGGATAGGGGTAGGGGCAGGGGCAGAGGCGAAATTCTAGGTTTTGGGAGGCAAGCAGCTGGATGGTGGCACCTCCCAATCAGGCTCAAGGGTTAAGGGGGTGGGGAGGGAGCTCTTAGTGACACTGGGCGCGCGCTCTGTGGTGGATTTAGTGGCCACAGCATCAGGAAGTGGCTTACCTTCTGTAGGGCCCCCGCCTGGGAAGGAAATCGATTGCTCCGCACCAACGGGGGGTGCCCCTGGCGACTTGTGTCCCGGCCGCGTGGCTCCGGCTGTCACCTGAGCAGGCTCGGTGGTCGTCAGCGGGGTGCCATCAGCGGCTGGGTCGGTGGAGGAGTCCAGGGGCTCCTCGGAGGTGGGAGCGGAAGCAGCAGTTAAGGGGAGGGAGCATGGGGAAAAAAGGGGTGGAGTGAGGTCGCCCAGATCGAGATTTGCTGGCAAAAGGTCGTCCTCCCCCTGGGCAACTGGGGTCAGATCTAAGGCCTCAATCTCCTCGAACATGGAGGAGAGGACACTTTCTGCCGCCCCGGGGTTCTCCCCACCGGCACCCGCCATGACGGTTGCCTCGGGGTTCACGGGGTTTCGGGTAGCGTCAGGACAGAAGGGGTTTCCTCGAGGGTCTCAGAGGGGAGGGTCTTCTGTGGAGGGGAGACACTACCCTCCGGTGCTGCCATGTCTTTCCCGGCTGACACCGGTGGATGGGATGCACTTGTGGGCAAAGCGGAAGGTTTGGCATCGGTGCCCCCCTTCCTGGTCTTCCGGGGGGCCTCCGCCTCGGGTAGATGAGGCGGAGCTCGAGCCTTCCACTTGCCTCGCTTCCCCTGGACTAGGGCCCAGCCCTCCATGGCATCATCTGGGGGCTGATTAGCAGGGGTCGTGTCAGGGGGTGAAGGCAATGGCTCAGGGACTTGGTGGGGGGAACGGTGGGGCAGCATAAGGGAGGGAGGATTCTCCCTGGGGCAGGCTCTCTCCCATGCCTGGTGGTATCTCTGCCACACCCTCCTCCATAGGTCCCGCTAGATTGTCAGCAGCGAGGGCGGGGCTCTCCCGCTCGTCTGGGTGTTGTAGGGGAGGTGCCCCTTGGGCCTGAGCAGGAGTAGCGGTGGTCCGAAGAGGAGGGGGGCGGGTTCGGGTACTGAGCGGCCAGGGGCGTCGGCAGTGACAGGGCTGATGTCCTGCTGGGTCTTGGGGATCCCAGGTGCCCCTCCTTGCCGGGCTAAGGGGCAGTCCCTCCGGACATGCCCCGACGCCAGGCAGAGGTAGCACCGGGCTTCCCCCGTGGAAAAGTATACCCGGTGGGGGACTAGGAAGAACCCACCACCACCACTCCGTCACACACCGCCGATGGCAGTAAAAGTTGCACTTGCCGGCGGAAAGAAAAAATGTGACGGAGGGTGGGGTCCTTGCAGCTCAACGGGAGAGGGCTGATAACAGAAACAGGTTTGCCCAGGGTGGAAAGGACGGGTAGCAGGGCAGGAACTTTGTCACTATATATATATATATGATAATATTGTTCAACAGATCATAACTTTTCCAATGATACCTTCCAAGGCATACTTTGTATAAGATTCATCATAATTATGCAACGCTGTTGATACATCAGTGGTGATACCTTAGTATCAGCATGGATATCTTTCTGTATTCATTCCTTTATGCCACTCTTGCAATATAAAGGGGTGAATACAGTCTCCTGTGGAAGTCCCTGACCCCAGCAGTAATATAGGGACACCAGAGGATATCCTCTTCTACCGGAAATGTATCGGTGTCATGAGGGGGCATACTTTAAGCCAGAGAGCTTTAAACTTGGGCTAGTCTGTACTGTCAAGCAAACAATAAGTAGTCACACAAGGAGGTTCTCTAACTTATTCTGGGGTCTGCACCAAGCATCCCACAGACTGTTGACCACTCTTTTCTTTTCCTGCCTGGGTTGCATCTTCTGAAAGAATATGGCCCTTAAAGCTTTACTGTGAACATAATTATTTATTGGGCTAGATTCACTGGCATGTTTCAGCTCTTTTAAATCACACTGGTGACACAAATCAGCTGCGAATATGGCTGGGTTGGCTGGTTAAATCAGATTTATAAATATTTTTCATCACCAGATAGGCAGAAAGTGGATAGAGCATTCAATGACTCTGGCCCACAATCACTGCCCCAAAGAGTTTACAATTGAGTGAACAGGCAACATATAAATGGAGGGGGGTTGGAAGAGGAAAGAGGGATGAAAATATAGAATCAATAGCTTATGTTTTATGTGTGTGTGTGTGTCCATCCACCAATCCTTCTACCTAATCACACTTGATTAGGAACATTAGAAGGAGACACATGTAGTGACCATACAGATTAACCCAGGGAGACTTATTTAGACTTAGTCCTATTTTTTAAGAGTTTTCTTCTGAGAACAAAACAAAAATGACAGACCTATTGATCATGCAGATACCAATGAGTTGGTTGCCCTAGCAACAGCACCAGACCCCCTTGGAATTTCCCCATCATTTATATAACTTTTTGAGTTATTCTAATGGTGCAAGATAATAAAGGCAAATGCTAAGTGCAGAATGCAGATTTATTATGCTGGATGGAAACCATGGGAGCACTAATGCACCATTGCCACATGCAAAGCAGTCAATACCCCAGTTCACTGACTATCCAGATTATTTTCAGGCAATTTGGTATATTTTTATTCTAAATCCTATAGGCTGATGTACTTTAAATTACTGTTTCACTACTGCCAACCTAGTTAATATATTATAAATTGTTCCTGAGGGGAATAAGGACATTTCCTGCAATCATGTATACATAGAGTCTTAAGCAATATTTTGGATCTTGTCCAATTTGCTCCTAATTTCACTTCAAAAGAGTTTTCTGCTTCTCAATAGTTTTGACCTTTTTTTTTTCATTTTATTTCCTAATGTGTACTTTGTACTTACTATGCATGCATCTTTTTTTTTCAAACTGTTTTTTTTTCATTTTTCCATAATGGTAATAATCAGAGAGTTTCCAGCATGCATTTGACTTTAGTCAATTAGGTATCTCTTTTGCATACTCTGTATACAGAGACTACAGGACAGTTTTATGGTCATGAGTCTTGCATGTCCACAACGGATGAAACCACTACTGAGCTGCACTAGTGATCCTGAACTAATACAAATAAAACTGTTGTATTGCACCATGTATTCTGTATAAACCACACATTTTAAAAATGCTTGAAAGGGATTTTTAAATCTTTATTGATACTACTGTTTGTAGCCCTCCCTACTAAAATCAGATTCCACTGCGTAGGAATTCGACGGAGAGGGGAAAAATCACATATTTTACAAGATCCTAAAAGTAAACTAAACTTATTTTCCCAGGCATAATAATACAACATCTTTGGTCTATTATCCTGGAGCTGACCAGGACCGTACAGCCAGTAATATCTCTCCTTTCCAACGTCATGATGAAGTTCTTATGTCTAGCCCTGAATGGATGCTTTCAGATTTTAAATCTCCTCAGGTCAGTGCAAATTGATGGTGAAATGGAGCCGGGGGAAAGCAAAAGATTTTCATGGAAAGTGGATTCAAACATAAAAATGGAAGCTGTTTATACTTCTCAAAGGCTTAGATTATTCAGAGTAGCCCTTATAGATTTTACACAGCAGAATGTGTGTGTGGCATTACAAAGTGTACAAAAAATATAGTCTAGTTTCTCTGATCTATGTCTTGTTCTTACTGCAGCGAAGTTATCTGTACAGCTGTGTGAGTAATTCAAATATTATGTGAACATGTGTTATAATATTGAAATGAGTTCTGTGTGGTCATAGAATCATAGAAGATTAGGGTTGGGAGACCTCAGGAGGTCATTTAGTCCAACCCCCTGCTCAAAACAGAACCAACTGGTTAGTCTCTAAGGTGCCACAAGTACTCCTTTTCTTTTTGCGAATACAGACTAACACGGCTGTTACTCTGAAACCCCAACTAAATCATCCCAGTCGGGGCTTTGTCAAGCTGGGCCTTAAATCTCTAAGGATGGAGAGTCCACCATCTCCCTAGATAACCCATTCCAGTGCTTCTCCATCCTCCTAGGGAAATAGTTTGTTTCTAATATCCAACCTATACCTCCCACACTGCAACTTGAGCCCATTCCTCCTTGTTCTGTCATCTGCCACCACTGAGAACAGCCTAGCTCCATCCTCTTTGGAACTTGGAACCCCCCTTAGGTAGTTGAAGGCTGCTATAAAATCCCCCCTCACTCTTCTCTTCTGCAGACTAAATAACCCCAGCTCCCTCAACCTCTCCTCATAAATCATGTGCTCCATCCTCCTGATCATTTTCATTGCCCTCTTCTGGACTCTCTCCAATTTGTCCACACTGTTTCTGTGGGGGGAGGGTGGGGGCAAACTGGATGCAATACTCTAGATGTGGCCTCACCAGTAACAAATAGAAGGGAATAATCACTTCCCTCGATCTGCTGGCAATGCTCTTATTAATGCAGTCCAATATGCCGTTAGCCTTCTTGGCAACAAAGGAACACTGTTGACTCATATCCAGCTTCTCATGCACTGTAGTCCCCAGGTCCTTTTCTGCAGAACTGCCACTTAGCCAGTTGGTCTCTAGCCTGTCGCAGTGCATGGGATTCTTCCATCCTAAGTGCAAGACTCTGCACTTGTCCTTGTTGAACTTCATCAGATTTCTTTTGGCCCAATCTTTCAATTTGTCTAGGTCACTCTGGACCCTATCCCTACCTTCCAGCCTACATACCTCTCCCCACATCTTAGTGTCATCTGTCAACTTGCTGAGGCTACAATCCATCCCATCATCCAGATCATTAATGAAGATACTGAACAAAACCGGCCCCAGGACAGACCCCAGGGCACTCCACTTGATACTGGCTGCCAACAAGACATTGAGCCGTTGATCACTACCCATTGAGCCCAACGATCTAGCCAGCTTGCTATCCAACTTATAGTCCATTCATCCAATGCATACTTTTTTTAACTTGCTGGTAAGAATACTGTTGGAGACCATATCAAAAGCTTTGCTAAATCAAGATATATCACGTCCACCACTTTCCACATATCCACAGAGCCAGTTATCTCATCATAGAAGGCAATCAGGTTGGTCAGGCATGACTTGCCCTTGGTGAATCCATGTTGATTGTTCCTGACCACCTTCCTCTCCTCTAAGTGCTTCAAAATGGATTCTTTGAGGCCCTGCTCCATGATTTTTCAAGGACTGAGGTGAAGCTGACCGGTCTGTAGTTCCCCAGATTCTCGTTCTTCCCTTTTTTAAAGATAGGCACTATATTTGCCTTTTTCCAGTCATCTGGAACCTCTGGCTCTGTAATCACATCAGCCAACTCCCTCAGCACCCTGGGATGCATTAGATCTGGCCCCATGGACTGTGCATGTCCAGCTTTTCTAAATAGTCCTTAACCTGTTCTTTCACTACTGAGGGCTACTCACCTCCTCCCCGCACTGTGCTGCCCAGTTAAGCAGTCTGGGAGCTGTCCTTGTCTGTGAAGACAAAGGCAAAAAAAAGCAGTGAGTGCTTCAGCTTTTTTCCCATAATCTGTTGCTAGGTTGCCTTCCCCATTCAGTAAGGGTCCCACACTTTCCCTGACCTCCTTTTTATTGCTAAAATACCTGTAGAAACTCTTCCTGTCAACCTTCACATCCCTTGTTAGCTGCAACTCCAGTTGTGTGTTGGCCTTTTTGATTACACCCCTGCATGCTCTAGCAATATTTTTGTACTCCTCCCTAGACATATGTCCAAGTTTCCACTTCTTGTAAGCTTCCTTTTTGTGTTTAAGCTAACCAAAGATTTCTCTGTTAAACCAAGCTGGTCGCCTGCCATATTTGCTACTCTTTCTACACATCAGGATGGTCTCTTCCTGTTCCTTCAATAAGGCTTCTTTAAAATACAGCCATCTCTCCTGGACTCCTTTCCCCCTCATATTAGCCTCCGAGGGGATCCTGCCTATCAGTTCCCTGAGGGAGTCAAAGTCTGCTTTTCTAAAGTCCAGGGTCCGTATGCTGCTGCTCTCCTTTCTTCTCTGTGTCAGGATCCTGAACTGAACCATCTCATGGTCACTGCTGCCCAGGTTGCCACTTCTACTTCCCCTACCAATTCTTCCCTGTTTGTGAGCAGCAGATGAAGAGGAGCACGGCCCCTAGTTGGTTCATCCAGCAATTGCACCAGGAAGTTGTCCAACACTCTCCAAAACTTCCTGGATTGTCTGTGCACTGCTATATTTCTCTCCCAGAAGATATCAGGGTAGTTGAAGTCCCCCATGAAAACCAGGGCCTGCAATCTGGGAACTTCTGTTAGTTGTCCGAAGAAAGCCTCATCTACCTCATCCTTCTTGTCTAGTGGTCTATAGCAGACGCCCACCATGACACCACGTTTGTTGCTCTCACCTCTAAATTTAACCCAAAGACTCTCAACAGGCTTTTCTCCAGTTTCATACCAGAGCACTGAGCAATCATACTGCTCTCTTACATACAGTGCAACTCCACCACTTTTTCTCCCCTCCTGTCCTTCCTGAACAGTTTATACCCCTCCATGAAAGTGCTCCAGTCATGTGAGTCACCCCACCAAGTCTCTGTTATTCCAATCACAGCATAGTTCCTTGACTGTGCCGTGACTTCCAATTCTTCCTGTTTGTTTCTCAGGTTTCTTGTGTTCGTGTACAGGCACCTAACATAACTAGCCGATTGCCCTACTTTTTCAGTATGAATCGGGAGGCCTCCCCTGTTGCACCCTCCTCCTTGTGTTTCCTCTGGGTATCCCAATTCCCCATTTACCTCAGGACTTAACTCTCCATCCCCAAGCAAACCTAGTTTAAAGCCCTCCTCACCAGGTTAGCAAGCCTGCCTGTGAAGATGCTCTTCCCTCTCTCTTTGTTAGGAGGATCCCATCTCTTCCTAGCAATCCTTCTTCCTGGAACAACATCCCATGGCCAAAGAATCCACAACCCTCTCTCCGACACCACCTGTGCAACCATGCGTTTACCTCCACAATTCAACAGTCCCTTCCTGGGCCATTTCCTTCAACAGAGAGGATGGATGAGAACATGACTTGTGCCTCATACTCCTTTATCTTTCTTCCCAGAGCCACGTAGTCTGCAGTGACCCACTCAAAGTCATTCTTGGCAGTATCATTGGTGCCCATGTGGCGAAGCAGGAAGGGGTAACAGTCCGAGGGCTTGATCAGTCTTGGCAGACACTCCATCACATCCTGAATTCTAGCTCCAGGCAAGCAGAACACTTCTTGAGTTTTCTGGTTTGGATGGCAGATGGATGACTTCATCCTTCTTATGAGAGAATACCCAACCACCACCACCCATCTCCTCCTCTTTGGAGTGGTGGTCGTGGAACTCCCATCCCTAGTATAATGCATCCCATGCCTTCTGGTCGATGGGGTCTCCCTCTGATCCCTTCCCTCAGATAACTCTTCCAAACCATTCTCTGACATAGTACCTGTGCAGAGAGCCTGAAAACAGTGTCTTACCTCTATCAGCATTGGGGGTACATGGGTTCTCCCCTTTCTTCTTCTGAGGTCACATGCTGCCAATTTTCGTCCCCATTCTGAACTGCCCTCTGATTGTTCAGCATGCTATGCCTGCAGCACCAAACACTGACTTCTATCCAGAAAATCTTCATTTTATCTGATGTAACACAGGGTTGATACTGGGGTCTCTAGTCCTTTAGCCTTCTCTTCCAATATGGAAACCAGCTTGCACATCGTACAGACAAAGTCAATTCTATCCTCTGGGAGAAAGACAAACATGGCACATCCTGTGCAGGTCACAACAGCTGATTGCTCACTATCCATATCGCATTCCTCCTAAGAGCCTCTTCAGATATTGTATTTACTGCTCACAGAAGCCTAAAAGACAAAAAAAACCAACACTCTGCGGGAACTCTCCCCAGGCGAACTCCCCCTCTGTTTGCCTGTCCTCTTTTTGCCTATCCTCTGTTTGTTCACTCAGTTCACAACTGACTGCTTTTTTGTAAGGCTTCTGGCTCGAAGCAGTGGGCCTAACTAAAAGCCTTCCCTCCAATCAACCACTCAAGGCCCGCCTGGAACAAAGCACTCCCAATTCACACTTTTCAAGCAAACAAACACATGGCCAGACAGTCCCTGTAACTAGCTCCATTCAAACAAATGTTCACAGGAGACAGACACTTGGCTATTCACCCCACCAGCTCACAACACAGCCTCCCTAATGCAGTATTCAATGTAGCTCTTCTCAGGCAGTTCCCAGGCAAACTCCTTCTGTTTGCCTGTCCTCTATTCTCTGCTCTGTTCGTGGTCATTGTTATCCTATCCCTCCTCCCCACTTCAGTCCAACTGTTTGTTCTATTTACTAGTTGCATCTTTTCTTAATCATATTATAAACTCTTTCTGGGTGAGGACTATGAAAGTTTGTTTGCACAGTGCCTATTCCGATTGTGACCTAAGAGTGCTACCATAAGTGTGTATACATATATGAGAGAGAAATTAATATCGCTCTCTCTCCCTCTCTGATTCACAGTGTGGTCCCTGATCCGCTTCCTGGGGCCAGTGAAGCACATGCCGCCCCTTACTCAAGGTTTGTGGCAAAGTCACAATATACCCATTGTAAATGAATAAGAATAGCCTTTTCACATCACAACATGCAGGAAGTCTTTATACTGTGTGACATATTGGGGAAAGCTACAGGAGAGTCAAAGACAGTGGTGGTAATTCCAGGATTAGTCAGTCACACTTTCAATTTCAGAGTTCCGAGCACAACTGGAAAGTATAACACAGAGAAAAGCCCGCTTAGTAGCCACACTGGTGCCATCGATGAGTTTTTCACTTGGCTGAGACACCTGGGCATGCCTTTGTAGTTGATGACACCCTTGAAATTTGTAGCATGAATCAGGCCTGTCGATAGCTGAATGATGAGCAGTAGCAAGTATGATTGTGACTGCATATAGCACAAGTTAGGCCTGCCTACACACCTCATCCCAGGGTACTGAGTTATGGCAAGTGACTTGGTTGCACAGAAGGCAGAGAAGCAGCTGCAGTAGATGATGACAGGGCTGCTGTAGTTGTTGCTCTGTGTTACTTTCTATTGTCTCATCATCATCTCTGATTGTTGATTAGTGCCACACTATAGTGATAGAATGGTGGACATTTCAATCAAAAATGAATCTCACAACACCCACCTACATTTTTTAACCAAGGTATGGTTTTGTTACTCTGTTTTCAATTACAGCATTTTTTTATACTCAGAAATCAAAGGGCCCCATAACTGTTCAAAGTGGCTTCCATAGGACACTTTTTGAAAACATTGTGCAGTGAAAGGTGAAACTTGCATGCAGTTTTAGAGAATGGTTTTACTGTCACCAAATGAAAGTAAATAGGCTTTTACTACATCTGTGTACTTCCATCTACTATAAACAAGTACAATGTAATAACAGGAAAGGAAGACAGCAGTTGTATAGTAATCTTCTTCCTCTCTGATTTTTTCTTGTTGATTTAACCAAAGCTTCTGCCTCTCTAGTATAACTGCTTTTATCTACTAATATCTGCTTTTGGAGCTTTCAGGGAAACAGCTCAATAATCCCAGCCTATGTCTTTTAGCCAAGAAAGATTGTAGTGATTACTCCATTGTGACACAGAGTGAAATTCTGTCTCCATTGAAGTCAACGGCAGAACTCCTTTAGACATCAATGGGGCCAGGATTTCCCTCACAGCATTTAAGGAGAGTTTAATCAGATGTAGTCAGGAAGACATCTCACACATTTGCCACATTTAGCAGTGCCCTGCTTGTGGACCACTTTCAACATCGGGGTGGCATTTTCAACAATGCTCAATGTTGCCACTGACTTCAGTGTGGCCAGAGTTAGCAAGGTAAGCACTTCTGAAAGCTCCTGGAATCAATCTAGGCTTTTGTACTGCCCCAATCACCAGAGATTCTGAATGTATTAAGGGAAATTGTGTGCTTCATTGTCACTTTGAGAACTAAGAATTTAGTTTAATCTCATTTTACACATTTAATAGGGCTTCACAGGTGATTCTTGCTGTTTGAATAGCTAAATCATGATGAGCACGGCATTGAAACTAGCCAAGCTTCGTGAAGCACTGTAAAGCAGAAAAGCTACATGGCATTATAGGTTACAAAAACTAAAAACTAAAAAAAGTTCTCCTGTTCTTCCACTGCTAACTTCAGTTTGAATAAGTTTAATTTTTTTTAACTGTTTAAAAATCAGGTGTGACTCTAAAGCTGCAATAAAAATTCAAACGAACATAACATGGATGCTCAGAAAGATCTCTCTGCCACTTAATGTGAATTTTGACACAAGGACTTAGCATTAGGGTGCAGCACTTATGGAAATAATAGCACTAGTCAATATTTATGAAGCTCTAGTTTTCTCTAAATACAGCAAATCACTTGAACTACTTGTCACAATTGGAAAGTTACTACATTAATGAGAATGGAAAATATTAGGGGAAGAAAAGGTGTGGAGGGAGATATCAAAACTGCAACCTGTGTAGCTATCCTTCTTTAAGAATTTTATTCCTGAGTGTTCAAAAGTGCAGTAACCAATTATTCTCCCTTGTCCAGAGGCGGCCCCAAGATAAGGCAAAAAGGAAGTGCAGATAGTATTGTCCCAAGATCAAGATTTTGGGAATGGATATAAAACAAATGAGATATACAGAAATCTCTTAATCTTACACTGCAGAAAAAGTGGGGTGGGAGGGGACAGAGATGGCGAAACAGGTACTTTTGGTTGAAAACGTCAGATGGCCTAACCTTCCCAAAAGGATATGAAATAGAGTGGAATTGATCAAACCGTTGTATTCTGACTTTATGAAATTTCATAAAGAGGAACTATTTTGTGTAATTTCACACATCCAGTCAAATGTCCAGGTCTTGTGAACTTTACTGGCCCAAAGCCATAAGGAAGGATAAACACTCATGAGTGAATTTCATGCCTGTCAGAAGATATATTTTGCCACTACATTCTGGATCTCACCTTGACCATTTGTAAGGTCCTGAACTACCAGGTGAGTTGGTGTGATAGCCCATACCATCTTTTCAGCTGATCATGTGCCCTGGAAAGAGAGGTGGTGAACAGCATTCCAAGAGGGAGAGATTTTTTCCCCTTCTCTAAGGCGAGGTCCACACTACAGAATTACTTTGGTATAACTATGTCGCTCAGGGGTATGAAAAATTCACACTCCTGAGTGACGTACTTATACAGATCTTAACTCCCCGTGTAGACAGCGCTGTGTTGGTGAGAGAACTTCTGCCGTCAACATAGGTGTCACCTCTCACAGAAGTGGAGTTATTAAGCCAACAAGAGAGCTCTCTCCCGTCACCTTAGAGTGTCTTCACCAGAAGCGCTACAGTGGCGCAGCTGCATCAGTGCAGAAGAGCCAAAGCAAGTTTGTAGTATAGATCTGGCCTAAGTTGTGGGGAGGCAAGGAAGTTTGCAGGTAGAAACAGAGAAATACTTTTTCTTACAACAAATGTTTCTATGGCCTGGTACTTCTGTCCAATACCCTCATAAATATAAAGACAACAATTTTCTAAATTGACTGAAAAAAATTGTCAAAATAGAACGAAAGGCTTGACTGCTTTACAGGGGAAAAAAAGGGGGGGGCTCTGAATTCATGTATCAACAACCCTCTTAGGTTTTGTGTATACTACACAGTTTTGTTGACAAAAGTCAGTTTTCATCAACAAAATAGTGAACGTGTAAACACTGAAATGCTCCTCCCACTGATATAATTCTTCTACTTTACTGACATAATAAAACCACCTCAACCAGCTTTTAGAGATGTATTTAGAGCAACGCAGTGTCAGTGTAGACACCTCACTTAGATGTCACCCTAATTGGCCTTCAGGAGGTGTTCCATAATGCCCATCATGACGGCTCTGGTCAGCAGTTTAAACTTTGCTGCCCTCAAGGTACATAAGTATGAACCCCCCCACCATTTATTGCCAGCCGGTATCAAGCGGAGTGCCCCAGGGGGTTGGTCTTGGAGCCGGTTTTGTTCAATATCTTCATTAGTGATCTGGATGATGGGATGGATTGCACCCTCCGCATGTTTGCGGATAACACTAAGCTGGTGGGAGAGGTAGATGTGCGGGAGAATAGGGATAGGGTTCATAGTGACCTAGACAATCGGAGGAATGGGCCAAAAGAAATCTGATGAAGTTCAACAAGGACAAGTGCAGAGTCCTGTACTTAGAACGGAAGAATCCCATGCACTGCTACAGGCTGGAGACCAACTGGCTAAGTGGCAGTTCTGCAGAAAAGGACCTGGAGATTACAGTGGATGAGAAGCTGGATATGAGTCAACAGTGTTCCTTTGTTGCCAAGAAGGCTAATGGCATATTGGGCTGCATTAGTAGGAACATTGCCAGAAGATCGAGGGAAGTGATTATTCCCCTCTATTTGTCACTGGTGAGGCCACATCTGGAGTATAGCATCCAGTTTTGGGCCCCCCACTACAGAAAGGATGTGGAAAAATTGGACACAGTCCAGCAGAGGGCAATGAAAATGATTAGAGGGCTGGAGCACATGATTTATGAGGAGAGGCTGAGGAACTGGGGTTATTTAGTCTGCAGAAGAGAAGAGTGAGGGGGGATTTGATAGCAGCCTTCAACTACTTCAAGGGGGTTCCAAATCAGTGGCGTAGCCAGGTGGAGAAAACAGGGGGAGCAGAGATAAAAAAAGGGGTCACCTGCTTGTACTCACCCGGCGGCAGTCTGGGTCTTCGGCGGCGGGTCAGGCGGCAGTCCAGGTCCTTCACTCGCTGTAGTCTTTGGCAGCACTGAAGGATGCCCTGCCACCGAGATGCTACCAAAGACTAGAGCGAGCGAAGGACCCGACACTGAAGTGCCACTGAGGAACCGGAGTGCCACCTGACCCACCGTCGAAGACCTGGACCGCCGCCGAGTGAGTAAAAATTAAAAAGAGGCCAAAAAATTAAAAAGGCGACACTTCTGCTCAGTGAGAGAGCAGCTGCTGCCCCCCGCCCCCAGCTATGCTACTTTTCCAAAGAGGATGGAGCTAGGCTGTTCTCATTGGTGGCAGATGACAGAAGGAGGAATGGTCTAAAGTTGCAGTGGGGGACATCTAAGTTGGATATTAGGGAAAACACTTTCATTAAGTGGGTGATGAAGCACTGAAATGGGTTACCTAAGGAGGTGGTGGAATCTCCATCCTTAGAGGTTTTTAAGGCCCAGCTTGACAAAGCCCTGACTGGGATGATTTAGTTGGGGTTGGTTCTGTTTTGAGCAGGGGGTAGAACTAAATGACCTCCTGAGGTCTCTTCCAACCCTAATCTTCTGTGAGTCTATGATTCTATGATGTAAAGGCCTGGAAATGTTTGAAATTCCTCTTCCTGTTTGAAATTCCAACTTCTCAGCTGACCATGCTGTCTTTATGTAGCAGATGCGCTCCCACGTGGAGCACACCAGAGCTGTTGGATCTGCTAAGCATATGGGGAGAGGAGGCTGTGCAGTTGCAGCTTTGCACCAGCCATAGCAATTTTGATACCTGTGGGCTAATTGCTAGTCGCATGCTGGAGAAGGGGCATGAAAGGGACACCCAGGAGTGTCATGTTAAAATGAAAGAGCTGAGGCAGGTGTACCCGAAGGCTAGGCCAATCCTTGCTCTGGTGTGGCACCGAAGACATGTCACTTGTATAAGGAGCTTCACACCATTCTCTGTGGCGACCCCACCTCCACCGTCAAGAGGCCGATGGATACTTCAGGGGACTGGAGGCAGCAGCTAGCAGACTCACCCCTGATGAGGAAGTGATGGATGAGGAGGTGAAATGGAGGAAGATGTGGAGCACACGGCAGGGTTGTCCGGTTGCACGGTGAGTCAGGACCTCTTTTCCACTCCTGAGGGATCTAGTCAGATCCAGCACTCTGGCTGTGGCGCACAGGATGCAGGAGAGGGGATCTCCAGTAAGTGCCCATTTTGCTTTGATACTGCACAGTGAGAGGAGATTGAGCTCTCATGTACTTAATTAACCACAGAGCCTGTCCATCTACACAGTGGGGTCACGGTGGAAAAGTTTGTTATGTACACAGGGATGTATCTGGAATCCTTCATAGTGATGTGTAGGAAACTTTCCTGTAGGTATTCTGCAATCCTCTTCCAAAGGTTCCTTGGGCAAGATGCCTTGTTTCTCCCCCTCACTATGGGAATCTTTGCCATGCCACCTGGCAGTTATTTCTGTAGGGACCAGAGTGGCACAAATTGGAGCCAGTCTCTAGCCACACACATGCAGGAGATTCACCTTTGCATCTTGGGTTACCTTTAGAAGTGAGATATCAGTTTAGATTACCCTAGCCTGTGCCAATATTCAGAATAGGCTCCCTAGCCACTTTTAGTAACCCCCTTTAAAAGCCACCCTTTGTCCCTTCTTATCCTTTCCCCCTTGCCCATGCCCTCCCCATGAACTCACCATAATTAGGACCTGTGGTGACTTGTGTGCTAGCCGAGGAACAGTAAGAAAGAGGTGTGTATGTAACTTTTGTGATTCATGGCTGTGAGTACACTTACAATACTATCTCCCTTCATTGTTTCCTTGTCTTCTGCAGAAGTTCCTGTAGCAGGGTCGCTGCAGGGCCCTCTTGGATCCTGCCCCTGTTGTGCTAACAAAGTCACTTGGAGACCTGGGGGATCAATAACAACTGGTGCCATTTATTTACAGGTTGTGCTCCCACCACCTTTTCACCAAACACAGCTTGGGTTTTAGTGTCTGCACTCAGGAGGGAAGAGCTATCACTTAACTTCTGCTTCCTCACTCCCTTCTCCTGCCTTCCTTCCTCCCAGGCTTTTCTATAGCCCCAGGCTAACTGGGCAGGCAGCTGTCTTCCATTCACCAATTAGGTGCAGGTTTTCTCTAGCCAGCTCCAATTTACTTCCTTAATGGGAGCATCCCTGACAGAGGGATGAGTCAGAAGTTCTTTCCCAGCACCCTGTCACAATGCCCTTGAGAACAACACTTTCCTCCACACTGGCATAGCACCTCCGTCACATGAGGTGGTGACCCAGGAGGAGTAAGGAGGATATGTTTAGAGAAGTGCTGCAGTCAACAGATGCAGCACATAGCGAAACAAGAGTGTGGAGGGAGACAATTAATGAAAGACTGAGGCTGGATAGAAAGGAAATGCAACAGGAGCAGGAGCAGAGGATAAAGCTCCAGGTGGACTGGACAGAGATACTGAAGGCCCTCATTAGTCTGCAATCAGAGTAAATCCCTGCCCAACTCCCCCTCCAGCCACTACAGAAATCCGGGTTTATGCCCTCCTCAAACTCCCTCACCACATTCATCACATGTTCCCTGTTACTCACAGTAGCTCGTCCCCCATGCCTGGGGACTGGTTTCCAATGAAAACTGGAATTACACCCAGCTGTGAGAGCCCTAACCATGAGACTGTTTTTCATTTTCATATCCCCGGTTTGTCCAAAAGTTTGTGTTTTATCCCATTGTTAAATTTGAATCTTTGAAATAAAATGAGCCTTTATTTGTGGCATACATACATCACTCAATCCTAACATTGAATCACAGTGGCTTTAGATAGGAATATTTGCTTCTTGCAATTAACACTTGAGAAGCAATCACTATAGGGGTAATTCTTGGTGGTAAGCAAATGTTGGCTGGCCGAATGCATCACATACAGACAGATTTTACTGTGCCCCTCTAACTACCATTGTATCTGACTGCTCAAAATCAGCAGCCAACTGATCAGCCTCAGCCATCACTGAGGAAATTTCCCCCCTTTGATTTGCAAATATTATTCAGTGTACAGCAGGCTGCATTGACCATCAATTTCTTCATTGAGGTTTAAGTGGCCAAAAAGATAGCACCAGCAACCTTTAATCAGCCACAGTCACATTCAGTGGTCGATCTCTACCTCTAGTGTAGACCAGAACTCTGTTTCACAGCTCATGAAATACTGCAGGACCAGCTGCATTGTGTTCATAACATTAGTCACCAGAATGATCAGCAGTTCAGGATCATGCTGTCAAGCAGAGATGGTGGGCACACAGTTTACAAGGGCTGTTGAAAAATGGCACAAAATGAAGTAGAAAGCCTATGGAATGATGGGATGGCAAGAATTGCATCATGGGATGGTGAGCACATCTCCATGATGCACCATAATCTGTTCCCAGAGCTGCCAGCGGCAGAAGGTGATGAGTTGCAGTGTGGGATAGCTACCCATGATACAACGGTCTCTCTGTCAATGCAAGAGCAATGACCATGGATGTGTTCAGCCAACACAAGGAGCATTCTGTGGACAAGCTCAACCAATGTTATTAAAGCGACTTATGATTGTTGGCAAAACCTAAGTTGACTTAACTCTCTAGTGTAGTCATGATCTTAGTGTGCTTAAGTATCTTCTGTTAATGGCCCATCGAGTTCAACGGCACCTATTATCCTCAACCTCTGCTGTACTGGGTACCCATGCTCCGGTGATTAATCATTTTCCACTGGGAGATAACATGTTTTTAAATAGTGTATTCTTATTTTAATATTGTCACCTGCCTTGCTACACAATATTATATTTGGGAGGTTTTATTTTGTTAGTTTTAAAGTCCCCTTCCTATGCCTTCTCTACATGCAGATTTCCAACGTTTTAGCAGAAGGTTTGCTTTTAAACCAATTTAGTTAGACAAGAGCAAGTCTGTGGTTAAACACTGCATTTATTTGAATTGCAGTTTCACCTGCAGTCACGGACCAGGATTCCATTGTGCTAGGTACTGTACAAACACAGCACAAAAAGGTGGTCCCTACCCCAAAAAGTTTAACCTAAGTAAGCCACATTTAAAAATAAGAGTATATACATGCAACATTGCTTTGGTTTAAAAAAAGGGCTTCTCTATATGCAAAAGTGGTAGCCCTTTAACTATGCTGGTACAGTAAAAGCAGTAACCACCCTCCCTCCCCACCTCCCCTTCTCCCACCCACAGTGTGGATGAAGTTATATCAGTATAACTGTGCTTACATTGGCATAATTTATTACCATATGGGAAGGAGAATAAACTATAACTGTATAAGTCACCTTTATACTGTGTGACAGGGTCGGGCCAGATGGCTACAGAAGAGTAATTTTTTTTTGAAGCAGAAAAGAATTTTATTTGTGTAACACTTACAAAGAATCACCAAAAAGGGTAAAGCAAAACTATGCAAGAAAAAAAAAGCAAACACAAGGTATAACACAGCAGCCTTCAGGAGGGAGAAGTGTTCAGGCTAGCCTGGGCCCAGAGCGGGAGGGCTTCCTCAGCACTTGTGGTCTTCCACCCTCCTGAGTTACCTGGTGGCCTAGAGCGGGGAGGCTTCCTCGACACTCATGGTCTTCCACCCCTCGAGTTACCTAGTGCCACGCCCAGTGTCACCAATTATTGCTCTCCTGAGAGTCCCCGACAAGATGGGCACGGCTGCGGGGTGGGCGGTTTGAGGGTGCGGGGGACGTACACCACTTGTGATAGGACCCCTCCTAGGCGACAGTGATGATGGTATCCACAGCGGCAACGGCTGGGGCTGGGGTCTCTCGCTCTTCCCCTCAATCAAAGGGTCAGACGGAGGGAACCGGATGGGGTCACAGAGCAGAGAACCTTGGACAGTGCCCACCGCTCCTCGAAGGCGTCAAGGGAGTCGGTGGACGCCGCCCAGAGGAACTCCGCCCGGATACGTGAGGTACTGAGGATCGGAAAAGGGCCCTACAATCGCAGGATGCTTCATTAGCCAACCTCCCCTCTCTGGTTTTATAAATGGCTGTTTTAGCTAGGGCTAGGAGGAGGTTAACCAGGAGATCTCACGATTTTGTGGGGCCACGAATGGGGAGTGTGTAGATAAAAAGGTGAGGGGAAAAGTGTAGCCAAAAGCATAATAAAATATTCGTGAGGAGCTGGAAAAGGGGCTGCAATCTGGCACACTCTAAATATACGTGCACCAGGGTTTCCCTCATGTTGCAAAAAGGGCAAGTATCCAGGATGTGGGTGAACTGCGTAAAAAACACGCCCGTGCTCACAGCTCCGTGAAGGAGCCGCCAACTAATGTCCCCGATGGGCCTCGGGACCAAGGTGGAATACAGGCTGGCCCACCGGGGCTGCTCACCCTCCAAAGGTGGCAGGAGGTCCCGCCACTTTGTATCGGGGCGGGACACCAGGGTGTGGGCGTGAAGGGTGTGAAGCGTAAGTATGTATAGATATTTCCGCGGCACGATTTGGAAGCTGACCGGCTGCAGTTCATCCAGCCGGCTCGCAGTGAAAGGGTGAGGGGTTTTTTGGGATCTACGGGGTAGGGGCCCAATTGAAAGGTCCGGCGGGCCTGGGGTAGAGGGTGGGCGGCGTGCACCCTCGCACAGGACTCAGTTGAGATAAGCCCGAGCTGAGGGCATCAAGGTGGCCTTCACCTCCTGAAATACACACCGGGGAGTACGAGGTCTGGAGAGCCCCATGTGCCGAGCGAGTGTCAGGAGATCCAGCCAGTCTCCCTGGTCGTAGTCCAGGAGGTCTTCGACTCTTGTGACTTCCGCCAGGACCAAACTCTGGCGCACCGAGTGGGACTCCACCACCTGCACATGAAGCTGGGGGTTGTGTAGCAGGGGCTCCGTGAGGAGATCTGCTCCTACGGTGGCCGCCACGGACCTGGTCATTGAAAACAGTTTCCAGGTCCGGAGGAGGTCCTGGTAGAAGACCAGCAGCCCCGAGAGGTCTCGCGGAAAACCTCTCGGACAAACATAAAAGAGCTGCCGGTCGTATCGGAGCCCTTGGAAGCGGCGCAGGAAGGCGTGCGCCAATATGCTCCATGTCGAACTACCTGCACTATAAAGGAGCCTCTGCAGGGCCTGGAGGTAGAAGACATGGACCTGAGTGTGCAGACACTTCAGGCCCTGCCCTCCTTCCTTCAGGGGTAGATGAAGAACCCCAACAGGGGCCCAGTGCATTTCTGACCAAAAGAACTCTAGAATCGATGTCCGGAGGTTGGTCAGGAAACCCGGGGCCGGGACCAGGGTGTTGAGTCGGTACCAGAGCATGGACAGGACTAGTTGGTTAAACACCAGTGCTCTCCCTCGGAGGGAGAGACATCGGAGCAGCCTCGTCCATTTCCGGAGCCGCTCTATCACCCCGCCCTCTAAATTTTGCCAGTTCTCCAGCGGGGAAGGGTGCGTGGCAGAAAGGTAAATGCCTAGGTAGAGCAGTGGACCCACACTCCACTGGATGGTCTGAAGCGCGGGTGGGAGGGAGCTTACCCGCCGCCAGTCCCCCACCACCAAGCCAGAGCTCTTGACCCAGTTGACTCGGGCGGAGGAGGCTGCCGAATAGATGGCCTGGAAAGCCTCCACCCGCGCCAAGTCGCCCGGGTCCTGGACCACGAGGAGCACGTCATGGGCGTATGCCGACAAGACCAGCCGCAGCTCCGGCTCCCGCAGCACCAACCCTGTCAACCTTCTGCGGAGGAGACAGAGGAAGGGCTCAATCGCCAGAGGATAAAGCTGGCCCGAGAGGGGACACCCCTGCCGTCCTCCTCGCCTGAAGCTGACAGGTTCGGTCAGGGTCCAGTTGAGCCTAACCAGACACTCCACGGAAGCGTACAGCACCTGGAGAAAACTCACAAACTGAGGTCCGAATCCAAACGCCTGCAGAGTGCCTAGGAGGTACCCATGGTCCACTCTGTCGAACGCCTTCTCCTGATCAAGAGACAGGAGGGCGAACGACAGACTGTCTCTACGCCCGAGTTCCAAAAGGTCTCGGACTAGAAATAGGTTGTCAAAAATGCTGCGGCCCGGGACAGTGTAGGTCTGGTCTGGGTGGATCACGTCCGCCATCACAGACCCTAGCCACAGCAAGATTGCTTTCGCTACGATTTTGTAGTCCGTGCTAAGGAGTGAGACAGGACGCCAGTTTCATAAATCGCGGAGGTCCCCTTCTTTGGCAACAAGGCGAGCATCGCTCGCCTGCATGAAAGAGGGAGGACCCCGCCCTGCAATGACTTGGCCCAGACAGTGGCTAGGTCTGGGCCGAGGATGTCCCAGAACGCGCGGTAGAACTCCACGGTCAGCCCGTCCATGCCCGGAGATTTATTGGAGGGCATGCAACGGAGGGCTTCCGAGAACTCGGCCAGGGTGAGAGGCAGCTCTAGTCGGTCTTGGTCACCCACGCTGACCGTGGGGAGTTCCTCCCAGAGCACCCTGCAAGCGCCAGGATCGGTCAGATCTGGGGAGAAAAGGCTTGTGTAGAAGTCACGGGCCCTCCCACACATCTCCACCGGATCCGTGAGGGGGGTGCCGTCTTCTGCTAGAAGGCAGGTGATGTGTTTCTTGGCCCCCCTCGTTTTCTCCAGGGCGTAGAAGAAACGGGAGCCGCGATCCATCTCCCGAAGGAGGCAGATGCGGGATCGAACAAAGGCACCTCGGGCCCGATGGTCCTCGAGGGCCCGAAGCTCCTCCCACTTCTCCCGGCACTCTCCGCAGAGGAACGGGTCCTTGGGGCTGGCAGTCAGACGCCTCTCCATCTCTAAGACCTCCCATTCCAACTGCTCTATCACTGCATTTCTCCGTCAGCTGGTGCCCCAGGTGTAGTCACGGCAGAAGAGCTTGGCACGCACTTTTCCCAGGTCCCACCATTGCCATGCCAAGGGAAAGGCACGCCGCTGCCCTCGCCAGGCCAGCCAGAATTCCTGGAAGGATGTCACAAAGCCCTCGTCCTCCAACAGGCTGTTGTTAAAATGCCAGTAAGCTGGCCCCGGCCTCTCTGCACAGAGGGAGGCTGTCATGGTGGCTAGATGATGCTCGGAACATGGGGCTGGCTGAATGTTGGAGGAGTGGGCTTCTGAAAGATGGAAATGGGATAAATAAATACGGTCCAACCGAGAGTGGTGTGACCGATGCGCCTCCACCTGGACAAAGGTGAAGTGGAAGTGTCATCTGGGTGGTGGTCACGCCAGACGTCCACTAGGGAGTGATGTTCGACTATTTCTCGGAGAATGTTCACGGCGGCCAGGCTCAGCTCAGCCCCTGAATGGTCCTGCTCCTCGAGGGTGGTGTTAAAGTCCCCTCCCAGGACTAGGCACTCGTGAGAATCTAGGGTGCCGAGGAAGTCGGACACCCGCTGTTAGAATTGCGGCCGCTTCGGGCTCGTTGTCGGGGCATAGATGTTAATGAGGTTGACCATGAGCCCCTCCATATGGACTCGGAGATGCAGCAGGTGACCCGGCACGGCTTCAGTGACCCCTACCACCTCGGGCCATAGGTCGGGGGAGAACAGGGTCGCCACTCCACCTTGCCACATCGTGAAGTGGCTAAAGTAGACCCCGTCCCCCCACTCCAGCTGCCAGCTGTCCTCAGCGTCGGATCCATATGGGTCTCCTGCAGGAAAACCACAGAGTACCCCCCTTCCCGAAGGTAAGAGAGCACCTGGGACCTGCGGAGAGCCATCCTACAGCCCCTGGTGTTCAAAGTTGCGATAATGAGAGGCGTCATGCGCAGGGCTGGGGGGGTGGGGGTTCCTTGTTGGCGGGGGTGTTTGCGGCCCCCGGCGGGTCGCGCAACAATCCGTGACCCATCCCGTAAGTGAGTAAATCATCACGGAAGCTGCGGGCCCGCCCGTAGGCCGCAGCACCGTGCCTTCCTTTCCCCCTACCCTCCTTTATAAGGGCCCTTGTGGCCTGGAGGATTTGATCCAAGTCCCCCCATAGCTGGAGAGCCAGCTGTACCCTGTTGTGGGCGCCACGGATGTTTTCTAAAAACTGCCGCAATGCATTTCGCAGATCATGGGCGGGGTGGGGTTGCGATTTCCGGGTTGTTCTCTGGTGGGGCTCTTAATGCAGCCTCGTGGCAGGCAGGCAGGGTACGGACCACCGACAGGGCGTCTGACAGGCTAAAGTTATTAGGTCCATCTCACGCCTTGGGGTAGAAGGGGATGGTGGAGGGAAAATTGCAGCTCCTAATGGGTTGTGGCAGGAAAATGAAAAGGCTGCTCCCTGGGGGGAATCTGCAAAAAACGGAAAAGAAATAACCCCAGGGGTGGCAATAGCATTGCAGGAGGAGGTGGATTGGGCAGGGACAGGGGCGGGGGCGGGGGCGGGGGCAGCGGCAAGGCTCTGAGATTCAGGAGGCAAGCAGCTGAAGGAAGGTGCCTCCTGAGCAGATTCGAGGGTTGAGGGGTGGGGGAGGGGGCTCCCAGTGATGCTAGGCTTAGGCTCTGTGGTGGATTTGGCGGCCATGGCATCAGGTGGTGGACCACCTTCTGCAGGGTGCTCGCCCGGGAAGGCAATCAGGGGGAGGGAGCATGGGGAAACGGGGGCTGGGGTGAGGTTGCCCAGCTCGAGGCCAGCCGGGAGTAGATCATCCTCTCCCTGGGTGACCGGGGTCAAATCTAGGGCCTCAATCTCCGCGTACACGGAGGAGAGGCCAACGCCTGCTACCTCAGGGGCCTCTCCTCTAGGGCCCGCCTCAGCGGTCGCCTCCGGGTTCGCGGGGGGTTCGGGTGGTATCCGGGCAGAAGGGGCGTCCTCAGGGGTCTCGGAGGGGAGGGTCTCCCGTGGAGGGGGGGTTCTGCCCTCCAAAGCCAGTCCGTCTTCCCCTCCCAACACCAGCGGATGGATCTCACTCGTGGTCGCAGTGGAGGGCTCGATATCAGTGCCTCCCTTCCTGGTCTTCCGGGGGGCTTCCACGTCGAATGAATGCAGCGGAGCTTGAGCCTTCCGCTTGCTTCGTTTCCCCTGGACTAGGTTCCAGCCCTCCATAGCGTCGTCTGGGGGCTGGTTAGCAGGGGTCGTGTCGGGGGGCGGAGGCAATGGTTCAGGGCTTTGGGGGGGTAGCGGTGAGGCAGCATGAGGAGGGGGGGTTCTCCTTGGGGCGGGCCCTCTCCTATGCCCGATAAAATCTTTGTCGCACCCTCCTCCATACGCTCTGCCGAAGTGGAAATAGCAAGGGTGGGACTCCCTTGCTCGCCCGGGCGTTGTAGGGAAGGAGTCTCCTGGGCCCGGACGGGAGCAGCGATGGATTGAGTTGGAGGAGGGTTGCTTTCAGGTGCTGGGCAGCCAGGGGCGTCGGCAACAACGAGGCCGATGTCCTGCCGGGTCTCGGGGGTCTCGGGTGCCCCTCCCCCCCCCGGGGCCAAAGGGCAGTCTCTGCGGACATGCCCGGCTGAGCGGCAGAGGTAGCACCAGGCCTCTCCAGTGGAGTAAAAGACCCGATAGCAGGCTCCCTGGTAGGGGACCAGGAAGGACCCCTCGAGCACCTCCCCGTCATGCACCCCCACCGGCGGTAGAAGCTGCACTTGCCGGCGGAACGAAAGGACGTGATGGAGGGTGGGGTCCTTGCAGCCCAACGGGAGAGGGCTGATGACAGAGGTAAGTTTCCCCAGGGTGGAGAGAGCGGGTAACAGGGCAGCACTGGGTAAAAAGCGGGGAACGGAGGTGAGGACGAGGCGAACGCCCAGGTCTTCTAGCGGCTCTAGGGGGACAAACAGCCCCCCCACCGCCAGGCCCCTCTCCACTGCCTCTTGGGCAGCACCCTCCGTAGCTAAGAAAAAAACGACCTTCCCATACATCTTGGAGGCCGCCACAATAGCCGTGGGTCCTACCACCTTCGCCAACGCCTGCACGTATGTCTCCACATGGGGCGAGGCAGGCACCAGGAGGCAACGGACACCGTGCTTCCTGGTCAAGGTGGGGAAAGGGCCCCGGCTGCTGGTGATGGTAGCGGAGGCAGTGGGTGGGCGAGATGATGAGACGGCAGGCAGGGGGGAGCCTGCCAGTGCCCGGGCATACGTCCTGGGGGCCGGGGGAGGGGCATTTGCACAACTGGTGGAGGGAACTGCGGGGAGGGGCGCCGCGGTCGATTACGAGGCCACGACTGTGGGGGCAGCCCCTGCCATGGAGGGCCCAGATGTTTTAGCGGGGCCCTTTCCTTTCTTCCCGCCCTGGCCTTTGCGGCCAGCTGGCGGGGGGTTCCTAGAACCTGGGGCGGGGGTGGGCACAGCAGCAGCAGTAATCACTCCGGTGCCTCCTGCTGCCGGTGCCCCAGCAGGGGCGGTGGCAAGTATTTTGACAATCGTTGTGGGGGGGCGAGGTTGGGGGTTGGGCAGGGAGGGGGTGGGGGAGGAATAGCTAATATTGTTAAAGGGGCCTCGCCCCTCTCATTCCCCGCCATTGTGAGCAGGGAGAGACAGGGAGACACCGGAAGGAGGAGGGGGGAGGGGGAAACGAATTAACCACTCCTCCCTGCTAGGCTGCAGGCGGGGGGAGGGGTGGGGGAAATGCCAAATGGGTTGAACGGGGGGGGGGCGGAATCCAGTAATAGGGGCAGGCTGTAAAATAAGCAGTCCGGGGGGGGGGCGGTGTAAACCCACGCACGTTTGTCCAAAGAGTCTCGTTTGGTCGGCTGTTATGTCTGGTCCGAAAGGAAAAGTTCAAAGCAAACAGCTGGATCCGAAGGCAGATGGCAGATTGCCAGCAGAGACGAAAAGGGCGGGGGGCCGTGACAGTTGTAGTAATGGTGGGTGGGGGCACCGATGGATCAGGGGGCAGCTTATTGCCACACCCCCTGTGCCGCCACAAACACAATTAAAACACAGTCAAACTCCCCCGCACGAGAGTAGAATTCGAAAAATTACTCAAACTTACGGCCCCCTTCACAATGATTTGTAGCTTCTTGAATTATTTCTCCTGTCTTCTGAAATCCTTCTTCTCCAGCCGTGTTGGCTGTGTTCCAAGGCTTCCGGCATGCTAAGAATGTTGTAAAGATAGTCCGAGCTGCCAGCAAAGTGGCTGGGTCTGGGGGCTTCCACTCCCCCCTCCGGATAGCAAAATTAGCAATCTTCCCCCGCTCCTCCGGGGGCTTTCAGCTAAAACAAATAGCTGCGCCCGAAAGCAGGCGAGGGGGGGTGGTGGTGCTGGCTGCAAGATGGCAGCCTGTCAGCACTCAGAAAAAAAAAAAGCATAAAACGGCAAAAAATCAAACCAAATCAAAAAAGCGTCTGGCCCGTTCGGGGGGGGTAAACTAAGGCAGGGTCCAAAAGTAAGAAAAATCCAGGCCAGGGGGCTTTAGGAAAGAATAGAAAGCAGATAGCTGAGGAGCAAGCTAGGGACGGTCCCGTCCTCCAAAAGGGAAGGTTTTTTTTTTTTTTCCACCTTAGAGACTAACAAATTTATTAGAGCATAAGCTTTTGTGGGCTACAGCCCACTTCATCGGATGCATAGAATGGAACATATAGTAAGATATATATATATATATATATATATATATATATATATATATATATATATATATACATAGTGACAAGGTCAGGCCAGATGACTATAGGAGAGTAATAGAAGGCAGATATATTAGTCCCAGGCTAAGTAGGTCCCTTTTCCCTGGGTAAGGGAACAGGGAAGGTTTTTTTTTTTTTTTTTTGAAACAGAAAAAAAGTTTTATTGTGACAATTACAAGAATTACCAAAGAACCAAATCAAAGTATGCAACAAAACAACGCAAACAGAAGGTATAACACAGCAGCTTTCAGGAGGGAGAAGTGTTCAGGCTAGCCTGTGCCCAGAGCGGGGGGGCTTCCTCGACACTCATGGTCTTCCACCCTCCTGAGTTACCTGGTGGCCTAGAGTGGGGGGGCTTCCTCGACACTCGTGGTCTTCCACCCCCTCGAGTTACCTAGTGCCGCGCCCAGTGTCACCGATGATCCCCCCCCCGAGAGTGGCCGGCAAGATGGGCACGGCTGCGGGGTGGGCAGTTTGGGGGTGGGGGGGTAGACACCCACGTATTATAGGGCCCTCCTAGCAAAGGGTTAGACGGAGGGAACCGGATGGGGTCACCGAGCAGAGAACCCCGGACAGCGCCCACCGCTCTTCAAAGGTGTCAAGGGAGTCGGTGGTCGCCGCCCAAAGAAACTCCGCCCGGATACGTGAATGTACTGAGGATAGGAAAAAGGCCCTACAATCGCAGGACGTTTCATGGGCCAACCTCCTCTCTCTGGTTTTATAAATGGCTGTTTTTGCCAAAGCTAGGAGGAGGTTAACCAGGAGATCCCGCGACTTTGTGGGGCCGTGGATGGGGAGTGTATAGATAAAGAGGTGGGGAGAAAAATGAAGCCAAAAGCGCAACAGAATATTTGTGAGGAGCCGAAAAAGGGGCTGTAATCTGGTACACTCTAAATAGACGTGTGCCAGGGTTTCCCTCACATTACAAAAAGGGCAAGTATCCGGGATGGAAGTAAACCGTGTCAAAAACACGCCCGTGCTCACAGCTCCGTGAAGGAGCCGCCAACTGATGTCTCCGACGGGCCTCGGGACCAAGGTGGAATACAAGCTGGCCCATCGAGGTTGCTCACCCTCCAAAGGTGGCAGGAGGTCCCGCCACTTTGTGTCGGGGCGGGACACCAGGGTGTGGGCGTGAAGGGTGTGAAGCGTGAGTGTATACAAATATTTCCGTGATGCAAGTTGAAAACTGACCGGTTGCAGTTCATGCAGCCGGCTCGCAGTGAAAGGGTGAGGGGTTTGTCGGGATCGGCAGGGTAGGGGCCCAATGGAAAGGTCCGGCGGGCCCGGGGTAGAGGATGGGCGTGGTGCGCCCTCGCGCAAGGCTCGGTTGACATAAGCCCGAGCAGCGCGGGTCAAGGCGGCCTTCACCTCCTGAAGTACGCACCGGGGAGTACGGGGGCTGGAGAGCCCCATGTGCCGAGCGAGCGTCAGGGGATCCAGCCAGTCTCTCCGGTCATAGTCCAGGAGGTCTCCGACCTTCGTGACTTCCGCCAAGACCAACCTCTGGCGCACCGAGCGGGACTCCGCCACCTGCACACGGAGTTGGGGGTTGTGTAGCAGGGGCTCCGTGAGGAGATCTGCTCCCGCGGTGGCCGCCACGGACCTGGTCGTTAGAAACAGTTTCCAGGTCCGGAGGAGGTCCTGGTAGAAGACCGGCAGCCCGGAGAGGTCTCGCAGAAAACCTCTCGGACAAGGGTAAAAGAGCTGCCGGTTGTATCGGAGCCCTTGGAAACGGCGCAGGAGGGCGTGCGCCAGTATGCTCCACGTCGAACTACTTGCACTGTAAAGGAGCCTCTGCAGGGCCTGGAGGCGGAAAACGCGGACCTGAGTGTACAGACACTTCAGGCCCTGTCTTTCTTTCTTCAGGGGTAAATGAAGAACTCCAACAGGGGCCCAGTGCATTCCCGACCAAAAGAACTCTAGAATCAATCTCCGGAGGTGGGTCAGGAAACCCGGGGCCGGGGCCAGGGTGTTGAGCCGGTACCAGAGCGTGGACAGGACTAGTTGGTTAAGCACCAGTGCTCTCCCTCGGAGGGAGAGACATCGGAGTAGCCCTGTCCATTTCCGGATCCGCTCTATCACCCCGCCCTCCACATTTTGCTAGTTCTCCGGCGGGGAAGGGTGCGTGGCGGAAAGGTAAACGCCGAGATAGAGCAGAGGACCCGCGCTCCACCGGATGGTCTGAAGCGCGGGTGGGAGGGAGCTTACCCGCCGCCAGTCCCCCACCGCCAAGCCAGAGCTCTTGACCCAGTTGACTCGGGCGGAGGAGGCTGCCGAATAGATGGCTTGGCATGCCTCCACTCGCGCCAGGTCGCCCGGGTCCTGGACCACGAGAAGTACGTCATCGGCGTACGCCGACAGGACCAGCCGCAGCTCCGGCTCCCGCAGCACCAACCCTGTCAACCTCCTGCAGAGGAGACAGAGGAAAGGCTTGATCGCAAGAGCGTACAGCTGGCCCGAGAGGGGGCACCCTTGTCGCACTCCTCGCCCGAAGCTGACCGGTTCGGTCAGGGTCCAGTTGAGCCTAACCAAACACTCCGCGGAGGCATACAGCACCCAGAGAAAACTCACAAACTGAGGTCCGAATCCAAACGCCTGCAGAGTGCTCAGGAGGTACCCATGGTCTACTCTGTCGAACGCCTTCTCCTGATCAAGGGACGGGAGGGCGAACGACAGACCGTCTCTCCGCCCGAGTTCCAAAAGGTCTCGGACTAGAAATAGGTTGTCAAAAATGCTGCGACCTGGGACAGTATAGGTCTTGTCCGGGTGGATCACGTCCGCCATCACGGACCCTAGCCGCAGCGAAATTGCTTTCGCTACGATTTTGTAATCCGTGCTAAGGAGTGAGACGGGACGCCAGTTTCGTAAATCGCGGAGGTCCCCCTTCTTCGGCAGCAAGGCGAGCACCGCTCGCCTGCACGACAGAGGGAGGATCCCGCCCTGCAAGGACTCAGCCCAGACAGTAACTAGGTCTGGGCCGAGGATGTCCCAGAACGCGCAGTAAAACTCCACGGTCAGCCCGTCCATGCCCGGAGATTTATTGGTGGGCATGCGGCGGAGGGCTTCCGAGAACTCGGCCAGGGTGAGAGGCAGTTCTAGCCACTCTCGGTCGCCCACGCTGACCGTGGGTAGGTCCTCCCAGAGCACCCCGCAAGCGCCAGGATCGGTCGGATCCGGGGAGAAAAGACTTGTGTAGAAGTCGCGGGCCCTCCCACACATCTCCTCCGGATCCGTGAGCGGGGTGCCGTTTTCTGCTAGAAGGCAGGTGACGTGCTTCTTGGCCCCCCTCGTTTTCTCCAGGGCATAGAAGAAGCGGGAGCCGCGATCCATCTCCCGAAGGAGGCGGATGCGGGACCGGACGAAGGCACCTCCGGCCCGGTGGTCCTCGAGGGCCCGAAGCTCCTCCCGCTTCTCCCGGCACGCTCCGCAGAGGGACGGGTCCTCGGGGTCGGCGGCCAGGCGCCTCTCCAGCTCCAAGACCTCCCGTTCCAACTGCTCTATCGCCGCATTTCTCCGTCGGCTGGTGCCCCGAGTGTAGTCACGGCAGAAGAGCTTGGCGCGGACCTTCCCTAGATCCCACCATCGCCGCACCGAGGGAAAGGCATGCCATTGCTCTCGCCAGGCGAGCCAAAACTCCCGGAAGGACGTCACGAAGCTCTCGTCCTCCAACAGGCTATTATTAAAGTGCCAATAGGCCGGCCCCGGTCTCTCTGCACGGAGGGAGACCGTTATAGTAACTAAATTATGGTCGGAAAAAGGGGCCGGCCGAATGGTGGAGGAGTGGGCCTGTGAAAGATGGAAACGGGATAAATAAATACGGTCCAACCGAGAGTGGTGTGACCGATGGGCCTCCACCCGGACAAAAGTAAACGTGGAGGTGTCATCTGGGTGATGGTCACGCCAGACGTCCACTAGGGAGTGATATTCAACTATTCCCCGAAGAATATTCGCGGCAGCCGGGCTCGGCTCGGCGCCTGAGCGGTCCTGTTCCTCGAGGGTGGTGTTAAAGTCTCCTCCCAGGACCAGGCACTCGTGCGAATCTAGGGTGCCGAGAAAGTCGGACACCCGCTGGTAAAATTGTGGCCGCTTTGGGCTCAGTTGTGGGGCATAGATATTAACAAGGTTAACCACGAGCCCCTCCATACGGACTCGAAGGTGCAGCAGGTGGCCCGGCACGACCTCAGTGACCCCTAGCACCTCGGGCCGTAGGGTGGGGGAGAACAGGGTCGCCACTCCAGCTTGCCAAGTCGTGAAGTGGCTAAAGTAGACCCCGTCCCCCCACTCCAGCCGCCACCTGTCCTCAAAGGTCGGGTCCGTATGGGTCTCCTGCAGGAAAACTACAGAGTACCCTCCTTCCCGAAGGTAAGAGAGCACCTGGGACCTGCGGAGAGCCATCCTACATCCCCTGGTATTCAAGGTTGCAATAAGAGTAGGCATCATGCGGAGGGCTGGTGGGGTGGAGGTTTCTCCGTGGCGGGGGTGTTTGTGGCACCCGGCGGGTTGCTCACCAACCCATGACCCATCTCATAGATGAGTAGATCACTTTGGAAGCTGCGGGCCCGCTCGTAGGCCGCAGCACCGCGCCTGCCTTGCCCTTTGCCCTCCTTTATAAGGGCCCTTGTGGTCCGAAAAATTTGCTCAAAGTCCCCCCAGAGCTGAAGAGCTAGCTGTACCTTATTGCGGGCACCACGGGTGTGTTCTAAGAACTTCCGTAGTGCATGCCGCAGCTTATGGGGGGATGGGGTTACGGTTCCCGGGGTATTCCCCGGTGGGACTCTTAATACAGCCTCGAGGTCCGCTAAGGCAGGTAGGCAGGGTGCGGACCACCGACGGGGGGTCTGACAGGCTGGGGTTATAAAATCCATTTCATGCCTTGGGGTGGAAGGGAATGGCGGGGGAAAAAATGCAGCTCCTAATGGGTCGTGACTAGAAAGTGCAAAAACTGCTCCTTGGGGGGAATCTGCAGAAGGCGGAAAAGAAACGACCCCAGGGGCGACAGGAGCATCGCAGGAGGGGATAAACTGGGTGGGGCTAGGGGAGGGGGCAGGGGCAGAGGTAAGGCTCTGAAATTCAGGAGGCAAGCAACTGAAGGAAGGTGCCTCCTGAGCAGAGTCGAGGGTTAAGGGGTAAGGGAGGGGGCTCCCAGTAATGCTAGGCGCTGACCCCGCGTTGGTCTTGGCGGCCGTGGCATCAGGTGGTGGACCACCTTCTGCAGGGTGCTCGCCCGGGAAGGCAATCAGGGGGAGGGAGTATGGGGAAAAAGGGGCTGGGTTGAGGTTGCCCAGTCCGAGGCCAGCCGGGAGTAGATCATCCTCTCCCTGGGTGACCGGGGTCAAATCTAGGGCCTCAATCTCCGCGTACACGGAGGAGAGGCCAACGCCTGCTACCCTGGGGGCCTCTCCTCTAGGGCCCGCCTCAGCGGTCGCCTCGGGGTTCGCGGGGGGTTCGGATGGTATCCGAGCAGAAAGGGCGTCCTCAGGGGTCTCGGAGGGGAGGGTCTCCGGTGGAGGGGGAGTTCTGCCCTCCAAAGCCAGTCTGTCTTGTCCTCCCGACACCAGCGGATGGACCTCACTCGTGGTCGTAGCGGAGGGCTCGATGTCAGTGCGTCCCTTCCTGGTCTTCCGGGGGGCTTCCACGTCGGATGGATGCAGCGGAGCTCGAGCCTTCCGCTTGCTCCGTTTCCCCTGGACTAAGTTCCAGTCCTCCATAGCGTCGTCCGGAGGCTGGTTAGCAGGGGTCATGTCAGGGGGCGGAGGTGATGGTTCAGGGGTTCGGGGGGGCAGCGGTGAGGCAACATGAGGAGGGGGGGGTTCTCCTTGGGGTGGGCCCTCTCCTATGCCCGATAATATCTTTGTCGCGCCCTCCTCCATAGGCTCTACTGAGGTGGTAGTAGCAAGGGTGGGACTCCCTTGCTCGCCCGGGCGTAGTAGGGAAGGAGTCTCCTGGGCCCGGGCGGGAGCAGCAGTGGATTGAGTAGGAGGAGGGTTGGTTTCAGGTGCTGGGCAGCCAGGGGCGTCGGCAACAACGGGGCCGATATCCTGCCGGGTCTCGGGGGTCTCAGGTGCCCCTCCCCTCCGGGCCAAAGGGCAGTCTCTGCGGACATGCCTGGCCGAGCGGCAGAGGTAGCACCGGGCCTCTCCGGTGGAGTAGAAGACCCGATAGCGGGCTCCCTGGTAGGGGACTAAGAAGGACCCCTCGAGCGCCTCCCCGTCACGCACCCCCGCCGGCGGTAAAAGCTGCACTTGCCGGCGGAAAGAAAGGACGTGACGGAGGGTGGGGTCCCTGCAGCCCAACGGGAGAGGGCTGATGACAGAGGTAAGCTTCCCCAGGGCGGATAGAGCGGGTAACAGGGCAGCATTGGGTAAAAAGGGGGGAACAGAGGTAAGGACGAGGCGAACACCCAGGTCTTCTAGCGGTTCTAGGGGGACAAACACCCCCCCTACCACCAGGCCCCTCTCCACCGCCTCTTGGGCGGCAGCCTCCGTAGCGAAGAAAAAAACGACCTTCCCATACATCTTGGAGGCCGCCACAATAGCCGTGGGTCCTACCACCTTCGCCAACGCCTGCACGTATGTCTCCACGTGGGGCGAGGCGGGCACCAGGAGGCAACGGACACCGTGCTTCCTGGTCAGGGCGGAAAAAGGGCCCCGACCGCTGGTGATTGTAGCGGAGGCAGTGGGTGGGCGAGATGACGATGCGGCAGGCAGGGGGGAGCCTGCCACCGCCCAGGCATACGTCCTGGGGGCCGGGGGGGGGGACATATGTAGCGCTGGTGGAGGGAATTGCGGGGAGGGGCGCCGCGGTCGATGACGAGGCCACGGCTGTGGGGGCCGCCCCTGCCATGGAGGGCCCAGATGTTTTGGCGGGGCCCTTTCTTTTCTGCCCGTCCTGGCTTTTGCGGCCAGCTGGCAGAGGGTTCCTAGAACCTGAGGTGGGAGGGGGCATAGCAGCAGCAGTAATCACTCTGGTGCCTCCTGCTGCCGGTGCCCCAGCAGGGGCGGTGGCAGGTTTTTTGGCAATCGTGGGGGGGGGGCAAGATTGGGGGTTGGGCAGGGGGGGAAAACAGCTAAATTTTTTAAAGGGGCCTCGCCTTCCTCATTCCCCGCCATTGTAAGCAGGGAGGGACGGAGAGACACCGGAAGGAAAAAGGGGGAGGGGGGAAACAAAATAACCACTCCTCCCTACTAAGCTACAGGAGGGGAGAGGAATACCAAATGGGGTGATCAAGGGGGGGAGGGAAAATCCAATAATAGGGGCAAGCGATAAGCTAAGCAATCCGGGGCGGGGGTGTAAACCCACGCACATTTGTCCAAAGAGTCTCGTTTGGTCAGCTGTTATGTCCGGTCCGAAAGGCAAAGTTCAAAGCAAACAGCTGGATCCGAAGGCGGATGGCAAATTGCCAGCAGGGACGAAGCGGCGGGGGGGTCGTGACAGTTGTAGTAATGGTGGGGGGGGTGGAGCGGGCACCGATGGATCAGGGGGGCAGCTTATTGCCACACCCCCTGTGCCGCCACAAATGCAATTAAAACACAGTCAAACTCCCCCCCACGAGAGTAGAATTCGAAAAAAAAAAAACTCAGTCTTACGACCCCTTCACGATGATTCGTAGCTGTTTAAATTATGTCTCCTGTCTTCTGAAGTCCTTCTTCTCCGGCCGTGTTGGCTGTGTTCCAAGGCTTCCGGCATGCTAAGAATGTTGTAAAGATAGTCCGAGCTGCCAGCAAAGCGGCTGGGTCTGGGGGCTTTCACTCCCCCTCCAAACAGCAAAATCGGCAATCCTCCCCCCCCTCCTCCGGGGGTTCAGCTGAAACAAATAGCTGCGCCCGAAAGCAGGCGAGGGGGGGTAGTGTTGACTGCAAGATGGCGACTTGTCAGCAATCCAAAAAAAACCAAAAGCGGCAAAAAATCAAACTAAATCAGCAAAGCGTCCAGCCCGGTCCGGGGGGGGGACTAAGGCAGGGTCCAAAAGTAAGAAAAATCCGGGCCAGGGGGCTTTAGGAAAGAAAAGAAAGCAGATAGCTGGGGAGCAAGCTAGGGACGGTCCGTCCTCCAACAGGGAAGGTTTTTTTTTGTTTGTTTTTTTTTAAACAGAAAAGAAGTTTATTTGTAACAGTTACAGAGATTACAAAAAGATAAAGAAAAACTTAGCAACAAAACAACGCAATCAGAAGGTATAACACAACAGCTTTCAGGAGGGAGAGGTGTTCAGGCTAGCCCAGGCCCAGAGCAGGGGGGCTTCCTCGACACTCGTGGTCTTCCACCCTCCTGAGTTACCTGGTGGCCTAGAGCGGGGGGGCTTCCTCGACACTCGTGGTCTTCCACCCCCTCGAGTTACCTAGTGCCGCGCCCAGGGTCACCGACCCTCCCTCTCCTGAGAGTGCCCGACAAGATGGGCACGGCTGCGGGGTGGGTGGTTGGGAGGGAGGGGGGCACACCCATGTATTATAAGACCCCTCCTAAATGACAATAATGATGGTATTCACAGCAGCTAACGGCTGTGGCTGGCGTCTCTCGCTCTGTCCCTCAATCAGAGGGTCAGACGGAGGGAACCGGACGGGGTCACCGAGCAGAGAACCCCGGACAGCGCCCACCGTTCCTCGAAGGTGTCAAGGGAGTCGGTGGACGCCGCCCAGAGGAACTCCGCCCGGATGCGTGAATGTACTGAGGATCGGAAAACGGCCCTACAATCGCAGGACGCCTCATGAGCCAACCTCCGCTCTCTGGTCTTATAAATGGCTGTCTTAGCCAAGGCTAGGAGGAGGCTAACCAGGAGATCCCGCGACTTGGTGGGGCCACGGATGGGGAGTGTATAGATAAAGAGGTGAGGGGAGAAATGAAGCCAAAAGCGCAAAAGAATATTTGTGAGGAGCCGAAAAAGAGGCTGCAATCTGGCACACTCTAAATACACGTGCGCCAGGGTTTCCCTCACATTACAAAAGGGGCAAGTCTCCGGAACGGAGGTGAAACGTGTCAAAAACACGCCCGTGCTCACGGCCCCGTGAAGGAGCCGCCAACTGATGTCCCCGACGGGCCTCGGGACCAAGGTGGAGTACAGGCTGGCCCACCGAGGTTGCTCCCCCTCCAAGGGTGGTAGGAGATCTCGCCACTTTGTGTCGGGGCGGGACACCAGGGTGCGGGCGTGAAGGGTATGGAGCGTGAGTGTATATAAATATTGCCGTGGTGCAACTTGAAAACCGACCGGTTGCAATTCATGCAGCCGGCTTGCAGTGAAAGGATGAGGGGTGTGTTGGGATCGGCAGGGTAGGGGCCCGATGGAAAGGTCCAGCGGGCCTGGGGTAAAGGATGGGCGGGGTGCGCCCTCGCGCAAGGCTCGGCTGACATAAGCCCGAGCAGCGGGGGTCAAAGCGGCCTCCACCTCCTGAAGCACGCGCCGGGGGGTGCGAAGGCTGGAGAGCCCCATGCGTCGAGCGAGCGTCAGGGGATCCAGCCAGTCTCCCCGGTCGTAGTCCAGGAGGTCCCCGACCCTCGTAACTCCCGCCAGGACCAACCTCTGGCGCACCGTGTGGGACTCCGCCGCCTGCACACGAAGTTGGGGGTTGTGTAGCAGGGGCTCCGTGAGGAGATCTGCCCCCACGATGGCCGCCACAGACCTGGTGGTTGAAAACAGTTTCCAGGTCCGGAGGAGGTCCTGGTAGAAATCCGGCAGCCCGGAGAGGTCTCGCGGAAAACCTCTCGGACAAAGATAAAAGAGCTGCCGGTCATATCGGAGCCCATGGAAGCGGCGTAGGAAGGCGTGCGCCAATATGCTCCACGTCGAACTACCTGCACTATAAAGGAGCCTCTGCAGGGCCTGGAGGCGGAAAACGCGGACCTGAGTGTACAGACACTTCAGGCCCTGCCCTCCTTCCTTCAGGGGCAAATGAAGAACTCCAACAGGGGCCCAGTGCAATCCTGACCAAAAGAACTCCAGAATCAATCTCCGGAGGTGGGACAGGAAACCCGGGGCCGGGGCTAGGGTGTTGAGCCGGTACCAGAGCGTGGACAGGACTAGTTGGTTAAGCACCAGTGCTCTCCCCCGAAGGGAGAGACATCGGAGTAGCCTCGTCCATTTCCTGATCCGCTCAATCACGCCGCCTTCCAAATTTTGCCAGTTCTCCGGCGGAGAAGGGTGCGTGGCAGAAAGGTAAACGCCGAGATAGAGCAGAGGGCCGGCACTCCACCGGATGGTCTGGAGCGCGGGTGGGAGGGAGCTTACCTGCCGCCAGCCCCCCACCGCCAAGCCAGAGCTCTTGACCCAGTTGACTCGGGCGGAGGAGGCTGCTGAATAGATGGCTTGGCATGCCTCCACTCGCGCCAAGTCGCCCGGGTCCTGGACCACGAGGACGACGTCATCGGCGTACGCCGACAGGACCAGCCGCAGCTCCGGCTCCCGCAGCACCAACCCCGTCAACCTCCTGCGGAGGAGACAGAGGAAAGGCTCGATCGCCAGAGCGTACAGCTGGCCTGAGAGGGGGCACCCCTGCCGCACCCCTCGCCCGAAGCTGACCGGTTCGGTCAGGGTCCAGTTGAGCCTAACCAAACACTCCGCGGAGGCGTACAGCACCCGGAGAAAACTCACAAACTGAGGTCCGAATCCAAACGCCCGCAGGGTGCTCAGGAGGTACCCATGATCCACTCTATCGAACGCCTTCTCCTGATCGAGAGACAGGAGGGCGAACGACAGACCGTCTCTCCGCCCAAGTTCCAAAAGGTCTCGGACTAGAAAGAGGTTGTCAAAGATGCTGCGACCCGGGACAGTATAGGTCTGGTCTGGGTGGATCACGTCCGCCATCACGGACCCTAGCCGCAGCGAAATTGCTTTCGCTATGATTTTGTAATCCGTGCTAAGGAGTGAGAGGGGACGCCAGTTTCGTAAGTCGCGGCGGTCCCCCTTCTTCGGCAGCAAGGCAAGCACCGCTCGCCTGCACGACAGAGGGAGGACCCCGCCCTGCAAAGACTCAGCCCAGACAGTGACTAGGTCTGGGCCGAGGATGTCCCAGAACGCGCGGTAAAACTCCACGGTCAGCCCGTCCATGCCCGGAGATTTATTGGTGGGCATGCGGCGGAGGGCTTCTGAGAACTCGGCCAGGGTGAGAGGCAGCTCTAGCCGGTCTCGGTCGCCCACGCTGACCGTGGGGAGTTCCTCCCAGAGCACCCCGCGAGCGCCAGGATCGGTCGGATCCGGGGAGAAAAGGCTTGCGTAGAAGTCACGGGCCCTCCCACACATCTCCTCCGGATCCGTGAGGGGGGTGCCGTCTTCCGCTAGAAGGCAGGTGACGTGTTTTTTGGCCCCCCTCGTTTTCTCCAGGGCATAGAAGAAGCGGGAGCCGCGATCCATCTCCCGAAGGAGGCGGATGCGGGACCGGACAAAGGCACCTCGGGCCCGGTGGTCCTCGAGGGCTCGAAGTTCCTCCCGCTTCTCCCGGCACGCTCCGCAGAGGGACGGGTCCCCGGGGCTGGCGGCCAGGCGCCTCTCCAGCTCTAAGACCTCCCGTTCCAACTGCTCTATCGCTGCATTTCTCCGTCGGCTGGCGCCCCGAGTGTAGTTGCGGCAAAAGAGCTTGGCGCGCACCTTCCCTAGATCCCACCAGCGCCGCACCGAGGGAAAGGCACGCCACTGCTCCCGCCAGGCCAGCCAAAACTCCCGGAAGGACATCACAAAGCTCTCGTCCTCCAGCAGGCTGTTATTAAAGTGCCAGTAGGCCGGCCCCGGTCCCTCCGCACGGAGGGAGACCGTAACGGTAACTAAATGATGGTCGGAAAAAGGGGCCGGCCGAACGGTGGAGGAGTGGGCCTGTGAAAGATGGAAACGGGATAGGTAAATACGGTCTAACCGAGAGCGGTGTGACCGATGGGCCTCCACCCGGACAAAGGTAAACGTGGAAGTGTCATCTGGGTGATGGTCACGCCAGACGTCCACTAGGGAGTGATAGTCGACTATGTCTCGGAGAATGGTCGCGGCGGCCGGGCTCGGCTCGGCCCCCGAGCGGTCCCGCTCCTCGAGGGTAGTGTTAAAGTCCCCTCCCAGGATCAGGCACTCGTGCGAGTCTAGGGTGCCGAGAAAATCGGACACCTGCTGGTAGAATTGTGGCCGCTGTGAACTCACTTGCGGGGCATAGATATTAACAAGATTGACCACGAGCCCCTCCAAACGAACTCGGAGGTGCAACAAGTGGCCCGGTACAACCTCAGTGACCCCTAGCACCTCGGGCCGCAGGGCGGGGGAGAACAGGGTCGCCACTCCAGCTTGCCAGGTCGTGCAATGGCTGAAGTATACCCCGTCCCCCCACTCCAGCCGCCACCTATCCTCGGCGGTTGGGTCCGTGTGGGTCTCCTGCAGGAAAACCACAGAGTACCCCCCCTCCCGAAGGTAGGAGAGCACCTGGGACCTGCGGAGAGCCATCCTACAGCCCCTGGTATTCAGGGTTACAATAATGAGAGGTGTCATGCGGAGGGCCGGGGGGGTGGGGAGTTCTCATTGGTGGGGGTGCTCATGGCCCCCGGCGGGTCGCGTAGCAACCCGTGTCCCATCCCATAAGTAAGTAGATCTTTCCGGAAGCCGCGGGCCCGCTCGTAGGCCGCGGCACCGCGCCTCCCTTGCCCTCTGCCCTCCTTCATAAGGGCCCTTGCGGCCTGAACGAGTTGATCAAAGTCCCCCCATCGCTGGAGAGCCAGCTGTGCCCTATTGCGGGCACCACGGGTGTGCTCTAAGAACTTCCGTAGTGCATGCCGCAGCTCATGGGGGGATGGGGTTACGGTTTCCGGGGTACTCCCCGATGGGGTTCTTAATACAGCCTCGAGGTCCGCTAAGGCGGGTAGGCAGGGTGCGGACCGCCGACGGGGCGTCTGACAGGCTGGGGTTATTAAATCCATCTCGTGCCTTGGGGTGGACGGGGATGGCAGGGGGAAAAGCGCAACTCCTGATGAGTCGCAACTAGAAAACGTAAAGACTGCTCCCTGGGGGGAGTCTGCAAAAGGCGGAAAAGAAATAACCCCAGGGGCGGCAGTAGCCTTGCAGGAGGAGGGAAAATGAACCGGGACCGGGGTGGGGGCAGGGGCAGAGGTAAGGCCCTGGGCTTCAGGAGGCGAGCAGCAAAAAGAAGATGCCTCCTGAGCAGGGTCGGGGGTTAAGGGGCAAGGGAGGGGGCTCCGAGCAATGCTAGATGCTGGCTCCGGGGTGGTCGTAGCAGCCATGGCATCAGGTGGTAAACCACTTTCCGTGGGGTGCTCACCTGGAAAGGCAGTCAGGGGGAGAGAACATGGGGAAAGGGGGCCTGGGGTGAGATTGCCTAAAACGAGGCTGGCCGGCAGTAAATCATCCCCTCCCTGGGTGACCGGGGTCAAATCTAGGGCCTCAATCTCTGCATACACAGAGGAGAGGCCGACTCCTACTACCCTGGGGGCCTCTCCGCTAGGGCCCGCCTCAACGGTCACGTCGGGGTTCGTAGGGAGTTCAGGTGGTATCCGGTTAGAAGGGGCTTCCTCCGGGGCTTCGGAGGGGAGGGTCCCCCGCGGAGGGGGGATTCCTCCCTCCAATGCCAGTCTATCTTCACCTCCCGACACCAGCGAATGGATCTCACTCGTGGCCGAAGCGGGGGGCTCAAGGTCAGTACCTCCCTTCCTGGTCTTCCGGGCGGCTTCCGCGTCAGATGGATGCAGCGGGGCTCGAGCCCTCCGCTTGCCTCGCTTCCCCTGGACTACAGTCCAGCCCTCCATAGCATCATCTGGGGGTTGAGTAGCAGGGGGCGGAGCGGGGCGCGGAGGCAAAGGTTCAGGGGTTCGGGGGGATAGCGGTGAGGCAGCAGGAGGGGCGGGGGGTTCTCCTTGGGGCGAGCCCTCTCCTGCACCTGGTAATAGCTGTGCCACACTCTCCTCCAGAGGCTCTGCCGAGGTGGTTACAGCAAGAGCGGGACTCCCGTGGTCGCCCGGGCGTTGTTGGAAAGGTACCTCTTGGGCCCGGACGGGGGCAGCGTTGGATCGGGTGGGAGGAGGGGTGGTTTCAGGTGCCAGGTGGCCAGGGGTGTCGGCAACGACAGGGCCGATATCCTGCCGGGTCTCGGGGGTCTCAGGTGCCCCTCTCCCCCGGGCCAAAGGGCAGTCCCTGCGGACATGCCCCGCCGAGCGGCAGAGGTAGCACCGGGCCTCTCCGGTGGAATAAAAGACCCTATAGCGGGCTCCCTGGTAGGGAACTAGGAAGGACCCCTCAAGCGCCTCTCCGTCACGCACCCCCGCCGGCAGTGAAATCTGCACTTGCCGGCGGAACGAAAGGACGTGACGGAGGGCGGGGTCCTTGCAGCCTAACGGGAGAGGGCTAATAGCACAGACGAGCTTTCCCAGGGCAGAAAGAGCGGGTAACAGGGCAACATTAGGTAAAAAGGGAGGAACGGAGGTGAGGACGAGGCGAACGCCCAGATCTTCTAGCGGTTCTAGGGGGATAAACACCCCTCCTACCACTAGGCCCTTCTCCACCGCCTCCTGGGCGGCGGTCTCCGAAGCCAGAAAGAAAACGACCTTCTCATACATCTTGGAGGCCGCCACAATGGCCATGGGTCCTACCACCTTCGCCAACGCTTGCACGTATGCCTCCACGTGGGGCGAGGCGGGCACCAGGAGGCAACAGACACCGTGCTTCCTGGTCAGGGCGGGAAGAGGGCCCCGGGCGCTAGTGATGGTAGCGGAGGTAGTGGGTGGGCGAGATGAGGAGGCGGCAGGCGAGGGGGAGCCTGCCGCCGCCCGGGCATACGTCCTGGGGGCCGGGGGAGGGACGATCGCAGAGCTGGTGGAGGGAACAGCTGGGAGGGGTGCCACGATCGATGATGAGGCCACAGTGGTGGGGGCGGCCTCTGCCATGGGGGGCCCAGCGGCATTAGCGGGGCCCTTTCCTTTCGGCCCGCCCCGACCTTTCCGTCGAACTGGGGGGGGGGTTCCTAGAGTCTAATGGGGCAAGAACCAAAGCAGCAGTAGTAATTGCCCCGGTGCCTCCCACTGCCGAGGCCCCAGCGGGGGCGGGGGCAGGGGTACTAACAATGGAGGCGGTGGGGAAATCCTGAGGGGTGGGCAGGGGGGTAGATGGGGAAGGGACAACCAATTTCGTTGGAGGGGCCTTGCGTCTCTCCATCTCTGCCATTGTAAGCAGGGAGAGACAGGGAGACACCGGAAGGAGGGGGGGGGCAAAAATCGGGGTCCGGTAGTAGGGGTAAACTATGGGATAAACAATCTGGGGGGTGGGGGTGGAGGGAGGACGACCCACCACAATTGTCCAAAGAGTCTCGTTTGGTTGGTTGTTATGCCCGGTCCGAAAGGCAAAGTCCAAAGCAAACAGCTGGATCCGAAGGCAGATGGCAGATTGCCAGCAGGGACGAGGCAGCGGGGGCCGTGATAGTCGTAGTAGTGGTGGGGGGGTTGGGGGCACCGGTGGATCTGGGGGTAGCTCCCTGCTACATCCCTGTGCCGCCACAGACGCAGCTGGAACGCAGTCAACTCCCCCCCCCCGAGGGTATAATTCAAAGGAAATCCCTCAGTCTTACGGCCTCTCTCCACGATGATTCATAACTGCTCGGGCGAGTTCTCCGGCCTCTGGCATCTGTTGCAGCTGTTGGCTCTGTCCCAAGGCTCTCGGCAGCTAGGAATGTTGTAGTGATAAGAAAAAAGTCCAGGCAAAAAACAAAACGGCTGGGTCTGGGGGCGTCCACTCCCCTCTCTGGACAGCGGGTCGGCAGTCCTCCCCCCCTCCTCTGGGGGTTTCAATTAAGCAAAGAGCAAAATCCAAAAGCAGGCGTCTGGGGGGGGTGCTGGCGACCGGCCAGCACACTGACGCAGCTCAGAAAAGCGGGAGAAAACGAAACCAAAAAAACAAAGCGTCCGGCCCAAACGCGGGGGGGAAACTAAGCGAAAGGAAAAGTGTGAAAAATCTGGGCCAGGGGGCTTCAGGAAAGAAAGGAAAGCAGATAGCTCAGGAGCGAGCGAAGAAACGATTCCGTCTCCTAACAGGGAAGGTTTTTTTGAAACAGGAAAGAAATTTATTTGTAACAGTTACAGAAATTACAAAAAGATAAAGAAAAACTTAGCAACAAAACAACGCAATCAGAAGGTATAACACAACAGCTTTCAGGAGGGAGAGGTGTTCAGGCTAGCCCAGGCCCAGAGCGGGGGGGCTTCCTCGACACTCGTGGTCTTCCACCCTCCTGAGTTACCTGGTGGCCTAGAGCGGGGGGGCTTCCTCGACACTCGTGGTCTTCCACCCCCTCGAGTTACCTAGTGCCGCGCCCAGGGTCACCGACCCTCCCTCTCCTGAGAGTGCCCGACAAGATGGGCACGGCTGCGGGGTGGGTGGCTGGGAGGGAGGGGGGCACATCCATGTATTATAAGACCCCTCCTAAATAACAATAATGATGGTATTCACAGCAGCTAACGGCTGTGGCTGGCGTCTCTCGCTCTGTCCCTCAATCAGAGGGTCAGACGGAGGGAACCGGACAGGGTCACCGAGCAGAGAACCCCGGACAGCGCCCACCGCTCCTCGAAGGTGTCAAGGGAGTCGGTGGACGCCGCCCAGAGGAACTCCGCCCGGATGCGTGAATGTACTGAGGATCGGAAAACGGCCCTACAATCGCAGGACGCCTCATGAGCCAACCTCCGCTCTCTGGTCTTATAAATGGCTGTCTTAGCCAAGGCTAGGAGGAGGCTAACCAGGAGATCCCGCGACTTGGTGGGGCCACGGATGGGGAGTGTATAGATAAAGAGGTGAGGGGAGAAATGAAGCCAAAAGCGCAAAAGAATATTTGTGAGGAGCCGAAAAAGAGGCTGCAATCTGGCACACTCTAAATAGACGTGCGCCAGGGTTTCCCTCACATTACAGAAGGGGCAAGTCTCCGGAACGGAGGTAAAACGTGTCAAAAACACGCCCGTGCTCACGGCCCCGTGAAGGAGCCGCCAACTGATGTCCCCGACGGGCCTCGGGACCAAGGTGGAGTACAGGCTGGCCCACCGAGGTTGCTCCCCCTCCAAGGGTGGTAGGAGATCTCGCCACTTTGTGTCGGGACGGGACACCAGGGTGCGGGCGTGAAGGGTATGGAGCGTGAGTGTATATAAATATTGCTGTGGTGCAACTTGAAAACCGACCGGTTGCAATTCATGCAGCCGGCTTACAGTGAAAGGATGAGGGGTGTGGTGGGATCGGCAGGGTAGGGGCCCGATGGAAAGGTCCGGCGGGCCTGGGGTAAAGGATGGGCGGGGTGCGCCCTCGCGCAAGGCTCGGCTGACATAAGCCCGAGCAGCGGGGGTCAAAGCGGCCTCCACCTCCTGAAGCACGCGCTGGGGGGTGCGAAGGCTGGAGAGCCCCATGCGTCGAGCGAGCGTCAGGGGATCCAGCCAGTCTCCCCGGTCGTAGTCCAGGAGGTCCCCGACCCTCGTAACTCCCGCCAGGACCAACCTCTGGCGCACCGTGCGGGACTCCGCCGCCTGCACACGAAGTTGGGGGTTGTGTAGCAGGGGCTCCGTGAGGAGATCTGCCCCCACGATGGCCGCCACAGACCTGGTGGTTGAAAACAGTTTCCAGGTCCGGAGGAGGTCCTGGTAGAAATCCGGCAGCCCGGAGAGGTCTCGCGGAAAACCTCTCGGACAAAGATAAAAGAGCTGCCGGTCATATCGGAGCCCATGGAAGCGGCGTAGGAAGGCGTGCGCCAATATGCTCCACGTCGAACTACCTGCACTATAAAGGAGCCTCTGCAGGGCCTGGAGGCGGAAAACGCGGACCTGAGTGTACAGACACTTCAGGCCCTGCCCTTCTTCCTTCAGGGGCAAATGAAGAACTCCAACAGGGGCCCAGTGCAATCCTGACCAAAAGAACTCCAGAATCAATCTCCGGAGGTGGGACAGGAAACCCGGGGCCGGGGCTAGGGTGTTGAGCCGGTACCAGAGCGTGGACAGGACTAGTTGGTTAAGCACCAGTGCTCTCCCCCGAAGGGAGAGACATCGGAGTAGCCTCGTCCATTTCCTGATCCGCTCAATCACGCCGCCTTCCAAATTTTGCCAGTTCTCCGGCGGAGAAGGGTGCGTGGCAGAAAGGTAAACGCCGAGATAGAGCAGAGGGCCGGCACTCCACCGGATGGTCTGAAGCGCGGGTGGGAGGGAGCTTACCTGCCGCCAGCCCCCCACCGCCAAGCCAGAGCTCTTGACCCAGTTGACTCGGGCGGAGGAGGCTGCTGAATAGATGGCTTGGCATGCCTCCACTCGCGCCAAGTCGCCCGGGTCCTGGACCACGAGGAGGACGTCATCGGCGTACGCCGACAGGACCAGCCGCAGCTCCGGCTCCCGCAGCACCAACCCCGTCAACCTCCTGCGGAGGAGACAGAGGAAAGGCTCGATCGCCAGAGCGTACAGCTGGCCTGAGAGGGGGCACCCCTGCCGCACCCCTCGCCCGAAGCTGACCGGTTCGGTCAGGGTCCAGTTGAGCCTAACCAAACACTCCGCGGAGGCGTACAGCACCCGGAGAAAACTCACAAACTGAGGTCCGAATCCAAACGCCCGCAGGGTGCTCAGGAGGTACCCATGATCCACTCTATCGAACGCCTTCTCCTGATCAAGAGACAGGAGGGCGAACGACAGACCGTCTCTCCGCCCGAGTTCCAAAAGGTCTCGGACTAGAAAGAGGTTGTCAAAAATGCTGCGACCCGGGACAGTATAGGTCTGGTCTGGGTGGATCACGTCCGCCATCACGGACCCTAGCCGCAGCGAAATTGCTTTCGCTACGATTTTGTAATCCGTGCTAAGGAGTGAGAGGGGACGCCAGTTTCGTAAATCGCGGAGGTCCCCCTTCTTCGGCAGCAAGGCAAGCACCGCTCGCCTGCACGACAGAGGGAGGACCCCGCCCTGCAAAGACTCAGCCCAGACAGTGACTAGGTCTGGGCCGAGGATGTCCCAGAACGCGCGGTAAAACTCCACGGTCAGCCCGTCCATGCCCGGAGATTTATTGGTGGGCATGCGGCGGAGGGCTTCCGAGAACTCGGCCAGGGTGAGAGGCAGCTCTAGCCGGTCTCGGTCGCCCACGCTGACCGTGGGGAGTTCCTCCCAGAGCACCCCGCGAGCGCCAGGATCGGTCGGATCCGGGGAGAAAAGGCTTGCGTAGAAGTCACGGGCCCTCCCACACATCTCCTCCGGATCCGTGAGGGGGGTGCCGTCTTCCGCTAGAAGGCAGGTGACATGTTTTTTGGCCCCCCTCGTTTTCTCCAAGGCATAGAAGAAGCGGGAGCCGCGATCCATCTCCCGAAGGAGGCGGATGCGGGACCGGACAAAGGCACCTCGGGCCCGGTGGTCCTCGAGGGCTCGAAGTTCCTCCCGCTTCTCCCGGCACGCTCCGCAGAGGGACGGGTCCCCGGGGCTGGCGGCCAGGCGCCTCTCCAGCTCTAAGACCTCCCGTTCCAACTGCTCTATCGTTGCATTTCTCCGTCGGCTGGCGCCCCGAGTGTAGTTGCGGCAGAAGAGCTTGGCGCGCACCTTCCCTAGATCCCACCAGCGCCGCACCGAGGGAAAGGCACGCCACTGCTCCCGCCAGGCCAGCCAAAACTCCCGGAAGGACATCACAAAGCTCTCGTCCTCCAGCAGGCTGTTATTAAAGTGCCAGTAGGCCGGCCCCGGTCCCTCCGCACGGAGGGAGACCGTGACGGTAACTAAATGATGGTCGGAAAAAGGGGCCGGCCGCACGGTGGAGGAGTGGGCCTGTGAAAGATGGAAACGGGATAGGTAAATACGGTCTAACCGAGAGCGGTGTGACCGATGGGCCTCCACCCGGACAAAGGTAAACGTGGAAGTGTCATCTGGGTGATGGTCACGCCAGACGTCCACTAGGGAGTGATAATCGACTATGTCTCGGAGAATGGTCGCGGCGGCCGGGCTCGGCTCGGCCCCCGAGCGGTCCCGCTCCTCGAGGGTAGTGTTAAAGTCCCCTCCCAGGATCAGGCACTCGTGCGAGTCTAGGGTGCCGAGAAAATCGGACACCTGCTGGTAGAATTGTGGCCGCTGTGAACTCACTTGCGGGGCATAGATATTAACAAGATTGACCACGAGCCCCTCCAGACGAACTCGGAGGTGCAACAAGTGGCCCGGTACGACCTCAGTGACCCCTAGCACCTCGGGCCGCAGGGCGGGGGAGAACAGGGTCGCCACTCCAGCTTGCCAGGTCGTGCAATGGCTGAAGTATACCCCGTCCCCCCACTCCAGCCGCCACCTATCCTCGGCGGTTGGGTCCGTGTGGGTCTCCTGCAGGAAAACCACAGAGTACCCCCCCTCCCGAAGGTAGGAGAGCACCTGGGACCTGCGGAGAGCCATCCTACAGCCCCTGGTATTCAGGGTTACAATAATGAGAGGTGTCATGCGGAGGGCCGGGGGGGTGGGGAGTTCTCATTGGTGGGGGTGCTCATGGCCCCCGGCGGGTCGCGTAGCAACCCGTGTCCCATCCCATAAGTAAGTAGCTCTTTCCGGAAGCCGCGGGCCCGCTCGTAGGCCGCAGCACCGCGCCTCCCTTGCCCTCTGCCCTCCTTCATAAGGGCCCTTGCGGCCTGAACAAGTCGATCGAAGTCCCCCCATCGCTGGAGAGCCAGCTGTGCCCTATTGCGGGCACCACGGGTGTGCTCTAAGAACTGCCGTAGTGCATGCCGCAGCTCATGGGGGGATGGGGTTACGGTTTCCGGGGTACTCCCCGATGGGGTTCTTAATACAGCCTCGAGGTCCGCTAAGGCGGGTAGGCAGGGTGCGGACCGCCGACGGGGCGTCTGACAGGCTGGGGTTATTAAATCCATCTCGTGCCTTGGAGTGGAAGGGGATGGCAGGGGGAAAAGCGCAACTCCTAATGAGTCGCAACTAGAAAACGTAAAGACTGCTCCCTGGGGGGGGTCTGCAAAAGGCGGAAAAGAAATAACCCCAGGGGCGGCAGTAGCCTTGCAGGAGGAGGGAAATTGAACCGGGACAGGGGTGGGGACAGGGGCAGAGGTAAGGCCCTGGGCTTCAGGAGGCGAGCAGCAAAAAGAAGATGCCTCCTGAGCAGGGTCGGGGGTTAAGGGGCAAGGGAGGGGGCTCCGAGCAATGCTAGATGCTGGCTTCGGGGTGGTCGTGGCAGCCATGGCATCAGGTGATAAACCACTTTCCGTGGGGTGCTCACCCGGAAAGGCAGTCAGGGGGAGAGAACATGGGGAAAGGGGGCCTGGGGTGAGATTGCCTAAAACGAGGCTGGCCGGCAGTAAATCATCCCCTCCCTGGGTGACCGGGGTCAAATCTAGGGCCTCAATCTCTGCATACACAGAGGAGAGGCCGACTCCTACTACCCTGGGGGCCTCTCCGCTAGGGCCCGCCTCAACGGTCACGTCGGGGTTCGTAGGGAGTTCAGGTGGTATCCGGTTAGAAGGGGCTTCCTCCGGGGCTTCGGAGGGGAGGGTCCCTCGCGGAGGGGGGATTCCTCCCTCCAATGCCAGTCTATCTTCACCTCCCAACACCAGCGAATGGATCTCACTCGTGGCCGAGGCGGGAGGCTCAAGGTCAGTACCTCCCTTCCTGGTCTTCCGGGGGGCTTCCGCGTCAGATGGATGCAGCGGGGCTCGAGCCCTCCGCTTGCCTCGCTTCCCCTGGACTACAGTCCAGCCCTCCATAGCATCATCTGGGGGTTGAGTAGCAGGGGGCGGAGCGGGGCGCGGAGGCAAAGGTTCAGGGGTTCGGGAGGATAGCGGTGAGGCAGCAGGAGGGGCGGGGGGTTCTCCTTGGGGCGAGCCCTCTCCTGCACCTGGTAATAGCTGTGCCACACTCTCCTCCAGAGGCTCTGCCGAGGTGGTTACAGCAAGAGCGGGACTCCCGTGGTCGCCCGGGTGTTGTTGGAAAGGTACCTCTTGGGCCCGGACGGGGGCAGCGTTGGATCGGGTGGGAGGAGGGGTGGTTTCAGGTGCCGGGTGGCCAGGGGTGTCGGCAACGACAGGGCCGATATCCTGCCGGGTCTCGGGGGTCTCAGGTGCCCCTCTCCCCCGGGCCAAAGGGCAGTCCCTACGGACATGCCCCGCCGAGCGGCAGAGGTAGCACCGGGCCTCTCCGGTGGAATAAAAGACCCTATAGCGGGCTCCCTGGTAGGGAACTAGGAAGGACCCCTCAAGCGCCTCTCCGTCACGCACCCCCGCCGGCAGTGAAATCTGCACTTGCCGGCGGAACGAGAGGACGTGACGGAGGGCGGGGTCCTTGCAGCCTAACGGGAGAGGGCTAATAGCAGAAACAAGTTTTCCCAGGGCAGAAAGAGCGGGTAACAGGGCAACATTAGGTAAAAAGGGAGGAACGGAGGTGAGGACGAGGCGAACGCCCAGATCTTCTAGCGGTTCTAGGGGGATAAACACCCCTCCTACCACTAGGCCCTTCTCCACCGCCTCCTGGGCGGCAGTCTCCGAAGCCAGAAAGAAAACGACCTTCCCATACATCTTGGAGGCCGCCACAATGGCCATGGGTCCTACCACCTTCGCCAACGCTTGCACGTATGCTTCCACGTGGGGCGAGGCGGGCACCAGGAGGCAACGGACACCGTGCTTCCTGGTCAGGGCGGGAAGAGGGCCCCGGGCGCTAGTGATGGTAGCGGAGGTAGTGGGTGGGCGAGATGAGGAGGCGGCAGGCGAGGGGGAGCCTGCCGCCGCCCGGGCATACGTCCTGGGGGCCGGGGGAGGGACGGTCGCAGAGCTGGTGGAGGGAACAGCTGGGAGGGGTGCCACGATCGATGATGAGGCCACAGTGGTGGGGGCGGCCTCTGCCATGGAGGGCCCAGCGGCTTTAGCGGGGCCCTTTCCTTTCGGCCCGCCCCGACCTTTCCGTCGAACTGGGGGGGGGTTCCTAGAATCTAATGGGGCAAGAACCAAAGCAGCAGTAGTAATTGCCCCGGTGCCTCCCACTGCCGAGGCCCCAGCGGGGGCGGGGGCAGGGGTTCTAACAATGGAGGCGGTGGGAAGATCTTGAGGGGTGGGCAGGGGGGTAGATGGGGAAGGGACAACCAATTTCGTTGGAGGGGCCTTGCGTCTCTCCATCTCTGCCATTGTAAGCAGGGAGAGACAGGGAGACACCGGAAGAAGGGGGGGGGGGCAAAAATCGGGGTCCGGTAGTAGGGGTAAACTATGGGATAAACAATCCGGGGGGTGGGGGTGGAGGGAGGACGACCCACCACAATTGTCCAAAGAGTCTCGTTTGGTTGGTTGTTATGTCCGGTCCGAAAGGCAAAGTCCAAAGCAAACAGCTGGATCCGAAGGCAGATGGCAGATCGCCAGCAGGGACGAGGCAGCGGGGGCCGTGATAGTCGTAGTAGTGGTGGGGGGGTTGGGGGCACCGGTGGATCTGGGGGTAGCTCCCTGCTACACCCCTGTGCCGCCACAGACGCAGCTGGAACGCAGTCAACTCCCCCCCCCCGAGGGTATAATTCAAAGGAAATCCCTCAGTCTTACGGCTTCTCTCCACGATGATTTATAACTGCTCGGGCGAGTTCTCCGGCCTCTGGCATCTGTTGCAGCTGTTGGCTCTGTCCCAAGGCTCTCGGCAGCTAGGAATGTTGTAATGATAAGAAAAAAGTCCAGGCAAAAAACAAAACGGCTGGGTCTGGGGGCGTCCACTCCCCTCTCTGGACAGCGGGTCGGCAGTCCTCCCCCCCTCCTCTGGGGGTTTCAATTAAGCAAAAAGCAAAGTCCAAAAGCAGGCGTCTGGGGGGGGGGTGCTGGCGACCGGCCAGCACACTGACGCAGCTCAGAAAAGCGGGAGAAAACGAAACCAAAAAAACAAAGCGTCCGGCCCAAACGCAGGGGGGGAAACTAAGCGAAAGGAAAAGTGTGAAAAATCTGGGCCAGGGGGCTTCAGGAAAGAAAGGAAAGCAGATAGCTCAGGAGCGAGCGAAGAAACGATTCCGTCTCCTAACAGGGAAGGTTTTTTTTTTTTTTTTTTTCACCTTATAGACTAACAAATTTATTTGAGCATAATGTGACAGGGTCAGGCCAGATGGCTACAGGAGAGTGAAAGAAGGCAGATATATTAGCCCCAGGTTAAGTAGGTCCCTTTTCCCTGGGTAAGGTAACAGGGAAGGTTTTTTTTTTTTTGAAACAGAAAAGAAATTTATTTGTAACAGTTACAGAGATTACAAAAAGATAAAGAAAAACTTAGCAACAAAACAACGCAATCAGAAGGTATAACACAACAGCTTTCAGGAGGGAGAGGTGTTCAGGCTAGCCCAGGCCCAGAGCGGGGGGGCTTCCTCGACACTCGTGGTCTTCCACCCTCCTGAGTTACCTGGTGGCCTAGAGCGGGGGGGCTTCCTCGACACTCGTGGTCTTCCACCCCCTCGAGTTACCTAGTGCCGCGCCCAGGGTCACCGACCCTCCCTCTCCTGAGAGTGCCCGACAAGATGGGCACGGCTGCGGGATGGGTGGCTGGGAGGGAGGGGGGCACATCCATGTATTATAAGACCCCTCCTAAATAACAATAATGATGGTATTCACAGCAGCTAACGGCTGTGGCTGGCGTCTCTCGCTCTGTCCCTCAATCAGAGGGTCAGACGGAGGGAACCGGACGGGGTCACCGAGCAGAGAACCCCGGACAGCGCCCACCGCTCCTCGAAGGTGTCAAGGGAGTCGGTGGACGCCGCCCAGAGGAACTCCGCCCGGATGCGTGAATGTACTGAGGATCGGAAAACGGCCCTACAATCGCAGGACGCCTCATGAGCCAACCTCCGCTCTCTGGTCTTATAAATGGCTGTCTTAGCCAAGGCTAGGAGGAGGCTAACCAGGAGATCCCGCGACTTGGTGGGGCCACGGATGGGGAGTGTATAGATAAAGAGGTGAGGGGAAAAATGAAGCCAAAAGCGCAAAAGAATGTTTGTGAGGAGCCGAAAAAGAGGCTGCAATCTGGCACACTCTAAATAGACGTGCGCCAGGGTTTCCCTCACATTACAGAAGGGGCAAGTCTCCGGAACGGAGGTAAAACGTGTCAAAAACACGCCCGTGCTCACGGCCCCGTGAAGGAGCCGCCAACTGATGTCCCCGACGGGCCTCGGGACCAAGGTGGAGTACAGGCTGGCCCACCGAGGTTGCTCCCCCTCCAAGGGTGGTAGGAGATCTCGCCACTTTGTGTCGGGGCGGGACACCAGGGTGCGGGCGTGAAGGGTATGGAGCGTGAGTGTATATAAATATTGCCGTGGTGCAACTTGAAAACCGACCGGTTGCAATTCATGCAGCCGGCTTGCAGTGAAAGGATGAGGGGTGTGTTGGGATCGGCAGGGTAGGGGCCCGATGGAAAGGTCCGGTGGGCCTGGGGTAAAGGATGGGCGGGGTGCGCCCTCGCGCAAGGCTCGGCTGACATAAGCCCGAGCAGCGGGGGTCAAAGCGGCCTCCACCTCCTGAAGCACGCGCCGGGGGGTGCGAAGGCTGGAGAGCCCCATGCGTCGAGCGAGCGTCAGGGGATCCAGCCAGTCTCCCCGGTCGTAGTCCAGGAGGTCCCCGACCCTCGTAACTCCCGCCAGGACCAACCTCTGGCGCACCGTGCGGGACTCCGCCGCCTGCACACGAAGTTGGGGGTTGTGTAGCAGGGGCTCCATGAGGAGATCTGCCCCCACGATGGCCGCCACGGACCTGGTGGTTGAAAACAGTTTCCAGGTCCGGAGGAGGTCCTGGTAAAAATCCGGCAGCCCGGAGAGGTCTCGCGGAAAACCTCTCGGACAAAGATAAAAGAGCTGCCGGTCATATCGGAGCCCATGGAAGCGGCGTAGGAAGGCGTGCGCCAATATGCTCCACGTCGAACTACCTGCACCATAAAGGAGCCTCTGCAGGGCCTGGAGGCGGAAAACGCGGACCTGAGTGTACAGACACTTCAGGCCCTGCCCTCCTTCCTTCAGGGGCAAATGAAGAACTCCAACAGGGGCCCAGTGCAATCCTGACCAAAAGAACTCCAGAATCAATCTCCGGAGGTGGGACAGGAAACCCGGGGCCGGGGCTAGGGTGTTGAGCCGGTACCAGAGCGTGGACAGGACTAGTTGGTTAAGCACCAGTGCTCTCCCCCGAAGGGAGAGACATCGGAGTAGCCTCGTCCATTTCCTGATCCGCTCAATCACGCCGCCTTCCAAATTTTGCCAGTTCTCCGGCGGAGAAGGGTGCGTGGCAGAAAGGTAAACGCCGAGATAGAGCAGAGGGCCGGCACTCCACCGGATGGTCTGAAGCGCGGGTGGGAGGGAGCTTACCTGCCGCCAGCCCCCCACCGCCAAGCCAGAGCTCTTGACCCAGTTGACTCGGGCGGAGGAGGCTGCTGAATAGATGGCTTGGCATGCCTCCACTCGCGCCAAGTCGCCCGGGTCCTGGACCACGAGGAGGACGTCATCGGCGTACGCCGACAGGACCAGCCGCAGCTCCGGCTCCCGCAGCACCAACCCCGTCAACCTCCTGCGGAGGAGACAGAGGAAAGGCTCGATCGCCAGAGCGTACAGCTGGCCTGAGAGGGGGCACCCCTGCCGCACCCCTCGCCCGAAGCTGACCGGTTCGGTCAGGGTCCAGTTGAGCCTAACCAAACACTCCGCGGAGGCGTACAGCACCCGGAGAAAACTCACAAACTGAGGTCCGAATCCAAACGCCCGCAGGGTGCTCAGGAGGTACCCATGATCCACTCTATCGAACGCCTTCTCCTGATCGAGAGACAGGAGGGCGAACGACAGACCGTCTCTCCGCCCGAGTTCCAAAAGGTCTCGGACTAGAAAGAGGTTGTCAAAAATGCTGCGACCCGGGACAGTATAGGTCTGGTCTGGGTGGATCACGTCCGCCATCACGGACCCTAGCCGCAGCGAAATTGCTTTCGCTACGATTTTGTAATCCGTGCTAAGGAGTGAGAGGGGACGCCAGTTTCGTAAGTCGCGGAGGTCCCCCTTCTTCGGCAGCAAGGCAAGCACCGCTCGCCTGCACGACAGAGGGAGGACCCCGCCCTGCAAAGACTCAGCCCAGACAGTGACTAGGTCTGGGCCGAGGATGTCCCAGAACGCGCGGTAAAACTCCACGGTCAGCCCGTCCATGCCCGGAGATTTATTGGTGGGCATGCGGCGGAGGGCTTCCGAGAACTCGGCCAGGGTGAGAGGCAGCTCTAGCCGGTCTCGGTCGCCCACGCTGACCGTGGGGAGTTCCTCCCAGAGCACCCCGCGAGCGCCAGGATCGGTCGGATCCGGGGAGAAAAGGCTTGCGTAGAAGTCACGGGCCCTCCCACACATCTCCTCCGGATCCGTGAGGGGGGTGCCGTCTTCCGCTAGAAGGCAGGTGACGTGTTTTTTGGCCCCCCTCGTTTTCTCCAAGGCATAGAAGAAGCGGGAGCCGCGATCCATCTCCCGAAGGAGGCGGATGCGGGACCGGACAAAGGCACCTCGGGCCCGGTGGTCCTCGAGGGCTCGAAGTTCCTCCCGCTTCTCCCGGCACGCTCCGCAGAGGGACGGGTCCCCGGGGCTGGCGGCCAGGCGCCTCTCCAGCTCTAAGACCTCCCGTTCCAACTGCTCTATCGCTGCATTTCTCCGTCGGCTGGCGCCCCGAGTGTAGTTGCGGCAGAAGAGCTTGGCGCGCACCTTCCCTAGATCCCACCAGCGCCGCACCGAGGGAAAGGCACGCCACTGCTCCCGCCAGGCCAGCCAAAACTCCCGGAAGGACATCACAAAGCTCTCGTCCTCCAGCAGGCTGTTATTAAAGTGCCAGTAGGCCGGCCCCGGTCCCTCCGCACGGAGGGAGACCGTGACGGTAACTAAATGATGGTCGGAAAAAGGGGCCGGCCGCACGGTGGAGGAGTGGGCCTGTGAAAGATGGAAACGGGATAGGTAAATACGGTCTAACCGAGAGCGGTGTGACCGATGGGCCTCCACCCGGACAAAGGTAAACGTGGAAGTGTCATCTGGGTGATGGTCACGCCAGACGTCCACTAGGGAGTGATAATCGACTATGTCTCGGAGAATGGTCGCGGCGGCCGGGCTCGGCTCGGCCCCCGAGCGGTCCCGCTCCTCGAGGGTAGTGTTAAAGTCCCCTCCCAGGATCAGGCACTCGTGCGAGTCTAGGGTGCCGAGAAAATCGGACACCTGCTGGTAGAATTGTGGCCGCTGTGAACTCACTTGCGGGGCATAGATATTAACAAGATTGACCACGAGCCCCTCCAGACGAACTCGGAGGTGCAACAAGTGGCCCGGTACGACCTCAGTGACCCCTAGCACCTCGGGCCGCAGGGCGGGGGAGAACAGGGTCGCCACTCCAGCTTGCCAGGTCGTGCAATGGCTGAAGTATACCCCGTCCCCCCACTCCAGCCGCCACCTATCCTCGGCGGTTGGGTCCGTGTGGGTCTCCTGCAGGAAAACCACAGAGTACCCCCCCTCCCGAAGGTAGGAGAGCACCTGGGACCTGCGGAGAGCCATCCTACAGCCCCTGGTATTCAGGGTTACAATAATGAGAGGTGTCATGCGGAGGGCCGGGGGGGTGGGGAGTTCTCATTGGTGGGGGTGCTCATGGCCCCCGGCGGGTCGCGTAGCAACCCGTGTCCCATCCCATAAGTAGCTCTTTCCGGAAGCCGCGGGCCCGCTCGTAGGCCGCAGCACCGCGCCTCCCTTGCCCTCTGCCCTCCTTCATAAGGGCCCTTGCGGCCTGAACAAGTTGATCGAAGTCCCCCCATCGCTGGAGAGCCAGCTGTGCCCTATTGCGGGCACCACGGGTGTGCTCTAAGAACTGCCGTAGTGCATGCCGCAGCTCATGGGGGGATGGGGTTACGGTTTCCGGGGTACTCCCCGATGGGGTTCTTAATACAGCCTCGAGGTCCGCTAAGGCGGGTAGGCAGGGTGCGGACCGCCGACGGGGCGTCTGACAGGCTGGGGTTATTAAATCCATCTCGTGCCTTGGAGTGGAAGGGGATGGCAGGGGGAAAAGCGCAACTCCTAATGAGTCGCAACTAGAAAACGTAAAGACTGCTCCCTGGGGGGGGTCTGCAAAAGGCGGAAAAGAAATAACCCCAGGGGCGGCAGTAGCCTTGCAGGAGGAGGGAAATTGAACCGGGACAGGGGTGGGGACAGGGGCAGAGGTAAGGCCCTGGGCTTCAGGAGGCGAGCAGCAAAAAGAAGATGCCTCCTGAGCAGGGTCGGGGGTTAAGGGGCAAGGGAGGGGGCTCCGAGCAATGCTAGATGCTGGCTTCGGGGTGGTCGTGGCAGCCATGGCATCAGGTGGTAAACCACTTTCCGTGGGGTGCTCACCCGGAAAGGCAGTCAGGGGGAGAGAACATGGGGAAAGGGGGCCTGGGGTGAGATTGCCTAAAACGAGGCTGGCCGGCAGTAAATCATCCCCTCCCTGGGTGACCGGGGTCAAATCTAGGGCCTCAATCTCTGCATACACAGAGGAGAGGCCGACTCCTACTACCCTGGGGGCCTCTCCGCTAGGGCCCGCCTCAACGGTCACGTCGGGGTTCGTAGGGAGTTCAGGTGGTATCCGGTTAGAAGGGGCTTCCTCCGGGGCTTCGGAGGGGAGGGTCCCTCGCGGAGGGGGGATTCCTCCCTCCAATGCCAGTCTATCTTCACCTCCCAACACCAGCGAATGGATCTCACTCGTGGCCGAGGCGGGAGGCTCAAGGTCAGTACCTCCCTTCCTGGTCTTCCGGGGGGCTTCCGCGTCAGATGGATGCAGCGGGGCTCGAGCCCTCCGCTTGCCTCGCTTCCCCTGGACTACAGTCCAGCCCTCCATAGCATCATCTGGGGGTTGAGTAGCAGGGGGCGGAGCGGGGCGCGGAGGCAAAGGTTCAGGGGTTCGGGAGGATAGCGGTGAGGCAGCAGGAGGGGCGGGGGGTTCTCCTTGGGGCGAGCCCTCTCCTGCACCTGGTAATAGCTGTGCCACACTCTCCTCCAGAGGCTCTGCCGAGGTGGTTACAGCAAGAGCGGGACTCCCGTGGTCGCCCGGGTGTTGTTGGAAAGGTACCTCTTGGGCCCGGACGGGGGCAGCGTTGGATCGGGTGGGAGGAGGGGTGGTTTCAGGTGCCGGGTGGCCAGGGGTGTCGGCAACGACAGGGCCGATATCCTGCCGGGTCTCGGGGGTCTCAGGTGCCCCTCTCCCCCGGGCCAAAGGGCAGTCCCTACGGACATGCCCCGCCGAGCGGCAGAGGTAGCACCGGGCCTCTCCGGTGGAATAAAAGACCCTATAGCGGGCTCCCTGGTAGGGAACTAGGAAGGACCCCTCAAGCGCCTCTCCGTCACGCACCCCCGCCGGCAGTGAAATCTGCACTTGCCGGCGGAACGAGAGGACGTGACGGAGGGCGGGGTCCTTGCAGCCTAACGGGAGAGGGCTAATAGCAGAAACAAGTTTTCCCAGGGCAGAAAGAGCGGGTAACAGGGCAACATTAGGTAAAAAGGGAGGAACGGAGGTGAGGACGAGGCGAACGCCCAGATCTTCTAGCGGTTCTAGGGGGATAAACACCCCTCCTACCACTAGGCCCTTCTCCACCGCCTCCTGGGCGGCAGTCTCCGAAGCCAGAAAGAAAACGACCTTCCCATACATCTTGGAGGCCGCCACAATGGCCATGGGTCCTACCACCTTCGCCAACGCTTGCACGTATGCTTCCACGTGGGGCGAGGCGGGCACCAGGAGGCAACGGACACCGTGCTTCCTGGTCAGGGCGGGAAGAGGGCCCCGGGCGCTAGTGATGGTAGCGGAGGTAGTGGGTGGGCGAGATGAGGAGGCGGCAGGCGAGGGGGAGCCTGCCGCCGCCCGGGCATACGTCCTGGGGGCCGGGGGAGGGACGGTCGCAGAGCTGGTGGAGGGAACAGCTGGGAGGGGTGCCACGATCGATGATGAGGCCACAGTGGTGGGGGCGGCCTCTGCCATGGAGGGCCCAGCGGCTTTAGCGGGGCCCTTTCCTTTCGGCCCGCCCCGACCTTTCCGTCGAACTGGGGGGGGGTTCCTAGAATCTAATGGGGCAAGAACCAAAGCAGCAGTAGTAATTGCCCCGGTGCCTCCCACTGCCGAGGCCCCAGCGGGGGCGGGGGCAGGGGTTCTAACAATGGAGGCGGTGGGAAGATCTTGAGGGGTGGGCAGGGGGGTAGATGGGGAAGGGACAACCAATTTCGTTGGAGGGGCCTTGCGTCTCTCCATCTCTGCCATTGTAAGCAGGGAGAGACAGGGAGACACCGGAAGAAGGGGGGGGGGGCAAAAATCGGGGTCCGGTAGTAGGGGTAAACTATGGGATAAACAATCCGGGGGGTGGGGGTGGAGGGAGGACGACCCACCACAATTGTCCAAAGAGTCTCGTTTGGTTGGTTGTTATGTCCGGTCCGAAAGGCAAAGTCCAAAGCAAACAGCTGGATCCGAAGGCAGATGGCAGATCGCCAGCAGGGACGAGGCAGCGGGGGCCGTGATAGTCGTAGTAGTGGTGGGGGGGTTGGGGGCACCGGTGGATCTGGGGGTAGCTCCCTGCTACACCCCTGTGCCGCCACAGACGCAGCTGGAACGCAGTCAACTCCCCCCCCCCGAGGGTATAATTCAAAGGAAATCCCTCAGTCTTACGGCTTCTCTCCACGATGATTTATAACTGCTCGGGCGAGTTCTCCGGCCTCTGGCATCTGTTGCAGCTGTTGGCTCTGTCCCAAGGCTCTCGGCAGCTAGGAATGTTGTAATGATAAGAAAAAAGTCCAGGCAAAAAACAAAACGGCTGGGTCTGGGGGCGTCCACTCCCCTCTCTGGACAGCGGGTCGGCAGTCCTCCCCCCCTCCTCTGGGGGTTTCAATTAAGCAAAAAGCAAAGTCCAAAAGCAGGCGTCTGGGGGGGGGGTGCTGGCGACCGGCCAGCACACTGACGCAGCTCAGAAAAGCGGGAGAAAACGAAACCAAAAAAACAAAGCGTCCGGCCCAAACGCAGGGGGGGGAACTAAGCGAAAGGAAAAGTGTGAAAAATCTGGGCCAGGGGGCTTCAGGAAAGAAAGGAAAGCAGATAGCTCAGGAGCGAGCGAAGAAACGATTCCGTCTCCTAACAGGGAAGGTTTTTTTTTTTTTTTTTTTCACCTTATAGACTAACAAATTTATTTGAGCATAATGTGACAGGGTCAGGCCAGATGGCTACAGGAGAGTGAAAGAAGGCAGATATATTAGCCCCAGGTTAAGTAGGTCCCTTTTCCCTGGGTAAGGTAACAGGGAAGGTTTTTTTTTTTTTGAAACAGAAAAGAAATTTATTTGTAACAGTTACAGAGATTACAAAAAGATAAAGAAAAACTTAGCAACAAAACAACGCAATCAGAAGGTATAACACAACAGCTTTCAGGAGGGAGAGGTGTTCAGGCTAGCCCAGGCCCAGAGCGGGGGGGCTTCCTCGACACTCGTGGTCTTCCACCCTCCTGAGTTACCTGGTGGCCTAGAGCGGGGGGGCTTCCTCGACACTCGTGGTCTTCCACCCCCTCGAGTTACCTAGTGCCGCGCCCAGGGTCACCGACCCTCCCTCTCCTGAGAGTGCCCGACAAGATGGGCACGGCTGCGGGATGGGTGGCTGGGAGGGAGGGGGGCACATCCATGTATTATAAGACCCCTCCTAAATAACAATAATGATGGTATTCACAGCAGCTAACGGCTGTGGCTGGCGTCTCTCGCTCTGTCCCTCAATCAGAGGGTCAGACGGAGGGAACCGGACGGGGTCACCGAGCAGAGAACCCCGGACAGCGCCCACCGCTCCTCGAAGGTGTCAAGGGAGTCGGTGGACGCCGCCCAGAGGAACTCCGCCCGGATGCGTGAATGTACTGAGGATCGGAAAACGGCCCTACAATCGCAGGACGCCTCATGAGCCAACCTCCGCTCTCTGGTCTTATAAATGGCTGTCTTAGCCAAGGCTAGGAGGAGGCTAACCAGGAGATCCCGCGACTTGGTGGGGCCACGGATGGGGAGTGTATAGATAAAGAGGTGAGGGGAAAAATGAAGCCAAAAGCGCAAAAGAATGTTTGTGAGGAGCCGAAAAAGAGGCTGCAATCTGGCACACTCTAAATAGACGTGCGCCAGGGTTTCCCTCACATTACAGAAGGGGCAAGTCTCCGGAACGGAGGTAAAACGTGTCAAAAACACGCCCGTGCTCACGGCCCCGTGAAGGAGCCGCCAACTGATGTCCCCGACGGGCCTCGGGACCAAGGTGGAGTACAGGCTGGCCCACCGAGGTTGCTCCCCCTCCAAGGGTGGTAGGAGATCTCGCCACTTTGTGTCGGGGCGGGACACCAGGGTGCGGGCGTGAAGGGTATGGAGCGTGAGTGTATATAAATATTGCCGTGGTGCAACTTGAAAACCGACCGGTTGCAATTCATGCAGCCGGCTTGCAGTGAAAGGATGAGGGGTGTGTTGGGATCGGCAGGGTAGGGGCCCGATGGAAAGGTCCGGTGGGCCTGGGGTAAAGGATGGGCGGGGTGCGCCCTCGCGCAAGGCTCGGCTGACATAAGCCCGAGCAGCGGGGGTCAAAGCGGCCTCCACCTCCTGAAGCACGCGCCGGGGGGTGCGAAGGCTGGAGAGCCCCATGCGTCGAGCGAGCGTCAGGGGATCCAGCCAGTCTCCCCGGTCGTAGTCCAGGAGGTCCCCGACCCTCGTAACTCCCGCCAGGACCAACCTCTGGCGCACCGTGCGGGACTCCGCCGCCTGCACACGAAGTTGGGGGTTGTGTAGCAGGGGCTCCATGAGGAGATCTGCCCCCACGATGGCCGCCACGGACCTGGTGGTTGAAAACAGTTTCCAGGTCCGGAGGAGGTCCTGGTAAAAATCCGGCAGCCCGGAGAGGTCTCGCGGAAAACCTCTCGGACAAAGATAAAAGAGCTGCCGGTCATATCGGAGCCCATGGAAGCGGCGTAGGAAGGCGTGCGCCAATATGCTCCACGTCGAACTACCTGCACCATAAAGGAGCCTCTGCAGGGCCTGGAGGCGGAAAACGCGGACCTGAGTGTACAGACACTTCAGGCCCTGCCCTCCTTCCTTCAGGGGCAAATGAAGAACTCCAACAGGGGCCCAGTGCAATCCTGACCAAAAGAACTCCAGAATCAATCTCCGGAGGTGGGACAGGAAACCCGGGGCCGGGGCTAGGGTGTTGAGCCGGTACCAGAGCGTGGACAGGACTAGTTGGTTAAGCACCAGTGCTCTCCCCCGAAGGGAGAGACATCGGAGTAGCCTCGTCCATTTCCTGATCCGCTCAATCACGCCGCCTTCCAAATTTTGCCAGTTCTCCGGCGGAGAAGGGTGCGTGGCAGAAAGGTAAACGCCGAGATAGAGCAGAGGGCCGGCACTCCACCGGATGGTCTGAAGCGCGGGTGGGAGGGAGCTTACCTGCCGCCAGCCCCCCACCGCCAAGCCAGAGCTCTTGACCCAGTTGACTCGGGCGGAGGAGGCTGCTGAATAGATGGCTTGGCATGCCTCCACTCGCGCCAAGTCGCCCGGGTCCTGGACCACGAGGAGGACGTCATCGGCGTACGCCGACAGGACCAGCCGCAGCTCCGGCTCCCGCAGCACCAACCCCGTCAACCTCCTGCGGAGGAGACAGAGGAAAGGCTCGATCGCCAGAGCGTACAGCTGGCCTGAGAGGGGGCACCCCTGCCGCACCCCTCGCCCGAAGCTGACCGGTTCGGTCAGGGTCCAGTTGAGCCTAACCAAACACTCCGCGGAGGCGTACAGCACCCGGAGAAAACTCACAAACTGAGGTCCGAATCCAAACGCCCGCAGGGTGCTCAGGAGGTACCCATGATCCACTCTATCGAACGCCTTCTCCTGATCGAGAGACAGGAGGGCGAACGACAGACCGTCTCTCCGCCCGAGTTCCAAAAGGTCTCGGACTAGAAAGAGGTTGTCAAAAATGCTGCGACCCGGGACAGTATAGGTCTGGTCTGGGTGGATCACGTCCGCCATCACGGACCCTAGCCGCAGCGAAATTGCTTTCGCTACGATTTTGTAATCCGTGCTAAGGAGTGAGAGGGGACGCCAGTTTCGTAAGTCGCGGAGGTCCCCCTTCTTCGGCAGCAAGGCAAGCACCGCTCGCCTGCACGACAGAGGGAGGACCCCGCCCTGCAAAGACTCAGCCCAGACAGTGACTAGGTCTGGGCCGAGGATGTCCCAGAACGCGCGGTAAAACTCCACGGTCAGCCCGTCCATGCCCGGAGATTTATTGGTGGGCATGCGGCGGAGGGCTTCCGAGAACTCGGCCAGGGTGAGAGGCAGCTCTAGCCGGTCTCGGTCGCCCACGCTGACCGTGGGGAGTTCCTCCCAGAGCACCCCGCGAGCGCCAGGATCGGTCGGATCCGGGGAGAAAAGGCTTGCGTAGAAGTCACGGGCCCTCCCACACATCTCCTCCGGATCCGTGAGGGGGGTGCCGTCTTCCGCTAGAAGGCAGGTGACGTGTTTTTTGGCCCCCCTCGTTTTCTCCAAGGCATAGAAGAAGCGGGAGCCGCGATCCATCTCCCGAAGGAGGCGGATGCGGGACCGGACAAAGGCACCTCGGGCCCGGTGGTCCTCGAGGGCTCGAAGTTCCTCCCGCTTCTCCCGGCACGCTCCGCAGAGGGACGGGTCCCCGGGGCTGGCGGCCAGGCGCCTCTCCAGCTCTAAGACCTCCCGTTCCAACTGCTCTATCGCTGCATTTCTCCGTCGGCTGGCGCCCCGAGTGTAGTTGCGGCAGAAGAGCTTGGCGCGCACCTTCCCTAGATCCCACCAGCGCCGCACCGAGGGAAAGGCACGCCACTGCTCCCGCCAGGCCAGCCAAAACTCCCGGAAGGACATCACAAAGCTCTCGTCCTCCAGCAGGCTGTTATTAAAGTGCCAGTAGGCCGGCCCCGGTCCCTCCGCACGGAGGGAGACCGTGACGGTAACTAAATGATGGTCGGAAAAAGGGGCCGGCCGCACGGTGGAGGAGTGGGCCTGTGAAAGATGGAAACGGGATAGGTAAATACGGTCTAACCGAGAGCGGTGTGACCGATGGGCCTCCACCCGGACAAAGGTAAACGTGGAAGTGTCATCTGGGTGATGGTCACGCCAGACGTCCACTAGGGAGTGATAATCGACTATGTCTCGGAGAATGGTCGCGGCGGCCGGGCTCGGCTCGGCCCCCGAGCGGTCCCGCTCCTCGAGGGTAGTGTTAAAGTCCCCTCCCAGGATCAGGCACTCGTGCGAGTCTAGGGTGCCGAGAAAATCGGACACCTGCTGGTAGAATTGTGGCCGCTGTGAACTCACTTGCGGGGCATAGATATTAACAAGATTGACCACGAGCCCCTCCAGACGAACTCGGAGGTGCAACAAGTGGCCCGGTACGACCTCAGTGACCCCTAGCACCTCGGGCCGCAGGGCGGGGGAGAACAGGGTCGCCACTCCAGCTTGCCAGGTCGTGCAATGGCTGAAGTATACCCCGTCCCCCCACTCCAGCCGCCACCTATCCTCGGCGGTTGGGTCCGTGTGGGTCTCCTGCAGGAAAACCACAGAGTACCCCCCCTCCCGAAGGTAGGAGAGCACCTGGGACCTGCGGAGAGCCATCCTACAGCCCCTGGTATTCAGGGTTACAATAATGAGAGGTGTCATGCGGAGGGCCGGGGGGGTGGGGAGTTCTCATTGGTGGGGGTGCTCATGGCCCCCGGCGGGTCGCGTAGCAACCCGTGTCCCATCCCATAAGTAGCTCTTTCCGGAAGCCGCGGGCCCGCTCGTAGGCCGCAGCACCGCGCCTCCCTTGCCCTCTGCCCTCCTTCATAAGGGCCCTTGCGGCCTGAACAAGTTGATCGAAGTCCCCCCATCGCTGGAGAGCCAGCTGTGCCCTATTGCGGGCACCACGGGTGTGCTCTAAGAACTGCCGTAGTGCATGCCGCAGCTCATGGGGGGATGGGGTTACGGTTTCCGGGGTACTCCCCGATGGGGTTCTTAATACAGCCTCGAGGTCCGCTAAGGCGGGTAGGCAGGGTGCGGACCGCCGACGGGGCGTCTGACAGGCTGGGGTTATTAAATCCATCTCGTGCCTTGGAGTGGAAGGGGATGGCAGGGGGAAAAGCGCAACTCCTAATGAGTCGCAACTAGAAAACGTAAAGACTGCTCCCTGGGGGGGGTCTGCAAAAGGCGGAAAAGAAATAACCCCAGGGGCGGCAGTAGCCTTGCAGGAGGAGGGAAATTGAACCGGGACAGGGGTGGGGACAGGGGCAGAGGTAAGGCCCTGGGCTTCAGGAGGCGAGCAGCAAAAAGAAGATGCCTCCTGAGCAGGGTCGGGGGTTAAGGGGCAAGGGAGGGGGCTCCGAGCAATGCTAGATGCTGGCTTCGGGGTGGTCGTGGCAGCCATGGCATCAGGTGGTAAACCACTTTCCGTGGGGTGCTCACCCGGAAAGGCAGTCAGGGGGAGAGAACATGGGGAAAGGGGGCCTGGGGTGAGATTGCCTAAAACGAGGCTGGCCGGCAGTAAATCATCCCCTCCCTGGGTGACCGGGGTCAAATCTAGGGCCTCAATCTCTGCATACACAGAGGAGAGGCCGACTCCTACTACCCTGGGGGCCTCTCCGCTAGGGCCCGCCTCAACGGTCACGTCGGGGTTCGTAGGGAGTTCAGGTGGTATCCGGTTAGAAGGGGCTTCCTCCGGGGCTTCGGAGGGGAGGGTCCCCCGCGGAGGGGGGAGTCCTCCCTCCAATGCCAGTCTATCTTCACCTCCCGACACCAGCGAATGGATCTCACTCGTGGCCGAAGCGGGAGGCTCAAGATCAGTACCTCCCTTCCTGGTCTTCCGGGGGGCTTCCGCGTCAGATGGATGCAGCGGGGCTCGAGCCCTCCGCTTGCCTCGCTTCCCCTGGACTACAGTCCAGCCCTCCATAGCGTCATCTGGGGATTGAATAGCAGGGGGCAGAGCGGGGCGCGGAGGCAAAGGTTCAGGGGTTCGGGGGGATAGCGGTGAGGGAGCAGGAGGGGGGGGGGTTCTCCCTGGGGCGAGCCCTCTCCTGCACCTGGTAATAACTGTGCCACACTCTCCTCCAGAGGCTCTGCCGAGGTGGTTACAGCAAGAGCGGGACTCCCGTGGTCGCCCGGGTGTTGTTGGAAAGGTACCTCTTGGGCCCGGACGGGGGCAGCGTTGGATCGGGTGGGAGGAGGGGTGGTTTCAGGTGCCGGGTGGCCAGGGGTGTCGGCAACGACAGGGCCGATATCCTGCCGGGTCTCGGGGGTCTCAGGTGCCCCTCTCCCCCGGGCCAAAGGGCAGTCCCTGCGGACATGCCCCGCCGAGCGGCAGAGGTAGCACCGGGCCTCTCCGGTGGAATAAAAGACCCTATAGCGGGCTCCCTGGTAGGGAACTAGGAAGGACCCCTCAAGCGCCTCTCCGTCACGCACCCCCGCCGGCAGTGAAATCTGCACTTGCCGGCGGAACGAAAGGACGTGACGGAGGGCGGGGTCCTTGCAGCCTAACGGGAGAGGGCTGATAGCAGAAACGAGCTTTCCCAGGGCAGAAAGAGCGGGTAACAGGGCAACATTAGGTAAAAAGGGAGGAACGGAGGTGAGGACGAGGCGAACGCCCAGATCTTCTAGCGGTTCTAGGGGGATAAACACCCCTCCTACCACTAGGCCCTTCTCCACCGCCTCCTGGGCGGCAGTCTCCGAAGCCAGAAAGAAAACGACCTTCCCATACATCTTGGAGGCCGCCACAATGGCCATGGGTCCTACCACCTTCGCCAACGCTTGCACGTATGCTTCCACGTGGGGCGAGGCGGGCACCAGGAGGCAACGGACACCGTGCTTCCTGGTCAGGGCGGGAAGAGGGCCCCGGGCGCTAGTGATGGTAGCGGGGGTAGTGGGTGGGCGAGATGAGGAGGCGGCAGGCGAGGGGGAGCCTGCCGCCGCACGGGCATACGTCCTGGGGGCCGGGGGAGGGACGGTCGCAGAGCTGGTGGAGGGAACAGCTGGGAGGGGTGCCACGATCGATGATGAGGCCACAGTGGTGGGGGCGGCCTCTGCCATGGAGGGCCCAGCGGCTTTAGCGGGGCCCTTTCCTTTCGGCCCGCCCCGACCTTTCCGTCGAACTGGGGGGGGGTTCCTAGAATCTAATGGGGCAAGAACCAAAGCAGCAGTAGTAATTGCCCCGGTGCCTCCCACTGCCGAGGCCCCAGCGGGGGCGGGGGCAGGGGTTCTAACAATGGAGGCGGTGGGAAGATCTTGAGGGGTGGGCAGGGGGGTAGATGGGGAAGGGACAACCAATTTCGTTGGAGGGGCCTTGCGTCTCTCCATCTCTGCCATTGTAAGCAGGGAGAGACAGGGAGACACCGGAAGAAGGGGGGGGGCAAAAATCGGGGTCCGGTAGTAGGGGTAAACTATGGGATAAACAATCCGGGGGGTGGGGGTGGAGGGAGGACGACCCACCACAATTGTCCAAAGAGTCTCGTTTGGTTGGTTGTTATGTCCGGTCCGAAAGGCAAAGTCCAAAGCAAACAGCTGGATCCGAAGGCAGATGGCAGATCGCCAGCAGGGACGAGGCAGCGGGGGCCGTGATAGTCGTAGTAGTGGTGGGGGGGTTGGGGGCACCGGTGGATCTGGGGGTAGCTCCCTGCTACACCCCTGTGCCGCCACAGACGCAGCTGGAACGCAGTCAACTCCCCCCCCCGAGGGTATAATTCAAAGGAAATCCCTCAGTCTTACGGCTTCTCTCCACGATGATTTATAACTGCTCGGGCGAGTTCTCCGGCCTCTGGCATCTGTTGCAGCTGTTGGCTCTGTCCCAAGGCTCTCGGCAGCTAGGAATGTTGTAGTGATAAGAAAAAAGTCCAGGCAAAAAACAAAACGGCTGGGTCTGGGGGCGTCCACTCCCCTCTCTGGACAGCGGGTCGGCAGTCCTCCCCCCCTCCTCTGGGGGTTTCAATTAAGCAAAAAGCAAAGTCCAAAAGCAGGCGTCTGGGGGGGGGGGTGCTGGCGACCGGCCAGCACACTAACGCAGCTCAGAAAAGCGGGAGAAAACAAAACCAAAAAAACAAAGCGTCCGGCCCAAACGCGGGGGGGGAAACTAAGCGAAAGGAAAAGTGTGAAAAATCTGGGCCAGGGGGCTTCAGGAAAGAAAGGAAAGCAGATAGCTCAGGAGCGAGCGAAAAAACGATTCCGTCTCCTAACAGGGAAGGTTCCAGAACAATCAGGAACCTTCTGGAGACAATTAAGACAGGCTGATTAGAACACCTGCAGCCAATCAAGAAGCTGCTAGACTCAATTAAGGCAGGCTAATCAGGGCACCTCGGTTTTAAAAAGGAGCTCACTTCAGTTTGTGGTGTGCATGTGAGGAGCTGGGAGCAAGAGGCATTAGGAGCTGAGAGTGAGAACGTGGACTGTTGGAGGACTGAGGTTTACAAGCATTACTGGACACTAGGAGGAAGGTCCTCTTGTGAGGATAAAGAAGGTGTTGGGAGGAGGCCCTGGGGAAGTAGCCCAGGGAGTTGTAGCTGTTGCACAGCTGTTCCAGGAGGCACTCTAGACAGCTGCAATCCACAGGGCCCTGGGCTGGAACCCGGAGTATAGGGCAGGCCCGGGTTCCCCCCAAATCCTCCTCAACTCCTGGTCAGACACAGGAGGGGTCGACCTGGACTGTGAATTCAGAAAAACGGCCAAGCTGAGGGCTGCCGTGAAGCTCCAAGGTGAGCAAATCCGCCAATAAGCGCAAGACCCACCAAGGTAGAGCAGGAACTTTGTCACAACTGGTACAATTGAGTCCACATTAGTGGTTATCCTGATATAACTGTATTGGTAAAAAATTACATCCCTAATTAACAAATACAAAAATTGAGTATCAAAGGCTTAAACCAATTTTAAAACACACCTTTAGTTAAGCTAGTGTGTGCAGATAACCGCATAGTTTCCTTAGCAAGGATAAAAGAAGGTAGAACCTTTCCCCCATCCTTGCAGGGGACTGAGATCTTGGGGTTCTGCCTGTGGGAGTGGAGCTGTGTTCAGGTTGGGATTCATTTAGGGAAGTTAGAAGAAGCCTCCCAACCTGCAAAGGCCCAAAAGGAGGATGAATATGAGACAAAGACCCAACTGGCGTACATCTAGAGGGATTTGGATTTACCCCCTCATCCATCTCATTTAGAGAGACCCTCATTTTGTGTTAAGATGATGCTGCATATTTAGAAATAGCCCTCACAAACTTTCCTAGAGGTCATTCTCCAGGTACATAGCTACATCATCTACTTTCCTTTAGTAGCATCCTGTTGATGAATGAAATGGATGGGCAATACTGCCATGAGGATGTAATATAGATGACAGGTGAGGGACACCATTTCTAGGGGCTTGGGTTTCCCAGTTCCTGCTTTGATGGGTATAACAAGCATAAGGAAGAAGTGTATCCTGATACTTTATTGTACTCATTGCTAACCATTATTAGCAGTAGTAAGTTATAAGCATGATTTGTGAATAATCAATCTGGAAAGGCAAGGCTCATTCATTCAGAAAAATACATTGACGTAGGCAAAAGTTTAATGAAAATTAAACAGCAGATACATATTCATAGAGTGAATAATTGAGGCTGACATGTGTGACTGCTGCTATAACTTTTGAATCTGGTCACAGGTCACTGAAGATAAAGTGTAGAAAGAAAAGGAAAAGGAACTATGCATGCAGAAAAAGAAAAAATGGACTTTCAATAAAACTTTTGCTAATTGGGAAAAAATTAGGACCACATTGTGTACTGATTTACGCCTCATCCAGCTCTGAATTTAAGTGGGGTTGTATGTAATATAAATTAATGCAGAATGTGACCCCCAACAAGCACTTTACATCTTAGCACTAATCAGATGTTTCAGTCAAAAGGACACAGACAAAGGGATCCTGTCCCAGAAGAGTCTTGTAAGGGACTGTGGTGGCATGGACATAAAGGAGAAATCTAAGGACCAAAGAGAAGACATAAGTGGGACAAGGTAATGGCGCAAAATATATTCAGTGTTGCTCATTACAATTTGTGATTTTTGGGACTATATGTGATCTATTTGTGTCTGTGGGTAGCTCTATCTGGGGAGATGTAGGTGGGTTTCTAGGGCTACAGTTAATCAAAATTTTATTGCTATAGCTGAAATGAGTGATGGTATAAATAGCAGAAGGGCTGGTTTGGTGTTATTGTGCTTATGCCAAATAAATTGTTTTATCTTCGGGATTTCCTGAGGGTTTAAAATTGAGTTTTAGTTATGCTTGTTCTTCTAAAAATCAGAATGTTTTAGATAATATCAATGCAGCAATCAGAACACTTCAATAAATGTCAATATAAAAATCCACAAAGACTATGTACTGAACTGTCTGATATATGAAAGAAAGAAAATGCAAATGATTAACCAAACAGTCTTTGAATTGTGTTACAGTCAAAGATTATTCATTTCTATTTAAAGGTCTAGATCAGGGGTCAGCAATCTTCAGCACACGGCCCATCAGGGTAATCTGCTGGCGGGCCACGAGACATTTTGTTTAAGTTGGCCGTCCGCAGGCACAACCCCCCACAGCTCCCAGTGGCTGCAGTTCGCCATTCCCGGCCAATGGGAGCTGCGGGAAGTGTCAGCCAGCACGTCCCTGCAGTCCACACCACTTCCGCAGCTCTCATTGGCCGGGAATGGCAAACTGCAGCCACTGGGAGCTGTGGGGGGTTGTGCCTGCGGACGGCCAATGTAAACAATATGTCTCGTGGCCCACCAGCAGATTACCTTGATGGGCCATGTGCTGAAGATTGCCGACCCCTGATCTAGACCTTTAAATAGAAATGAATAGTCTTTGACTGTAACACAATTCAAAGACTGCTTGGTTAATCATTTGCATTTTCTTTCTTTCATATATCAGACAGTTCAGTACATAGTCTTTGTGGATTTTTATATTGACATTTATTGAAGGGGCCCTAGCAGCGGCAAACAACCTGCTGGTGGGTCAGTGGGGATCCTGAGTGCAACACACTTACATGGGTTCTGGCAGAGTTACAGCCAGACTAGGGTCAGCTGCCCCTGGGCTACTTCCTAACTCCCCTCCTTCTGGTACCTGGGTCACGGTGGTGTTCTCCGGGGGGTCCAGCACCATGGGTTCCTCGGGGTGGTGTACAATCGGCAGGCCCGGTAACTCCTCTGGATAGCGGGCACAGGTCAGGCCAGTCTTGACGTGGACCTGGGTCCGTGGGGTTTTCCCAGCCACAGGTTAGGCTGGCTGCATCTGGCCACCCCAGCGGCTGGTCCTCTAGTGAGCTCTGAGGGCCCACCTTTCTACTTCTGGGTTGCTGCCTGTCCCTCTGAGGGGCGGACTCAGAGCTTCCTGGCTCCGCCCACTCTGGTATCTGGAGGGGCTCGAGCCTCTCTGGGGCTGCGGGGAGCCACACCGCCTCGCTACAGCCCCCCTGGGATCAGTCTCTTCCTTCCCATGACTATAATGGCCGCTACTCTACTTGTCCCTTGTCCACAGTCCACAAGAGTCACTTTTGCCCTCCCTATCTGTCCTTCCATGCTAAGCCCAAGCATCTTCTCGCCCAGTAATTTTCTGCTGTGGTAACAATCCCTTATTGCACGTTTATTTGGTAAATAAAAAGAAAAGGAGTACTTGTGGCACCTTAGAGACTAACAAATTTATTTGAGCATAAGCTTTCGTGAGCTACAGCTCACTTCATCGGATGCATTCAGTGGAAAATACAATGAGGAGATTTATATACACACAGAACATGAAAAAATGGGTGTTTATCATGCACACTGTAAGGAGTGTGATCACTTAAGATAAGCTATTACCAGCAGGAGAGTGGGGGGGGAGAAAACTTTTTGTAGTGATAATCAAGGTGAACCATTTCCAGCAGTTAACAAGAATGTCTGAGGAACAGTGGCCGGGGTGGGGGGAATAAACAAGGGGAAATAGTTTTACTTTGTGTAATGACTCAACCACTCCCAGTCTCTATTCAAGCCTAAGTTAATTGTATCCAATTTGCAAATTAATTCCAATTCAGCAGTCTCTCGTTGGAGTCTGTTTTTGAAGTCTTTTTGTTGAAGAATTGCCACTTTTAGGTCAGAAATCGAGTGACCAGGGAGATTGAAGTGTTCTCTGACTGGTTTATGAATGTTATAATTCCTGACATCTGATTTGTGTCCATTTATTCTTTTAAGTAGAGACTGTCCAGTTTGACCAATGTACATGGCAGAGGGGCATTGCTGGCACATAATGGCATATATCATATTGGAAGATGTGCAGGTGAACGAGCCTCTGATAGTGTGGCTGATTTGATTAAGCCCTATGATGGTGTCCCCTGAATAGATATGTGGACACAGTTGGCAACGGGTTTTGTTGCAAGGATAGGTTCCTGGGTTAGTGGTTCTGTTGTGTGGTGTGTGGTTGCTGGTGAGTATTTGCTTCAGGTTGGGGGGCTGTCTGTAGGCAAGGACTGGCCTGTCTCCCAAGATTTGTGAGAGCGATGGGTCGTCCTTCAGGATAGGTTGTAGGTCCTTGAAGATGCGTTGGAGAGGTTTTAGTTGGGGGCTGAAGGTGACGGCTAGTGGCGTTCTGTTATTTTATTTGTTGGGCCTGTCCTGTAGTAGATGACTTCTGGGTACTCTTCTGGCTCTGTCTATCAGTTTCTTCACTTCAGCAGGTGGGTATTGTAGTTGTAAGAATGCTTGATAGAGATCTTGTAGGCGTTTGTCTCTGTCTGAGGGGTTGGAGCAAATGTGGTTGTATCGTAGAGCTTGGCTGTAGACAATGGATCGTGTGGTGTGGTCGGGTGAAAGCTGGAGGCATGTAGGTAGGAATAGCGGTCAGTAGGTTTCCGGTATAGGGTGGTGTTTATGTGACCATCGCTTATTAGCACTGTAGTGTCCAGGAAATGGATCTCTTGTATGGACTGGTCCAGGCTGAGGTTGACGGTGGGATGGAAATTGTTGAAATCATGGTGGAATTCCTCAAGGGCTTCTTTTCCATGGGTCCAGATGATGAAGATGTCATCAATACAGTGCAAATACAGTAGGGGCATTAGGGGATGAGAGCTGAGGAAGCGTTGTTCTAAATCAGCCATAAAAATGTTGGCATACTGTGGGGCCATTCGGGTACCCATAGCAGTGCCTCTGATCTGAAGGTATACATTGTCCCCAAATGTGAAATAGTTATGGGTGAGGACAAAGTCACAAAGTTCAGCCACCAGGTTTGCTGTGACATTATCGGGGATAGTGTTCCCGACGGCTTGTAGTCCATCTTTGCGTGGAATGTTGGTGTAGAGGGCTTCTACATCCATAGTGGCCAGGATGGTGTTTTCGGGAAGATCACTGATGGATTGTAGTTTCCTCAGGAAGTCAGTGGTGTCTCGAAGATAGCTGGAAGTGCTGGTAGTGTAGGGCCTGAGGAGGGAGTCTACATAGCCAGACAATCCTGCTGTCAGGGTGCCAATGCCTGAGATGATGGGATATCCAGGATTTCCAGTTTTATGATCTTGGGTAGTAGATAGAATACCCCTGGTCGGGGTTCCAGGGGTGTGTCTGTGCAGATTTGTTCTTGTGCTTTTTTCAGGGAGTAAAACTATTTCCCCTTGTCCACCCCCCCCCCCAACTGTTCCTCAGATGTTCTTGTTAACTGCTGGAAATGGCCCACCTTGATTATCACTACAAAAGTTTTTCTCCCCCCCTCCACTCTCCTGCTGGTAATAGCTCATCTTCAGTGATCACTCTCCTTACAGTGTGCATGACAAACACCCATTTTTTCATGTTCTGTGTGTATATAAATCTCCTCACTGTATTTTCCACTGAATGCATCCAATGAAGTGAGCTGTAGCTCACGAAAGCTTATGCTCAAATAAATTGGTTAGTCTGTAAGGTGCCACAAGTACTCATTTTCTTTTTGCGAATACAGACTAACACGGCTGCTACTCTGAAACGTCGTAAATAAAAGGCAGTGCATTTTCTTTTAGAAATCTGTCATTTTAGGATGATTTGTTGCAGAATATAGCACTTTATAACCTGATGGAAACAGTCCTTGTAATTCAGTTACTTCATGTATTGGCCTTTCACCTCTTCCATGAGCAAAATTAGTTTGATGTGCTCATCCTACTTTCCATTTTTGTGCATTACAAATCCCCCATATGTTTTCACTGTTCTCCTAAACATACACCCAGATTAAACAAAGAAGTTGCAGATCATCACCATAACTAGTTACTGCAAAACCACAGTCAGGACTTAGTGTTGTCACTTATCTCAAATAGTTTCTCACGGGTACAGGATATTGATGGGGCACTACATTGGGCAAAGGTTTGGGCAAAGGTTTGTCTAACCTCTCCATATTCATATTTGGGTTCATTCTGCTTCCCCTTGGTTATGTTATCACAAGTCTTTGCTACACCAACTCTCCCTCAATTTAGAGTATAGCAGTGTTTTTCCTTGAGGTCAGTGCCTGGAGGGAGTTGTTCTGAAGGAGCCAAGTTCTTCAGGGTCATCTGCATTTCCCACAATGTTTTTATTTTTTACTGTATGACTTCCACCATTGTATTTTGGGGTAAGGTATTTTCAGAGGAAAAGCTCTTTCTGGATTTCAGCGTCTAGGGTGGTGAAGTCTGGCCATGCCATGAACATCTTATTTTGTCTCTCCCTGTTATTGAGGGCATCCTGCCTCTCTGATGATGGGGCAATCCCAGCTAGGTAGTATAAGGACAATGTTGGAGTTGGTTTCAAAGGATTGTGCTGATCCTACAGGATTGATTGAGTTCAGTATCAATTTTGTATGCATGGCTCATTTGTGATTATACAGGGTGGATTATTCCACAGCTGAGTATTACAGGATGAGACTGGTTGCTCAGAGTGTTTTAGGGTTTGCTCCCCATTTTAAATTCGCCAGTTTTTGGAGTACACAGTTCCTGGGGTTCCATTTTTTTAAGCTTCTTGGTGTACTCTTTGGATGTCAGGGGCTGTTGACACTTATGACACTCACAACTGTCATGCACTCCTAGTGAAACTAGCAGGAATTCTGAGAAACATCAAGATGCCCAGATCTCCCTGCTCTAGAATCAATGTTTCTTTGTCAAGATCAATGTTCAGAAAAGTTGACGAGAGATTCCATGGAAAATGTTTCCCCAAGGATCAGCACTAGCATCCTTGTTGCTTAATGACTACACAAATGACCAACCAGAATTTCCCCATGAAAGAATCATTTATGCCAAAGATTTTTCATTGCCATGTGCAAAGAATCATTTATGCCAAAGATTTTTCATTGCCATGCAGTCAGAAGGATTTGAGTACATTCTAAATGTCTCCCTGCGTGTCCTTGGAGAATATTATTGCACATGGCTCCTGAATGCCAACCCTTCCAAGACACGTGTCTTCCATCTGAAACACTGTCAAACCCTGTAAAACTTCAGATATCACTCCTTGAGAACAATAACCATCTGGGGTCACACTAGACTGAATTCTGATAACAGTGAAGTGCATTGACAAAACTTGGGAAAAAATGCTATTTGCCTGTCTCACTTTGTAAACACCACATCAAAAATGTGAAATGAAAATCCATTACAAAATACTGATGGGGATCAAAAATTGTGGAAAAGCTATTTTTGCATATCCCTAAAATATTATTAACTCCGTCAAACAAAGATAAACATTTAATATATTTTAAAGCAATTTTCTTCCTAGGAGCTGAAAAGTGTTTTATATGTAGTTGATTGTTCAGCCTCTAAGGCATTGTAAAAGCTGAACATTTTTCAAAAGTTCCTTTAAAAAAGTTATTTTGCCAAGAAGCATACTGAAATGTCTAAACAGCTATTTTTCTGTAGTTTTAAACATTCACTATATTTCACTGAAAGTTAGATATCTCTTTGTCATGGCATGACTCTACTGCCTGTAGAAGACATGGAAGCACAGAGAACACAGGCAACACAAAATAAAGTAGACAGCATATTGAAAGTATCTCAGATTTGTTAGTGCACTGAAAATCTTTACATGAAAAATAAATCACACTAGTGCGTCAGAAATGAAGCAAAAATAGTAATTTTTCAAAATGCATTTAGGAGAAAACATTTTGATCATCTGTGTCATAATGCAACACCTTCTCAGATGTGTCTCAAAATCCAGAGGTAAATACAACAGGAGAGAATACAGAAGTTACAAATATGTAAGTTTTTAGCTCTTAGGGGGAAGCTATGAGACAATAATTGCATGTAGTAGAGCATTCATCATTTAAGGCCTGATACAACATTCATGGAAGTCAATAGAAAAAAATAAAAATGACTTCAATGGAGTAAGATTGAACTTCAGATCTTAGTTGCTAAAATTACAGAAATGTTGTCCATAACAGAGAAGTAGCAAAACAGCATATCCACAATAAAAATAAAAACAATCTTCAGAAACAAAGGAGAAGGAGCCTCGTTAATCAAATTGTAAATACATTCCAGTGCATACATTTTGAGCTAGTCCTGCCACCATTACTCATGCAAATAGTTCTATTGAAGTAAGGCTTGTAGGACTAGGCCCTTTTATTAATATTTTATCAAAATTTGGTAATTTGAAAAGAGAGGCAACCTGACTTATGGGATGACACACTGGCGGTACAGATACATTTGAACTGGGAGGTGTTATTCACAGCTTGTTTGAATGTATCCATACTAGCTCTTCTGCAGCTAGCATGCGAAAAAAATAGCAGAGTAGCTGGGGTAGCATGGGTGTTGTCTTGGGTTTGCATCTTGAGTATGTATCCAGGGGGCCCAGGTGGGTTTGTACACAGGCAGCTAGCCAGAGTGCCCCCCTATGCAACAGAGATATTTTTAGCACATTATCTGGAGCAGAGCTAGAATGGGTATATTCATGTGAGTTGGGAATCACACCTCCCAGTTCAAACATAAACATACCCTTAGACCGTCGACTATTAAGTGAGGAGTCATAGGGAATTTTGAGCCTTCTTGTTGTACATACACTCACCCAATTTGTAATGTTCAGTTCATTTTCCCAGTGTATGCAAATCCATAATGATATGCAGATCATGAGAGTTATTAAGAGGTTAAAGCAGGTAAAATATATTAACAGATGTTATTAACAGTATATATATATATATATATATATATATATATATATATATACTGTAGGTAAAATATATTAACAGTTTGTAATTCCAAATGGTGGCAGTGATGTAAGAGCTTCCAGTTTCCCAAAAGTCTTTTCAGGAAACCTAGATTGTCTCTGGGGTCTCTGTTTTGATTCTGGTACACTTCCCTGTAAGGGTCCAAACAGGCCAGAAGGATCTTTCCGTGCATCCATACATAGAGCTTCTTCTGACAAAAAAGAAAGCTGACAGTCTCTCTACCAGGTGGGCTTTTCCTTTGATGACAATGAGTGACGGATGCGCTTTGAGTCTTTGACCTCCGGTCATCACACACAATGGCCACTTACTTTGAAATTAGCACTTTTCTGTTAAAGTTCTTAATTTGCATTTCACCAGGATTCTTTCTTGTCTGAGTTTTTTTAGTTATGGGGCATTTACAATGTAAATGTAACAGGACATGGATAAATAAAAACAATGTACACACCATCCCATTAGTTTTCATGAAGTTCAACACCAAATATACCGTAATACATTTGAAAAATTACTTTTATCTATACTAATACACAAGCAAATTGATCTGAATAGTCTCTAGAATGACCTGGTCTAAAATGACCAGCATCAGAGTCTCTTCACTTATTCAGTCTCTCTTGGGTGATTCCTTTAATATTACCCCAGACATTTGGTTCAGTGTGCATCAAAGTTGAGATACCATCATTCAGTCTGTGGTGCCATCTCATAGCAGTTTACTAAAATATGCTCTCCACTTCAATAGGGACCATATGGTCCAACAGATTTAGACCCTGAAATAATGAAAGACTCTGGCCTTTATTCTCCTCTCCCACAGAGATCTAGGAGAATATATTTGCAGAAAAAAACAGGGGGAAATTGTTTCCAACTGCAAAACATCTGCGTGACCCAAAAGTGGGCAAAGCCAGTGGTGAGGTTAACAAATACTCTCCAATAAAGCTGTAAACAAGCTACAGGAAAAGCTACTTAAAGTTATTACTGTTGAGTCAGCATTAATTACCATTTACACTCTTTGACTCATTTTTTTAAATTAGTTTTATTTTCCTTACACCTATTTCTAGATTTAGATGATTACTGAAAGGGAATGGTCTAAACTGTGTGTTTTAATAAATGTGTATTTACCTCTGCTTTGTAACAGAAAGGACAGATCTCCATCTGTTGCACACTGGACACTGGTGTCGATCTCGTGATGCTAATGGAGCCCTGACATACACGCTGAGGATCTGAACCAAAATGTCCACCTGTATCACAAAACCTTTTAATTAGGTTTTAGCAAAGCAATTTCCATACAGCCCATTTTATTTCCATGTTTGCTACATGGAGTTTTGTCCTTGTAAACAGTACAGATTATACTGTTTAGTATAGTGAAAAAACCCACACGGACGTTTGCCAATTTTGCCACATGGGGAAAAAATCCTTCCAGACCCAAACAAACTTTGGCATTCAAACTTGCTCCATCAGCATAATAACAGGCATACTAGATAAGGGTGGGTAAAAATCAGACTGGAACAGAGCCCCAAATGACCACTCAGCAGCAAGAGCAAGCTATAGCCACCCAGGCAATGTGCCCTGATCATGGCCCCACAGTCCAATGGCAGCAGGAGTGGGTATCCAGGTAATGGAGCCCCTCCCACCATGTGAGATACCCTGGCTGAACCTTCCTAGCAGCATGTGGAGGGGGAAACAGGGAGGGAACAAGAAAGAAGCAACAATCACCTCCTCCTCCTCCTCCTCCATAAGCACATACTGAAGGGAGAGGAAGGGGGAACCAGAGGAATCGCACATAGCAATGCCCCAGCTGCTCTCGCTTGGGATCCCCCTTCCAGCTCTTCCCAGGAGGCAAAGGGCATTTCCCCATCATCTCCAAACTCATCAAAGACACACCCTGACAAGTGAAGTGAGCATTTCCCACAATTGGCACAGCCCTGATGAACTGCAAATGTCTGCACTCAGGATGCAGAACTGTGACTTACTCCAGTCACAGGAACAGCATTGCAATGAGGCTTTACCTCACACAAAGGAATTATTAATTTGCACCACTTAGCCAAAAAAAGACAGCAATATCTAAGGCAAGCCGTTTCACGTGTTTTTAAAGCCACCCAGGCACTTCAGAGAAAACAGTTCAGTCATACAAAGCTGTGACATGAATATAATTTAAAAACAATCTTCTTAGAAAAGGTTAGCCATTCAAATGACCAACTTGTACTCCAAAGCACTGTTGACTACCTTAAAATATTTCAAAATATCTGTCCTCTGTTTTGATGACAGGACAGATAACCATCAACATATTCAATGTTTTGTGATTAATCTCTAAACATCTTTAGAGTAGCAGCTGTGTTAGTCTGTATTCGTAAAAAGAAAAGGAGTACTTGTGGCACCTTAGAGACTAACACATTTATTTGAGCATAAGCTTTCGTGAGCTACAGCTCACTTCATCGGATGCAAGGGAGCTGTAGCTCACAAAAGCTTATGCTCAAATAAATTTGTTAGTCTCTAAGGTGCCACAAGTACTCCTTTTCTTTAAACATCTTTAGCTTCTTTATTTTTATTTTCATTTATTTTGCTTCTATTTTCCTCATGAGAGCTTTTACAGCACATGTTTTCCTACCAAGGAGAAAAGAGTCTACATCCTTCCTGGATATGTGCCTTTATGTCCTGTCTAACCCACCACCATCCTCTCATATTGCATCTCTCTTCATTAAACGCTCCTTTAGCATCATCTTTGTACCCAGAACCATAGCCATTTGGGGATCCTTACTGCAAACACTTACTTACATAAATAAGGCCATTGCATTCATTGTAATTCTATTAGTCACATGAACAAGAGTTCATAGGCTGAGGTTACTTGTTTCTAATCAGCAGGTGTGGGATGGGACTTGCTTTCAGGTAGCTCATCAGTGCTGTTCCTAAATCAGCCAGACTCCAGACGTAGTTTGGGAAATTACAGTTTGGTGGTGGGACTGAGTTCAGGAAATAAAATAAAATTAAAAAAAAACCCACACTCAGCAATGAGTTAAAAAACCACAAAACCCTCAGCAATGAATCATTGCAAATTGACTTGTGCCTGCACATGGCTGCACTGTGAACGTTTTGCACGCATGCTCTATGTTCACAGTGAAACTGAAATTATCCCAATTCATATGACAGCACGTCCATGACCACCACAATGAACCTAAAAATAAGTTCTCTGTGAAAAGATTTGGCTGTATTTGGACACTCTTTTAGGCATTAGTCACCAGTTTCTTTTCACACCCATTAAAATTTGTAGTTCAAGAGCATTGTTTCATGGGAGTGCTGATTATTGTTATCTCTGATACACATATCTCAAATACACAAACAGAAATATTGCAGATACAGATGAATTTAGCTTTTAACTATTGCCTAACGTGAGATGGTCTACACATATTTATGAAGTTGTGCACCAGTGAATTACGATATGCATAATCTAAATACACTGCTGAACATACACATTTTAGGGAATGGCCCTTAGGAGTAGATTCAGCAGACTACATTCTCACTTGTGTCGGTTGGCGTAGCTCCATTCATTTCAATGACAGTATGCTGATCTGCAACTAGATCTCTTGAGTCTGCACAGTAACTCTTTGAAGTCAATGGGGATCCACCTGCCTGAATCTCTTTGTAGGACTACAGGAGCATGGGGTGGGGGTGGGGGGCAGCATGTTGATTCCAGAATCAAAGGTCTACATTCTGTTTGGGGGAAATCAAATTCTGTCAGTTTCATTTTGAGATCAATGAGGACTTAAGAAAAGAAAAGAATCTGGCAAAGATGTAAAATGAGAGTCTGCTTAAATTTAGTACAGCTGAAATCAGTTGTGTTCTATAGACATGTAGCAGAGTCCTATAAAAATTACTGTACGTGCCTATAGAATTTAATAGTAGGTGATAGCCTGGGAAAGGAAAAAAGGAAAAGATGAAAACCCTTTGAAAAAAAGTGAACAGAGATCATAGCAGAAAGAGGGCTGAATTACCCTCTCCTGCTGCACAAACTAGGGCCTACCACATGGGAGATACATGAGTTAATGGAAACTTTAAAGCAAAGTGGTACAACATGTAAGACATTTGACATCAGTGGAACAAAATGTGAGATTTACAGGGATCAAAATCTGTGATTTAGATAATAAAATAGAAGGTATGGAGAATTGTTTAGTCTGGGGTTGAAAAACAGGAGCAATGCCAATCTGCCAGAGAACAGGGGGCACCGTGGTCAGGGAGGGCGCCTTGGTCAAGAGGCAAGGAGCAGGGCATGCCTGGGATGAGAGGCTATGGAAAGAAACTCAGGCCAATGGGGGGCGGGGGTGGGGGGGCAGGGGAGGCATCAGGGCCCAGGCACAATGTGGGGAAGGCAGCAGGAGACAGAAGGGATGTATGGGGAGGCTAGGAGGCAGTGAGGGCCTGGGGCCAGACATGCCAAACCCGCAAAAAAAATGCAGAAATTGGGCTTGGTTTTGGCTTAATTGGCTTGTGAATTGCTTGTTGGCTAGTTTTTGGCTTGTAGCTTGTTTTTTGTTTGGCATGTAGCTTGCTGCTTGTTGTAGCTTGTTGTTTGGTTTTTTTTCATCAGCTCCCAGCAAGCATGGGCAAGAGGGGAGAGAGTCAGGGGTGCACAGCAGGCCCACCACAGTCCCAGATGGCCCACCAGGGGGATCTAGTCACATAGAGTGTTGGGGTTCTTAGGGATTGGCTTGTTCTGGCCTTATTTTGAAATGGGATTAACTTGATTTTTGGCTTATTGTGAAAGTCGGGGTGCTTATTTAACGTGTGAAAGTTGGCAACTGTTGTGCCAGGGGTGCCAAAATACAGGTTTGCCCAGAGCGCCATTTTTCCTAAGGCAGACCCTTCCTGAAACTGCAGATGTTTTCTGCAAGCAACTGTTTCAGACTTGAGCAACTGAAACCTGGTCAAGAGCAAATATATCAAGTGAAGTTTTTAGCAAAGAAATAGTTGATTTTGTGGAACAAAAAATGCCCACTGATTTGGGGCTGGACTTTCCAAATGATTTTCTAGATACAGACTACTGCTGAAGAATTCCAGTTATGTCAAAGCAGAAAAATGCAGATGGGAATATTCTGATTGAAGAGATAAAAGCAGAGGGAGACATTTTAAGGACTGGGAGAAAAAATATGACCTTGTTCTCCGTCCAGTTACCCAGAAGAGGAGGAAAAAGCTCACAACACTCGAAGCTTTTCAGCATGACAATATAATGGTAGCTGTGCTATCCCCTGCTAAATTCATGGTCCCCATGAAGAGAAAGCTTTCCTGTTTTGGGACACTGACTCTGTTTCTAATTTGCTGGGCTTCTTCAAACAGCACAATGCCTGATCATTGGTGGAGTCTCAGGGGGAGTCTTATTAACTTACCCCTATTTCTTCTTAGATTTTTGGCACATCAGTTTATAAACTGGAATACTAATTAGCTCATACATACTGTTTTCTCTGGAAGATAGGAATTGCTGTCAAACCAGTGAGCCATCTACCTCAGTATACAGGCTCTGATTGTGGCCAGTACCAGTTATATGTTACTTTTACAAATCACATAGTAGACAGCTATGGGATGATTTACCCATAGGAAAAATATGTGTATCCCCATCAGTTAGTGACAGACTTAAGCTTTAAATATAGGAATTTATTCTCCCTCTTTACGATCAAATATGTATTTTCTCTTCCATATGTTATTTTTCTGGTTTTGGGGTGTGGTTTTTCAACAGTAGTTGGATAAGATGGTTAGGAGTTTTGGATACTTAGGGGCTTTGAAAATGGACAAAAAAGAGGATGGCATGGGAAAGACTTGAAATGATTTCAAGGATTAGTATTTTGTTTAAAGCAAACTCTGATAATCTAGAAGGAATAGACTATTTTTCTCATTGCTAACTATAAGATAATACATATTATTGTAATTGATTTTATTAAATTCATTAAAAATAAATCTAGTCTGTCTCACTGTGGCAGAAAAATATCCATGGGTTTGTTTACAAGATGGAGGACTATATTATGGTAAGTAGTGACTCTGAATAGAACTTGAGGTTATTGTCAATCAGCTGAACATAAATTTCCAGTGTAATGCTGTGGCAAATGGCTAATGTGATCCTTAGATGTATAAACAGGGGAATATTGTGCAGCAATGAGGAAGTGATATTGAAACTGTATATGGCACCAATGAAACCACTGTTGGAATACTATGTCCAGTTCAGGTGTCCTTATATTAAAAAGGACACCTGAAAATTTGGAGAATGTTTACAGAGGAACTATAAGAATATATATGCTTTGGAAAACACCTTACAATGAAAGACAATAGATGCTTACTTTACTTAGTTTGTTGATGAGAAGTACAAGGAGATTTTTCTAAAAGTACCTACAAAGATGCTACGGGGCTCTTTAAATTAGCAGACAAATGCATAACAAGACCCAATGGCTGTAAACTGAAGTCAATGAAGTTAAAACTGGAAACAAGATGCAAAATTTTAAACACTGACAGCAATTAACATTGGAACAGATTACCAAGGGATGTGATAAATTCTCCATCTCTTGGACTTTTTAAATCATGATTGGACATTTTTATGAAACATATGTTCTAGTTCAACCACTAGTTATTGGGCCAGATGCAGGAAGATACCAAACTAGATAATTATAATGGTCCCTTCTTGAATTAAAATCTATGGATCCGACAGTGAAGCTCTGTGACCTTGATTTTCAGAACATCCTCTGTGTAAGGCTATTTTTTCTCTCCACTTCCAGAATGTCTCTCTCTGCTTCTAAAATCCTCTTATTTGCTCATTTCTCTGCTCTGTGAGCCTGAACTTTTCATTGACTTCCACTAGCTTTTGAATTAGCCCAGATGACTCTCATGTTCTGCCTTCAGTAACCATTCATTTGCCTCTCTTTTTCCAAAGTTTCATCCATCTCTCCTATTATTTGTTTTCAAGGACCTAGTTTCAATTGGCAACCCCAAGCTTTAAATTTCTGAGCTTAACTGCTGAAAAATTCTCTCCTGTGGGTTAAAATCTGCCCTCAGATGCACATGTGCCATTCTCATAAATTTAAATGAAAGCAGTGCATTGCCAAGAGTAAAATGTTCTAAATGGAGCTCTTTAGTAAGGTATTTTTATTAAATAATGGAAGCACATTTTTCTCTTTTAGTTTTATTATCTAAACAAGTACATAAAAAGCTTTGTTGCAAAAAAAAAAAAAAACTATCAAAGGACCTCACTGAGCATTTCAAGAGCAATCAATAATTATCAAAAATAATTTCAGAAACAATCCACTATTTCTTTACTGTCTGGTTCTTGATAGCTGTGCTTTAATAGTATCCCAAGATAGTTTTTGTGGACTGGAGAATTTATATTGATTTGCACACGGATATTTTCTTTGCAAAAGAAACTTGGCATCTCTTGTTTCAATAACTACATGTGATTTGTTTTACCCTGTCCTCATCACATTCTTAATTACATTGAGTTTGAAGGTCCTTTTTAGATGTGGAGCTATGTAAGATCAGGTCTGGATAAAGACAATCTGATGTTTTAGGGAATGACACAGAGCTACACCCTTGGTGCCCTGTCTCTGAATAACTGCCCTCCCCCTGCTGAGAATTGAAGATACAGAAGCTCTCCTTCCATTCCAGGGTGTTGGGGTACTAATCTGGAACTTCCTTTTCCTCCTCAGGAGTGGTAGCAGGACCTCCTAATATTTTCCCAGCACCTGGGATGAATCCTCATGGATGGACGGACTAGGTCTGCTGCATTCTTCTCCTCCTGCCACACACAAAACCCTCCATTGGGGCAGTGCAGGCTCCTGAGATCAGTAGGTCCTGGAGCTAATACCCTATTTTGGAGCAGTTCACACCTCTCAAAACTGTTGTTTCAGTTTAACTACCTCATTTTCACTTGCCTCATATTTTCAAGCTTTTCTCTGCAAACATGAGGGCAAGAAATAGATTTGTTTAAAATCAAATTTGAGATTCTGATGTAATCACATGAATCCAGGTCTGGGGAACGAGGTACATTAATTTATTTAACGTGTGCATAGTCATCTAGCTAAGCACTGGCATCTTCAGTGGTGTGATGCAGTTCTTCTAGGCCACCACTGAACCTAGTCAGCAGGCTTTCATCAACAATGTGCATCATTGTTTGTGTTGAGTTGCAGCTGCACAAAGGGCTGTCACGAAGGCCCCATCGATACTTGTTGGCTGTACAGAGACCTTGGCCAGTCCGGAACCTGTTCAATAGGGACCATTGGCAACGAGGCAGGGACCCTAAGCTCAGGTGGGCAAATTGTGAGGTTGGCAATGAGGGACTAGTTGGGGATTATAGCAGATATCCATTCCTCTCACCAGAGTGTTTCCACCCTAACATCCTAGCGTGGCAGATAAGACCATAATGGGCGACGTGACCACAAAACGTGCAGCTGGTGGTTTAAACAGGTCATTTTGCAGTGGCAGGCTTGAATTGGTGCATACCTTCTCCAGTAACTTGCCAGTGGCAACCTCTTGTCTGATATGAGGAGGAGCAATATTGTTCAGAACTGGAAGCCATAGGAGTGGAGTCAGACACAGGGTGCTGGAGATTATATGCATGGCGGCATGTAACTGCATATCCACCAGTTTGGTGTGTGACGATCGACTCCAAACTGGTATGCAGTACTCCACGACTGAATATGAGGTGGCAAGAGCTGGCATCCGCAAAGTTGGAGCATGAGCACCCTATGATGAACCTGCCAGTTTGCTAAGATTGTTGCGCGTCTTAACTTTAGCTGCTGTCTTCTTCGGGTGGGCATTGTAACTCAGTGTGCGGTCTAAGGTCACACCTAGATAGACCAATTCTACTTCATGCTTCACGTTCTTACCATTCAGATAAACATTCAGTTCTCGGGTTGCACTCGCATTATGAAGATAGAACAAACTGGAGGCCGTTTTTATGATGCTTGGCTGGAGGTGCCAACTCTTACAGTAGTCAGCTAACTTTATCATGTCCCAGTTACCAGTTGCATCAAGCTCATGAAACATCCAGGCCTGGGTACTGCAACAGATGTCATCTGCGTAAATGAACTTTCATGACTCCGTTGTTGGCAGGTCATTAATGTAAAGGTTGAACAGGGTTGAAGAAAGTACAGAGTCCTGGGGTAACCCATTGCTCTGTCTTCTCCAAGCACTTGTCTTCTCCCGCATATGGACTCTGAACTGCCTATCGCAGAGGAACAGTTCAATGATACATGTGACCCAAGGTAGCAGGACCCGTGATACCTTCACAAGCAGGCCAGTGTGCCATACCGTATTGTACGCCACTGTTAGATTGATGAAAACAGTGCCTGTTTTTGAGTTTCTCCAAAAGCCATTTTCAACAAATGTGGTCAGTGTGAGTACTTGGTCACATGTGCTATGGCCTTGGCAAAAGCCAGCTTGGTAAGGGCTGAAAATTCTCTCCACTTCGGATAATATGTACTGTAGGACCAAGTGCTCCAGTGCCTTGAAGCACACCGACAGTAATGATATGGGACCATAGCTTGATGCTTGACTTGGGTGCTTTCCAGGCTTTAGGAGGCCAATGACTCTTGTGGTGTGTCATATCTTTGGTAGCCTACCTTCACTGATGACCCTGGTGAAGAATTTCACAAGCCAAAGCCAAACAAGGGGGCCAACATTTTTCAGGAATTCTGGAGATACGTTGTCATAGCCCGCAGCTGTTCCACATTTGATGCTGTACATTTGTGTCTGTTCCAGCTCTGTTACCCTGAATGGTTCTGGGCAGCTTCTGATCTGGTGTACATGTTTAAACATACACCGTTCGTTCCTCACTTGTCTTCACACCTGTTTCTCCAATGGTGCTCTGGCCACTTTAAGTAGGTGTCCAGCTACCTGGTTGGGTGTCACTGAGGGTTGGCAGAGTGCAGGTGACTGCTGCGCTGCTCCAAGGCTTGGCGAGCAGTGTCCAATGATTCGATCAGATAGTCAGTGACATCTGAGTCACCAGATGCCTCATACTGCTTGAGCAAGGCAGTGCTCTCCTCATCAAGAGAGGGGATGGAGACCGGGTGGCAACTGTGTGGGATGGCTCTGCAGGCTGCTTTGTAGATAGCACCACAGAAGTGCCGGTAGGTCTTATTTACAGAGTTATGCCAGACTGGTATTGTCACCACACTCTTCTTCAGTGCTTCCCAGTTTTGTTCCCGGTCGGCCTTTCAGAAGTCCACCGCTTCTTTTTGGAACTCTTGACAACTGGGAACTGTAGCCTGATATGGATCAGCGATACTGTGTGTAGGCTGCATGGAAAGTTATCCAAGACGTGGCATGCTGCACGAGGTACAGACACTGTAGTATACCTTCCCACCCCAAAATTGAAAACACCTAAAAAAGCAATCAAGTTTCACTTATTTATAATCTTCTGCTTTCCCTGGAATACTTGATGGTTTGGTTTGTATTTTTATAACAATACCAATTAATATCTGTCCACACCAGCACTTTCTTTAAAAAATGACATCATTGGTATTTTTTAATATTCTGAACTGTTAATATAAAAATCATGCAGACCCTGACCCTATGAAAATAAGTGAGCTTTTTATCATTTACTTCACTGAAAGCTGGATCAGGCCTGTAGTGTTTGTGATGTAATATCTTCCTGGATAAGTCAAAGATACCAATAACATTAGGAAAGGAGAATTGTACTGTAGATCAGTGAGAGACTAGAGGTGGGCAGGAAAGACTTTTCCTGTCCTTTGAAAATTTGATATAAAAAGTTCTGCCTTCCCAATTTGGGGTGAAAAGTTGACATTGAAAATTTGAATAAAATATAGTTTGGGTAAAAAAAATGTTTTCCTCCAATAATTACAAAGTGTTTAGTTTCAATTTTTTTCATTTTTAACCATTTTGGTGTAAATTTTACCAAAGCAAAAAGTGTTTGTGACTTAAAAGGACTTTGCATGTAAAAAACATTATGAAATGAGACAACAGCATTTGCATACCTCCCAGGGGTGCTGCCAGGCTTAATTTCAGTAATATTTGTGGAAAAGTTAAGATCCTCAGATGGAAAACATTATATTAATGAGAAGTATTGTTATTGATGTCCATAAAATGTTAGCTTGGAGCCTGTCGGGAATCTGAACTACTACAGTTGGTTTGTGTGCTACAGTTGAGCCTTATTCTTTTACTATTCTGCTAGGTGATGGACAAAGCTATTAATCTTTTTCTTTAAGCTATTCCATTAAACCTTAAGTGTTTGGGAGCCTTCTTCTGAAAAGAACTGTACCTCATGTGTAAGTTACACAGAATAATAAGTATTATGCAATATTTTTACCTGTGTTGTGGACTGTACATGAGGACAGGTTATTAAAATGTCCTCAACCTGGCTTTCAATTTTATGGATCAAAATATTTCTGGATACAGTCAATAGTGTTTTGACTTTTAGCTACCTCCCTTGCAGGCATAACCTGCAAGGGAGGAAGTTAAACAAAAATGGTACTGGTGCCCACAGATAGTTATACCCTTCAAAACTGGAGGTCATTTTGGAAAAAATGGTCTAAATAAGTAGTTAGCAATGTGGCTTACCAAATAGCAGAATACTCATCTGGCTGTACAACAAAAGCTCAATTTTATGAGCACCAATCTTACAAACAACAAATTATATTAACCATTTTTCCCAATTGCAGAGGTGAAGGGTGGGGAATTCCATAATGAAAGTGGTGTTGATGAAGAACAAGACAACCTCCCTTTGCATTGCAAAGCCTTCAGTGAACTGCAAATTGCTTTGTCATGGCTTGAACAACAAGAAGAAAGTGATGCAGTGCACCATACTGCAACTTTTGCACCATACCTATTGTAATTTTGAGATGTTCAATTTTAACTCCTCAATCTCCAATTAGTTCATAAAATAGGGGTTCTTCTGTATATGCAAAAATATTGAGAACCCAAGGCAAATCCCCTCACAAACTATGCTTACATTGAAACATATGAAGGCAGATTGACCCAGGCAATGTTATTGTTGAATGAAGGAAGAATTTTCTTGGAATGACTTCTTTGCTGTATCAGACACAGTGCCTTTTTATCAAGAGAGAACATAAAATCCTTAATGTGCCTCCTGCAGGATGTAAATGGACCAGGATTTTATTTTTGAAGGATTCAACCTTTGAGGTTTAGCTAGACACATTGACAATACACCCGAAGTTTCATTCTAGATAGCAACTTTTTTTTTGGTAGTTTTTGGGTATGGCAACACTTAAAATGCTAGAGCAGAACCATTGTAGTGCTTCATTATAGACACTACCTATGCTGCCTTAATAGCTAGATTGACTGAAGAATTCTTCCATTGACCTAGCACTGTCTATAGAGGGATTTTTCACACCTCTGACTGATATAGTTAAACTGACTTAATTTTCTAGTGTAGACCAGGCCTTCATTTGTATATCATGCCACTGTGTGGAGTGGTACTAAGAGCGTTGATTTGGGCATAGTAAGATATTCTAGAGATTGAAAATGGTGCCAGAATCTTATGTTGGAGTCTGAATAATTCTCCTGTAATGTGTAATGAAGCCAACTTTTTCCTGGTTCTGGCAAACTAGTGGAAAGTTGCCAAGTGCTGTCAAATGATCTGACATAGATTTACTACGTAATCCAAAAGAAAGTTGTCTTCTTCCCCTATATTTTGGCATGTACGGGCTCTCTTCTGCTCTCATGTGCTTAATATTTTTGTTCCCTGGTTCCTAATTATGTAAGACAATTACATTAATTCTACTCATCATAACGACTCATTTAAATACGTTCAGTATATGTGGCTCCCTGTGATGGTTCTTGGACTGTGAATCACCTTGTTACCTCTTGCCTCCAGTGAGAGGGAGTCTTTTATGGGTAGCTGAGTGTCATCTCCCTGACACTGCCAGCCCTGCAGCCACACTAGTTCAAAGCCAGCCTTTCCTTCATGAGGCAGGATAACAATAGATGCAACCCAATCCCTGAAACCCTTCGAATCGTTCCTCTGTTCCTATCCAGCCCTTGACACTGCCTACTCCATAGGTGCCAACTTCCTGGGTGCTCCAGGCCTGAGCACCCACAGAAAATAAATAGTGGGTGCTCAGCACCCAGGAGCAGCCACCCACCAGTCAGCTAATCGGCAGTCCCCGCCCATCAGCTGTTTGGCAGGCCCTGCGGATCAGCTCCTTCTCTTCCCCCCCCAAGCTCAAGCGCCTCCTGCCCATCACCAATCAGCTGTTCAGTGGTGAGTCGGAGGCACTGGAAGGAGGGGGAAGAACTGGGTCATGAAAAGACAGGGTAAGGGTGGGGCACACTTGGATGGAGGGGGTGGTGTGGGAGCAGAAAAATGTGGGGAGGGGACGAAGCCTCTGGAGAGATGGAGAAGCGGGAGCAGGAAGTGACCCAGGCTCGCCCACTACTCTGGGTCCCAACCAAGGGACCCTGTAGATAGCAGCCTACTGCTGCTCCTCTGTAACCTTATCTCCATGCTGCTACAATTCCCTGGACCACTCCTCCATGGACTCAGTACCTTTTTTGCCCTCAGGTTGGGGCCTTCAGCTGTCCAGTCTTAACAGCCAGCCAGGAGCTCCCTCTTTCTCCCCGGTCCCTGCCAGCAGCTGCCTTGTCCAAGGTCCTCCAGCTCTTTCAGATTTCTAGGAACACAGTCCTCACTCCCTGAACTCCCAGCTGCCCACTTGCCCTGCAGCTCCTTTTATGCAAGCTTGCTGGGCTCTGATTGACTGCTCATTGCAGCCTCTTTACCATTGGCTGTTTCCCTTGTAGCCTCTCTGTGGCCCTGGGTGGATTCACTTCCACTGCTCCACTGTAGGGCAGGGCATGGTTAATCCCTTCTACATCTGTGTGGGGCGGACACCCCATCACAGGGACATTTCAAGAAAATAACACTTTATTTTTTATTAGATTTTGATTCTAGCCTTCAAAAGGAGTCTTAAGCAATAGTCTATGCACATGTTCCTCAGCAATGCTACTATGACTCTGTTTCTGCAGATCCTCCTTCCCTGATTTTAAAGCCATAATGACATTATAATAGTTTATTAGTAATAATAATTAATAATAACAATTAATAATGCATTCGTAATATAATTAATACTTTTTATTCCAAAGGACCTTATCACTGATAATCTCTAGGGCCCACATTTTCAAAGGTATTTAGACGCTTATCTCCCATTGAAATCAGTGGCAGTTAGGTGCCTAAATACATTTGAGGATCTGAGAAAATGTACCTTGCACAAATTAATTAGCTAAACTTTGTAACACTACAATAAGGTAGCTAATATTATCTTCATTTTATATATAACACTCCCATCAACCTGGCTACCTTTTTTAGTGCCAATCAATTGTGGGTTTTGATGGACGGGACTGGGATCTTCTGAATTTTGTCACCCACTCAGCAGGGTGTAACTTCTTTTTCTTTGCATATTAATTTATTTGATGGTTCCTCCAGCCCCTTTGCTCTTTCCTGGTAGAATCATCAGGGCAGCTTGGAAGGGAAATTCTAATAACAGGGTAACTCTCACTTACTTGCCAGATAATTGGAGACATACAATATATTCAACACAGTAATTATATTAAATGGGAAATACATTTACAATAACAGTGAAAAACATAATACCTGATAATACCCATAATAATACCCATTAATTTCACCAGTCATGTGTCCTGATATAGCAAAATTAGTGTCCAGTTGGTATGCATACTTTGTTGGGGCCCTTGATGACCTGTAACCAAGATAGTTCCTGTGCAGCAGTTAGCAGTGTGACTGACTGGGTTCAGTATAGTCCAAAAGACTCACATATGGGATAAGGTGCTAAGTCCCTCTGCTGATTTATTAGGCAGCAGGTAATAAAATCCCCAAACCATTACCTCTCAGGGAGTAAGGGGTCTCTCCCAAACAATTTCCCTGAGTAGCTAACTAAAAGATGATGCACTCACAGCTCTGCAGTGGATCCTCCTCAGCTTCAAAGATCGCTCTGGACTCATCAGTTTCTGCAGAGGGGCTGATGATCACTGATGGCAAGCATCATCTCCATGAGGGAGTCGGACAGCTTCTGGTGCCAGGATTTCCCCTCACAACAAAGGGGTGCAGGGCGTAAGGTACAGATTACAAAACTATACTAAAATCTTTAATCTCCCACCCCAGCACTGAGACAGACTCACAGCAGGCAGCAGCACTGGCCTAGCAGCCAGAGCAGTAGTGTCATGTGATAACTGATCTCACCTAGGGAGCCAGAAGGCTAACTCAGCCTGCCTGGGGGAAGTTTTCCCAGCAAAACCCTACAAACTAGGAGTCTTCTTGGAGAGAGAAAGGGCCAAGCTGAGGAATCTTGCTTTTAGGTCCCCAGGGGCCATTTCTCAGGGGGAACCCTGCATTCACACCCAGAACTCGTCAACTCCCCACACAGCCAACCCTGCCCTTTACGTGGCTGGCTCCAGACTGCTCCAAAATGACTTCTCCCCTTTCCTGAGCTCTAAGGGAAGTACATCTGACTCCCGCTTGGTTGCCGAGCAGACCCTGACTCTGCCCACCTGGGAAAGTGAGGAAACAGATTGACAGAGTGAGACAGGTAGCCAGAATTCACCTACTACAGGACAGGCCCAACAAGGAAAATAACAGAACATCATTGGCCATCACGTACAGCCCCCAGCCAAAACCTTCCCAGCACATTATCAACAATCTACAGCCTATCCTGGAAAACAATCCCTCACTCTCACAGACCTTGGGAGGCAGGCCAGTCATCGCTTACAGACAGCCCCCCAACCTGAAGCAAATACTCACCAGCAACTACATACCACACCACAGAAACACTAATCCAGGAACCAATCCCTGTAGCAATCCTCATTGCGTACTCTGTCCCCATATCTACTCTAGTGACACCATCAGAGGACCCAGCCACACCATCAGAGGCTCATTCACCTGCACATCTACTAATGTTATATATGTCATCATGTGCCAGCAATGCCCCTCTGCCATGTACATTGGCCAAACCGGACAGTCCCTTCACAAAAGAATAAATGGACACAAATTGGACATCAGGAATCGTAACATACAAAAGCCAGTAGGAGAACACTTCAGTCTTCCTGGACTTCTATAACAGATTTAAAAGTAGGTATACTTGAACAAAAAAACTTCAAAAACAGACTTTAAAGAGAAACAGCAGAACTAAAATTCATTTGCAAATTTAACACCATTAATTTGGGTTTGAATGGGGACTGGGAGTGGCTGGCTTATTACAAAAGCAGCTTTGCCTTTCCTGGAATTGACACCTCTTCATCTATTATTGGGAGTGGATGACATCCACCCTGATCGAATTGGCCCTGTCAACACTGGTTCTCCACTTGTGAGGTAACTCTCTTCTCTTCATGTGTCATTATATAATGCCTGCATTTGTAATTTTCACACTATGCATCTGAAGAAGTGGTGTTTTAGCCACAAAAGCTTATGCCCAAATAAATCTGTTAGTCTTTCAGGTGCCACCAGACTCCTTGTTGTTTTTGTGGATACAGACGAACATGGTTACCCCCTGATAGATGGCCTTTGATGTCCCTTTTAGCCCTACATTTCTATGATTTTGTTTACTAAAATATAGATCCCAATACAATGTTAATCTCAGGAGGCCACAACTAACTAGAGGAAGATCTCCAGTTTTTATCATATTCCAGATGCAGATTTTATACTCCCTAAAACTCCCTATACATCTGAATTTCAATTTCTGGGTTTGATTATATTAAATTATACAGAGTTTTAAATGGGTATATTACATTATATTAAGTTTTAAATTGGTACGCATCTTTCTTTTTATTTAAATTCATGTCCTGCTTGATTAAGAAAGCATAGCTAGTATATTCTACTGTTCCTTTAGATATTATTTATTTATTTATGTTTTAGGATCACTGCTATTTTTTTTTTAATGTTGTCTGTACATCTGATCATTCAACATTAAGTCCTGCATTACTTCATCTCTGCAGATAATGTGGAAATACTTTATATCAGGCATTCTAAAAGTTGATCTCTGCTTTTTTAAGAAGATATCAATGCATTAAAAATACAGTAATTCAGTGCTTCCCAAACTTGGGGCGCCGCTTGTTCAGGGAAACCTGAAGGCCTGGCCTGGCCAGTTTGTTTACCTGCCGCATCCTCAGGTTCGGCCGATTACGGCTCCCACTGGCCGCGGTTCCCCGCTGCAGGCCAATAGGGGCTGTGGGAAGCAGCACGGGCCGAGGGACGTACCGGCCACTGCTTCTACACAGCCCCCATTGGCCTGGCGCAGCGAACTGCAGTCAGTGGGAGCCACGATCGGCTGAACCTGCGAACGCGGCAGGTAAACAAACTGCCCGGCCCACCAGGGGCTTTCCCTGAACAAGCGGCACCCCAAGTTTGGGAAACACTACAGTAATCTAATGATCTATGCTCTCAAATTCATGATAAAATTGCACAGATATCATTGACTGGCACTGTTCCTAAAACCGAAAATATGTTCATGCTCAGTTAAATTGGTTTCACTTCAAAACTGTGGCTTCTTCTTTGATATTTTTTATTTACTATACTTGTCAGTTCTAACACAATATTTTTCTCTTTATAAAGGTTTTCACAAATCTGTTCTTAGCTTTTCTTGAGCATAACACTGAGGCTACCGTGACTCATTTCTTTGTCCTCTCTGGAATTAGACTATTTAAGTTTTTCTCCGGTAGCTATCCTTCACACGAGCATAAATACATTAAAGTTGGTTACAAACACTGCTGCCTTACTACGAGTAGGAACTCAAATTGGTTTGACTAACTTTTATATGCACCCTATGTACCAATATATTTACAAAGTCATTAAGTATATTATTAATAGTGTATTTTCCTCTTTTTCATATTCATCCTCTATCCTTTTTGCTTTTGTTTTCTAATATCCGTACTAATAATTGCTTTATCTTTAAGGACTATTGGGCATTTACAAACTATGAACTCGAAGTATTATGTAGAATTTGTCACTGAAAAGTGAATATATAATTAGGGAATAACTCATAAATTGCTAAGCCATGACTAAAACAAGTCAAATGAAAGAAGTGTTGATAAAGTCTTGCTACGATTCCATTCTCTCATACATTCTGTAGATCCAACGTATGTTACAGAAAAACTGCTTTGTTGTAATATTTTGGAAATTTCTTTTAAAAAAAAAATGTTGTTAGGCCTATTTTGATCCGTCCATCTGTAAATTCACATGCCTCGGCAGCCGTGAATTGAACAGTAGTTGGAGAACAATAAGAATCTCTAAAAATGACCTACATAGAGTTTTCTATATCAAAAAATATTGTGATTATAAATAAATAAAAAATAAGATATTTTGATAATAAATATTGCAACTGTAACTTGAGAAAGTCCAAAGCTCAGCGTGAGTGCCATGTGTCCCATTGGGAAGAGCTCCTTTTTCCATTGCTAGAAAACTCCTGGCTTTATCCCTTCAAGATTATGGAATATCAGATTTCAAATCTGTGACTTTTTTAAATTGAGGAAAATTATTCCTCAAGCAGGACTCAATTTTCACCATCCTGAAAGTTGGACAGCTATCACTGGAGAGGAAAATTCCATATTTAGGGAAACCTTTCCTCTGGGAGATAGATTTTCTAAAAAAGATGGTGCTCAGAAGTTTGGAATGTTAGAATAGGTCCCAGGGAAGATTAGATAGTGGGCCAAGAGCAGATGAGGTGGTCAACATTGCATTGTAAATGCACCCAGCACATAACTCTGCAGTTTAACCCATGGCTATAACCTCTTTATATGTTCTGGAGGTGAAAGCTATGTACTGTACATGCACTGTTCTCTGTTTATGACAAGGCTTAATGGAAAAGTCATTGAACTGAACACAGCAGCGAATGTAGCCTCGTTATTAACAGGTTGCACACCTCCTATACACATGCTTTCACCTCCTCCTTGCCCTGCCAAGGGGCTGTCAAACACCTGCAGCAGGACCCTCTAGCCTGGCACCACATTCCTATTCCTGGCCTGGGGGAGAGAGAAGGCCTCAGGCAGGATGAGGTGGGGAGCAAGCTAGCTCCTCACTCATCCAGCAGTGGTGGCTTTTGTCCCATGGGGTTTGGCCCAGCTCCCGTCTTTGGGACATTGTGGCCCCATGTGCCATACCACGCACTGAAATTTACTACTCCCCCACCTCCCCAACCCCAGTCATGGTGCAGCATAACAGAATGGTGCTGTGACGCCATATGCCATGTTGCACTGGAGAGAGGAGCCAGATTCAGCCCTGCATTACAGGATCCATCACTGCCAACTGAGCACTAGCAGGGCTTCTGCTCCGGCTCCTCCCCTCTGCACTAGGCCAGGATTAGGGCTCTGGAGGGTATATTACGATACTACTAATGTTGAGCTGAATAAAAAAAAAGAAAGGTAGGGAGAGAAAGTGAGAAACCATAGCTAAAGTTGCTATGGGCAATAATAATTCAACCACATTATCTAGACTCAATAGAGATGACATAGCTGGCAGTGGCAAATAAGTGGAATATGGAACTAGTTTGTGGAAGGTACTTATACACACACCTAACTTTAACTATGTGAGTAGCCCAGTTAACTTCAATGGGCCAACTTGTGTGTGCTTAGAGTTAAGTGTGTGCTTTCAGTGCTTTGCTGAATTGAGTTTCTAGAGAATAATTGCACCCCCCACCCATTAAAAGAGTAATTTGAAATGTTAATTTGCTTAATGTGCATTTTGTATTTTTAATTAAATGTTAAAGCCATACCACACAATTGTGCAACTATTGATAAAGGTGCTGTGTCATTAACCAGTATGATATAAAATGTGGCAGCTTTGTTATTACCTAACTAAACCCCATTTTGTTGACCATGTTCAGCCACTTAGTCTGTTAATTGCTGCCATATTATTACAGGTATTATGGTCCAGATTGCATAAATTGCTTCTCCCATATTTAGAAGTATCGTAGCAACTCTCCCTCTTTCTCCTCTCCACTCTTCCATTTGACTTGTGACTCCAGTGCACATCAGCATTTCAGGGAAGCTGCATGATTTTTCTATTAAATTAATCCTCAATACACTGTCTTTTGCAGATGAATGTCAACCAAGAAAGCTAATTTTCCTCTGGAAACTTCAGTGTCAAAACACCATCTGAATAGAAAATACTGAACCATCAGGAAAAATAACCACAAACATAACTAAAAATAGGCAGTTGTGTCAGAGATTAAATCAGATGTACCACTCACTACATACTGACTTCATTTTTATTCTTTAAAAGCTGTAAAAACTGAAGGCCAGATCCTCCGGTGATGTACGTTTACACCAGTTGAGGATAGGAAAGTTACATTTCCCCCCATAGCAGAGATGATACTTTAAAACTAGATAACGACACACAAGAGCTCATGGGTTTTTTTTATTCAGAAAAAGAGAACCAACAACACTGTTTGAACCATCTTTCAAACAAAAGACTATATTCCAATGACCATACTCAGGCATAATTCCCGATTAATCTCAGTGAAGCTTCAATTCAGAAAAGTACTTATACATGTTTGACTTTAAGCACACCTGTAAGTCGTCCTATTGAAGCCATCTCCTGAACGGATGACTTTCCTAGAAAGAAAACTCACTTTCAGGTTTGGATAATGAATTAACACAGTTTACTATCTTTTTAAGTTGAAAATGTTCATGAGTTTGCAAATAATAAGGAATTATATTTTTGTCTTACATGCATAGGGCTGGTGTAAGTAGTAGTTAGGCCCTATACAAAAACAATTGAACACAAATTTGCAAAACTGTCTTGAAAGCTTGTGAGGCAAAATATATTCTACACAATTCTATGTGATGAAGCTGAATTTGATTTGCAACAACAACAACAACACATCTTTCCTTGGGTGCAGAACATAATTTTGTAAGGCTATGTTAAGGGGGGGGGGGGTTGTCATAAGCAAGAACATCAACTCAGATATATAATTATGGCAGGTTTATGTTAACAAATGCACAAGTCCTACTATCAACGTACTGCAAATAAGAAAGCTCTTGTGTAAGATCCAATCATTTCAATAGGATATGAACTTAAAATTTACATACATTTAAAAGAGAAAGAACATACCTGACTTGTCACATCACCTAATTTTGAATAATCTTCGTGTCAAGCCAGGTCCGTATATCTTAGCCCATTCCAAATAACTTTATTAAAATATTTAAATGCAAGAACTGTAGATGTAAATAATCTTGAAATGGATTATCCAGTGATATCTCAAACTAGAGCAGGCTTCCTTTCCTCTTTCTTTTTAAGCAACTCATCTTTAGTTAAAGTGTTAAAAAGAATCTCCTAGAGAAATACAGCAGAATATCAGAGAGGAAAACTTACTCTAAATCAAACTATTTTTGTTTTGTTCTTCTTTGTCTAAAGTGATAAAGAATGAGCTATGAGAAAACAATAGCCCTTTGATTGAGGATTGATTTCTCAAGCACTTCAATGAAAGACTGTAGACCCAATCCCCCTGCCACTTATACCACTTTTACATTGGTGTAATTCTATTGATTTCAATGTAGTTAATCATGATTTACACTAGTACCTGATGTCAGAATCAGTCCTGGATCCTTTCCAAGGGAACTGATTCAATCTCAGTGGAAAACTCCTAAATAAAAAATTAAACACTAAAATATAGGAATCTAAATCCACAAATCACTGCATTAAGATAATGTTCAAATACAAGGAAACAGAGAAAAGAGTAAAATTGCAAAAGGGGTGAAATCCTAGCTCCACTGAAGATAGTGGCAAAACTCCCATTGACTTTAATGGGTCCAGAAATCCATTCACTGTCAAAAAAGGCTAAACCTGTTAAAACCTGGCTTAAAGGGGAAGTGAAAGCAGATATACTTTTATAAAAATATAGCAAATGTAAAAAAGGGACAGTTGACATAAATGAATACAAATTAGAAGATAGAAATTGTAGAAAATTTATAAGGGAAGCAAATGGACACTAGGCAAACTCTATGATCAGCAGACTTAAGGGCAATAAGGAGGATTTTTTTAAATGTTAAGTACAGAAGGAAACCTAAAAATTATATTGGTCCATTGCTAGATGGAAGTGGTAGAATTGCCAATAAAATGCAGAGATTATAGAAGGTTCAATAAATATTTATTTTCTGCATATGGGAAAAAGAATGTGATTCCTACAGTAACTCAGGAGGATGTTAAACAACAGCTACTGAAGTCAGACATTTTAAAATCAGCAGATCCATTGAGATAACTTTTATCCAAGAGTTTTAAGAGATCTGTCCATGGAGCTCACTGGACTGTTAATATTGATTTTCAATACCTCTTGGAACATGGGGGACGTTTCAGAAGACTGGAAGAAAGCTAATGTTGTGCCCATATTTAAAAAGAGTAAACAGGACATCCTCGGTAATGACAGGCCTGTCATTATGACATTGATCATGGGCAAAACAATGCAATGACCGATACAGAACTTAATAAAGAGTTAAAGGATGGTAGTATAATTAATGCCAATCAAACATGGGTTTGTGGAAAATAGACCCTATGAAACTAACATGATATATTTTATGATATGACAAATTTGATTGATAAAGGTAATAGTATTAATACAATATACTTAGATTTCTGTAAGATATTTAAACTAGAAAGATACACAATCAACATGGCACACATTAAATGGATTAAAAACTGGTAGGGCTAACTGATTAATCTAAAAATATAATTATAAATGGGAATCATCACTGAGTTGGCATGTTTCTTCTGTAACACTGTGTACAGTTTTGGTGTCTACAGTTCAAAGACATTGAAAAATTGGATAGCGTTCAGAGCAAAGCCATGAGAATCTTGAAAGTATTGGAAAACCTGCCCTGGGGAAGACTCAAGGACAGTTAGCCTAACAAAAAGAAGGTTAAGGGATGACTTGATCACATTCATTAAGTACCTACTTGGGGAACAGAAATTTGATAATAGATTTGATAATGTCTTCAGTCTATCAGACAAAGATATAACAAGGTGAAATCCCTGGAAGTTAAAGTTACATAAATTTAGACTTGAAATAAGGTGCAAAAGTTTAATAGTGATTGTCACGGCCCCTTCTAGACATTGTTAATCTCCCCATTCTAGACAGTCACCAGGCTGCTGTGTTTCAAACCCAACATGCAGGATATGTGTGATCTTAAGCTTCCCTTGGTCTTGGTATGCTCCAGCACTCTCTCTTTTCTTGTCTTCTCTGGCACACTTCCTGGGCATAGCCTTTGTCTATTAAACCTACATGTAAGAGGAACCTCCTGGTCCAGCTACCCTAGGGCCCCAGGACCAATGCAGACCCCTCCCAAGACACTGCAATACCGTAAGAACACCTTTTCCCAGAGCTCCAAATTTGTGGTCACTCTTGTCTACAGTTTACCTCTCCAGGCACATGTGCTAGTTGAAGCCCAGAACACACAGGCTTTGCAAAGGATTCTAACATAATTACTCTTTATCTAGGTAAAAAAATAAAATAAAACATTTTGTGACCCAGATCCTTGGTGCTAACTGGCAAAGGGTACAGGGGATGCACAAGATTTTTAGAGGGATCCCCTGAGTTGATATCTGCATAACAGTTCACCATAGAGTGGCATGTAGGGACTGTATTGTGAGAGTAAAGACAGAGGATTGATCTGGTACATCTTTGGGGGGCAAGAAAAAACAAGGAATCCTTCACCAGAAAGGCAAACTGACAGCATTTTAATCTCCTGAAAGGAGGATCACAGCTAACTTGGCTGTAACACATTGATTTTGGATGAGAAATACTCCAAAAGACATGAAAGTATCTTGTTGATTAAGTCTAGATTCTAAAATGCTATGATGTTAGAATGTTATGACTTAATTTTATATGTAATCATTTGTTTCCAATATTTCTACTTGCTACTACTTGACTCTCTATGTTTTCTTAAATAAACTTATACTTGATTTCCCTGTAAACAAATCTAAGTGCTGTTTATTAAGCATAGCTGTAATCTGACATGGAAGTGTACGGTTTATTGTTTCTTTGGAAGCAGGGAATCTGAGTGTACTGTGAGTGACCAATGAACCAGAGGCTGGGCATTTCTACTGCCACTCTTCAAAAGCTGATTTAATCACTAGCAGCTCCTTGTCCCATATGTCATAGTTTCTCTCCACTGGGGTTAATTTTCATGAATAAAAGGCACATGGGTGGAGTTGGTTATGGGGTCCCATTTCATGAGATAATAGAACATCTATGATGAAGTTTGATGCATTGGCCTCTATAATGAAGGGCTTATTGGAATCTGGATGGACAAGGATGGGAGCAACGGTGAATGCCCTCTTAATTTGGTCAAAGGCAGACTGTCAGGTGACCAGACAAACTAGACCCCCTTCCAAAAGAGTGCTGTCATGGGATAATGATAGCTACTTTTATTGCTTCAGACAAAACAAACATACACAGAAGGGAGAGGAGAGATAGACTAGTAACGGTGGAGAAAATAAGGCTTTTGGTGATGTTGTTAGGATACAGGGTAGTTGGTTAGTCACGGACAGATGTTTTGGTTTGACAGGTCAGCCATGACAACATTTACTTTGGACCCCACCTTACTTCCTTGGTTAGGGACATTGTTTGATTGGTGAGGTTCAGTGCACATAATTGGTGCAGCCGTAGGGCTGAATCACAAAGACTTTAATGGAGAGAGTATGTGTTACACTGCACTTCATTTTCAATTTGGGATTCATTCCAGAAAATTCTAGAACTCAGGCTCTACCTGGTGATAGAAGGAAATAATTTGATTTAGCAGTTCAAAAGTAACAACACTCTGAAGACACTACTAAAATGTGGAGCTGAAGAATACTTAATAAGTTCCTCTGTTTTTAATTTTATTGCAAATCCTTAACTCCTGGTGACTTTTCCTGAACAAGAAAATGTGCAGTTGTTATGCAAAATTTTGATGAGATAGTAGTGTTCACACTACAGCAGGGTTTCTCAAACTTCATTCCACCACAACCCCCTTCTGACAACAAAAATTACTACATGACTCCAAGAGAGGGGTCCGAAGCCTGAGCCCGCCTAAGCCCAGCTCCCTGGGCAGGCGGGCGAGAGGGGGACAAAGCCCAAGGGCTTCAGCCCCAGGCAGGGAACCTGTAACCTGAGCCATGCCACCCAAGCTTGAAGCCCTCAGACTTGGGCAGTGGGGCTGGGGTTTCACCTATGGCCCCAGGTGGTGGGGCTTAGGCTTCGGCTTTGGCCCCGAGTGGTGGGGCTTGGGCTTCAGCTTTAGCCCCTGGCCCCAGCAAGTCTAATGCCAGCCCTGGTGACCCCATTAAAATAGGGTTGTGACCCCCTTTGGGGTCCCAGCCAACAGTTTGAGAACCGTTTCACTAGAATTTATTTTAAATTTGGTTTTGTGCTTCCAAAGTGTAGAGATTTCTCACCCTTTATATGTTCCTAGGAGCCCTACTGTCTCATATGAACTTTTCATAAATGACCTTGGGAAATACAACCTAGATTGAGCTATTATAAGGAGGGTGCATAACTGGTTGAAAAAAACATTCCCAGAGAGTAGTTATCAGTAGTTCACAGTCAAGCTGGAAGAGTATATCAAGTGGAATCCCACAATGATCAGTTCTGGGGCCGGTTCTGTTCAATATCTTCATCAATGATTTAGATAATGGCATGGAGAGTACACTTATAAAGTTTGCAGATTATACCAAGATGAGACAGGTTGCAAGTACTTTGGAGGATAGTGGCAAAGAGTCCTGTGACACCTTATAAACTAACAGATATATTCGAGCATAAGCTTTCATGGGTGAATACCCACTTCGTTGGATGCATGCATGTATTCACCCACAAAAGCTTATGCTCCAATACATCTGTTAGTCTATAAGGTGCCACAGGACTCTTTGCCGCTTTTACAGATCCAGACTAACACGGCTACCCCTCTGATATTTGGAGGATAGGATTATAATTCAAAATGATCTGGATAAACTGGAGAAATGGCCTGAAGTAAATAGGATGAAATTCAATTAGGACACATGCAAAATTCTCCACTTAGGAAGGAACAATCAGTTGCATACATACAAAATGAGATATGACTGCCTACAAAGGACAACTACAGAAAGGGATCTGTGGGTCACAGTGGATCACATGCTAAATATGAGTCAATGATGTAACACTGTTGCAAAAAAAGCAAACATCATTCTGGGATGTATTAACCATAGTGTTGTAAAACAGAAGAAGTAATTCTTTCACTTTACTCTGTGCTGATTAGTCCTCAACTGGAGTATTGTGTCCAGTTCTGGGCGCCACATTTCAGAAAAGGTATGGAGAAATTGGAGAAAGTATAGAGAAGAGCAACAAAAATGCTTAAAGGGCTGGAAAACTTGACCTATGAGGGAAGATTACATTGAAAAAATTGGCTTTGTTTATTCTGGAGAGGAGAAGACTGAGTGGGGACATGATAACAGCTTTCAAGTACATAAAAGGTTGTTACAAGGAAGAGGGAGAAAAATTGATCTCCTTAACTTCTGAGGGTAAGACAACAAGCAATGGGCTTACATTGGAGCAAGGCAATTTAGGTTGTACCTTAGGAAAAACTTCCTAAATGTCAGCGTTGTTAAGTACTGAAATAAATTGCCCAGAGAGACTGTGGAATCTCCATCACTGAAGATTTTTAAGAGCAGGTTAGATAAATGGTCTAGATAATACTTAGTTCTTCCATGAGTGCTGGGGAGTGGACTAGATGACCTATCGCAGTCCCTTCTTGTCCTATGATTCATGTTGTCAACAACATCTGCAAGGTCCCAGTACTTTGCCAGTATTGCTGATGCAGATGTTGACTGAGAGTCTATTGTACTCACCCCTTCTATTACAGAATACATTCCCAGAGGCGCATGAGTTCTGCCTGTAGGGTGGGCACTGGATATTGGCTGGCTGGTGCCATTAAGATGGCCATCGGTTGAGAAGCCACTATCCTTTCTTGGTGGTTGTTCAAAAAGCAATTGTCAATCTTTATGATTAATGGATAAATGTATCCAGACCAGTCAGGGGCTCTATTTGCACCATCTTATCCTTTATTTCATCATTTAGACTGAGCCAGATGTGATAGTTCTGAGCAGCTGCATTCCAATTTGGCGGGGAGGAGGAGGGAAAGGGGGATCAAAGATCACTGATTTGGCCTGGACAGACACCTTCAACTGATTCAAGAGGGGACTTGATTTCTCAAGTAGCAGAGAGGCCTAGACCAACACTTCTCCAGGCAGTAGACTGATGATGAGTCCTACCCTGGTTTGATCAAAGGGAAATGATTGTGAATTCACTAGAAGCAGGATGTTGCAGTGGTTTAAATTCCTGTGGACATTTTTATGGTCAACATCAAACTTGTCGGGATCTTCAGTTCTCAATGGACATGAGTCACTGATGGCATGGCTTGCACCTGGAATGCTGTATTCTGTGCCTGCAGAGCATTAGTCTGGTTTTGCAGATTCTGTAAGGATCTGACTATTTCTGCCAAAGAGCTGTTAATTTAGTGGAGTCCATACCTGCAGTGAGCTAGGTCCTCTCTATTGTTTGGGCTATTCAAATTGTCAGGGGCGGTTAGGCCTCATCTGGAATACTGTGTCCAATTTTAGTCATTGCTGTATAGAAAGAGTATAGAGAAATTGGAAAGGATCCAGAGGCGAGCAACAAAGTTGACCAAAGGCATGGAGTAATAATCATACAAGAAAAGGCTGAAGGAACTGTGTATGTTTAGTTTGGAAAAGAGGAGATTAAGGGGGCACATGATAGCAGTCTTCATGAAAGGCTGCCATCAAAAAGATGGAGAAGAATTGTTCATTCTTCCCACAGAGGGCAGAACAAGAGGCAATGGGTTCAAACTACAGAATAATGGATTTAGATTAAATCTCAGGAAAAACTTCCTAACTGTAAGAACAGTAGGACAATGGAACAAACTGCCTAGGGAAGTAATGGAATCTCCTTCACTGGAGGTTTTCAAAAGGAGGATGGATAGCCTTCTGTCTTGGATGGTTTAGACACAATAAATCAGTGGTTCTCAAATTTTTGTATTTTGACCCCTTTCACACAGCAAGCCTGTAAGTGTGACCCCTCTTATAAATTAAAAACACTTTTTAAAAACATTTAACACTGTTAAAAATGCTGGAGGTGAAGCAGGGTTTGAGGTGGAGGCTGACAGCTCACGACCCTCCATGTAATAATCTTGTGACACCCTAAGGGGTCACGACCCCAAGTTTGAGAACCCCAGCAATAAATCCTGCATTTTGGCAGGGGGTTAGATTAGATGACCCTTGCGGTCCCTTCTACCCTATGGTTCTATGATTCTATGATCAAGCCATGAGCAGTCTGACCTAGTGGTTAGAGCCATGATCAGGACTCAGGAGACAAGCCAAAGGGCAGAATCGGAATCAGAAGCCTGGCAAAAAAGCCGGGCAGGAGCAAACTTGAGTGGACAGAAATAAGGCAAAAGCAGGGCTGAAACAAGGCTGGGAATGAGGCAGGACCAAGGCTGGAGCAGGACTGGGAACAAGGGAGACACAGGAGAGATAGCAGCTGTGGGCATAAGCATTGAACAGCTGGCAACCTGTCACTGCTGAGCTTAAATGCAGATCTCTTGGCTCCTTGGAACAAATCGGGTGCGCCATTGCAGTGGGGGAGGTCTAGGTTGGATATTAGGAAACACTGTTTCACTAGGAGGGTGGGGAAGCACTGGAATGCGTTACCTAGGGAGGTGGTGGAATCTCCATCCTTAGAGGTTTTTAAGGCCTGGCTTGACAAAGCCCTGGCTGGGCTGATTTAGTTGGTGTTGATCCTGCTTTGAGCAGGGGATTGGACTAGATGACCTCCTGAGGTCTCTTCCAACCCTAATATTCTATGATTCTATGATTGAATCAGGTGATTTTGCCACAGCCCAGTTGGGCTTATGAACCAGGCTGAGATGGCTAACCCCAGGCTCAGGTGAGGGAACTCAAGTCCATAGCTCCTGACTAATGCATTTAAGAAATCCATTTTTTTAAACAAAGGAGGAAGTGCTGCCTATAGACAATGTGTTTGTTTTTTGAAAGTTTGCCAGTGATTAAATGATTTACACCAGTGTACATATCTCTAAGCTATGTGTATGAAAAATGTCATGGCACCTCTGTGAACTATTCTACAATTTTGGACCCTAACATAAATCAAGATAACTTCTTTGTAGTGAAGAAATATTATATTTGTTTACTGTACTCTGACCATTGGTAATACATGCTCTTTTATTTGCCCAAACTTTGGTAACTAAGGACATAACAATCTGCTCTTTCCATTTTATTTGTCTCATACTAGCACTTATTTTTTTAAAGTGGCATCTTAACAAACTCAGCAATATAATAAAATTATGATTGTCATCTACTTTTGAAATATCAGCATTTTGGTTTGAGTGAGATGATATGGCTTTTGGGGCTCTTTTATACAACTGAGAATAAAAATTTTAAATAAACAATGTGAGGGGAAATCTGCCTTTATAGTGTATTGTACTTGTAGACCATGTGTAACACAAACCATGTTACACCATGATTTATGACTCGTGCATGCAATCTAGGCTGTGCTGCAACACAAGCAAATTCCTGTTTCTTGCTTTTGGCACTTACCCATTATCAGGAGGGATGAGTTGAAATAGGGGCAAAACACAACTCCACCTGGGATTCCATCTTTGGGTGATGTGTGTAATTTCTGGAGACAATTGTCTGGGAAAATCCAGAGTAGAGAAACCTTTTTTGAATCTATTACAGACTTAATGCAAGCAAACTAACTTACTATATGTGCTTACTATATACTTTTTTACAGTTGTAATAAATAATACTATATAAATTATAATATTGGCCATAGTGTTCAAACCTAGATATCTAAAGTTAAGTTGCTAAGCCCATTTTTAGGCACCTAAATAAAAGTTTTGGCTTGATTTTCAAAGGTGATGGCTGCCTAATTCCCATTACTCTTCAGTGGGATTTGTGAGTGCTCAGCACTTCTGAAAATCAGGTTATTTAGGTGACCAAATATGGACTTAGGAACCTAACTTTAGGTACCCAAGTCTGAAAATGTTGACCAGCCTTACAAAAATTAACTAAGCAATGATCTCCTGTGCATCTGCAACTTGTAGAACAACTCAGCAGCCTATCAATATATACATTGGAGATACAACCTAGAAACAACACCTTAAACTAGCCCCAGTGTTTTGCCATAATTTCACATGTGCCCATAGAACTCAGCTTTAGAATTCAATTTAGCCTTCTTTTTATCTTAAATTTCTGAATTATCTGCAGTTGTGAACACTTAAACTTTAAATTTTGTTTTCCTAGTAGCTCACACCAAGATACAGCAGTGGTCTAAACATGAATCACTATAGTATGCTGCCAGTAGTTCAGTCATGCTTGAAAAAGCCTGGATTAGAGTTGGCCTTTGCAATCTGGATATTTCATTTTTCACTCTTTCATGTGTATGGTCAGTTATCTTCTAAAGAAAAACTTGCCCTGTTTTACAGACACTCACCTTGTTTGTAGGTTACAAGCCTTTGTAATAATAATACTTTACATTTTACAACTATTTACACAAAGTACTATATAAATATTGTCTAATTAATACATTATATCCTGGTATTCAAGGGCAGTTTGCAAAGAGGAAGAGGTACGTTCTTCACCTTCTCTGTCTAATTTACATATAAAATCAAAATAAATATTGCTCATTAAATATGAGTGACAAGAACTCTGTGTTTGTAATTTTGTATCAAGGACACATGCACAGAATTCAAATATTTGGTGACATTTCAGGTTTTGCCTACGTACCTCAAGCATGATATTTTCAAAATATATCAGGTCTTATCTCATGTGAAGAAATAAACAAGAGAGGGTGGCTAAAGAATTATGATTTAAATGTTTTGCCTTAATTTTAAGAATTTACTGTCTGTAGAGAAGTTCTAATGACTAGGATCAACTTAAATTTTTTGTTAAAGAACATTTGCTAAAAAGCAAGTGTACTCTGGAAAGAATTTATAAATTAAAACACAACTGTTCATCTGGTTATATTCTAATCTTTTCTTCATAATACAGTTCATTCTACTTGTTTGAAAATTATTGTAACATTCGTTAGAGCCATATTTTAACAGATAAATTATTGGTAAATTCATCCTGGCAAGAGACACTTTTTTTTTCTTTTCTTTTTTGGTCTACACAGAAAACGACTGTTCAGACCTTTTCAAAATCTCATTCGAGGGACTGTTCAAATCCACAGAATTGCCAGCTACATTGTTCATTTGTCTATCATGGACTGAATACTTAAGAGAATAAACAATGTTCTCCTTTTTTTCAGAAACAATGAGGTGGAAAGTGGTTTAGAGTGGTAGCTGAGGTCAAATAGTTTCAGTGCAGTTAGGGGCTGTTGCTGAATGGCTCACATTTATGTTGTGAAATCAGCCACTGTGATATATAATATACGGGGGGTGGGGGTGGGGAAGAGAGTGGTTATTTAAATGTGCCAAGTGTTTATGGGCTATTCAATAAATAAATATGTTTTTCTATATAAGAACATAAGAATGGCCATACTGGGTCAGACCAAAGGTCCTATCTAGCCCAGTATCCTGTCTTCCAACAGTAGCCAATGCCAGGTGCCCCAGATGGAATAAACAGAACAGGTAATCATCAAGTGATCCATCCCCTGTCACCGTTTCCCAGCTTCTGGCAAACAGAGGCTAGGGAAACCATCCCTGCCCACCCTGGCTAATAGCCATTGATGGACCTATCCTCCATGAATTTATCTAATTCTTTTTTGAACCCTGTTATAGTCTTGGCCTTCACAACATCGTCTGGCAAGGAGTTCCACAGGTTGACTGTGCGTTGGGTGAAAAAATACTTCCTTTTGTTTGTCTTAAACCTGCTGCCTATTAATTTCATTTGGTGACCCCTAGTTCTTGTGTTATGAGAAGGAGTAAATAACACTTCGTTATTTACTTTCTCCCCACCAGTCATGATTTTATCGACCTCTATCATATCCCCATTAGTCGTCTCTTTTCCAAGCTGCAAAGTCCCAGTCTTATTAATGTCTCCTCATACAGAAGCCGTCCCACACCCCAAATCATTTTTGTTGCCCTTTTCTGAACCTTTCCCAAGGTTCTGTGAAAAGTTGATTTACAATGTATTCAAACAAACAACCCTCCCCACTCCAAACCCAATGTACTAAATAAGCCAATTGCCAATTAAGGGACAGATGTAGCAGTACATTCTGGTTGTCTCATTGGTTTGGGCTGCTCTGGAGATACAAAGCAACTGAAATCCCAGCTTCTCTAGACAGTACACTGCTTAATACAACTTCACTGTCTGCTTAGTGCAATGTCAGAGGAACAAATACCAGTGATTCTTGCAATAAAAGTGGAAACTTTCTTTAGACTTCAAATATGCTTTTTAGTATCCATGTAAGGTAGCTAGGTTTATTTTCAGAGAGTATTCAAATCCAGTCTGTCACAAAGGAAAATTTTGGATAAGGAAATGTGAACAAGTGTCAGGTAAAGAAATCCCTTTGTCTCCATATATTTGCTAGTCCTCTATCTCTCTTTTGCTCTAAAAAAAAGAGAGAGAGAGAGAGAGAGAGAGAGAGACCTTGAGTACATCCTTAATATGTAGTGTAAATGTATGTAAATGTTTCATAATCCAGGATGAGTCTTTTATATAACATTCCTGAAACATAGAAATGTTATAAATAAAAATACTTAAATACTGCATTTTAAAAAGCAGGTTTTATATAATATTTATAATAAGAAATCTTTTCTGATGCGGAAATGTACTAAAGTATACATTTCTGCTGAGTATTCCTCCATTGTAGCATAAATCCATGAGCTAAATGACATTATTCTGCACAGATTTGTCCATATTCTCCAAATCTTTCCAGATAGGACTGAAATACCGGCAATAACCATTCCTGCAAAAAAGTTGATATAGAAACTTGGGGAGAGTTATCGGTTTTGCACTGAAGTTTTGAAAATGTCCATCTCATTTCTTAGAATATGTTAAAATTGTCAACATTTTGAATAACTCATTCTGAATGATAATGCTAACTTCACTCTTATGCATATTGCAGAAAAGCCGTGACAATAGCTAGACATTGTATACAATGTGTGGTAGCATACTGCAAATATGGGGGGCCAAATTCTGTCATTGGATGCATTCAGGACTCCTTTTTGGCCCATAAAATAAGCTGTATGATCCATTGTCATTTTCACTCTATTTCTTTAATGAATTATTGTATATCTTCTGCTTTTGGTGATGGGAAATTTTAGAATGGAAGCATTTCTGCAAAAGGTCTGTATGTATGTTGATACCTTTTCAAAGAAATGCAGTGCACCGTTTATGAGACTTCTGTACAGTTTCAAGGACATTATGTAAAATTTATGCTTTTAAAAATTAGGAAAAACATTTGTAATGAAACTTGCATCTAGGTAACTTACACAGATGAAAATCACCCAATTTCAGGTTCGGTTTTGCTACAAGCCTGAAACTTGACTGAAATTCACCATAAGATTTGCCTAGCACTGCAAAACTAAGCCTTTTGAGGGGATTCATAGGGTGAATTTCACCTATAGCAGGGACCATTGTGATTATCTGATTGACATAATAACACATAGAATGGAATATAACATCTCATTCTTCCCAAAGTCTGCTTTCACTCATTTTTATGGGACCCTAAAATATCTCTCCTGTGAAACTATAGGTCTTCCATCCTTCTCACATACAAAACAGCAGACCAGACTGAATTATTGAAACAAGTGGCCTAAATATAGCAGACTCCTGGGAGAATCACAGCAGGGTTATACTGAGTAAAGACTACAGCTCAAGTCCATATTAATCCAAATCTACTGAAAGTTCAGTTCAGAAATATCAGCGCTGGCTGCTTTTACAGGGAATGGTTTTGAAGTTAGACTGGGAAAGAAATGTAAGTACAGCATAGAATATGAAAATTGGAATCCAGGCCTGCCTGAATCCTTATTTACAAAAATACCACTTTCTATAGAGTTAAAGACTGAAACCAATAAAAAAACAATATCATGCTACACTTATTGTTTATGAGAACAAAGGGAGTTTGCATACCTCAGTTAAATTCTCTTTACATCCACTAAACTCCACAGGAACCGGACACTACTCTCTGCTGCGGAGTTCAGCCCTCTGTTCTCACCAGCTTGCACAGAACAAAGAAGTTCACTGTAGAGGAGGACTTTTTCACTGATTTGTCCAGCCACTTCCCAAAAGTTACCTTTGTGACAAAGCTGTGTCAATCTCAAGGGAACATCACCCCTATGAATTCCAGAAAAGGATTTATGATTTGGGATTGAAACCAGGGAAATTTAATAGTTTGGGAAGTTTTGCATTGAGATTGTTCGTTGTTGCTGCTTGTTCGTCTTTAAAGTAGATGGATATTTCCATTTTGTTTTTATTTATTTGACTTTGCAACTTGATTGTATGGACCAGATCTTTAGATTGTGTAAGTAGGTGTGGCTCCATCAAAATCACTGGAGCCCTGATGATTGAAACAAGCAGAGGCCTTATATGCCTTGAGGAAGGAATTTTACCTAGACAATTACTCAGTTCTCTGCATTGTATATTACAACCATAGTAATGGTAAAATCGCATTTAAATTGACAGTTTATGCAGTTGAACAGTTAATCCATTCCTCTTAAATAATCTAAAAAAGACCATACATGTAAAAGTCCTCCACTGATATTCCTGATATGGACCTTGCCAAAATTTTCTTCTCTGTCTTTCTATATGTAGTCTACAGGGAAAACTGAAGCATCACTACACAAGTCTTCATAAGGAGAAAAGACTTATGATGTTCTGAAGAAGGTGCTAAAAACCCCACAACCTACTAATGCTCTCATATGTATGTCTAGAAAGGATGATGGAAATTTTTCAGATGCTCCCCTGAAGTATTGACTAACTACAGTTAAAGGGACAATTATTGAAGTAGTTTGGGCATATACTACTAGTGAGTGAAACACCTGTGCTTTCGTTACAGGAACTCTTCAAGCTTTCCATATCACTTAGAATTTAAACCATTATATGGTAAATATTATTTTCACTTACACAAAGAACAGCACTGATATCAGCATTTGGAAAAAAGATTCATGAACATTTTTTCTTTCATTTCTGGAGAAATAGGAGAAAGAATCTGTCACTTGCTAAATACGATATATATCATTGTATTATATTCAATATGGCCCTGATCCTACAAACTATTCTACGCAGATCACTTTGCTGGATCAGGCCCTCTATTTTTAACAGGATTGCAATATGCTTCTTTGATATCCAAGTTTTGTACTGATTTTATAGGGATAGAACAGACTCAAGTGAAATTAAACAAAGTGCAGCCTATTGCAAGCTTTGCCATACTTAAAATGAGTTTATCTGAGAATAGCAGTGAGATATTTGGCAGATACAATAATTCTGCTCCTACTGTATCTTCCTGTGAATAATTGGATCCAAATTCTTTTTTCCCCCGAGTATAAATAATTTCCTTAACTTTAAAAGATTATTGTTTTAAACCTCACCTTAACTCAGTTTTGTAGTTAGTCTTTTCGTTTTCAAATTGAACAGTTTGGCATATAGGATCATGGTATGATGACACAACAGTCACTGCTAAAAAGTCAGCTGTTACCAATACATACTACCCCATGATAACAGATGTATCACAATTGCTTCTTATATATAGAACAGGAAATAACTGTGATATCTCAGATACTACTTGTGCAGTAAATACAGTTGACAGTTAAGACTGACCACTTTAATTAGAAATGGAAAACAACTATTATTTCAGATATAAGGGCATCTACTAAAGCCCATTGAAGTCAATGGAGGTCTTCCATTTTCTTCAATGGGCTTTTGATCAGGCACATAATTCTCTAATATAGAACAAATATTTGCCAAAAGTTATAACCTATTGGTGTCTAATATTACCACTGATTTCCACTTTTAGTGAATCTAGCAAATGCAGTACCTGTGTGGTAATGATAAGCAAATATTGATTTTTAAAATGACACTTTCAGTAATCTGAGTCAAAGAAATTTTGATGTGTCCTTTGGAGCTGTGCTATATTTTGTAACAAAATAGGACTGATGAAGTATTGTGTGATATGCCAGAGAGCAATGTATGACATGAAGAATTCAGAGAAATTGATATTTTCTGTTGTTCGTTTGTTCATATTTTGTTGTTGTTAAATGCCTTCACCGGAACATGTGGGTGAGACAGCTGGGAGGTGAGGTGGCAAAACGGTCTCAGTAGAGGACTCAGCAGCCTCACTTTGGACACTGTCAGACCTGGTATCCCAGTTTGAGGGAGTTGCAGTAAAGCAGTCTCCAAGACAACCTGACCTAGCACACTAAAGTGCTATGCTTTGATTAAGGAAATCACACAAGTATTTAAACATGTTGTCCTGGATTCGAGGGGTGTGTATACCCCAGAATGTGATCCAGTTAATTGCAACCATATTATTTGCATCCAGCCACCCTGAATTAATGAAATAGAACACTACATAGTTAAGGGTTAAATTGGAGTCAGCTTTTCAGATGCAAAGTCGTATCTAGTTGGCAGTTTCTGCTGATCAGAATGGGAGGAGGGGACAGACAAGTAAACAACTGAGATTAAAAACCTTGGTCGTTGGAAAACCTTGAATCTAAATGCCCCGATATTAAAAATGTATTGAAAGTTAGAAAAGTGATGATCCAGCAGGGATCATTATAACCTATGTGTTTTGTAGAAGTTAGTTATATAAAAGATTAGCTAATAAAGTGTACTTTGGAGCAGGCCTCTGAAGCCATCTTGAGAGACTTTTTCCTGACACCTTTTCTCCCCAGTGAGTAAGCAACTGGCCACTGCAAACTGTTGTTAATTACTCAATACCATTCCAGTTCTTAGGTAAATATCTGGGATGTTCTAAACCTATTATGTTTGTGTGTGCTTAAATCTAATAAACTGCAGTTTTACACAGAGCATGCTTACTTGTATGAATCTTATCAGATGGAATTGCTGTGTTCCTATTGATTCGTTCCTGACACCGCCTGGAGTGAAATAGTTAAGTTGCTCCTGCTGTGGGTTCTGAAAACCCCGGGTAACACATGTGTTTAAGTGTTCTGCTGAATCAAAGTAATAAACATTAGGACCAGGAGTGGGAGGTGAAACCACATGAATGCATCCCTGAACACTTGGACTTCGCTGATGTCCGACAACCAACTGTGAATGGAGTGCAGTAGCAGGAAAGAGGAGTGGGGTATTAAAGGGACATTCATCCATTGGATTTTCACTGAGGCAAAGGACACTTCCCAAGCTACTACAATTTGAGTACTTCTTAACCAATGCTGCAGTGTTTTCCCAAACTAATACTGGGTTCCCTTTCCCTTTAAATAAAAGTTTTCTTTTGTTTTACACAGACTCAGTGTTTGTGAGTAAGGAAGTATGCCTCTTAGATGCACCCAGGGTGGTGTTTGGTGTTCCCAGATTTCTGTGGGGGGACTCGAGCTGGTTCTGTTTTGTAATGTTGAGAGGAACCCCTAGACATTGAACCCAGCCTTTGTTGCTGCTGACACCACATTTATATTTTGTAAAACATGTTTTCAGACTCTTCAGCATAAAAGTTGTTATAAAAAATAAAGTCTTTATGTCACATACTATAGCAAATCAAATGCTTTCTCACGATAGCCAGTTTATTGAGGGAGGAGGAAAGAAGTGGAAAAATAAGGAATAACCAAAGCAAACTCTCACCACCAAAAACAATGCACATTCATCCCAAGCCAACTCTCCTCTACCAGAGAAAGTATTGAAACAGAAGACTTACGAGGCCAGAACCCCACTTTTTGTAAATGAATATACAGTAGTGCTATGCTGATTTGCACCACCTGAGGATCTGTCCCAGGAAGTCCACCAGGGACCTCACCAAGCAGACCTAACGTAAATGGGAAACATTTAAATACTTCAGTTAATGGACACAGTAGAAAACCCTGATCGAGCTTAACACTGTTCGCTTAAAAATGACATTTCTGCCTGTACTTTACTTATTACTATTATTATAGGTAGCATCCAGGATTACTTCAAGTGAACTGAAAGTGACTAAAGAAAAAATATTTTCCTGTAACTTGTTTAGCTTGTTTGCTTTGTGTGTTTCAAAGCACCTTCAATATAGTTAATTCTGTTACATACATGCTTATTTTCATTGTTTCCCTACAGGCATTTTCCGTATAGTTTTATGTGACTTTTTCACACAGCAACAGGGGGAAGAAAAACCTTTTTTGAAAATAGGACAATGTTTTTGTAAAAGCATTAAAACTGGCAAGTCGACTCTGAGGCAAATATATCAATTCTGAAGCACTTAGACAAGAGGAAAGTGATCAGGAACAGTCAGCATGGATTCACCAAGGGAAAGTCATGCCTGACTAATCTAATTGCCTTCTATGATGAGATAACTGGTTCTGTGGATGAAGGGAAAGCAGTGGACGTGTTATTCCTCGACTTTAGCAAAGCTTTTGACATGGTCTCCCACAGTATTCTTGTCAGCAAGTTAAAGAAGTATGGGCTGGATGGATGCACTACAAGGTGGGTAGAAAGTTGGCTAGATTGTCGGGCTCAACGGGTAGTGATCAATGGCTCCATGTCTAGTTAGCAGCCGGTATCTAGCGGAGTGCCCCAAGGGTCGGTCCTGGGGCCGGTTTTGTTCAATATCTTCATTAATGATCTGGAGGATGGTGTGGTTTGCACCCTCAGCAAGTTTGCGGATGATACTAAACTGGGAGGAGTGGTAGATACGCTGGAGGGTAGGGATAGGATACAGAGGGACCTAGACAAATTGGAGGATTGGGCCAAAAGAAATCTGATGAGGTTCAACAAGGACAAGTGCAGAGTCCTGCACTTAGGACGGAAGAATCCAATGCACCGCTACAGACTAGGGACCGAATGGCTAGGCAGCAGTTCTGCAGAGAAGGACCTAGGGTGACAGTGGATGAGAAGCTGGATATGAGTCAACAGTGTGCCCTTGTTGCCATGAAGGCCAATGGCATTTTGGGGTGTATAAGTAGGGGCATTGCCAGCAGATCGAGGGACGTGATCGTTCCCCTTTATTCGACATTGGTGAGGCCTCATCTGGAGTACTGTGTCCAGTTTTGGGCCCCACACTACAAGAAGGATGTGGAGAAATTGGAGAGGGTCCAGCGAAGGGCAACAAAAATGATTAGGGGACTGGAACACATGAGTTATGAGGAGAGGCTGAGGGAACTGGGATTGTTTAGTCTACAGAAGAGAAGAATTAGGGGGGATTTGATAGCTGCTTTTAACTACCTGAAAGGTGGATCCAAAGAGGATGGATCTAGACTATTCTCAGTGATAGCAGATGACAGGACAAGGAGTAATGGTCTCAAGTTGCAGTGGGGGAGGTTTAGGTTGGATATTAGGAAAAACTTTTTCACTAGGAGGGTGGTGAAACACTGGAATGCGTTACCTAGGGAGGTGGTGGAATCCCCTTCCTTAGAAGTTTTTAAGGTCAGGCTTGACAAAGCCCTGGCTGGGATGATTTAGTTGGGATTGGTTCTGCTCTGGGCAGGGGGTTGGACTAGATGACCTCCTGAGGTCCCTTCCAACTCTGTTATTCTATGATTCTATGATATTACTTTAAATTACTTTGGACTACAGCACTCCAAATTAATTTATCTCATTTTTTGAAAGTGTTTTGATTTCAAGTTGACAGTGTCCTTGTTTCCTTGTGCTTCATGTTCTAGAACTCAAGGACTAGATGGCCATGCATTCTGTGGTTGGTGTAATAGCTAACCAGAATCATATTCTCTGTGTTTGGGGAAGCATAAATGAGATATTGCTCCTTTCATCCACCACTGGGAGAAACTCAGTAGAACTGCAGTTTAGAGGAGCAAAAAATAGACAGAGGCATGGCTCCACAACATGTCATCTAATGTAGCTGGCTGGCTACATGTGTTAATGGGAACATGCTGCAAGCCTTAAAGGGATATCAAAATTTACTCTCAATGGTGCAACCAGGGAGGTCTGGGATGCAATCTGAGCAAAATACCTAATAGTCTTCCCCCAGGGGTGGTGCAGCTCCATGTCACACCTTTTAATGAGCTGTACCAAATAGGCATCATTTAGCTCAAAATGTTTTCAGGTGCCCCATCTTTGTTCAAGTTTGATATATGAGTGGGTCTAATTAAGAACGTAAGAATGGCCATCCTGAGGCAGACCAATGGTCCATCTAGTCTAGTGTTCTGTCTTCTGACGATAGCCAGTGCCAGATGCCAGATGCTTCAGAGGGAATGAACAAAATAGGGCAATTTATCAAGTGATCCATGCCCTGTTGTCCAGTCCCAAATTCTGGCAGTCAGAGGTTTATGGACACCCAGAGTATGGGGTTGCATCTCTGACCATTTTGGCTAATAGCTGTTGATGGACCTATCCTCAATGAACTTATCTCATTCTTTTTTGAACCCAGTTATACTTTTTTGGCCTTCACGAGATCCACAGGTTGACTGTGTGTTATGTGAAGAAGCACTTCCTTATGTTTCTTTTAAACATGTTGACTACTAATTTCAGTGGGTGACCCCATGTTCTTGTGTTTTATGAAGAGGTACATAACACCTCCTTATTTACTGTCTCAACAACATTAATAATTTTATAGACCTCTATCATATCTTGTCTCTTTTCTAAAATGAATAATCCCAGTCTTTTTAAATCCCTCCTCATACAGAAGATGTTGATAGATAGATAGATAGATAGATAGATAGATAGATAGATAGATAGATAGATAGATAGATAGATAGATAGATGGATGACCAGAAAGGCACACAGTATTCAAGGTGTGGGCATACCATGGATTTATAGAGAGGCATTATGATATTTTCTGTCTTATTATCTATCCCCTTCCTAAGGTTTCTTAACATTCTGTTAGGTTTTTTGACTGCTACTGCATATTGAGCCAATGTTTGCAGAGAACTATCTATGTTGACTCCAAGATCTATTTCTTGAATGGTAACAGCTACTTTATATCCCATCATTGTGTATGTATAGTTGGGCTTATGTTTTCCAATGTGCATTACCTTGCATTTCTCAACACTGAATTTCATCTGCCATTTTGGTTCCCAGTCACCCAGTTTTGTGAGACTAGGCACTGATCATTTCTTTCAGCCCTAGTCATACTGTGCAACTCATCTTTATTTTTTGTGTAACATTTCATGTAAACTTTCTCACAGAATGTCGTATACATGTAACTAATACAGAATTTAATACAGTGTAGCATGGGGAGAGGAAAAATTAAGACACAAGAGAAAAAAGAAATCGGGTGTTTTCCAATAGGATTTGAAAAGAACTGGAGTGTTGGTGAGTCAGAAACATTAAAGAAAGAATGGCCCAAAGGGCAAGAACTGCAGAGGAGAAGGGTCTCACCTTAGCAGCAGTGAAACTATGAGATTAAAGAGAGAAGAGACTAATGGTAGATGAGCAGAGGGCTAGAAAATTGATCCTATTCCAACTGAAATTAATGTGAGTTTGCCTCTGACTCCACTGACAGCAAGATCAAGCCCTATGATAAGCAGTATGAAGTGGACTGTGGCAAATTCATGCATGGCAGTTGTGCAGTGAATTCTAAAATTAAAGGGGAACCAGAAAATATATCTGAGAATCATGGTGATGTGATCTAGGTAAGAACTTGACTTCAATGGAAACTACTAGAAACTGAGCACTTTTGAAAATCATGACCAGCATTTTGAAGGTGTTGTGGTCAGACTCCATATGTGTGTGTGGGAAAGGAGGGTGGGGAAGGGAGGGCACAAGGGCAGCATAACTTTCTTCCCATTATCCACTCCCAAAAAGGAATTTGTATAGCAACTCCTTTAATAGAGTCATTAAAATTTAATTTGAAATTAAAATCCATAACAGAAACCAAGTCATCACAAAAGCAAGGGTCATATGCTGACACAGAGATTGACGAAGATGTTGCTGCTGATTTTAGTGGTAGTGTATCAACTAATAAATATGATGACATTGAAGGGGACGAGGGGGGGGTCAAACAGTGAGGGTGATTAAAATTAGAAGGTGCAGAGGAGCATATTAGAGACTGAGCAGCATGGGTGCAATATATTGCTGGCCTAGGGAATTCATTGTCTCATGTTCTGGCATTTAGGAAGTGCTGCTTCTGCTTCCCCACTGAAGACAAGTACCCCACTAAACTGAAAATTATTAATGGAAAGGGGTGCAGGCCAATAAGTACACTGCCAAAATATATGAAAATGCCAGAGCTGGAGTCCTGTTTCATACGTCTGCATGGAAATAATGAATTAAAAAATCTCTGCAGTTTCATATCGTGTCAACCTAAAAGCAAATGAAACTCAGTTTGAGTTTTGGGTGTCATTCAAACCAAAACTAAGAGCGAAATTTGAGGATGGATTGAAACTGAAGAATATGTTCACTTAAATCCCTGCGAAGTAAAAGTGGTTAATTTCATATTGCTCTTGTCATTTCTGAAAGATATTTAGGGCCAGTTTCTCATCCCCATACTCCACTAGTGAACCCATTGCACTCCACTAGCACTGTACTCCACCAGTGAACCCATTTCACTCCACTAGCACCGTACTCCACTAGTGAACCCATTGCCTCCAATAAGACTACTCTTGGACTAAGGCACTATTGTATTCAATGAGATATTTTCCAGCAAGAAAAATCACAAAGTTCTTTACAAATAGTGGTCCTATTTCTGCCCCCAAGGACGCTGGCTAAATTCCCATTAATATCAATGTAAGTTGGGCTATTGTATCTGAGGACTGAAATGGGTCTTAAATACAATTTGCAGGAAAGGGATTTTAGAAACCAGTCAGTTAATCGTCTTTTTTTTTCAATTTTGATTTTGTAAATTTTTTTTATTTAAATTTGAATTTCAGAAAAATATCCACAAAAGTTTTTTGTTTTTTTGGTTATTTTTAAATATATATATGACTTTACCTTTTTTTAAGTTAATCGGAAAAAATATAACATTCAATTTAAACTAGAGAAGAAATGAAGATTAATTTCAAGTTGAGACGTAGATGATTGCCCTGATCTTTCAACAAATTCCACAGTGAATTATCAATGACTAGTTTAGCACACTGTAGAACATATAGGCCTATAGTAATATAGACATTAAGTATAAAATTTATTTTGCTGTATTTTTAATAAACGTATATTAACAGGATTTAAAATGTAGTTTTTGAATCAGCTTGTCTATGAGTTTGGTAGTGTGAAATAACCTTTCACACCATTCTACAGTTTCACAGACAGAATGACAGTTCTGTAATTTCCTTCTGTTGTCATGAGATCTCAAGAAAGCATGAGCATGAGATGTGTTAATGAGTAGGAACAATGACAATTTTTCTAATTTAAAGCACAATGGGGCATAAATTATTACCAGGAAAGTATCCTTATACTACATAAGAACATAAGAATGGCCCTACTGGTCAAGACCAATGGTCCATCTAGCCCAGTATCCTGTCTTCCAACAGTGGTCAATGCCAGGTGCCCCAGAGGGAATGAATAGAACAGGTAATCATCAAGTGATCCATCCTCTGTTACTCACTCCCAGCTTCTGGCAAACAGAGGCTAGGGATACCATTCCTGCCCATCCTGGCTAATACCCATTGATGGACCTATCCTCCATGAATTTATCTACTGGTAGTTCTTTTTTGAACCCTGTTATGGTCTTGGCCTTCACAACATCCTCTGGTAAGGAGTTCCACAAGTTGACTGTGCGTTGTGTGACAAAATACTTCCTAATGGTCTAATGTTAAATGTTGACTAATGGTCAACAAGTTAAATAATTAACCCTGACTGTTGACTCAGATAAGGGAAGTTGAGACAATATTGGGGGAATTATCTGTGTTATTCTCCTGTTATTGCTTGCTTAGGATAAACATAGATTTGTGGACAAGAGAAAGAACAGTCTCCTAGGAAGAAGGAGCCAAGAGTGGACCATGTCAGACTGACTTCATTTGACCAGGTTTGGAAAATGCAGTTGGGGCACAAAACCTGTGACCTCCTGATTTCCTTAGAAGATTGCTGGGGAAATCCTATTGGATGTTACCAGCTTGAATCTCAACCTTAAAAGACCCGGTAAATGCAGAAGATATGTACTCCTCCTGAGGTAACCATGATAACAACCAGATGGCTGATACTTCTATTTTCCCTGAGTTGGTCCTGAGAAAAGTGTAGATGATGATCAGCCAGTTGACCACAGGACTACTCACGCTACTTTGACAGTATCTGAGCCAGAAGACATTGTCTTGTTCCCCAAACTGGAGTGCCTGACTGACTCTGAAGCTCCACTAACCAAACAAGTCAAAGAGTTTTTTGACTCTTTTCCTGAGAAATCTTTTTGTTTCTTTAACAGAATACTTAAATACCTGCACAGGGATGCCTGCCGGGAAAGACTTGTCTTAGCCTTTTCAGGCGTGTGTGTGTGTGTGAATGTGTTTGTGTGGAGGGGCAATAATACTGCATTCATAAAAGCCCATAGTACAAAGTTACCACTGGACATAAATTGATGGACATTCAAAGCAAGTCTTACCATAGATTACTATAGACCATCCCAGGGTACGTAAAGATTCCAGATTTAAACCATTCTTTCCAAAAGGAAAAGTATATACTGCATAGAGAAAGGAGAGTAAGTAAACTATTTTATCATTGGTGCCATATTGTTTTTGTGATTCAATTGCTGATTATGTTCTTGCAATGATTTGATCACTTGTTGGTCTCAAATTGTTTCCTTGTCAATTAACTAATTTCAATTCATACAATTGTTAAATCTTTTATTTGATTAATTCAATTTCCACTGTAAACTCAATCTGATTTTTATATTGTTTGGTACTTAAGAGAAGTATACTAAATTAGTTAGCTTTATAGTTGTTTATGCTTTTAAATAAAATCCAAACAATCAGACTGAATTTGTTTTCTCTGATCCAATGACAATGATGTAATAACAACCTTAATTAAAGAGCCTTTAATTAAACATTAATAAAGCATTCAGTTCAGGTCCTGAAAACCTTATTATTATTACAACATCCAGGTAGAGTGAGCTTATAAAGTCATTAAAGTAACTGTGGTCTGATGGTTCAGCTATTGCACTAGGAATCAAGTCTCACTGGCTTTGTCACGATTCCCTCTCTGACCTACTGCAAGTGACTTAGTTTGAGATTTTGAAAGTGATCTAAGGGAGTTAGATTCCCAGGAAAATTCTAGCTGTAACCTTTTAGTTTCTCAGTTCTGCATCTGTAAAATGGGGATAGAAATATTTTCTTTGTCCTTTTTTTGAGGACAAATCCATTAATGTTCATGACATACTCATATGCTACAATGTTGAGCACACTGGAAAAACCTATACATATTCTTCTATTATTTCTAGAAATCTCCATTTGTATTTAAATAGTTTTACAAAGCAATAAATGCAATTACTGACATGTTCTGTGCAATAGCACAATGATCTTGTCAATGTAACTGAGGTAACAAGGTGATAATAAAATGATTTAACTGCATTCGTATGTTATACTTAATAAATAGTTAACTGTCCAGAACCTATTATTCAAAAATAATATATTACCATGGATGTGCTAACAGCCCTCATCCTCTCCAGATGTTAGACTGTATTATAGACTAGAAATTAATGAACTACAGAGGGCACTGTTTAAACCTGTCACTCAGTAAGTGTTCATATTTTCAACTGGCTTAAAACGCAATTGGCTTTTTAATTTTTTTTCTAAAAAGGGGGAGGGGGGAGATGACTAAATGTCTGCAATTGTATCTCTTAGTGCTCAAGCTTTACAAAACTCTCAGCTGCCACTAAAACACTGGAGCTGAGATCCTATTATAGTAAACAAAATATTTCCTGAAAGCTAAAAATATGCTGCTGCTTCTATTTCAGAGTTTGCTGAAAATATTAAATAAGATGGGTATACCTTTCCTAAATGTCAGGAATGGTTTCCAACAACATTTTTATACAATATTCTTCTTTCCTATCAATTATGCCACATTGTTGTAACACTGCAATGCCATGTCTACTGCAGTATTCCATTTTTACACATTTTAAAATGAAAAAGCAGAACTAAATTAATCTTAAGAAGAAAACCATTCTGCCACATTTTATATGTAACTTAAAAACCACCTAAATATCTGTAATGCTTGGTTTTGCTTTGTCAAAAAAATATCTTCATGGTTCCAAGAGAAAAGATACAAAAAAAAAATATTTCCCACTCAGAATATAAATGTTAAGGCCTTGAAGCTGCAATTAGAGTCACATGAACAGATCCTTGCATCCATTAGGAATTTCACCAAGTACAAGGGTTCATTTTTGGGGATCTAATTGCCAGATAGTAGCTTCACTAATATGCATTCAAAAAGCATAGTTCTGTGGCTGATAGTTACACAATCCCCAGAAGTTGCTCCATCTGAGGTTGACATAGTCACAAAAGGTTATTTTACTATACTCATAACAAAGTAATAACAAATTGCTCTGTATGCACAATTTTCCTATCTTCCAGTCCAAAGGTGACTGGAAGATACAAATTTGGTATACATGAACAATCCATATATAGTTACTATCCATGAACACTTCTTATTGACTTTACTCACCCTTCTCTTCTGAGGTCTTGATACCGAAAGGCCCTGAGTTGGTGTGAATTTACTGCACAACAACAGGTAATGTATGTGGTCAACAATTTCTCCTCCAGTGGCTTGAGATTCATTTTACTTAGTAAAATGAAAACATGAAAAAAAAATTGGAGTGAACAGGTGGGAGAAATTATCCCCAATGGCCTCTTCCCACTGGGTGAAATTCATCCTGTGCATGGAGACAGTACCAGGCCCATACAGCCCGTAAGTCACACTTAAACCATCAAACCAAGACTTAAATGGGATGCCAATGTTAATTAGGATCTGCAATACCTATGGTCACATGGGTGAATTTCACCCACCATTGCGAGCCCTTGACTATTCGCTCTTGGCTGAGGACAAAGGTTTTCCCCTGACATTTACCTCTCGGTCAATCTCAGGAAGGGAGAGGCAAAAGACTGATGCAAGTGTGTTTTCCTAGCTTACCACAGGACCAGACATGTGAGATACAGAGGAGTCCAACAACAGATTTTGGACTATCACTGAAATAAATTTCTATCACGTCTGATAATCTGAGTGAGAGCAACTGAGTAAAGGCAGAACTTGCTGTACTCATCCCCACTGTATGATGTCAGTGGGACTCTATGAATAGATCTGGCCAAATAATGGGAATCAAATAAGTTATTTGATTAATTTTGCAATATTTTTATCTCATTCAGCAAATATGTCTACACAGTAGTAGCCGTAGCTGGAGGGCTAGGTGAGCAGTTCATGAAAATATATGTATTTTGCAAAATGTTCTATCTAAAATATTTATGACTATCTAATTTTTTGTGTCTACCCATCACATTTAGCCATGAACATACTCAACAGCAGTCTCCAAACAGTCCTCACAATAGCCCAGCAATAACAAAGATTTGGTAACTGGGTCTGGATATCCATATTGTCTTACCTTTAGGTCATTAATTGAAATACAAGCCAGGGTGTATTGCTACAGCCAACTGGTACCTATGTCAATAGCCTCAGCGAAGACATCAGGGTTTGAATAGACAAGGAGATAGAATTGCTAGAAAAGATACATCTAGCACAGGATGAGGTATATTCGCACGGCAGCATGGGAGGGTGTTGCCATAGTTCTTCTCTGGACATAGGATGGACTTCAGTTTCCAATACAAATAATAATTCAGTGCACTTCACAAGCACTAAATTAACATGTAATCTGATCCAAAACCCACTGAAGTTGATGTAAGGTTTTTCATTGATTCCAGCGAGCTCTGGAGCAGGCCCTTAAAATTAAGAGTATGACTGAAATATAAGGGAAGAGTAAGCTTTAAAGTCAATAGTAAGTCAAATTAATTTAATTAGTTAACATTGCCAGATTATGTCGTTTTCATAGAGTAATCCTTTATTTTAATTTTAGTAAATCAAACCGATGCTACAATGCTGATAAATGTTGTATAGGAGCTGATAAAAGGCTCAGGCTTTCAGGTTCAGACTTTTCAATGAAAAAATACTGAGTTTCTTGGTATTTTAGACACCATGTTTTTGATTTCATGCATCATTTCCCACAGAAAATATGGGAGATGATGCATGAAATCAAAAATGCATGAAATCCAAAATAAGTATGATTTAAGTGAACATTTGAAGAGGAACTCCACCTTTTATGTTAAAGGCTGAAATTTATTTTTCATAAGTGTGAAGCTCTGATTAGGAATCTCTCAAGTCAAAAGAGACATTAAAAAATTACATTGGTTGAAAAGATAAATGTGTTTCTTTTCTGACTAGATCATTCATCATAGAAATAATAATCTCAGTGGCCTACATTGTCCCCCATCCCCTTGAGTCATACATAGATGAGACCCTCCACACACAAATATCTCCTCTTCCATGTGCACATGCAGGGGAGGTTCCAGGGGCAGTCAATCAGTGCAGTCACTTTGAGTGTCAGCTTCCAGGAAAAGCTGTACCACTGAGCCACTTGCCCTATTTTTTTGTTGTTGTTTTTTTTAATTTTCCCTGACTGATTGGCTGGCCTTTTTGTCTTTTCTCTGCCACTCTGTTGGGAATATGGCAGTGGGAAGGCGGAAGGTGAAAACATCTTCCATCCTGACTGGCAAAACACCTAGGGCTGTTTCCGCCCATACAGAATGGTGACTCAACGAACTTCATAGTATTGGACCCTTTGGCAGTCCATTCATAATTTGGGAGTCCACACAGGGGAAGAGGACAGAAAGTATGTAGGACAAAGGGATGTGTGGGCAGGATAAGGGGTTTAGAAATATCCTTACCCTGACCCTGCAAAAATTAGTCAAAAATTGTAACACAGGATGGGGGTAATTATAGTCAGAGGAAATCCTGAGTATCACGACTCCAATACAGTCATGCTGACACGGAGCCAGGAGACTGGAACAGATCAGATCTTGTGCAAAGTCACAGAGCCTCTGTATACATGGACCTGATCTCCTATGGATCCCTAGAATTTGCCAGCATTGGGGACAAGGCCATGTGACCTTTCACTGGGGAAACCACACCCAGTATGGAAGAAAAAAGCAAGAGCTCCTCAAGGGGATCCTCACAGTAATTTCCTCCATTAGGGCTACTTCTTATATTTTATGTCATAAGAGGGCTATTCAGGCTAATTTCTCTTTCTTTGTCCCACCAATCTGAAGTGATTTAAATGTTTTATCTAACATGTTGAATATCAGCATTCTAGATATTTTACATTCAAGCTCCCCAATCCCCTACTCTAATATTAAGTCACAGTTGCCTCATATTATTACAGTTACCACATCCTAATATCCTAAAAAGAATACTACTTAGATATTTTTGCACAGAATTATTTTCATTTTGTATGTTACTAATATTTTGAACAAGCTTTGTGGGTGGAGGTTTCAAAAAAGATTTTCCATATAAAGTTCCTCATTTTAGTTTGAGTTGGTGTGGCTTTGCTATGGGCTGGTAAAATAGGTGCAATAGCCAATGCATTCTCACTATTCTTGAAGTTACACATTTTTACCAAGGTTGGCACCAGAACACTTCAGAGGCTGGATCTAAGATTTAACTTCCTGCTTTTAGCTGGAATGACCTAGATCAGTGGTTCTCAAAGCCGGTCCGTCACTTGTTCAGGGAAAGCCCCTGGCGGGCTGGACTGGTTTGTTTACCTGCCGCGTCCGCAAGTTCGGCCGATTGCGGCTCCCACTGGCTGCGGGAAATGGCCAAGGGACATGCTGGCCACCCTTCCCGCAGCCCCCATTGGACTGGAGCGGCAAACCGTGGCCAGTGGGAGCTGCGATTGGCTGAACCTGTGGACGCGGCAGGTAAACAAACCGGTCTGGCCCACCAGGGGCTTTCCCTGAACAAGTGGCAGACCGGCTTTGAGAACCACTGACCTAGATGGTAGGAGAGTTTTTACCCATAACAAAATAAGGGGTTAATTCAAAAGTGAATTAAACTAAATATTAAGGCCATTTTAATTCTCAATGATTGTCCACACAGGGATTTAATGCAGTTTAACAAATTCACTTTAAATTCACACTTTTAGTTAACTCAAACTAATTTTCCTGAGTGTCCTGTTATGATAATTGGGCCTATAAATTTACCCTAATTGTGAGCTCAACTGTGAAAAGTGAGTGAAAGTTGATAAAATGTCACAATAACCTACAAAAACAAGTGTTGATGGGGAAAGGTACAAAAAAGAGACACAAAGACTGAGTTAGTCCAAATGAAATGGTTAACTGATATAATTCAAGGACTGTATTAAGATCATGCCTGGTAAGCAAGAAAAGCATTAGACTGGAAATCAATGGACCAAAATTGGTATGTCAGAAGTTAGGCCTAATTGGTGAACAAAAAATGAGGGGATAGACTATTCTACCCCTCAACTCCTTTTGGGGTCCCCCAAAACAGACTCTGAGGGTAAAGTTGGCTACCACAATGCTGGCTGACTGAAAAACAGTAGAAGGGGAAGGAGTGAGCTTCACCATCCTGGCCGCCAAACCAGTCTCCTAGGTCCCTGGAATGCAGTGTGACACTATTGTGCTTTTTTCATTCTAAGTCTGAAAGATATCCTGTACAGACCAACAAGGACTTAGATAGCATTGCCTCCTCCTCTGGCTCTGGCTAAATTCCAACCACCACCTGATGTAATACTCTGTTACACTCCCCACCCCCACCTCCCAACTGCGTGTCATTTTTTTCCCCTTTACCTTTGGTTGGTTGGTCGGTTTGGTTGTTTAATAAGATTCTGGCTTAGTCAGCCAAGGCTGAATATTTTACAACACCCCTGTAAGCCTGTGATCAGAAAAAGGCAGCTAAAAGCAATGCCCTAAACAGCTTGACATCGGTACAAGTTTGGCAAGTCTCTAAGTGGTTGATAAGACCTGGTGCTGTGCTGGTGTTTTTCTAGCAGTAAGGTTAAGCATGACAGCAAACACCAGGGATGGATGCTGCATTTCTTTGTTATTTTTTTTTCATTTCCCTCTTGTATCTGTTCGTCCTGTTTTGTCTTCCTGGAAACAATATCAGACTTTAACAACAGAAACAATGACAGCTCCATCCCATCTCAATTAACTTCTTCACTTTTCTAAAAAAAAAAAAAAAAAAAAAAAAAAAAAAGACAGTTATTACTATATAAGAGACTGTCACATAAAGGTTTCTCCCCTTCTCCCCCAACCCCCCCCCTCTCTACATCTAAAGGGAAAAAGGAAGAAGGGATGCTGCATTTCAAATGCTTTAACTTTGATTCCTTCTTTTCTCTATCTTTATTAAAAAGTTTTAAAGGATTTTTAACGGTGTGTTTGTCATGGTACTAAGCAGGATAAGGTCTCTGTACACCAAATCCCAAACTTTATTTAACACTGTTTAATGTTGGACAGTGATAGGGTCATGTTAACACCTTTGACTCCATGAGTCAGGAAAAGAAAATTAGAACATTATTAATTGTGTAATGTAAGTATGCATAAAAAGAGAATAAAAGATAAAACAGGTAACTAATTTCAAATCCAGCACAATATTATTACCATACAAACAGTTTGCCCACTAAGATGGCTACCCTCAGTAAAAGAGGAACAAGTGTTTCTACAAGTATATCGAGAAAGTACTAAAAAGAAAGTAGGTCCATTGATAAATGAGGAAAGATATTTAAGTCTCATATCTGTTGAACTTATGAGCTTCTTTGCTAAATTTGCCTTTATAGCAAAATATAATGGCAGATGGAGCCTATCTCTTCTCACTCAGACAAGTTTTGCACCACTGTAACACTTCAGTGGAGCTATTTCTGATTTACATTGGTGTGAGGGGAGCATCAGGCCCTTGAAGAAATAGGAAATAGTGAAATTCTTGTAAAATCTACTAAAACAAAACAGATATGGTAATAGATGGGAAATCTGAAAACACACTAAAATCTATGTACTCCTACCATCAATTTAGTGCCCTATATAAAGCCAGATGACCATAACAACACTCTGGGTTCAATATGACAAGAAATTACCAGCAGGAGAGTGGGGTGGGAGGAGAGAAAACCTTTTGTAGTGGTAAACACCCATTTTTTTCATGCTTTGTGTGTATAAAAAGATCTTCTATACTTTCCACAGTATGCATCCGATGAAGTGAGCTGTAGCTCACGAAAGCTTATGCTCAAATAAATTGGTTAGTCTCTAAGGTGCCACAAATACTCCTTTTCTTTTTGCGAATACAGACTAACACGGCTGCTACTCTGAAACCAAGAAAGACCTGAGTCATTCTATGGCATCTCTCTTCACCAGTGACGATTTTTTGGAAGCAGGACTGAAGTATTTGGTGATTTGAAATATCAAATGCCAGAGACAGATCCAGTAGAATACGTAAGGATGTATTTTACTTGTCAATTGAGAGAATGTCATGCACCAGAACAATAAATTCACTACCTGGCCCAGAGTTAAAGACTGTGTAGAATCCAGGATGCTAACGAATAGGTAGTGTTACAAAACATTTGGGCTTTTTTGTTAGTGACTTGTTTAGTTTGCTTCAAAAAAGGGTATTTAGGCAGATCGTTTGCACTGTCTCTGGTGCTGAACAATGATGTATCTATTATTAATTGATCTATTGTATGTTTAGAGTGCAGGGTGGATTCCCATCGTAAAAGAGGAGTTGGCAGTCTCTGTTATCAGGTATTTTCTGTTCTTTTCCATTCAGGAAGTACACAGGTCAGAATGGCAGGTGTCAGCCATCAATGTTTCTCTGACTTAAATTTATTTAAAAGGGCCACTTGGAATATTGTCATAAATGATACAAACAGAATATGTTTGCAGCCACTTTTCTGAAATATGTACTTGCATGAAAAAAATAAGGACTCAGGGAATTTGAAATTAAAGGAAACAGTGCAGCAGCAGCAATGGTAGACAGCCTAGTCTAAGTTGCTCTCAGACATCAGTTAGTGATGATACTTCAATGTAAAAAGTTATGGTAGTAAGGCAAAAATTCCTTGATCCACGCACAAATCTACACCATACTTCCACCCAGAAAGTGATGGATTTTACATTGAAGGTGGTTAAACATGTGAAAGGTTACAAAATCTCACTATTCTTTACCTCTATGATCGACCATAGCTTCATGGAACAGTAGAGCTAAGCAAACAATGAAAAAAATATTAACAAATATGGAGTTCAATCCTCAGCTCCACCCAATGTTCCTTGGATGCAGAAAGATGAATAGGTAAGGGGCTACTGCAAAGGAGCTTTTTGTGGTTCTCCAATCTTGGGGTGAAGGCAGGGGCAGGTATAGTTCCCAGCATAATTTAAAGGAGCACAAGGACTGCTCTGAATTAGTCTCAGCTTGTAATGGAGCCATCTTCCAGCTGGAGGTTGCCACAGTGCAGTCCTGATCTGACCATCCTTCCCAAGAAACAAAATATGCTGGGACCTGGAGAGGAGTGATATAGTGGCCAATAAAAATTACCCTTTTTTATCCAGAGATTCCACTGTTTTGGGAGGAATCCAGAGCCAGTGGCAAAAAGGATTCAAAGAAAGTCTGGATGGATCTGATTATATTTTATATTTTTTTAAAAATTCTTGCAATTCAAATATATTCATTAATATGTGTGAAATATTTACCCACACCTATGAACTGCTAGAATAATAATGTATTTGAAAATGATCTCAGCATTCACTGAGGAAAAAATAGTCAATTAATATTATTTGACTAGTTGTATAACAGAGCACCTTCAGAAACTATTGTCCAAGAGATCGCTGATTGAAAATCAGATTGACTTTAACAGGACCAAAATAAAGGGTGAAAACTGTCAGTGTAGCTGACATTAAGAAAGCCAATCAAACAATATGATGTATATATAGATGTGGCTAAGCATTTCATAATAAGAGCCACATTCTCCTCGCTTATATTGGTACTATCTCAGAGAAGTCCGAGAGGTGAATTAGACCTAAAATTATTCAGTGAAGTTATTTACTGTGTTTCTATTGCACAAATCTCCCTTGTATGTAGGTTAACCTATTCCAGCTTGAGTCTTAAATAGACAAAAGTCCCACTGACTATAAAGGTTGGAGTAAGAATTTGGCATAAGATCATAGAAGTTAGAGGTGGAAAAGGCCTAACTGAATAGGCCATATAGTCAATTCCCAGCCAATTAGGGATTATCCTTAGTATACACTTTCCAGTGCTTTGTCTGTTTCAGTTTTAAAATGATGGTTTTCTGTGACTTCCCTTGGAAACTTATTCCAAAATTTAAGAGATATTACCATCAACATTTTTTCATGACTCTTAGTCGGTTCTTTTCTTAATTTAATCCTATTTATCCTAGTTCAGTGTTTCTCAAATTTTCTCAAATACTGCTGACCCCTTTCACACAGCAAGCCTCTGAGTGTGACTCCCCGCTTATAAATTTAAAAAAAAAATGTTTAACATTATTATAAATGCTGGAGGCAAAGTGGTGTTTGGGGGTGGAGGCTGAAAGCTCATGACCCCCTCATGTAATAACCTTGAGACCCCCTGAGGGGTTGTGACCTCCAGTTTGAGAACCCCTGTCCTTGTTGAAATCCATGGTAACACATTACATATTTCTCTCACTCCTTAGTGATTTCACTTTTTCAGTACTAGTAGATATTTTGTCCCTTAATTGCCATTTACTTAAGCCATACATATTTAGATGTTTTTGTCTTTCTCCATAAATCAGTCCTACCAGACCCTTAATCATTTTTGTTGCTCTTTGAACTCTCTCCAGCTTGTCAACATCTCTAGTATATTGAAGTACCATAAATGATTATTTAATGATTTATGTATCACCTTTTGCAAACTTCAGAGCATTTTACAGAATTAAAAACTAGGCATGTGTAAAAGATCACCTCTCCAACCACTGAAATCTAGTCTGGTGCAACAGTCAGTACATGCAGAAGGAAGAGGAGGAGAAAATTATCCATACCAATTGTTTTAATAAGGCCTGACCTAAACTCATGGAAGTCAATGAAAGGACTCCCACTGACTTAAATCAATTAGTCAGATTCAGAACATAAATTGAATCTTCAGTAAATCTGATGAAAGCAATGATATTGCAATGGTGGGAGAAAAAAAACTCAGGAGGAAGCATTATAAAAAAGTAAAAAAGCTTTAAAGGTCAAAATAGAATACTAAGGAGAAAATGGTATTGAACTATGCCATATCTAAGGGAAGGAAGGGAAAGATTCATAGCATTGTATGTTTGCTGATAACGCGTTAGATATCATATGTACACTTTTGTTAAGGAGCTGAAAACTATACCAATGCATTGGTTGGAGTTTATATTTTCTAGATCAAAATAGCAAGAGTAGTGCAATCTGCTTGTAGGGTCACATATGGAAATACTTTAAATCACAAAGCACAGCATACTGAAATATGATCTCAGAACCCAGTTAAAACTGTCCATGAAATAACATGGTGAAAATGTCTTCTCCATGTGTCCCAGGCCACCCAGTACCATAGTAAGAAAGAGACATGAAGGTAGGAAGGGAAATGTCTCAAGCAAGACATTCACAGGAATGTGTTAGTGACAGACACTTTGAATGGGATAGTTTCTAGTGTCTCTTAGAGACAGCATTGTGATGGGGCAGGACATTGGCAAGTTGGGCACATAGTGTGATAATATAACTTCTAATAAAGAAAGATGTAAAAGCACATCAAAAATATTCTATGGTCACAATACACATTTTTTTAAAAAAGAATGGTCCAGTATGGTTGAGATAGACATATAGAGGTCACTGACTCATGGACTATATAATCCTAACAGCAAATACTCAGCAGAAAAATATTTTCTGCCAAGCCCAGGGTTCTACTACTTTCCATACAGCAATGTCTAGCCCTTTGTCAGTAAATTAGTTAAAAATGATACTTCTCCAAACAAAGATATGCTATATATGGGACAGAGACAGCATACAACTGGTATTCATTTGTGTTGGGGGCAGGGAGGGTAAAATCACCATATGTCTTTTTCTTCCCCCACCATCATATCAAGTGGAAGCTAATATTTCAATCATTGGCATGAATCCATTTGCCATGGGCTGTACAACTGTAAAATTTTTCACAGATCATTTCATATCATACATCAATTCCATAACACTGGTGTTCATTCCTTAATATTTTGTTTCTTCAGAGAATAGGATATATGCAGTGTGAGCAGTCCAGGACAGAGACTGTGTCCACTGCCTGGATTGTATTGTTTATGATTTCTTACATTAAACAAAATAATATCCAAAACCTAATGGCCATTAAATGAAAGGTCCATTGCAACTTCCACAGCTCCTTTGTTGGTTTCAAAACCTACAGAAGGAAAACAGCCTCCCCTATATCCTCTACTGTATGTGTGTAAATGATATGGAGCCATAAAAAGTGCATACTTTAAAAAATATATTCAAGCTCCTTATTAAAATCCTAGACAAAGCTTACATACTGTGGTGGGATCTTTGGAAACGCAATGCAAAATTTTTGAAAAGACGTCTGCTTGTTATCTTCTTAGTTTAAAGCTTAGGTTTTATTAAGAAAGAGATACTTTCATTCCAGAATGTAACCACAGAGCCATGTCATTTCTGTTCAGCATGCTCTTCAGTAATGAAATAATGAAGATTTAAACTAAGAAGAAAGTGGTCTCTTGTATTAAAGGCCAAATATGGTTACACATGGAGTAGTATATAACTTTCTGGGAGTCCATTTGAAATCAATGTAGGCATAAAATTCTATTCAAAGTGAATAAAGGTAACAGAACGGCCCAAAATAAAAGTAATTCTAAAGAGCATTTTGCATTTATCAGTCATTTCTGGAGTACTGGGGAGTAAGTTATTTTAATAACAGTTTGTAATCAAATTAATGTATAAAAATAATGTAAACCAAACTAAATCTGTTAAAACACAGTAAATGTCCACCCACACTACTTCACTGACATCAATATGATTTACTTAGGTTGTCTGAGGTCAGGATTTGACCCTATATGCACTTTTAGAAAAAGCCACATAAGCGTCAGTCCACCATGATAGTGGTTTCAGCCAGATCATCACTGTCATTTATTGCCGAACAAATGATGTGTGGGGTACACCAGACTATATGGGAATTTTGATTAACGCTATTTCAATGAACTTGCTATTTCATACAAGTAGATTTCAGGAAAGCAAACTACAATTTACAGTCCAAAAAGGAGATAGAGCATTTCCTCACTACATTTTAGATCCTATATTCAAAGACATCACAGCATGCATGCTTTTATACAGCAGAGCAGGGTTGGATTAGAGAAATATAGAAAGGATCTCACAGTTAAGTGAGTTCAAGTCAATTGCTTGTCAAATATCAGTATTGAGGAAAAAGTATTTCCTGAGCTGATGTGAGAGGTCAGGTGGGAGAGAATGCGCAAAAAGTAATAAGAAAGAAAAAAAAAAACATCTGCCATAGAGTAAAATGCATTTAACCCTAACAATGCTTAAAGGTTTGGGAATACGATGCTATAAATATTCCCTTCAATGTGTATATGTTTGTGTGGGTGGGGTAGAGAGGACATTTTCAACAGAAATATTACCAATGCTACAGCAAGCTGAAGATTTGGTATTCTGTGAACATCAAGAACATTTTAATGAGAGAGATTTTGACAGCAAATTATTAGCAGCCTGTAATATCTGAAGGTCAACATTTTCAAAGTGACTTTAACCCTTCTTTTTAGTTGAGTTCAGGACTCGAGAGCAATTTTCTTACACAATCACTTGCACAGGCAAATGATAAACCTGTATACACAAACTGTGTGCTGTTTGCATATGTAGATTCTGACATTTGCATGAGTATATAAGCATGTGCAGAGCTGTGTTCTTAAGTGATTGTGCAACCAAAATTGTGAGCACAAAATTCTTACCATTCCTCTAATCCTATAGCAGCATTCATATGTATAAATTTTCCTTAAGGATCCCAGTTGGTTCTAAATATTGGTCTTCCAAAGATAACAAAAATATATTTAGCACAAGTAGGAATGTGTTAGCCCTTCATTTATGATTGTGAAGGACCTATATGTTGAAACAATTATCGAAAGTCTGAGCATATATTTTTTTAAACATCTGGCTTATCCACCACCAAGGGATTGCTTTAATTTTAGTGCCATTAGGATCACCATCAATGTCTTTTCAAGCAACCGATCACATTAAGAGATTGACACTCATTAAAATGAACAACTACCAATCTGCACGTTAAAGGAAGAGAAAGGGAATATTACCCAATTTACTTATAAAGTTAATGACATTTACCCTGGAGGATCAAAGCAATGCACTGCACCACATATAAACCACTCCTAGTCCTTCAATCCATGTGCACAGCACAAGGGGCTCTACAATGAAAACACATAGGGTGATACAGATGCTGGAACAGTTTTTATAGTTTCAGAGTAGCAGCCGTGTTAGTCTGTATTCGCAAAAAGAAAAGGAGTACTTGTGGCACCTTAGAGACTAACACATTTATTTGAGCATAAACTTTTGTAAGTGAGCTGTAGCTCACGAAAGTTTATGCTCAAATAAATTTGTTAGTCACTAAGGTGCCACAAGTACTCTTTTTAATTTTTATAGTGGGGTTGCTGAAGGCAGAAACCACGTATTACTACTATTTCAAGCCAGACAGCAGCACCCCTGGCACCAGGACCTATGAACAGAGGTCAGTGATGTGTGTGGGCTAGAGAAGGAGCCATGGGATTAGTGTTTGAACAAATGACAGGGGAAGCAGAGGTTACTATTGCAGGTCATAGGCTGGTGTAACAGCTGCAGTTGGTATGGGACCATGCTGCAATTCTGTGCACTGGCTTCAGTTGTGGGGACTTTAACCACAGAAACTCTAATTACTTCAGCTTGATCTGGTGAAGTGATACTGCCATAGAAATTGTAATAAACGTGTTTTAAGATCTGGATTTATCTGGATGTTAGCATATTTTAATACTATTAATCTAACTAGAAAAAACTGCTATTGCTCATTAGTTAAATGATAAAAGATTAGTTAAGTGATAAAAATGCATCAGTCTTACACAATGGTTCTAGCTCCCTACTCTCACATTTGGGTTTGAAAAAAAAAATAGCAAAACTCCAACACACATCTAGACTTGGATTTCCCTTCCATTTTGTCTACATTAATGACTTTTTTCACAATAGGCACACAGATCGCAGTGATATGATGTTGAAAGAAAGTCTGTGGAAGTTTAAGTATTGAAGAAATACTTGAAACCTGTTAAACCACACAAAAATACTAAACACAATGACACTATTGTTATGGCTCTTATTTGTCATTATTATTCACAGTCACTAGTCCCCATTCAGGATCTAGGTTCTATTATGCTAAGCACTCCCTAGTGCAAGACATAAGAAGACAGTTCTTGTCCCAAATGGTTTAAAAATTCCAGTCTCCTTCAATTTAGTTAATATGCCAAATAAGTCTCAATAACATAAATTAGATTAGCCTAAATCTAGTCTATAGATGTACCTTTAAGATTTTTTAGTTTATGATTTAGTTTATCCATTGTAGCCTACACTTCTTCCTTGTTCGTTAATTCTCGTTTCCCTTTTGTTTGTGCATGCTCATCCCTTCTGCATTCTGAACAATTGACCTATTTCACACCAAGAAGCAGATTTATAAATGGTGGCAGTCTTACAGTGAATGTCTCCTCTAACTTACACTGTGATCCAAATCAGCATTAATTGCAAGAAAGCCAATTGCATTTACCAATGCAAAACTGAGAGGAGAATCATAAACAAATAAATAAATAAAACAAAAAAATGCAGGTGATCACTGTATTAATTGCTTTTGTAAAATTACAGAGATGTTCAGCTCATAGCAGACATAAAAAACATGCATAACGGGAGAGTAATTGGTGTACCTGTCTTGGTATAAGATATGGTGACTATTTTTGTTACTATTCTGGTAAAATCAACATAGAAAAAAAAGTCATTTTTATTTTAAGAAGAGCAAGCACATTCCAGCTGTTCACCCATACATTCATTTACACACATGCAAGCCCTCCAAAGTCAATGGAGTTGCATACATGTAACTAAGACCAAAATTTGGCCCTGTATAAAGAGTACTTGTAGAGAGAAAATGTTAATATTACTTCAGTCTCTCTTTCTCACACACATATACAGAGGAGACTTTGTCTAGTGTGATTATATAGACTTGAAAATAACCACATACTTTACAATTGTGATAAGCAAAAATCTTTGGTAATAATTGGCATATACATGCATAAAATGGCCATTTTCTTATCATCCTTTAGCTCCTCCGCTTGTCTGCCTGCCATTTTGCTTTCCCTGTCCCTTTGTTTTGTTTTTCTCTATATTTTCAAAAGGAGCAGGTTTCGTTCAGGTCCTTGTGCTACTCCAGAGCTGCAGATGAGAGGTACCTGTCACTCCAGACTTTTTCTAAAAGTGTAGGGGTGAAATGGATCAAATCTGGGTTGGGAGAGGGGTGGAAGCAGAGGGAGATGTTCAGAGATAGAGGAAGAAGATAGAGGCTTGAAGGAAGAGAAGCACCCTCATGCTGTCTTCAGTTTCTCAGTATAAAGCTGCCTTTCCCTGATGAACCTTTCCTAAGACACACAGAGTTCTTCCTCAAGGCATTCTTCATTTCCTGGTACCCCTCATGTCATTGCATGCCTCACCGCACCGCAGCAGGTTCCACGATGCAAAAAGACTCTTCTCCTAAGGCCTACAGGAGTGTATTTCTCTGTCATAATGCAAACTAATAGGCTTTTGTTTGTATTTCCACTTGGTGGGACTTATTTTTTTAATTACACCAGTAACAATGAAGATTATCTAATGATTTTTAATTAATTAACTTTGTCACAGAATTCAGTGAAACTCTGCCACATAAATCATGGCATCTTGCTGTATAATTTAAGTCTAATGTGCTGTATAGTACAGAGGTCCTTGTATATACACATATAAACATATACAGACACCATGTACATCCATGATGCTGTATAATGAATAATATACATATAAATATAAACAGATGTAGAGCTATAAATAAATATTATATAGATATATATTGTTCCCAAATATTTAATTTGTAAATTAAAAAAGATTCTTTGGATTATTCTGTACGGTAAACTCACTATATAGATGATGTGTTAGTGTTATTTGATCTCTGTACTTTATTCTTCTATAAAGAAAATTATTACAAAATGGGAAAATGTATTGTTTGTTTTTTTTTTCATTCTAATAGCAAATTGTTAGGCAAAAGTCTATGACTCAATCCTGTGAGGTTAAGAGGCCAGTGAAGTCTGCAGAAGTTTTGCCTGCAGATCAGGTGCGCAAATACTCATGGCCCAAACCTGCAAACCCACAGACATGTGAGTAACTTTAATTCCATGAGTTACCGACATTGATAGGAATGCCTTACAGTAATGTAGTTACTTACATGCTTAAGTGCTTGGGCCCTAAACACGAGCAATCTGTATGCAATTGAAAAGTCGTATTTTTGCTACTGAATTGCACTTTAATGTACATGCTATTTAACATCAAACCATTTGAAACCATTGAAAGAAGCAGTATCACTTGACAGTCTATGTTCCTGAATATGGCTTTTTCTACCATACATAAAACAATTCTTAAAGGAATTAATCCTTTAAATTTCAGTTTAATAAAAAAATACGTAGAAACTTTAATAAGATATTACATTGGCAAAAATGGATTGTTTCATAGTTTACATTAATGAGAAAAATGTGTGAATACAGTATGAAAATGTGGATTTTATCATAGTTTCTCAGGCTACTACTGTACACTGATTATGCTTTTACAGTATAAAATGTGCAAATAATTAAACTAAACCCAAGGTAGCTGGTTTCTAACTTTTTTTAAGTCCACTACTATACTAACTTTAGTTTTTTACATTAAAGGCAATATGGTTGTCAAAAAATTATCAACAGTATGAAATTTTTGTCCACGTTTTTGAATTAAATAAGCCAGGTAACTAGTATGCAATATATATTTTAGATAACATTATATTTTGCATACTAGCAAGATTTTTATTTATAAATTAAAAATATATCTGGAAAAATTCAAAACGCATAATTGTATAATTTTTCTTAGGAAATATTATCTTCTTCTATATTGAGTATGTGTTATTTCTATGCCACTTTATAATACAGAAATTCATGTTTCCTGAAATGTTCACCTGTTGCTAATGACAAACAAATCATTCATGGAACTAAAGGGAGAAATGTTTCTAGAAAAGAAAAAGTATGTGCTATGCAGTAAAAAACTTACAACAAAATTATTAGTGGAGTAAACAAATATGACGCAGAGGCCTGAAGAACCTAATGTGTGAGCAAGGCACACTTAAGCCAGGGCTGCAGGATTTGGCCCTAATAGATGTAATAGTTTTGTAATACCAGTTGCACATATCAGTTTCATATTGCATAAGTCACTCAGCCCTTTAATTAGCACACGCTGCACAGGATTATATAAATTAAATTATTTAAAGATTAAGGGTAAAATTTGCACTCCTTACTCAGGCAGAACTCCCTCTGATTTCAAAGAGGGTGTTCCCTAAGAAGTTCAAGTTCAGTCCTTATGTAAGAAATAACTAAAGGAAATGTAAAGATAAGATTCAATTACCATTACCCATAAAGTAATTCTGTCCTGAGATTAAAACCTAATCCTATTTTTGACTCAAGTGCTAAATTCCTCCAGTTCTGAATCATCAATTAATGAATGTTTGTTTCCTCATTTTATAAAAAAGATGTTTCAATACCTGACTCTGCCATTTGATAGATGCTACAAACAACAATCTATTAAGGAAGTCCATGACATAATAATCATGATTTTTTAAAATATATTTATGAACTTAATATACTTTTTAGAGTTTTGTAAACATGTTTGAAAGAAAATAAGAAAAACATACAGTCCCTAATCTTAGATATTTCTGCACAACTGTCTGTACCTTTTGTAGATTTGATGCATTATATAGGGCTTCTGTTTTGGGGTTTTATCAATTTCATTTTTGGGGGTTATTTGTTAGCAATTTTGAGTTTTATGTAGATGTCCAAAAATCAGGAGGTTTGGGGGCTTTCTCTTTGTATATACCATAAAGAGTAATTTCTTTGTAATGTTCCCTAGTGCACTTTCACATAGTACTGTTTCAAACAGCACTGTGTTAAAGTGCACCAGGGAACCTTTAGTGTGCAACAGCAAGGTCCATATTGAACAATTCATGCACAACACATTACTGCACTTTAGAAATCAGACCCCGTAGTCCGCAGTACTGCTCTGTGTAGACAAGCCCTTAGATATAAACAACCATTTTCAGTGCTTTTTCTGGGGCTTACTGAACAAACATTGATGGGGGGGGGGGTTTATGGGGAGTGTTTTATTTGGTTAAAACCAAAAATCAGAAGTCCTACATTATATCTGAAAAAAACAGACTGTAAAGAAATTTTCATCAGATTCTATAAGATTGACCTAACCAGGAAAGTTGGTGAAAAAACAGGAGCACTTGTCCATTCAACCCAGATTCAGTCTTTTCACAGATGTAATACAGGCTGTGGAACATTATAGTCCCAGTAAGGGGAGATGTTTAGTCTGTATACCTAACAACTTGCCTACAAGACGGCCTCCATTAACACCGTCTTTCAAAGACAGCTGCTACACAGCATTGCTCCAATGATGCACTGGGGGTGCAGTATGCCTTTGTGAAGCTACTTTAGGGCCTTGCATTCTGATGCAGCAGAGCAAAGGCAGTTCAATTACAAGCAGGAATTCTTTTGTATTTATTAAAGGTGACCTACAAATGATTATTTGAGAATTGAATTTGTGCCTTTTTTTCTTTCCCTCTGCTCATTTTTTACCCTAGAAAGATCAGGGATGACAAGTTTTACCTTTCATAGCTTTACTGGAGGATATCTTAGGGATTTCACAGAATCAGATTTTAAGGCCAGAAGACAGCATTATGATCATCTAGTCTGACTTCCTGCATAACACAGGCCAAAGGATCTCACCCAATAACCTCTGTATCAAACCCACAATTTTCTGTTTGAGCTATCACATATATTTTAGAAAGATATCTAGTCCTGATTTAAAGACTTCATTTAATAGAGAATCCAGCAGATTCCTAGAAAATTATTCCAATGGCTAATTACTCTCAAAGCAGTCTATTGTGAGCTATCACATTCTGTAGCTTTAACAAAAACATCTTTTTTTTCCAAAACTGTATATTAATCATTAGATGTAAATAAGCGTTAACAAAAGAAAGCAAAAAGAAAAGGAGGACTTGTGGCACCTTAGAGACTAACAAATTTATCTGAGCATAAGCTTTCGTAAGCAGCCAAAGTACTTTACGAAGTCTGACTACAAAATTATTCCTCCCTTAGCAGCACAAGTTTCACCTTTTGTCAGCTGTGATGTTATAATTTCACTTATTCTCCTGTCACCATCAAATCTTCCTTGGGTAATAAACCTAACGTAAAAAAAACAAACAAAAAAGGAGACTTTTTTCCCAACAAAAACGTTTCAGGCCTTCTTTAGGGATCATAAAGATTCAAAATAGTGTATAAGCCCTTTTGCAATTTTGTGCTACCCTTTGCAGGTCACCTTTAGTATTCATGTAATTGTGACAAGAGATCATATAGAAGGACCTACAGTCTAAAAAAAATCAGATTGGATGGCATTAGGCTTGCTTGCAACTGGCAGCTGAAGCATGAAAAATGCAAATCTTGCCCTAAGCCTCTTCTGGCACCCATAGCATAATATATAAAATGCAGGAATATATATGCATGTGCCAAACACTAGTTTGAACACTCAGTGTCCCTCAGGCACCAAAAGAAATGTAATCAGTCAAAAAGTATGCAGCGTTGGGAGAATTTTGTTTTATTGTATTAGAAAATATTTTTCCAGCATTCTTCAGATAGACTTGAAATTATTTAGCTTTCATGGCAGCAAAAAATGTAAACCTGAGGCCAAAAAACTGGGTGTATGTCACTTTAAAGTCCAAAACATATTAGATGAACAATGAAAGTGACACCAAATTGATTAAAACTGCTGTAGCTAACAGTTCCAATACATGTAAAAATACTACAGTATAGCATGTGTTGGGTGAATCCTAAAATGAAAGTCTTAACCAAGAGCTGGGATATTAACGCTAATATCTGTTCCATATTCCTATTTGAATAAATTATATTTTTCCTACTTAAATTCATCAAGCAATATCACCTGGATATAATAATATTCACTTTCTATCCTACATTGTTGAATAGTGTTGCTATATATTGTTAAGCATTTGAGTGGTAGATGAAGTGATCCTTATGCATAATTTTTATTAACTTATTAAGTGCCAAGTCTTGCTCCCATAGGCAGTGCTCCCATTGACTTCAATAAACAGGAGAAGGCACAAATTTTGTAAGACAATTTAGAATCCTTTGGGATGAAAGGTGTTATGTGTATGCAAGACAGATTGTTATGAATTAGTTGTCAACAAACCCCTCTTGAAAATGTATGTTGTATTCATAGAATACCACATCTTAATTTCATACTTCAGTTTGCTGTAGCAATTTTAATACCTCTGATGAACATTTTTCCTGTCAGTGTGATTTTTTATGACACCATAATTCCAGTCTTTAAAGTACAGGATGTTCAAACTCATGTATTAAATGAGGCTGGATGGATTTTTATAAAGTTATGCAAAGATAAGATAGGCCAAAACAACCTCCTCCCCTTCTCTCCAGATGGCCAGGTTTTAAAAGCACTAACAGTAGCTAGACTTTTGATTTACATTACAAATGAAAACCTCTCTTACAAAGTAGATGTTTCTGTCAAGTATAAAGGATGCTGTCAACTTAAAAATCATATTTTTATACAAACACATTTATCTGTGTTATTAATGATAACTGGAGATGACTAAAAATTAATGAATTGTAAAAGTCCAATGTGTCATTTTTGCAGTGAAATCCATGGGTGCTGAAGATCTTCATCATCTTTAGAAATCAAGCAGACATTCTTATTTAGGTGCCTAAATGTGGATTTTGGAGCCTATCTTCAGCCACCAAAGTTGGAAAAATGTCATCTCTAACTGAACTTCATTCAGATCCTGCAGTCCTTATTCAAAGGTTTGGAAGGATTAGATTTTTATTGGTAAATATCACTAAATGTTGATGTCTCTATATACACACAAACTAACTAAAAGATATTTCCATTGACAATAATCAAAATTTACATGAAGACAACATAATAAAAATGTTGTTTGATAACTTAATAGAGTTTGACTTCAGGGAATTTACTTTGTATATTTTGACACATGATGTTGACAATTTGTATTTGAATGGTTATAAAGTTTTAACTTTTTGAATCTCAGTATCTACAGTCATTAAATAATTATTGTCTGACCTACACCATTATCTGGCACCACCATAATTCCATACAACTGTGAAAATTTAAATAAATAAAAATAAAAAAGAATGCTTAAAACCCATAATTTTGCACAACTGTGAACATTTGAACAATAAAAAATGTAATGCATAAAATAAGCATCAATATTATGTCAAAATTATACATATATAAATGAATTCTGCCAAGTCTAAATATAAAAATTAAACATTAAAAATGTTAAATAAATAAATAAAAAACTCACTGACTTTGATGGGAGTGCTACGTATGTAAAGAAGCAGTTTTGAGTCCAATTGATGTTTAGCATTATACAGTGATTTGTACATTCAAAACACTGCATAGACATTGCCTAATTAACTAATCCTTACAATACCCATAAGGGGAAGCTGGATAATTGTTATCATCATCAGCCCCAATTAACAAGCGCATTAAGAGAAAAAACAAAAAGCATGCCCTACAGTGACTAAAGCAGGATTCAAACTCAGGCTCTCCTGCTGGTCACCTTTGTGATCATTTCACTAGCCTACACCACTTTTTTCTTTGTATAAAACCTAATTGTACATTTTAATGAGTACAAACAGAAAATTCTGTTATGCTACCATGAAAACCTTTTTGACATTGTACAAGATTCTTCTCTTCTTCATCATCAGGGAAGCATAAAATTTAATTATAATAGGCCTAATCCTGCACAGTTAGTGGGGCACAGTTCCCAAAGTAGCAAACTGGAGTTCAGACAAAGGAGTAGCTCAGCACTGTATGTGCTGTCCCCATATTTTGGCTGGATCCTGAAAACACCACATACTTTACTCACAGAAGTAGTCCCAATGAGTCCAATGAGATTACTCACATAAATAGAGCTATTCATATACATAAGAAATTGCAGGATTGGGGTTTAGGACTGGACTTTTCTTTTTTCATTGCTATGACAAATTCTCTTACCATTGTTTTTGAAGTAAAAATGAACTATAATGATTAATTAAGTGGTCAGGAGTTCGGCCTTATACTGACACTGAGACTAGGAGATAAGGTCAGCTAAGAAATGTAATGCAATATGGAAGAGGGAAAGAATTTCATTAGACAACTACAAACTAAAATTACGAAGTGTCAGTCAATGCTGAAATTATGATCTCTCACATTAAGCTGATGATGAATAGAGATGGAAGTGACTAATTCTCAAACATTCAAATGATAAATGAGGTATGACATATACATACTGTACCTTTTCCAGATAATTCTACAATTCATTTGAGATTATATGATATAATAAACATGGAGGAAAATAAGCACTTCCCTTTTCTCCATAATAACATCCTCAATCCTAAAATCATATCTAATAAAAAAAAACTGTATGTCTTCAGAAAACTCCTGAGAGCCATTGGAAAAGATATGGAAAACATTCAGTATATAAACTATTACATTGACAAAACATGATTAGCCAGTACAAACAATTTTAGAAATGTTACTTTAGCTATTCCTAATATTTGTGGAAACATGTTTCTGGAAAGTTTAACAATTTCATTTATCTTAGAAAAACATTTCATTTTTGCATTTTATGGAAGATTTGATGTGTATAAATACACATTAGTAAAGACCACCATCATTTGAAACTCAGAGTAAGATATTGCACAATGGACCCAGTAGGTTTTACTGCTCCATTAGGTATTACTGTACCTGTTCATCTATTTTGCAAGCAACTATTATTTGTCCTGTCAAACAGTTGTAAAGGAATATTTTGGACACAATCCTACAATCCTTATTCGGGCCTTCTCTATAGGGATTGTCTTAGGGCCTTGTCTATAGAGGCTTTGCACTGGTGTAAGACAGTGCTTCTACTAAATTTTGAGGTAAGCTGCGTAAGCTAAAGCCTCATTCTTCAATGGTGCAGTGTATCTACACTAGGGATTTTTACTAGTAACTACATCATTGTAGCTACAACTATGGAAATTTCCCTACCCTAGACAAGTCCTAAAACAAAACTCCCATTGACTTCAAAGAGGGTTTTGCTTGCTGTCACAATCCAATCTGTAAGGGCACAGGCAGAGCCCCATTAAAATCAATGGAGCTATGTGCAAGCACAAGTCTGCCTACATGGATCAGATCAGCATCAGGGCCTAACAAAAGGATGCAGTATTGATCCACATTTTTTTTAAGAACATTAGGTTAACAGCCTTCTGCAAATAACAGATAATGTATGTTAATCAGGCAGCATATTAAAAAAAGTTTATATTTAAAAATAAAAGCAATCACTGTGATTCATGTCTAATAAGAGAAAAAAACACAAAATTAACACATCTGTTGTCTCCACTCTATGGAACTAGATGATTATTTTCAAAAATACAAGTTATAGAGCACTTCTAAATCTTTGCACGACCACTGACTCACAATATTTGAATATTTTAACCAAAATCAATATTGATTACATTACATACTAAATTTAGAAATAATTGAATAAATTCAGTTAAAAAAGACCAAAGTTGACTTGATTTGACAGAGAAAAGAGACAAAGGGAAATAAAGCAACCTCTAGAAACATTCAGGTGCATAATATTATAAGGTGTTGTTTTGTGGTTTTCTTTTTCACTATATACTGTAATTTGACAAGCAGTATTCATACGTAATGATATTGGGGAAAAAAACACCAGGGAAGACAAAATCATCTATGTTAAAGATGGGACTGTTAGAATACACTTTGATCAAAAACATTATAGGTGAAATCCTGGTCCCACTGAAGTCAATGGAAGTTTGCTATTGACCTAAGAGAAATCAGAATTTCACCCTATGGTCCATTTTCCCTTTGATATACTTGAATAACCCTCATCAAAGTTAAATGTACATATCAAGGGGACACTAGACTCCAAAAGAAATAAACGCTCACAGAAAATAAATAGTATGCATGGCTCATGTTCTTTCATCTTATTTACTTTAAATTTAAGAAAGTTGCTGTGGTATATAACAAAATATCATTTTTACTTAAATAGGTCTGTTACATTACATGTGTATATGAATTTTAAGAATAATGTTAAACTCAACACAAATTTAAATAAATTGCAATGTACATATTGAAATTTGCTAGATATAATCAAGTAAAAAGTAACTTTGCATCCCCCTTATAAAACATATGGCTGACAAATAGCTCTGAATGGTTTATAAACCTATGCAAGAACTTTTTAACACTGAATTATTATTAGTACTTCTTTTAGGTCAAGGTACTGCCACAGCAAATTTAACAGAATGCTCTGCCAACCTGAAATTATATTTATGATTTTAATATTATATATTTAAAATGAAATTCACAATGAGAAAATTGAATCTCATCTAAAGAGTGCTGTTATTGTAATCAACCTTGCTTTATGAGCTGTTAATGTTCTAGAGTATGGAGTAATTGCCATTAGTACCATAAGCTGTACTGTGATTGTAACTAAAGCTGAAATATGTTACTGGATATCAGCACAGTACAAAGAAAGCAATTTTTGCCATCCAGAGATTATCATATCATGGAGTACAAGTTATTAAAAATTACAAAAGGTCTACAACTAAATTAAAATGTACCGTCCATCTAATATGGTCCCTTAAAATGACTGATTTTAGTTTTAGTATAGTTTTAGTTAAATTAATTAATTATGGTTACTTATTATTATTATTCAGTACAGCATATAGTCTGTTAGATTCTTTGGTAAAAAATGATCTGTAAAATATTTTACAGTAGAGCTGAATCTGGGCCATTGTGACTATATGTAAATATTTTCAAATGTACTTCTTCAAATATAAATACCTTATTTTAAGATGCAGCTGTTTTAGTGAATCAGACTAAATTGAGCCCAATCCTAACATACATATTCAGGCAAGCTGTCTATTTGCCTTGGACCTGATCTTACATTCTGTGTGCATCCAAACCTTTCATTGACATCAGCAAGAGTTTTGCAAAGTTAAGGCCTACAGGATTACATTAACTTCAGTGGGGCTCTGTGTAGATACAACAATCTACCCCAGCAAATTTGCCCCCAGCAAATGTGCCCCGGCTCTTGAACTTCTGAAGACTGTCAGATGCTGCTCGGGGGGGGGGGATGGGGGGGGGCAGTAAGTTTGCCATCCCTTTGCTATACAATGCTGGATCAGGACCCAAAAGCTTACATAAGAACTGAAAGCACATTAGGCCTGATCTTACAGGCTTTAATTGCCAATGAAACTGCATTTGATAGTAAGAACACACCATATTCACTCATCAGCATAGCCTACATTGATTTATGAAGTCTTTATGAAAACAATATGTCTAATTTCGTGTATATCACATGCATGGCTTTACTGTTACAAACACACTGATGGAAAATGGGATGAAGATATGAGTACATTTGTATTAAACTTTCATCTTCTTAACCAGAAACAGCTGCTATATTGTTCTTTTTTGAAAGAAAAAAAAATCAGCGAGGCCAAAAATGATACTTACTTCACATTAGAAATACTGGTGGTTAAAGTATCTCTCTAAAAAAAAAAAAAGATGAAACAGTGATGATCTGATGGTACCCCTCTTATCCAAATTATGAATGTAAAAATAAGCCCCTTCATGGTACTGTTATAATTATCACGATAGATAGTTAGCCTGACTTTCATAAGCCAAGTAGACTGTTGAAATCAGAATGAGAAGGAAATGTTTTATTACATGTCATACTCAAGTAGACAATATACTGCATCAACCGCTTCTCTCTCTTCCCTCCCCCCCCGCCCCTTCTCAAAGCCCTAGTCTGACATTCCTGAAGACAAGCACAGGAACACATGACTTACAGCAGTGGTCACCGTTTGTCAAATAGAACGATGTTGCAGTGGAAGCTGAAATACTCCATAGTTTTCAAACAAATATAAACGTATTCTACATAAAAAGTGCAAAATGGCAATACATATTACATAGGGTCTGATCTTTTCTGCAGACCTTACACTGGCAAAACTACCATTGTGGGAGATTTTTCTGTAGTAGGTTTGCCTAAGTAAGGACCACAGAATTATTATTTTTTTTAATTCATAAATCATTGTATCCAAGGTCCTTATCTGTCCATCCAGTTTTAAACAGAACTCCCCACTAAAATCAATTGAGAGTTTTGCTTTGAAAATGGTAGGGGGGAATATGGACCCAAATTACATTTTAAAGTACAATGCTAAAATACTGTTAATTAATTTTCCAGCAGATTGGAAATATATGCAATTCATTCATTCTGCTCTCTGCAAAACCACAACTGAATATCATACTTTATGTACTGAAATGCTTCCCTTTGCAAAATAACAATGCTTAGAATGGTTTATTTTAGGAATTCAGGGCCAAATTCTGCTCTCTGTTCTGCTGTTGTAAATCTAGAATAATTCCTTTGAAGTCAATGATGTAGCTCCAGATTAACACATGTATAACCAAGAGAAGAATTTGGCCCATTATCTGTAAGTTAATTAGTAAATTTGATAACCATTTAATTACTACATTCATTGCACTTTATTCCCTTTGAAATCCAATTAATTAAATGCTTCTGGTTTCTACTATCTAAATGTGTCTTTGTGTTTTCTGACACTATTCCATTCAGTGTTTTAAGAATAAACATTCATTCTAAAACCTAACTGTTTATACCATTTTTGCAGTATTGTCACAATACTAGTTATTATGAGACTCATCTGAATAATGAAAAAGTAAAATGAAAGCAATAAAAATTACAAAGATGTATAATATTTATATTAGGATGGATCACAGTTACACATAGATGAATTGACAGTAGGGTGACCAGACAGCAAGTGTGAAAAATCGGGACAGGGCGTGGGGAGTAATAGACACCTATATAAGACAAAGCCCTGAATATCAGGACTGTCCCTATAAAATCAGGACCTCTGGTCATGCTAATTGACAGATATGCTGAAGCTGAAGCAGGGCTGGAGTGGAAGGAAGCTTAGACAAACACTGTATGGGAGAACTCACACTTCACTGGAGCACAGTACAGAGATTCTTAGGACAGGGACCTTATGTAAATGAGCTCACAGCCTTTCCATCCCTTTCACAAGCCAACCTCAATTTGCCTCCTTTGGATTGTCGTTCCACTCTTCCCTATGCAGGGCCTACAGTTCCCTGTAGAACTGCTGCAGGAGGACAATGTGGGTGAAGGGGGGTTCTCTAAGACACGTTAACTAAAGCAACTAATTGTAGCTTTGCGAGGCTGGTGGTGATGAGAAGGTGGGTGTCTTTGTCATTCACTCTCTACTACTCACTCTATGTTGTTATTATTTGTTTCCAGTAGTAACAACAATGTTCTAGGAGCTGTACAGGAACAAGGGAAGACTATATTTTTGCCCTGGGCTCTCATCACTCCAGTGGTCCTATCTTCACCTGAGAACTCTTTTAGTCTCACCAGCTGTCAGGAAAATGAGGAGCACCAGCCTCCTCACAACAAACTCCGTGCTTGTCCTGGTACCATCTCCCAGTCTCCAGGATGCCATGGGTAATTGTTTTGGGATGGATTCATGCACTTTGCCCCAGACAATGAACCCATATGAATTATGCAACCAGTTCTGAGGGGGTCTGATAACTTCAGAGTCCATTTAAGCCTCTTTGAGGGGTACGGATACTCAGATCCACCTAAGCTCCACTTCACACATCTACAGGACCAAGGTTTTGCTCTCCGTCATTATTATTTCATCAATGAATGATGACTTTCCCTCAAGTAAAAGTAACTACTTCTTCTGACAGATCTTTAACATGGCATTCAATAAAATTACCAAAAAAATTACTCTTAAATGACAGAGAGAAAATGTATTTCACTATATTTTATGACTGCTATGTAAGCTGTGATAGTAATAACCTACCAATTAATTATAAAGTATTTACCCAACTAAAACTATGTTTATCATACTAGTATCATATTGCATGACATTACATTAAATATTACATTATAGAAAAAAAATCTAAGAAAGCAGTATTATATAGGGGCTAGATTCTAATATCTTATTCATGTTTAACAGTATCTTACCCTTAATTTCAATTAAATTAAACTACTAAAATATGACAAGGAGTATCAGAATCTGGTCTAAAAGGAATACCCCTGAGTATCAGTTATCTAGTTATATAAATAGATAATGGAAAATATATGAAACTGAAATATACCAGTCTCTAGGCACAATCCTACATGTTTTACTCAGCCACGACTGACATGAAAGTCACTGTGAGTTCAGCATGAGAAAAGTGTGCAAAAATAGGTCCTATAAATATAAAAGTGGAAACATCTTTTTTGTCAGATGTTTAATTTATGATAAAACTAACAAAAGTTTGGTGTTCAAAACAATCTATAAAAACAGCTAGAAATTACATGGGTGAATGTTCTGAAATTAATGTGAAAGAAAGAAAGAAAGAAAGAAAGAAAGAAAGAAAGAAAGAAAGAAAGAAAGAAAGAAAGAAAATCTGGACCACCAAAAAAGAAAATCTGTCCCAAAAGCACAATTATATAGTATATAAGACATTGTATCAGTATTCTAAACAGTTGGCAAAATACTGAATATAGAAGATAGATAAAGAAATCTTTTGACTTGCTTTTATAAATAAATGTTATATATTATATTATCAGAATCCATGTGTTGATTCTAGCACTTACATTTTAGAAATTAGGGTTCACTTTTGCCTTTATTTCTCTTTTATAATGGATTTACATGAACTTTTGAAAGAAAATGTATAGGCTCTTTCATCTCAGGAAACTCAACGTATCTTGTCAAAAACGGCAACAATTGGACAAAAAGTGACCTAATGGCCCCAGTAAAACAATTTTCAACTTAAAAAAAAAAAGGATTAACACATTTTTTTCTCTGACACTTTTACTTCTTTGGTCAGCACTAACTCAGCAGATCATCATGCAGATGGTTTCACTGATCCTGCTAGCAAAACAAAGGTCATATTTTCATACAAATAAATTGTTCCACAACCACCTCTGTGATCAGACATTCTATCTCCTCTTTCTACCTATAATTTTCTTCAGGAAATTAATCATTGTAGCCTCTGCATGGGTAACCCCATTTTTATTAAGGTCTGAGTTATCAAATGTCCCTTTTAGTTGTATTTCAGGATACTTAATGAGTAAACAATCTTTTTTGAAATCCATGTCTTTTTTTTAAGAATTCCTCTTCAAGACTATGCTGCTGGAGGTTAATTGATTATGTTTAATTTTCTTCTCCAATAATGGCTCTCCTAATATTTTAATTTTTTTGCTACTTGTAGTTGGTGTAGTGCACTGAAGAGGATTCTGATTTTAGCATGTGGACTATTAGAATGTTTCCTGGTCTCAACTATCAAGTGTATGCAGAGAATATGGAGGTAGCTGGCATCAGAAATAGCAGCATCAGGAACTCTGACATAAAAAGACTGTCTGGGCACTTCTGTCACCTAGGTCTCATAAATTCAAGCTGTTCCTGTGCATTTACGCACTTGTGGATGCTGCCTCTTTGTGGCAGAATGCCATGTAAAATGTACC